>NC_140594.1:69646065-70274671 GCF_964204655.1 Triturus cristatus
GCACTGTATTTATCCAATACGGTGAATTCCTGTTGTTTCCCCTCTGTGCTGGTGCCATTTCGGCAGCCTAGTGTCAATGCAGGTGCAAGGGTGTCTATGCTGTCGGCAGGGTTGCTTTTGTGCAGGAAGTGCCACCTTCCTGCACAGAAACAATCCTGGGAGGCCTGTTTCTCTTTCTCTGTGTGCTGCAGAATGTAGCACACATGGAAAGAGGGAACAATGAGAAATAAAGCTTTTTCTCCTCATTGTGCCTCAACGGGGGGAGGCGTAAGGTTTTGGCGCATCCCCATGTTTACATGGTTTTGCACATCTGGGGATGCTCAAAATCTGTCGGTTGCGTGGGAACACCCACCGCAACACCCATGGAACGCCTCCCAAGTGCAGAGTAAGGCAACGCAGCGATTTGCACTGACTTGACTTACTCCATATCTAGGAGTCCATTCGAAGCCACGCACAGTGGCTTTGTGTGACCACATAAATATGACTTTGTAGTTTGTGCTTCAGATCGTCACAAACAGCGGCGCGCGGGCATTGCAAGGGGCACATAAATATGGCCCTCAGTTTTAATTCAATGCACGTGACAGCTCCATTCTGGCACGATGCACAGAGTTCATGGTCAGCCCCTGTTGCATCCATTCGCTGGGATCCCACTCAGCACAGTGAGATCTACAAGGTCTTTCAGACTCGTCTAGAAATAACTTCAAGCTGTCTGTCTGGAACGGTAAAAGCGTATCGCGGACCATACCAAAAATTACACAGGGCTTGCCTTTGGTTGGCTTTCTTTTCATTCCTTTTTTTTACTTCTTATTCAATAGCAACCAGTATTTTGCGACCAGGAAATAGTACATCTGGCCCCACACCCCCAGCCCGGAGAGCGGTTTACACCTGTTTTTGCATGAGTAACTATCTTGGTAGGAACTGACCTCCAAATAATTGACAACACTAACAACTAACACTAACCTAGACCGGGATTAGCACCACAGTTCAAATCAGGACTTTAGTGGTGTTGAGAACTGTGCACTGGGTGCATTGCAGATTTTTATATGACACCAAACAGGTGTATGGACTGTAGATAGGATAGGATAGGATCATCACTTATAAAGCGCGAACGAATGCCGAGGCGTCTTGGCGCTGGTCCATAGAAAGGAGATCGCTCCACCTAACCCCTGGTCGTATCAAACAGCCGTGTTTTTATCAGTTTTCTGAAAGCTTGGTGATTCTCCGTAAGTTTCACAAAGCCAGGGAGCTCATTCCACAGGCAAGCCGCCTGAAAGGAAAAGGCTCTGCCACCCCATCTGGCTTTTCTGACACGATTCAGTTTCAGCAAACTTTGCGAAGATGATCTCAGTGTCCGCCCCGGGAGATATGGGCTGAAGAGCTTCTGGACTTCCAGAGCTCCCCCCCCAAAGACCGCCTTATGGACTAGGCATAACGCCTTGAACTCTATACGCTGCTGAACTGGAAGCCAGTGCAGCGCTTCAATTCCCTTGGCAACAGACTGGTCCCTGGGGACATCCAGCAGGAGTCTAGCTGCCGCATTCTGCAGGATCTGCAGTCTTTTGAGCAAAGTCTTATTCAATCCTAGCAGTACTGCGTTACAATAGTCCATTTTGGACAGCACTAAAGCTACCACCACATTCCTGCGGAGATCTGGATTAATAAAAGGGAAAATCTTCCGCAGTATCCTGACTAAGTAAAAACAGGAGGAGGCAAGGTTGTTGACATGTGCGGAGAAATTAAGTTGGTTATCGAATACCACTCCCAGGTTTCTGACCTTAAGCACAGGACAGGGACATTCACCTGCCTCCGCCGGCCACCAGGAGCTATTCCATACCGGACTTCCCGGACCAAATTCCATTATTTCCGTTTTCTCTGTGTTGATCTTAAGGAAGTTTTCTCGCATCCATCTCATGATTACGGACATACAGCTATGAAACTTGTTGGCCGTGTCATTTGAATCTTCACCAGCCGAGACTATAAGCTGTGAATCATCAGCGTAGGAGATCACAGTAAAGCCCTGAGCCTTAATAAGCTTGGCCAGGGGGGCTACATAAATGTTGAAGAGCGTGGGGGACAAAGAGGAGCCTTGTGGCACACCACATGGTAAATGGAACGGGTCTGACCGCAGGCCGTCCCATAACAGACTGTTATCTCTGCCATCCAAAAAGGAGGCTAACAGTGCCAATGCCCTCCCCTGGACCCCAAACTCCTGAAGCCTTCGAAGCAGCACCTTGTGATTAACGGTATCGAAGGCCGCCGAGAGGTCCAACATCACCAATACTGCTCGACCTCCGCGGTCTACTATAGCCCGTACATTTTCTGCTGCGATCAACAATGCTGACTCCGTGGAGTGCTGGGCACGGAAACCGTGCTGAGATGAGTCGAGCAGATCGTGGGCTACCAAGTGTGCCGTAAGGGCACGGTTTAGTTCTTTCTCCAGAATCTTCGCCCCCATGGGCAGGGCAGAGATTGGACGATAGTTTTTCAAAACGAGAGGGTCTAATGTTGTTTTTTTTAATAAAGGTTTAATTATTGCCCTCTTCCAGCAAGACGGATAACGCCCAGATTGCATTGCAATGTTAATTACCTGGGACAGTTCCTCCGCTATCAAGTCAGCAGCCAAATGGACCACAGATGGGGGGCAAGGATCCAGAGGTGATCCTGAGTTTGTTGAGAGGATCAGCCTCTGAGTTTCCTCCACAGTAATTGAGGCAAACTCCCTGAGTTCTATGTCGTTCCTCATGCCCAAATCCGGCCCTACCTTTCCCGATTCTAGGCTGTGACCCAAGCTGCTGAACTCATTATATATGACCTGGACCTTCTCTTGGAAATATACTGCCAACTTTTGGCACATTTCTTGGTCCGGTCGATAGATACTGTCCTGGGAAGGTTTAGCCAGCACTGTTATAGTTCTAAACAGCTCCTTGGCCGAGTTGCCGGCATCCCTGATTTTGGCAGAAAAATAGGCACTCTTGGCTGCCACTATCGCATGCTTGTAGGCTGCGAGGGTGCTATTATAATGTGCTTTACCCTCCACGCTATAATCCTTCCTCCAAGACCGCTCCGCCCTTCTACATGTGGCCTTCAAGGTCTTGAGCTCTGCGTTGTACCAAGATGCACTTGGTTTAGTTCTCCTAGTACCCAGTGACTTCTGAGGGGCTACCCTTTCCACCGCCGACTCCAGCCACTCACTGAAGTACAGTGCCGCCTCGGAGCTCTCATTAGTCTGGACAGGACGTGACCCGGCCAATATAGGGAGTAGTTTTTCAGCAGTCACCTGAGACCATAGTCTGATCATACGATTCTCTACTCTGTGACCTGAGAAAGTGGCTGATATCCCAGTCATGATAGTGAAATTTACTACCTTATGATCCGACCAGGGGAGCGCCATGATATTGACCACTTTCAAGGTCATATTATTAATAAATATGCCATCCAGGGTATGTCCACCACTGTGCGTGGGACTAGTGACTATTTGGTTAAAATCCAGCGCCGCTAAACTATCGATTAACGTGGCAACCTCGGATTGATTCGGGAGTTCTAAATGATAATTGAAATCGCCCAAAATCATAAACGGATGATAATCCACTCGAGACTCTAAGCAATGCATAAGCAGACCTGGGAAGGTGGACTTAGGACCTGGTGGACGATAAACTAAAATCCCGCGGAAGTTATACCTATTGGCCACATAAATATTGAAAAACATTGCTTCCGCGGCAAGGTCCAGGTGTGTTTCCACCCGAATTTTCAGGTGAGATAGATGAACAACAGCTATTCCCCCCCCTTTTTTCTCACCTCTATCTTGGGAAGAGACAACATACCCACTCGGTAAGGCAGTGTTCCAGTCAGGACCGGACGCCTCATCCGACCATGTCTCCGTTAAAAAAACTAAGTCATACGCACCACTTTCTATCAGATCATGAATTTGGTAAGTATGCTTATGCAGCGACCGGACATTCACCAGAGCACAGCTAAGCGACTGGAGTGGGTGGCCTTTCGTCAAGGGGGGGAGCATTGCTTTACTCTCAGTCCTAAACTCTCCGGCTTTCTGGCCGGTCTGTGGGGACCTCCCGTCGTCCTTCCTGATGTTGTTCCAAACCTGGCCCTCACACTTGGGGCAGGATTTTAACCATGAATCCCTCTGATTAGGATCCCAATTATGGGGTCTACAAACAGAGTTATCCAAGTCAAACAACTCCCCTCTGCTATACAAATGCAAGTCGCGAGGGGCAGGGGTCCTGGCGCTGGGCATGGATCGGGCGCGGACGGGCGCAGACGGGCTTGCCTTTGGCGCGCCTTTGGCGCGCCGCCGGCGCGCTCGCTGCGCGCGCCCGCTGCGCGACCGTCCCAGCGCCATTTTTATCGTGCCAGGAATCACGCCCCTGACTGACACGTCAATCCCAGGTGCAATGCGGGCCCGCCTACAGCCGGGTCCGCTTGGGTCGAGTGTCGAAAATTAGCGGGGAGAAGCGTACAAGAAGAGCCTTCCCGGTAAGAATACACGTGTGCAAATAGGCAATGTACAAAATGTGCAAATGCTGAGCTAATTCCACAATGTTAGGACAAATGTAGACGTTTTTTTTAAAAAACACACATCAGCAAATATTCATTTTAAAATCAGCGCAGGATTCCATGCCACAATATTGGCACTAGCAGTGGAAGAGTGGACTCCGAGATAAATTATAGATTAAAAAAGCAGGTGGCCAAACGGTTAAGACTAGGGGCCTTATGTAGGTGGGCTGGCATTTACCACTTCATAAATACCGAATCATACCGATTCGGTATTTATGAAGTGGTAAATGCAATGTAGGTAATGAGTCGGTAAATATTACCGAATCGGAAAAATTCGGTAATTACCGAATCGGTATTTACCGATTCGGTAATGAGGCATACCTTCCCATTGATGGGAAGGTATGCCTCATTACCGAATCGGTAAATACCGATTCGGTAATGGGGGAGCACATGCAAGGGTGGCAGGGTGTCACATTGACACCCTGTTGCACCCCTGATTCGGCCATGCGTGCACATGTGGCGCACATACATGCCCTAAGGGCATGTATGTCTGCCACATTGCACACTTAAACGTGCACAAAAATGCTTTTTTTCACCTATTCGTCATTTACCACCAACCTTTAGTTGGTGGTAAATAACGAATCCCCACACCCACCACACACTCCCCCTACATCTCATTTCATGATTCGGTATTTACCGAATCGGTAATATTACCGATTCGGTAATTTTACCGATTCGGTAAATACCGAATCATGAAATTCTCCCCCTACATCTCAAAAGCCAAAATACCGGTCGGTAACGGTATAATTACCGAAAATCGGCCGTTACCGACCGGTATTTGGCTTCCTACATGAGGCCCTAGATGTGGGTGGAATGTTTCATTCCGCCTGTGGAATTGGAGAAATTTGGCATCTCCACGTTACTCCTGCAACGCAGAGTTCCCACCAAATTCTGCCACCCACCAAATTCCGCCAATCGCCGCATGGTGGAATTTTCCGCGGGAGTGTTCACATATGCGAGTGAGATTTGGCACTCTTAGTGCCATTTTCAAACGTGGGCGGTCGCAAGCGGTCGCGGTCAAAGAGCTTCTTCTCAAGTAGATTTTCTAGTCAAGCAGCTGCACAATCACCTTGAATAGCCGCCGTGCGCATGGTGCCGTTCGCGCAGATTTTTCAGCCCTGCTCGCGTTATTGGTACACAATCGCAGTTCAACATGCATATTTTCTGCCCGTTGGCAGAACTCTATGGAATTTTCTGGAGTTTTTATGTAACTCTGCGGAATTCCACCCCTATTAAGACTAATCCGAGGAGTCAAATCTATAAGACATAATTTAAACACATTTCAACATTTATGGAGTATTTTGCTTCTTGTTCCTATTGTTTGAGTTAAAAAAAATATATATATGAAATTAAAAACATCCAGGATGGGCTGAATTGATTCACTGGCTGGGAAGTTTTGCAGGTGTCCCTGATCATTGCAGGTGCACTGAGGGATGGGGCGGATGCCATTTGCCACAGTTCCAGTTTTTCTTTTTTTCATTTTGCATAAGTCTGTTGCTTCTGCTGTTTTAATCAATGTCTTTTCGGTCTATAGTGAGGTAGTGTGAAGCATCCTGCTGCTCTCACAAACTTCTGGAACTCTTGGGGCGTGGCCTCCAAAAGAGATGGACTGGCTTAGTGGTATGGTGATGTTTGTCGACAAGTGAGTGTTTCTGTAAGTGTTCTAGGGTTCGGGAGATTTCCCAGCTTGTCATCCCAGTTCTGGTCTCCAGCCAGCATGTGTCTGTGAGCACCAACCCAACACGTTCTGTGACGTCACCGGAAGTGGCAACGTGCTCCCTTTGGCCACCGTTTTTTACAAGAACTGACAACACCAAAGATATCGATACATTTGCGAAATAACTTAAAAAGCAACTTTACATTTCCACCTAGATGTATCCAAGCTCTATGTGACGTGGATGCAAAGTTACCACAATCCCAGTGAATTTGTGACATCGCTTCAGCATCTCACAAAAATGAATGATTCCAGTCCCTGGCCCCTCAAAGTATAGGCGCATTTACAGCGAAAGTCCTGAAAATGTGTGATTGCCTTTCATGCCTGTCTGTGAAATGCATATAATGCCACAAGTACGCTAAACCCTTGCGCCCCATTGTTCGGTCGCTGTGCGGGTATAAAAATACACTCTCTCGTTCTGCCAGGAGAAATATATGTGCCGAATAAGGGTTTTGCCAAGATAAATGTGCCAACAAAGTAGTGTACTGAGATAAATTTGAACGAGAATGTTCTCCGACTGTGTGAACGCCAAGATGAATTATGCATCCGAGGCCAATAAACACCTTTAATCATAAATCCGGTGCCAAAAAAAGCTTGCCGAATAACAGGAACATTATTTGTGTTGCCAAAATACATCTGTACTCGTCTAACAGTAAATTACAGTTCCAAAATATGGAGCGCTAATTGGAGTATTTACAAATCTATGCAGCTACTACCAGTTCAAAGTGGGTTTAGAAGTGGAGCGGAAAAAAATAATACAATGGATGAGTTTCGATTCAGAACTGTCAGCATGTACCACGTCATGAGGGTAACTTTCATCCAGCCCTGGTTCTTCAGACAAGCCGGTCATTCACAAAATCACAGGCTTTGCAACCGCAACAATCCAGGACACAATGCCCGGAAGGCATCTTGTTAGGGAGAAGTGTTTTTCGACTCACAAAGTGCACTTTGCAACCCTGGATGAATTGCAAATTTAATCCATTGGTTTTCTATGAATACTTTGGAGCGACACTTGTAATTGCAAGACATGTACCTGCTGCCGACACCCAAAGGGGCGTGGTAAGGCATTCACAAGATGGAAGCTGCCCTAACAGACAGCTTCCATTGCATGCTCTCCCCACCCCTTCCTCTGAATGCTTTTGCTTATTTTTTAAAGAATCACCTGTCTTTTCACAGGACGGAGGTTTTGGTCAACAAGCATGCGCAAAGCCAATAGGTCTCGCCTATGCAACAGCTCTTGGCTTTTTCCATGTCTTTTAGCCATGTTGTACACCAGCGTGGCTGCTGTTCTGCATGCCTAAATGTTAGGGGTGTAGAGGAGAGGGGCATGGAGTGGAGGGTTGCAGAGTGGAATGGCATAGAGTGGAGTAGAACGTCGTAGAGTGGAGTGTTGTAGAGTGGAGTGGCGTAGAGTGGCGGGGAGTGGTGCACAGTGGAGGTTTGTGGAGTCGTGTAGAGTGGAGTGAAGTGTCGTGGAGTAGGGCAGACTAGAGTAGAGTGTGGTGGAGAAGAGTGGAGTATCAAGGATTAGAGTAAAGTGATGTAGAGTGGAGTGCTGTAGAGTGGCATAGAGTGGAGATGCATAGATTGGAGGGCCATAGAGTGGCAAAGAGTAGAGTGGCATGAAGTGTCACAGAGTGGGATGGCATAGAGTGGCATAGTGTTGAGTGGTGTACAGTGGAGTACTGAAGCAGAGTTGAGTAGTGTATTGTATAGTGGAGTGGAGTACAGTGAAGTGGTATAGAGGGAGTTTTGTAGAGTGGAGTAGAGTGCCAGAAAGTGAAGTAGAGTGTCGTAAAGTGAAGGGGCATAGTGGAGTGGTAAAGAGTTGAGCGGAGAAGATTGGAGTGGATTGTTGTAGAGTAGAGTAAATTATTATAGAATGAAGTAGAGTATCATAGAGTGGAGTAGGGTGGAGCAGAGTGGCAAAGAGTGGATCAGAGAGGAGGAGGGTAGAGTGAAGGGACATGGAGTGGAGTACAGTTGAGTTTGATAGAGTCGAGTAGAGTGTTGTAGAGTGGAGTAGAGTGCCATAGAGTGGAGTGGCATAGAGTGGAGTGGCATAGGTGGTCATGTTGTGGAGTGGCATAGAGTGAAGTCGTGTAGTTTGGTGCAGAGTAGATTACAGTGGACTGGTATTGAGTGCATTTGCGTAGAGTGTTGTAGAGCACAGTGGCATCAAGTGCACTGGTGTAGAGTGGAAGGGTGCAGAGTAGAGTGACAAAGAGTGCAGCGGCACAGAAGGCAGTGGTGTAGAGTGCAGCTCCGTAGAATGTAGCAGTATAGAATGCAGCATTAATAGAGTGTTGTAGAGTGCAGTGGTGTAGAGTGGCATAGAGTGCATTTGCCTAGAGTGCAGTGGTGTAGAGTGCAGTAGCATAGACAGCAGTGGAGTAGAGAACAGTGTTGCATAGTAAGATAGAGTGAAGTAGAGTTCAGTGATGCAGGGTGCAATGGTTAAGAGTGGAATGCAGTGGTGTAGAGTGCAGTGTTGCAGAGTAGATTGGCATAGAGTGCACTGATTTTGAGTAGAGTGGTGAAGAGTGCATTACCATAGATTGCAGTGGCATGGAGTGCAATGTTTTAGTGTAGAGTGCAATAGAGTGCAGTGACTCAGGATAGAATGGTGCAGAGTAGAGAGCAGTGGCATAAGGTTGAGTGCTGCATAGTAGAGCAGCGTAGAGTGCAATGCCATACATTGCATTGGTGTAGAGTGCGGTAGAGTGGCATGGAGTGAAGTGGCGCAGAGTAGAGTGGGGTAGAGTGTAGTGTTGCAGGGTAGAGTCTCGTAGAGTGCAGTGGTATAGAGTGCATTGGCAGAGAGTGCAGTGGTGTGGAGTCAAGTGATGTAGAGAGCAGTGGTGTAGAGTACAGTGGTGCATAGTAGGATAGAGTGGCATAGAGTTCAGTGACGTAGAGTGCAATGGTATAGAGTAGAGTGGTGTAGAGTGCAGTGACATAGAGTGAAGTGGCGTAGAGTGTTGCAGAGTACATTATAGTAGTGTAGAGTGCAATGGTACAGAGAGGAGTGGCGCAGAGTGCCATGGCTTAGAGGGCATTGGTTGTGAGTAGAGTGATGTAGAGTGCTTTGGGGTAGAGTGCAGTGATGTAGAGAGCGGTCATTTAGAGTATGATGGCATAAAGTGCAGTGGCATGGAGCAGAGTGGTGCAGAGTAGAGTAGAGGCACAGAGTGCAGTGTTGCAGAGTAGAATGGCATAGAGTAGAGTAGCACAGAGTGGAGTGGTGTAGAATAGAGTAGATTGGCGTAAAGTGCAGTGATGCAGTGTGGAATGGCATAGAGTGGAGTGGTGTAGAGTGGAGTAGTGCAGTGTATAGTGTAGTTGCGTGGAGTGGTGCAGAGTAGAGTGGAGTGACATAGAGTGCAGTGGCATAGAGTACAGTGGTGCAGAGTAGAGTGACATAGAGTTCAGTGACAAAGAGTGCAGTGTTGCAAAGTAGAGTGTTGTATAGTGCAGTGGTGTGAATTAGAGTGGCGTAGAGTTCACTGGCATTGAGAACAGTGGTATAAAGTGCAGTGGCATAGAGTAGATTGGCATATAGAGTAGTGCCATATAGTACAGTGGTGCAGAGTAGGATAGAGTGGCATAGATTATGTGATGTACAGCACAATGCTGTAGTGTAAAGTGCAGTGGTACAGAGTAGACTGGTGTAGAGTGAAGTGGCAGAGAGTGCATTGGTTTGAATGAGTGGTGTAGAATGCATTGGCATTAGGGGTGGGCGGAATTTGCGTAATCGCGTTACGCAAATCTCCGCGAAACGGTAAAAAATCTCCGCGAGCACGCAGAAATTCCGCGAACACGCGGAATTGCTTGTTCGCGATACTTTTTTCCTGTTCGCGATCGCTGTTTGCGTGCTCGGGGTGAAATATCTCGCGAACACGCATATTTGAGAACGCGAACAAGCAAAAAATTTCGCGAAGTCGCGGAACGCATATTTCTCAGCAATTTCGCGTTCTCCGCGGAACGCGAAATTACCCAAATTCCGCAAATTCCGCGAACGGAACGGAATTTACCGCCCAGGCCTAATTGGCATAGAGTGGAGTCATGCAGCGTAGATCACAGTGGCATAGAGTGCAGTGGTGTAGAGTGTAGTGGTGTAGGGTGGAATGGCGCAGAGTGGAGCACAGTGGTGTAGAGTGTAATGGCATAGAGTAGATTGTTTCAGAGTAGAGTGAAGTGGCATACAGCAGAGTGCTGCAAGGTAGAGTGGTGTCAGAGTAGAGTGGCGTAGAGTGCAGTGGGGCAGAGTAGATTAGAGTGGTGTAGAGTGGTCAAGAGTAGAGTGCAGTGGTGTGGAGTGGTGCAGAGTAGAGTGGAGTATGCATGGTGTGGTAGCCCGCTGACATTACAGACAATACATTTGCAATTGAAATGACCATTACATTTGCACAGATGTACAGTTTTACTTATAAATGTGAACAGTGCACAAATAATAATGTGTGAAAATGTCACCATCTAGGCGCCGATTCCGATCCGTTAAAAAAATGTACCATCCGACTCGTATCCGTATTTTTTTACGTATGAATCGTACAAGTACCGTACAAACTGCGAAGTACAATTCGTACGTGACAAATACATACGAATTGCGTCGGGAAAATGGTCCTAGAGGGAGCTGTAAAATTTTACGTCCGAATAGCGTAGGGAAAAGTGTCCGATAGGGAGCCGGACATTTTTACGTGCAAATCGTAAAACAGAAGTCCGAGTGCGCTAGTACGATCCGTACCGGCCATCCGAATACACAACCGCATGTAAAAGACCCCGTACGGAGCAAACGCTGTAGCCTACATGTACACGGGTAAACTTGTGCCCGAATATGAGTCGTACAGCCCCCCTCACCCCGCACATGTCAGCACCGTACCCCCGTACGTCAGCACCGTACTCCCCCTCCGCACCGTACCCCAACACCGTAGCCCAGCCCGTAGCAGTACGCGCTGCACCCCAACACCGTAGCACAGCTCTGCACATGTACGCACCGCACCCCAACACCGTAGCACAGCCCGCACCTGTATGCACCGTACCCCAACACCGTAGCACTGCCCGTACCTGTACACGCCGCACCCCAACACCGTAGCACAGCCCCGCACCTGTATGCGCCGCACCCCAACACCGTAGCACAGCCCGCACCTGTACGCACCGCACCCCAACACCCTAGCACAGCCTGCACCTGTACGCGCCGCACCCCAACACCGTAGCACAGCCCCGTACCTGTACGCACCGTACCCCAACACCCTAGCACAGCCCGTATCTGTACGCACTGTAACCCAACACCGTAGCACAGCCCGCACCTGTACACACCGTACCCCAACACCGTAGCACTGCTCGCACCTGTACGCACCACACCCCAACACCGTAGCACAGCCCGCACCTGTACGCACCGTACCCCAACACCGTAGCACAGCCCGCACCTGTACGCACCGTACCCCAACACCATCGCACTGCCCGCACCTGTACGCGCCGCACCCCAACACCATAGCACAGCCCACACCTGTACGCACAGTACCCCAACACCGTAGCACTGCCCGCACCTGTACACGCCGCACCCCAACACCGTAGCACAGCCCCGCACCTGTTCGCGCCGCACCCCAACACCGTAGCACAGCCTGCACCTGTACGCACCGCACCCCAACACCCTAGCACAGCCCGCACCTGTACGCGCCACACCCCAACACCGTAGCACAGCCCCGCACCTGTACGCACCGTACCCCAACACCGTAGCACAGCCCGCACCTGTACACACCGTACCCCAACACCGTAGCACTGCCCGCACCTGTACGCGCCGCACCCCAACACCGTAGCACAGCCCGCACCTGTACGCGCCGCACCCCAACACCGTAGCACAGCCCCGCACCTGTACGCACCGTACCCCAACACCGTCGCACTGCCCGCACCTGTACGTGCCGCACCCCAACACCGTAGCACACCCCGCACCTTTACGCACCGTACCCCAACACCGTAGCACTGTCGCACCTGTACGTGCCGCACCCCAACACCGTAGCACAGCCCCGCACCTGTTCGCGCCGCACCCCAACACCCTAGCACAGCCCGTACCTGTACACGCCCCACCCCAACACTGTAGCACAGCCACGCACCTGTACGCACCGTACCCCGACACCCTAGCACAGCCCGCACCTGTACGTGCCGCACCCCAACACCGTAGCACAGCCCTGCACCTGTACGCGCTGCACCCCAACACCGTAGCACAGCCTGCACCTGTACGTACCGCACCCCAACACCCTAGCACAGCCCGCACCTGTACGCGCCGCACCGCAACACCGTAGCACAGCCCCGCACCTGTACGCACCGTACCCCAACACCCTAGCACAGCCCGCACCTGTACGCGCCGCACCCCTACACCGTAGCACAGCCCCGCACCTGTACACACCGTACCCCTACACCCTAGCAGAGCCCGCACCTGTACGCACCGTACCCCAACACCGTAGCACAGCCCGCACCTGTACGCACCGTACCCCAACACCATAGCACAGCCCGCACGTGTACGCACCGTACCCCAATACCGCAGCACAGCCCGCACCTGTACGCACCGCACCCCAACACCGTAGCACAGCCCGCACCTGTACGCGCCGCACCCCAACACCGTAGCACAGCCCCGCACCTGTACGCACCGTACCCCAACACCGTCGCACTGCCCGCACCTGTACGTGCCGCACCCCAACACCGTAGCAGAGCCCGCACCTGTACGCACCGTACCCCAACACCGTAGCACTGCCCGCACCTGTACGCGCCGCACCCCAACACCGTAGCACAGCCCGCACCTGTACGCGCCGCACCCCAACACCGTAGCACAGCCCCGCACCTGTACGCACCGTACCCCAACACCGTCGCACTGCCCGCACCTGTACGTGCCGCACCCCAACACCGTAGCACAGCCCGCACCTGTACGCACCGTACCCCAACACCGTAGCACTGTCGCACCTGTACGCGCCGCACCCCAACACCGTAGCACAGCCCCGCACCTGTTCGCGCCGCACCCCAACACCGTAGCACAGCCTGCACCTGTATGCACCGCACCCCAACACCCTAGCACAGCCCGCACCTGTACGCGCCGCACCCCAACACCGTAGCACAGCCCTGCACCTGTACGCACCGTACCCCAACACCCTAGCACAGCCCGTACCTGTACACGCCCCACCCCAACACTGTAGCACAGCCACGCACCTGTACGCACCGTACCCCGACACCCTAGCACAGCCCGCACCTGTACGTGCCGCACCCCAACACCGTAGCACAGCCTGCATCTGTATGCACCGTACCCCAACACCGTAGCACTGTCGCACCTGTACGCGCCGCACCCCAACACCGTAGCACAGCCCCGCACCTGTTCGCGCCGCACCCCAACACCGTAGCACAGCCTGCACCTGTATGCACCGCACCCCAACACCCTAGCACAGCCCGCACCTGTACGCGCCGCACCCCAACACCGTAGCACAGCCCTGCACCTGTACGCACCGTACCCCAACACCCTAGCACAGCCCGTACCTGTACACGCCCCACCCCAACACTGTAGCACAGCCACGCACCTGTACGCACCGTACCCCGACACCCTAGCACAGCCCGCACCTGTACGTGCCGCACCCCAACACCGTAGCACAGCCCCGCACCTGTACGCGCTGCACCCCAACACCGTAGCACAGCCTGCACCTGTACGCACCGCACCCCAACACCCTAGCACAGCCCGCACCTGTACGCGCCGCACCGCAACACCGTAGCACAGCCCCGCACCTGTACGCACCGTACCCCAACACCCTAGCACAGCCCGCACCTGTACGCGCCGCTCCCCTACACCGTAGCACAGCCCCGCACCTGTACGCACCGTACCCCTACACCCTAGCAGAGCCCGCACCTGTATGCACCGTACCCCAACACCGTAGCACAGCCTGCACCTGTACGCACCGTACCCCAACACCATAGCACAGCCCGCACGTGTACGCACCGTACCCCAATACCGCAGCACAGCCTGCACCTGTACGCACCGTACCCCAACACCGTAGCACAGGCCGCACCTGTACGCGCCGCACCCCAACACCGTACCCCAGCACCCTCACCCAGCATCGCGTATGTACGGACCGTACCTACGCGAAAAAGACTTGTACAGAACCAGGACACAGTAAAACAGCACAAGGAGGGTCAATTCGACTCGCACAACACCACAAAACACGTCAACATGACAAAATACATCTCTATGACTGACCTGCCACATCCAAACTGCCAAACAGAGGACCAAATCACAACCACCTCTTATAACAAGTCAAGTCAAGTCAAGTCAGAGAATTTATATAGCGCACTACCTACCCAGAGGGTCTCAAGGCGCTTAGAAAGGGGAGGAGGATTACTTGTCAAATATCCACGTTTTAAGTTGCTTTCTGAATGCTAGGTGGTTCTGGGTGAGGCGAAGGTAAGCGGGGAGTGAGTTCCATGTTTTAGCAGCCAGGTATGAGAAGGATCTGCCTCCCATGGTGGTCTTGTTGATGCGAGGTACAGTGGCGAGGGCTTGGCTGGAAGAACGTAGTTGGCGGGAGGGGGTGTAGAAGGACAGTCGTGAGTTGAGGCATTCTGGTCCGATGTCGTAGAGTGATTTGTGTGCGTGGGTTAGTAGTCGAAAAGTGATTCTCTTATTGACGGGTAGCCAGTGGAGGTCTTTCAGGTGACCAGAGATGTGTTCGTTGCGCGGGATGTCTAATATGATCCTGGCTGAGGCGTTTTGGATTCGTTGGAGTTTCTTCTGGAGTTTAGCGGTAGTACCTGCGTAGAGGGTGTTTCCGTAGTCCAGTCGGCTCGTGACTAGAGCATGGGTGACTGTTTTCCTTGTTTCGGTGGGGATCCAGCTAAATGTTTTCCTGAGCATGCGGAGAATGCTGAAGCAGGATGAGGATACGGCGCTGACTTGTCTGTTCATTGAAAGTGAAGAATCCAGGATCACGCCTAGGTTCCGTGCGTGGTCTGTCGGGATGGGTGCTTTTCCAAGGGCTTCCGGCCACCAAGAGTCGTCCCATGCAGAGGGGGATGTACCTAAGATGAGGACTTCTGTTTTGTCTGAGTTCAGTTTCAGACGGCTTTGTTTCATCCATTCGGCAACCTCTTTCATTCCTTCGTGTAGGTTAGTTTTGGCGGTGCTGGGGTCATTGGTGAGAGAAAGGATTAGTTGAGTGTCATCCGCGTAAGAGATGATGTTGAGGTTGTGTTGGCAGGCGATGGCCGCGAGGGGGCTCATGTATACGTTGAAGAGGGTGGGGCTGAGTGATGATCCTTGTGGTACGCCACAGATGGCTTCAGTGGCCTCGGACTTGAATGGTGGGAGGCGGACTCTCTGGGTTCTTCCGGTGAGGAACGAGGTGATCCATTCAAGTGCTTTTCCTTGTATTCCGATGTTATTGAGGCGTTGTAACAGGGTGCTGTGGCAGACTGTGTCGAAGGCTGCAGAAAGGTCGAGGAGGATGAGGGCGACTGTGTCTCCATTGTCCAGTAGAGTTCGAATGTCGTCTGTTGCTGCGATGAGGGCGGTCTCAGTGCTGTGTTTTGCTCGGAAGCCAGATTGTGAGGAGTCGAGGGATTTGTTGGCTAACAGACCCACCACAAATTCAAACACAGCCACACCCAAAAATTGGACCAATAGAAAGGGCCCACACACACAACCCATGAGCCATTGCAACAGACCCACTGCTCACAGACAACACAGACAAACAACTGCACCTTACTCGCACCTTACTCACACCTAAACTACACCTTCACTTACATACCTTCACACAACCTCCTTCACAAACACCCCCTCTTCACCTTCAGACACACACCCTCACATTCACACCCACACACCCACAACCATCCACACCCACACCCCACACCATGCCCACTGACAAGAATCCAAAGTTCACTACGGCGGAGCTGGAGCTCCTTGTCAACGAAGTCATCAAAGTCGAGCCACAGATGTTTGGAACATTGGTCAGACAGACCAGCATAGCCCAAAAAACCAACCTGTGGCAGAGGATCGTCGATAA
The DNA here is from genome assembly GCF_964204655.1 of Triturus cristatus. Lineage (NCBI taxonomy): Eukaryota > Metazoa > Chordata > Amphibia > Caudata > Salamandridae > Triturus > Triturus cristatus. The sequence goes on from NC_140594.1 coordinate 69,662,383, forward strand.
GGTGAATGCTGTTGCGCGCATCCGAAGGACCAGGCATGAATGCCAAGCCAGGTGGTACGATCTGCGCAGTGCAGTCAAGAGGAGGATGAATGAGGAATACGCCCAGAGTAACATCACTGGAGGCGGGCTGCCCCGCAGACCCGTACATTACCATCCCTGGGAGGAGAAGGTGATGGCCACGCTTCCGCCGGTGGGAGTACACGGAGTCGAAGGAGTCGCAGAGCCTGGTGAGTACACAAACAACTCACGTAACATGGGGGGAATGGCATCCACACCCCAACTACAACAAATGCACGCACTTACCCCCAAGCCCTCACCGCACACAACCACACCCTAAAAACCATGCTCATGCCACTAACGTCTCCATGCCCCATTCACAAATAAAGGCAATGCCATGTCCCAGCCCACACCAACAACAAACCCAAGACTGGATGTCCGGGATGCTGGGAGGGTGGGGCTCACACAACACATTGTGCAACTCAGAACCAGACAGCAATGTCCACAGCTCATATGGCCTAGGTACATACCCATGCACCATGCCCAATGCACAGGAACTGGCAAAGTAATGACTAGGTAGCTGACACTTGGCCCTGCTGTAGGCAGCACAAGGACCTCCTGTGACCACTGTACACTCAAACAACAACTCCACTAGCTCACATACCCAGCACAGGAACTCACACACACTGTCATGCCAGCATGCACCATGAGGGGACAGACACATCACCTAGGAGACCCAATGACAAATCACACTACACACAACAACAGGCCTGGTCACACACCCCCCCTCACACAAGCACACACCCCCGGGGCAGGCAACGGATTTACCCACTCTCACAATTGACATGTGACACAACAAGACCAATCCATAGCCAAATAAGTATCCCAGCAAAAAAACTGCTGGCAAACACTCAGGAGCACATACCAATCTGTCCCCCGCAACTTACCCATCCCCAAGTGGACATTGAGAGGAATGCTAGGCACATCCAACCACCTGGAGGATCTGTGACTACTTGAATATGTATGAAACATGGATGTGGCATGAAACAGCATTAACATTGTCTCTCTCTCACACACAGGGCAACGTCATCGACCTCCCCCCAACAATGGGGGGGAGCAATCACAGTCCCAGGCCCAGCGTGAAGATGACCACCACCCCCATTCCTAACACATCCCAGGAGACACCCAGGAGCCCTGCTCGCACCGAACACAGCCAGTCTGACCAGGAGGGACAAGGTTCTCCGGGCACCCAGGAGGAGGCAGACGACCGCGCTAATGCCATCCCTCAGGGGTCCCGTAGACCCGATGTGCCCACAACGGCAGGCCCGGCTCGTGTGGGCAGGGGCGGTGGGAGTGAAGGCAGGTGGAGGCGAGAACCTGACCAGCCAGCTGAGGGAGCCGGCATAGCACACATGCGCCACATCCTGGACACATACCGGCGTGACACCAGGGGCATCAGCCAGGTAGTGGCGACCCTCAACGAGATTAAGAACCTGCAGGCCGAGCAACATGCCAGTCAACAACAACACCAAGGACGGATGGAGGCAAGACCGGCTGAGCTCCTGGCGGTGCAAACGGACATGAGCCGTTCACTCCGGCGGATTGCCAACAACATGGGCAACCCTCCCTGTGCCACCAGGCGAAGACCAGCACCAGCCACAGGGAGGGAGGAGGAGGAGGATTCATCCGACGGAGCATCACAGACATCGACAAGGCCTGCATCTGAGGGTCCCCGGAGGAAGGTGGGTCGTCCACGGAAAAGACCGTGAGAGTCAGCGGACCATCCACATCTCCCAGGTCACCTGGCCTGGCACCTGGCCCTCTGGCGCAACAGCACCACCTCACCCAATGACATTCTCTGCCACATGGACTTGCTGGTCACAGTCTGACCAATGATGACCAACACTGTGGTCTGGGCTCTGATGACTCCAACTGACAAGGATGCCATCTCCCCCTGTGAACTTTGGATTCTATGCCCCCGGTAGAGCACCTTACTTCATCCACCAAAAGACTTACCCCCACCAAAAATAAATACTTAAGTTTGTCATGAGATGTTGCTGTCATTTGGCATTATTCACCAACATATGTGTGTGTAAATGTCAAACTATGCCTGAGTGTTGAACTAACTCCACACATCCATACCCTGGGAACGGAGTCTGGTACAGGACACACATGGGTCACAATGTATCATTCAATGCAGACATGGAGCACAATACTCACCTGTGATGGCCACAAGCTGCTGAGGGGGTGCTAGGGAAACTGTGAGGACACACCTATTTGGAGGAGTAACATTAAGGCGTAGAGGTCATGCCTCATTTGGACGTTCCCGGGGAGGGAGTCCCAGGTATGTGTACCCAGGTGGGAGAACTATGTCCTGCATGCAGGAGTACGGTGGATCAGAAGAATGGTGGCCAGGTCAAGGTTGGATGCACAGAGATGGCACTACGGGGTCTCGGATGACAGTGGTACAAGGTTGGTTTTGGGTCAGGGTTGTGGCCTGCCTCCTGGGTGTGGGTGTGGAGTCTGAAGGTCATCCTGCAGCAAACAGTGATTCATTGCAGCTATCTCTGCTGGACGGTGATGTGGCTGGGGCGCGGGATGTTGACGCTGAGGTGTGCAGATGCAGCCTGGATGTGGACAAGTGTCCCTGGATTTTGGATGTGGCTGCTCCGTAGAGGGCAGGGCAGTATTTGACACGGATGTTGTCGTGGACCTGGGGGATGGTCCGTCTTACCTTGGAGTGGATCTATCTGGGGATCATGTGCATAATGCTGAGGGTGTTGCAGTGTGAGGTACAGATGCTGGTGATTACCATGGAAAATTAGAGCAAGCAATCCATGATGCACAACATCTTGTGTGCGTGGACACTGGGTGCCTGTGCGGGGCCTCTGTGGGTGGGACACAAGCAGTTGAGCCAGCTGTAAGGGGACAATCCTCAGATGTTGACCTCAGTCCTGTACAAGTCCAGCCTCAGGTGGCTGCTGTTCTGCCATTCATCTATGGATCCCATGCAATCTTGAATATTGGAACTGGCAATGTCTGCGTCCTTGGTGAGGGTGAGGAGCGCCTGGCTGTCAATGGAATACAAGTTGATGATGAGGGCGTGTGCGCATGTGATGGTGGTTAGGGGGGTCCTGGACACATTATAGATTGACACGCTGAAAGATGATACCTGTGCCATGTGCCTCACGACGAAAGCATACTACATGCAGAAGCCTTGAGTCCCACTCCCATGGCCTTGCAGGGGTACAGATCCGGTGGGGAGTAGGAGGGACATGACCTGGTGGGTGTGACACATCCTGGAAGGCGTGGCAGCGCTGTGTAGGCAGTTGGAGTTGCACACTCATCATGCAAAGGTGGTGTGTGTGCGCTCAGTGCATGCCTGAGAGCAGCCGGGAGATGTGTGGATGGACCTTGCTTGGAGGGTGGCTGCAACATCACACTGTAGTGTGATGTGGGTCATGCAAGGACATGAGGGTCGTGCAATGTGCACGTTGCATGTGCAGACGGTCCAGCCTTTGGTACCGCGTGGCCGCAACTGTGGCACAGACAAGCCGAAGACAGCCAAATTAATGTGTTGAGGGAGGAATGGAGGAGCACCTTTGATGTGTGTGTGTTGCCAAATTTGGAAACTACGTGTGCCCTTGCTGCAGTGGCTGCAACAGCAGGCGGCATGTCCTGGGAATTATGCCACAATATCCACACAAAGACTAGGATGTCAGAAAGGACTACTGCAACAGGTGTATGTCAAGGAAGGAGTAACCGGTTTGCAATGGCACACCCAGAGACAAAGGATGCACAATCACCAAAGATGACTGACACCGGATCATGAAACTGAAGGCCGAGCTGCGCACAGGGAACACACCCCAGAAGGTGTTGACGGCCCGTGGGGGGGACTAACATGCCTAAACACATACACAGCCATGGACATCATTCACAATAGAGAATCAAATACATGAGGAACAGCATGCAGGTTGCTCATCTACACATAGACTCATATGCACAATCCTTGACAACCATGCCAGAGATGCCGCATGCACAGTGGCAAGAGACCTGCATTGACAGAGATGAGGCCCCTTGGAGGCTGAGGAACACCTTTATTACTCAGGTTCACACCTATGCAAAAGCATCAACATTAACAGACTCACAGGTCTATTGGATTAACATGTGGGACCTACACCAGACACCCCTTTTGCACCACAGATGCTGAAAATCCATTGTACTGGCACACAAGTGAAGGGGTTGAGCCAAACAGCCCCTGCTGCACACGGAGAGGCTGCAATTCCCCATTGAGCATCATATTGGGATGTCCCGCAATATGTCCACCCGTAGCCTCCCGTATGTTTCAGAGGGAAGTTGTACACACATTGATGCCTTCATCACAAACCACAATCCCATAACAGATGACTGTCACGAAGTGTGACTATCAATTCATGTGTGTCATGCCACATATCATGTGCCCCATGGTGAGTCGACATGTATGCATAGTAACATAACCTGCACAGGAGCAGTGCCCACACATTACAAACAACTACCACACCCAAAAAGCCTTGCTGCAAACCTTACCCAAAGGAGAATTTTCACCATGTCCGTGCATGTAACGCTGATTCAGCACACGTTGCATTACTCATGAGGAATAGCAGGAGCACAACGATGCCACGAGCAGGCAGCATGCGCAAATATCTGGGGATGAGAGACACACAAGAAGTCAGGAAAAACATAGTCATCCGCATGCATGGTCATGTACTCTACATGAATAAGGTTGACACCATGCCAGTTGTCAATTGAGTGTGTCAGCTAAAATGTGTGGAATGACATCAGCACTCGAGTGACACATCAGCACACACCTCAAAGTCACTTCGCATACAGTCAGCTGGACACACACATTGCAACACATGCCACACAAGGCTCAAATCGTGCACACTCAGACCCAGGGACTCACCATTATGAGAAGAAGTTGCGTATGAGCTGACTCCGGATGTCCTCCTCCTCCTCCTCCTCCTCCTCCTCCTAACTTGCCTCGTGACCAAGGCTGTCATCCTCCATGGGTGGATGTTCCTGCTCATCGGGATCCAGGATGAGTGGCACAGCTTTCTCCACTGCCATGTTGTGCAGCATACAGCACACAAGGAAGATTTTGCAGACCTTCACCGGTGCATATGGGAGGGACCCGCCGGTCTTGTGGAGGCACCGGAATCGGCTCTTCAGGAGGCCAAACGTCCTCTCAATCACTCGCCTGGTCTGCCCATGGGCGTTGTTGAAACGGTGATCTGCAGCTGTTCTCGGGTTGCGGAGAGGCGTCACCAGCCATGGCATGTTGGGATAGCCAGAGTCCCCTACATGGAAACATCATGTAAAGAAGTGGATCAGGAGATGCCGTCACATACTAAGATAACGCTGAATACTGGACAAACAGAGTCCACTCACCAATAAGACATGCTTGTTCGTTGTGCAGCTGCAGCATCATTTCTGGCACCCTGCTACGCCTCATGATGTAGGCATCATGTGCTGACCCTGGAAAACGTGCACAGACATGGGAAATCACCATGTTAGCAAGACACACCACAAGGGCATTAATGGAGTGGTAATGTTTACGGTTACGGAAGGCTACCTCCTGTGCCTGTGGTGGTACCAAAGCCACATGTGTGCCATCAATGGACCCAATTACATGGGGCATCCCTCCCAGGGCATAGAACTCACCCTTGATACCTGTCAACTGTTCACGAGTTGGAAAATGGATGAATTCATCCAGGTGCTCCAACATGGCTTCCAAAACATCATGCAGGACACGGCTGAACATGGTCTGAGACATGCCACCCACATCAGCAATGGTCAATTGAAACGTACCGGTGGCAAAGAAATGTAGGGCTGCCATCACCTTCATCTTGGGGGTCAGCGCAGTCGGATAACTGTGTTGCGGTTGGAGGTGTGGTGCCAGCCTGTTTGTCAGGTCCACAATTAACCGTTGGGGGAATCGGTAGCGGCGTATGCAGTCACGTTCCCTCATGGCAGCCAAGTCTGGCATTGGTCGGGGGAGAGGCGGTGCCCTGCAGAAAATAGGAAGGAATAACGAAGATTGAGTACATTACTACACCAATGTCAATGAACTGAGCACATGTTCAACAGCTAATACACATATGCCACATACAGAGTTTGGTCTGTGCAATACATCCTGCACACGTATGCCAGCCATGTGATACTCCTACCAAGAGCCAGTTACAAACATGGATTGTCAAGGTCTACATGACATGCCATGAAAGTAGCTTTGGGCCAGTGTGAGTGAACAGCCAGACACATTACAGGAGTGACATAAATCCACATATGTGCATTTGAAGGATGTCATCTCATACAGACAGCTGCCGGCAAGCTAGACACACAGGTCACATGTAATGGAAAAAGGACAGACCACACGCCTTGCCATGAAGGGGTACATGTCAAATATGATCACACAGACATTGAGACTATGCAGATATGTCCTAAGCTCGCAAATCCCTGTTAGATGCATACAGACACACGTCACGTGTTATTCCACATGTGTCCTGGTATGCGTAATAGTGTGACATGGGCATCTACACACAGACACATTTTGGATGCAGCTACAGCAGATGCCGTTGACGGAACACCAACAGCAAGATCATGGGAACACATGACACACACATGACATAGTCACATCGTGGCACGCTGGTAGTGAGATGTCAGGTGTCATCATCCGTGTACATGGCATCAGGGGACATTTGCGGGTGTTGGGGACTGTGCCATCCAAGTGATGCAGTGCTTGACAAGTTTGAAATACATGCACACATGTAAAAGGTGTGAAGGGGAAGTGCGCCACATGGTGCCCCATCACACATGACTTGTGTACACAGGTCATCACACAACTATTGGGTTAAAACATGAGGAGACATGTGCCAGCTCACTGCCTGACACACCTAGGCCCTACACATGATGCACTGCACTGACAATGACTTGATGTCCATCCTTGTGCGAGTCATACACCTCCATTCCTTTCCTGTGCGCCTCCTATCACCAGTTTAAGCTGTGAAACTCACCGTACACACGCTCTGAGGGCGTGTGTACGATCGTATCAAAATATGGGGTTTGGGTAGGAGTACGCGTGTGTGCAAGGACCGGTCACACGTACGTGTACACACTGGTCCTATCCCCATGGTAGTGTTGGCATAGGCGTACACCATAGAGATACGGCTCGTACCCGCGTATGTACGTCCCGTAGCACTATGGCGTACACCTATGGCAACACTACCCTAGTACTATGGGCCCTACACACGTGGGTACGGCCCGTAGCACTAGGGTAGTGTTGCCGTAGGCGTACGCCATAGTGCTACGGGATGTACATACGCGGGTACGGCCCGTATCTCTATGGCGTACGCCTACAGCAACACTACCCTAGTGCTACGGGCCCTACACACGCGGGTACGGCCCGTAGCACTAGGGTAGTGTTGCCGTAGGCGTACACCATAGTGCTACGGGACGTACATACGCGGGTACGGCCCGTATCTCTATGGCATACGCCTACGGCAACACTACCCTAGTGCTACGGGCACTACACACGCGGGTACGGCCCATAGCACTAGGGTAGTGTTGCCGTAGGCATACGCCATAGAGATATGGCTCGTACCCGCATATGTACGTCCCGTAGCACTATGGCGTATGCCCACGGCAACACTACCCTAATGCTACGGGCCGTACCCGCGTGTGTAGGGCCCGTAGAACTAGGGTAGTGTTGCCGTAGGTGTATGCCATAGTGCTATGGGCCGTACATACGCGGGTACGAGCCCTATCTCTATGGCGTACGCCTACGCCAACACTACCATAGTAGTACAGGCCCTACACAAGCGGGTACGGCCCGTAGCACTAGGGTAGTGTTGCCGTAGGCGTACGCCATAGAGATATGGCTCGTACCCGCGTATGTACGTCCCGTAGCACTATGGCGTACGCCTACGGCAACACTACCCTAGTGCTACAGGCCGTACCCGCGTGTGTAGGGCACGTAGCACTAGGGTAGTGTTGCCGTAGCGCCATAGTGCTACGGGACGTACATACGCGGGTACGAGCCCTATCTCTATGGCATACGCCTACGGCAACACTACCGAACTGACACGGTCCCTGCACACGCGGGTACGGACCGTATCAATGGAGTAGCGGTGCCCTAGGGGTATGTGTGGAACGCATCGTACCTGTGTGTGGATAGTGAAATTACATAGGGGACACATGAGGGACAAGTATAAGGGCCTAAATGCATGCTGGTTGTCATGGAGACCGAGTTTCCAGTTCAAATGTTTCATCAGGTGGCCAGCAAAAGTCGGTTGGAGACAATGTACTATGTTGCAAAGTGGTTGTTGACTTGACATCATGCTCAAATTTTGAACCATGCAAAGGCCCTCACTGGGGTAGGTTTAAAGGGATTGGAGGAAACGTAGGATGCAAATGAGATTGACCAATCACTCTGTACTCCTGTAAATGAAACAGCCCAGCAAGGGAGATCTAAGGCAGCCAGGACCCATGAGAGAGCACTTGCCTGCACAACCTTTCATTCCACACCACTGCTGCTGCTCGTGATTACTCTGGCACCATGTCCAGGTCTGTGGAGAGGGCCCAGCCATTCACCCAAGAGGAGAATAAGGCGTTGCTGGACGTCATCCTCCCACAGTGATTGATTGATTGATTGATGATATACTTATAGAGCGCAACTATCACCCTACGGGCATCTTGGCGCTTTAGACTGAGGAGACCATACCAGAAAGGCAGAAGACGAGACAGGAAGAGTGGATCCGGCTAAACTTTAGGGTAGAGCCAGGTTTTGAGTCCCTTGCGGAATTCGAGTAGAGAATTACACTGTCTCAAATTCAGAGGGAGCTTATTCCACAACCCGGGGGCTACTATGCTGAAGGCCCTGCCGCCTACCCGAGAGCGTTTGAATCTCGGGACTACCAGTAGGCCAGCTGTGGAGGAGCGCAGCTGCCTAGTTGGTATGTGGCGAGCAATTTTACCCTGCAAAAGGGCTGGGCCCAGACCATGCACTGCTCTGAATGTCATACACAGAGACTTGAAGGAGACCATTTCCCTGACCGGGTGCCAGTGCAGGTCCCTTAGTGCACCGGTGGATGAGGAACTGCGTCGTCGGTCAAGCACTAGTTTAGCTGCTGCTGATTGTATCCTCTGCAGGCCCTGGAAGATATACTGCAGGGCCCCTAAATAAAGGGAGTTGCAGTAATCGAGCCTGCTTAATACTGTGCAGCGCACTACCATGGCATGTAATTCACTAGGAAGTAACGGTAGAATACTTCGAAGTAGTCGTAGCAGGGCAAAGCAGACCGAGGCGGTTTTGCTGGCCTGGGAGACCATCTGGAGGTCGTCGTCGAAAAGCACCCCAAGGTTACGCACCTTGCTGACAGGTATCAAGGGATCCTCCTCTGGAAGAAGTCTAAATTCTGGAGGTAGATGTTTTGGGATCCTAGTAAGAGAGCAGAAGACCACCTCGGTTTTACCGCTATTGAACTGGAGGGAGTTTCTTCTAAGCCAGTCCGTGGTCTGCCTCATGCATTGCTGGAACCGGTCCAGAGGTATCGCATCTTCTCCCTCTAGAGAGAAAGCCAGCTGCGTATCGTCGGCGTAGTTCACTAGGCTGACTCCAAAGGATTTAATTAGAGGAAACAGGGGCCGCAGGTAGATATTAAAAAGGATGGGACTAATTGCCGATCCCTGCGGCACCCCGTACACAACTGGCGACCTGCTAGAGGAGAAAGGGGTCATGGTGACTACTTGCTGTCTGCCCTCCAGATAGGAATGAAACCATTGCAGCGCACTGCCCTTGACACCTATCCGCTCCAGTCTTTTCAGCAGGACCGGATGGCTCACCGTGTCGAAAGCTGCCGACATATCGAGAAGCACTAAAATCATGGCATTCCCGTTGTCGGCACGCATTCGAAGATTGTCCAGCATGGTGGCCAGAGCCGTTTCAGTCCCATGGCCGGGGCGAAAGCCGAACTGATCCCTGTCGAGCAGAAGGTTCTCCTCCAGGAAGCAAGACAACGTCTTGCTAACTGACTTTTCGAGAATTTTCACCGGGTAAGGCAGGAGTGAGATGGGCCTGAAATTGGCAGGAACCAAAGGATCCAAATTTGGTTTCTTGATCAATGGAGTTACTACTGCTAATTTCCAACACTCCGGGACTGATCCTGCCATCAGAGACTGATTGCAGATCAGCCTCAGGCCGGGAAAGGTGTTACGCCCGTACAGTTTGCAGATTTTATGAGGAAGGGGGTCAAGAGGAGAGCCAGAGGACACACTTTCTGTTAGACTGTCAAAAGCTGCCTGAGAGAGTGGTTGAAAGCTGTCTAAAGCCGCGGTCAGTGGAAGAACTCCGTCGGCCAGGCTAGTTGTTTCCTCAGAGTCCTCCTGAGTCTTGTCGTAGAGTGTGTTAACAATATTAGCGATTTTCTCCTGAAAGAAGGAGGCAATTTCATTGCACAAGGTCTGTGAGGGAGCTACTTTGTTGTTCATGCAGTCCGGGTTGGAGAGATCGCGGACAATCTTAAAGAGGGTTTTAGTCCCATTAGAGGCCTGGGCAATGGAGCTCGCATAGAAATCAGCCTTGGACTTCAGGATCAGAGCTTTATATTTTAGTTGGATTAGTCTCAGATCTCGCTTGTCGTCCTCGGCATAGTTTCTTCTCCATTTCCTCTCGGCTTGCCTACGGGATAGTCTAAGCTGATGCAGCTCTTCGTTGTACCAGGACGCTGATCTTTTCCGCGCCTTCTTTAAGGATTTTATGGGAATGGTGCGATCAAGAGTCTTAATTATCTGATCGGTGAACGATTTATAGTTTTCCTCCACGGACTTATCAGGGGAGAAGTGGCTGACGTCCCAAGATATGGTTAAAGGGCCGGCTTTGGCCAATTTGGCCCATTCTCTGTCCTTCCTATAAAGGCTCTGCTGGCTGGACTTGTTCTTTTGACAGGGCAGCATCGTGCTCAAGAGTATATGGTAGTGGTCTGTCCAGTTCAAAGGCAGTATACTTGATATCCCAGTAGTGTCTGGGCAGGCAAATACCAGGTCCAAAGTATGCCCCTTCTGGTGGGTAGGACTGACCACCAATTGATGAAGATTTAAGTTAGAGCACGTATGCTGGAGGTCCCTCAGATGACTGCCGAGACCTCCATCTTCCGTAAGGTTGAAGTCACCTAGTACAATCAGATTGGTATGAGCAAGCTTTAGATTGGTGATGGTGTCCGCTAGGAGTTGGAAGAGTGTGGTCTCACCCGGGGGCCTGTAGCAAAGCATCCCCGTAAGAAAATTCCCGCCAGGAGACTGTAGGGAAAAACCCATGATTTCTATCCCCCCTACCTCATCAATCAGAAGAGGTTTGAAATCTAGGGTGTCCTTGTACAACATACCCACTCCGCCACCTCTACCTGTACAGCGGGGTTTGTGGAGAATTTTGTAGCCACTGGGACAGGCGGCACCCAGGCTTACTATGGAAGTGGCCGTAGCCCAGGTTTCCGTTATAAAAAGAGCGTCGAGCTCCAAGTCCTCCAAGAGGCCATAGACTTCAGCAGAGTGTTTGACTAATGACCGGCTGTTGATTAGTCCGCAGGAGAGGCTAACGGCGGAAGGATTGTGATCTTTAGGTGGGTTCAGCTGCAGTAGTTGGTCTCTACTATAGGTCACACGACCAGGGAGGCCATTTGGCGGGGCAGCATTCCTGGCGCTGGGAGCGGCCGGGGCGTGGACGGGCGCAGAAGGGTTTGCCTCTGGCGCGCCTCCGGCGCGCCAGAGGCGCGCCCGCTGAGCGCGCGCTGCGCGCTTGCATTAAGCGCCTTAAGTAGGTGGTGAGGGAGTTCCCTTGATGACTAGAGCGCTGCCCAAGATGTCCGCCAAAAATGGAAAGAGAGCAGTTTCCCTCACCCAAAATGGCGCTGCAGATGAGTGCGGGTGATCTTCACGCTAAAGCAGCGTGTGAGGAAAAGTTTTACAGTGCGGGTAAGTGGAGCATCAATAGCGATCTTTAATTAGAGAATAAGGTTTGAATTAAAAAATTAACTTGAGGCCAGAGCCCAAACAAGCAGCGAGCAGATAAAAACACACGAAGTGCCTCACGGCGTACTAAACAGTATTAAACCGTACTTCCAACACACACTATCACTCACACTGCCTTTAGATATCGTTCACAGTCATCAGGCTGCGCGCTTGCATTAAGCGCCTTAAGTAGGTGGCGAGGGAGTTCCCTTGATGACTAGAGCGCTGCCCAAGATGTCCGCCAAAAATGGCAAGAGAGCAGTTTCCCTCACCCAAAATGGCGCTGCAGATGAGTGCGGGTGATCTTCACGCTAAAGCAGCGTGTGAGGAAAAGTTTTACAGTGCGGGTAAGTGGAGCATCAATAGCGATCTTTAATTAGAGAATAAGGTTTGAATTTAAAAATTAACTTGAGGCCAGAGCCCAAACAAGCAGCGAGCAGATAAAAACACACGAAGTGCCTCACGGCGTACTAAACAGTATTAAACCGTACTTCCAACACACACTATCACTCACACTGCCTTTAGATATCGTTCACAGTCACAGTACCCCTGCCTATATGGGAGACCAGGGGAGCAGGTGAGTGCTGACTCCACTAGCTGTGACTGTGCCCCCTTTTTGTGTCTGTCACTTCTGGCATTGTGTCCAGGTGTGACAGACATGCAATGTTGTTCATGGTGGGTCCCGGGGGGGGGATGCCTTATGTCTCTCATGCAGAGCCTGATGTGGTTCATATCTGCACTCCTCACTTGCATTGTGCTTACTGTGACAATCACTGCATGGTGCATGCCACATTTAGCCCGGCTAATCCCCTTGGGAATGTTGTTTCCATAGTCCTGATGTGATTCTGTGGTTCCCCCAGTGTGACAGGTGACTGTACCCACAGATGTGTGTGAGTTGAGTGTACCTGTGGTGATAGTGTCGAAATGATGTGTACGGCCCCTGGACATTGATGTGTGTGTGTGTAAGTCCCCTGTCATGTGGGTGAGTGTCTATGTGGAGTGTTGCACCCCAGCTGCATGGAGGATGCATATGCCCTACCCATCTGATGTGAGAAGGGAGCCGTGCTGTGTGTCTGACATGCTGAGCTAGGCCCACACCTGTGACTCCCCCCAGTCAAGTGGCACATGTGCAGAGTGATGTTTGTACCCGCAGTTGCCAATGGCAGGTGGACGTGGAGGAGGGATCCAGCACCGGTGCCACCAGTGCTGGGGAGTCTGACGCAGCAAGTGGCACGGAGGGCGAGGGGAGTCAGGCGGAGGACCTGTCCAATCGCAACACCGACTATGACGCTGACGGGTCCGAGGCTGAGCTCCCAGAGGGGGCGGAGGCTGCTCCCACAGCTGAAAGCAGCAGTACATCTCTCGCCGTACTTGCGGGTTTGTAAGGTGGTTTTCCCGGGTACGAGTCGGACGGAGAAAACGCTCCGTACGACGGTTCGTACCCGGGTTTTACAGGATCGGAATCGGCACCTAAGTGTATTGATTTGTTTGATTGTATTAAAATATTTGCTTCCAACACCCTTCAGAATTACAAAAATGTTCTTCATTTGTGCTTTCTTAATTCTGACATATTCTGAAATATCTGCACAGTTCATTTACAGATATTTAAATGTTGTTGGGTGCTAGAAAAAGCCTTTCCATTCACAGCAAAATTGTCATGTAAATGCTATCACTGTGAAATCAGAGAAAGACAAGTAAACACTAAGCTCCCATGGAAGAAAGAGGCTAACATTTGGCCTCTGTCTTTGAAAGCACATCAAATGTGATAAGACAATAACAAGTTTTCAAGGCCTGTTTACAGACAGGAAGAATACAGTAAATAGGCTATGCTCCACGGGAGCAGCGAACTCAAGCTGAACAAACTAAAATAACAAAACCTTGCCAATAGAAAGCAGGCACATGTGAGTTACAAACAACAGAGTAATGGGTAGAATGCATTTAAAGGGAAGCTTTCCGAGGGTCCCTATGATGTATTTAGCAAACTAGACAGCTATGCTGTCTGATAGGCTTCGACCGAACAAAGATATCGGCTTTCAGTGAATGCAGGGAGAGGGTCCGACTAGATTGCTGCATTCACAACCATTTTCAGAGAGTTGCAAAAATACTACTGTCATCAATATTGATGAGACTGGAGTTTTTGCAACTCTCTGTAAATGGGCATTTGGATCTGAGGCTGATTAGTTCATCAGTAGCAGGAAAAATGAAGGTGGGGGTCACCAAGCAGTCAGTGTGCAAAATAAATTCGGCTGATTTGCAACAACGGTGAATCGGAGACTGAGCATCCTGAGATTTGTAGTTCCCTAGCTAGAATTTGAAAACATTCATTTTTAAAAATCTCTGCTAACTTACTGCATTAAAATTAGGCCTGGGCAGAATTTCAATTCTGCCAGAGTAATGGGAATAATTTCAGTAATTCTGCGTTACTCTTTGACATGGAATTACCGATAGTAATGCCATTAAGCCGCTCACAAAATGAAGAATAACATGGAGAAAAATACAACCTACCGCAAGAGCACATTTAGGGAGCAGCTGCTCCCACTGCTGTGTATGTTCTGTTGCATTTAGCACTATTTTCTTCGTGAGAAATGCATTCTCACATCTATTTTGGACGTGAGGGTGCATTTGCACTAAGGAAGTATAGCTAAGTGCCTGGTGTTAGTTGGGGGAAAATCCTACCACAGGTGCACATTTAGGGCTATGCCTTAGCCAAAAAAGGTATCCTTGATTCTATTTTGGGGGCAAAGGGGCATTTGTGCACTAAGATAATAGTGCTAAATGCAGAATTACTCTTCTAACATAATTCTGCTCAATCATATGTAGTATTTGGTAATTACACATGATTACGCTACATAGAATTACACAAGTTACCCCCACCCCTAACTAAAACTAATATATCACCTTTGGGGTGATGGTAGTCCACCACAAGTAATAACATCACTCTTCTTGTTAAGACCAGTAAATGTTTAAGTAAATTAAACCCAGCACAACTCCTGGTAGGTATAGCACAGAGCAGACAGGCTTAATGCGCAAAGCATTTAGAAGTACTTTAACCCCTTCCACGCGGGGGTAATTCCCCTGCGGCCCGGGGGGGCCGGCGGCAGTGGCGCTGTGCTCGTGACGAGCCCAGCTGGGCTCGTCATAAGCACCAAAGCGGATAAAAGTAAAAATCCTACTGCAATTTATAAAAATAGAAACTTTTTTAACCAACTAAATTACACCAAAGGTGCAAAAATCAAAAACAGGGATCTTGAAATGTTTTAAGTTTAATGTTTTAAATAAAATAGTGCAAAAAAGCGCAAAGAGCCAACCATGAGCAACTGGTCGTGCTAGGCCGGGACAAGGATAAGGTTTAAAGCAGACAGCAATGGAGTATAGCTTGGATACGAGAACCAGATTGATCCCAGTCAGAAAGTTACCTTCGCACTTACAACATTTTCAATAAGGTAGAGTCCTGCACAGGGCTGGGCTGCAGGCTGGATCCGAAGATAGGGTCGCAGACAACAGAATAACGAAAAACAAGATCTTGAAGAAGCGGTCAAAGAAGGCTGGAAAAAGCTCCACTGGGAAAAGTCCATAGCTTGTGCCCAGGAAATCGACTTTGATCGGATGCTGCTCTGTGTCGGGCCTAGTGAAGATTTCTACCTTTGGGCTTTGATTCTTTTCCAGGGGTGTGTGAAACTTGTGTAATTTGCAGTGGCGTAATTATGCAAAATCAAGTGAAATTAGGAATATTTACATGAAATGCATCTTGCATGCACTCAAACTTACCTGAACAGTCTGTTAAGGTAAAAATGCAGCTCAAAAATATTATTTCGAGTTGATTTCTGGTTACTATCATTTAAAGCACTGCCAGTGGCATTCAGATTTGTCATTTTTGCACAAAAATATTAAAGAATTGTTCTGGTCGGGTAAAAATCAACCTGAAATGTATTTTAACCACCCATTTTAAAGAAACTGTCACTCATGTCCAAAACACTGCCTCTTGCATTAGGATTAGTAGTTTTCAGCTTAACAAATTATTTGAACGGTCCACTTGGTTAAAAATTTCTACCTGAAACCTCGCTCGCGCTAAAAAATTACCTGTATGGTACATCTTGCATAAATATTTCTCCCCAAAATTATGCAGTGTGGTGTATTGGCAAAACCTCAGTAATTTCATATAAATTTTGTTATTCAAAATTGCTAAAATGATGCCAATCATGCCAGCATGACTGAAAAGTTGCCCAGGCCAATTCTTTTTCTCGGATTTCCCTCAGCGGGACAGGGCTGTAAGCTGTAGCCAGAAAGAGTTAAACTTCGCTGAATTCTGGTCAGTGTTAGGCCTGTTGAATCAGATTTGCTGCTGTGAAAGAGAACGCAGCAGGAACGGAGGCCAAAGTCAGGCCTTCTGGTGATGAAACCTCAGTAAATCAGCTGGGAGGCTTGTCCCTGTTCCACAATGATGATCAAGGCAAAATGTTTCTAAGTCCTGCATCTTATGGTTAGGCAGGAGAAGTACAATCCAACACCAGCCAAGGGTTCCAGGACCTCAGGAACATGACTTTGACTTACTTGAATAGAAGCCACCAGCAGGGTCCAGGGCAGGTCCAGTTGAAACTGTTACCTAGCCCAGAAGTGGGCATCTTGTAGTTTTTGTGCCCCCATTACTTAACAGGAGGACAGCCAACTGACACTTGGAGTTCACTTTTTATTCCTGGGTAGAAGTGGGAGCAGGTGCATCCCTTCTTCTGTCTTCCATAGGTCTTGTAGTGATCTGCAATAGGTGCCCGGGGATGCCACATTTTTGCCTTGCACTAGCCGGTGGATGAGTACGATATCTGGCCCCTCCTTAACCAATAGGAAAAAGTTCCCAGGGGTAACTCTGCCCAATTGTGTAGCAATTTCTGTGAGCCCTAGTGCAAACAATACTACCTAAAACCAAAATGGCAGAACCTTTCTTCCCTAATAAAGAGCTCCTGCACCCACCCTAGAGGTGTGACCAAGGAAATGAGCAGCCCCCTCCTCTGTAGTCATGGGTGTTACGTGGGAACACCCACAGCAACATCCATGGCATGCTCCTTTCACACAAAGTGCTGCGTGAAAAGGGGCCATATTTACAAAGACACAAAAAGCCACGCAGGATGGCTTCGCGTGTCCTTGTAAATATGGGGCAGCAAAATGCGCCGCCGATCCGTCACAAAAGTGACGTACTGGTGGCGCATGGGGCTTGTAAATAAGCCCCTAGATTTGTAATAAATATTTTTAAAAGTCTAATAATTAACTTTTTTACTTTTTGCTTGATGTAGATAACATTATTTAATTTTAATATTAACTCTGAATGCTTTCTACTAAGCCAGTTTTAGTGCAGATAGCACCTGGGCCTTGTCACTTTAAGGACATGTTTTACGTTAAACTTTACCTTTGGGCATTAAGGCCTACTTAGGGGTGACATATATATATTTAAAAGGAGGGTTTTAAGCCCGTCAGAGGGGGTTATTTTGACAGCCTGAGATTGTGGGTTAAACCTGCACTGCCAGGTTACTGATGGTTACTGATGCGCAGTATGTTCTTCAGTCCACTAGTGACATTTAGCTTACAAGCTCTGGGTACTCCTTGAACCATATGCTTCGGACTAATAGATAAATGACATATGCCAATTAGGATTAAAGCCATTTTGATGTCTTTTAGAGGTCAGAGCATCTGCACTGGAGCCTGGTTAGCAGCCTACCAGCAGTAAAATCTAGGAAAAAGTGGGGATACTGATGTTAAAAGGTGCAATAAAAGGAATTTTCTTATATGAAACTGTAAGAGATTGTAGCAGCACTGATTCAAAATCTCTGATCGTGACAAATGTATTTGATATTACATTGAAATATGATGTCGTAATGTAATATGTATGACTCCCATTGCTCTTGGAGTTGTATAAGCTTCACTGAAAATCAATAAACACTATTAAAAAGAAAATAAGAGGCATTTTCCTATAGCAGGACTCTGCAGTTTGGAGAGATACAGCGGGTGCACCATACTATTTCTGAGCATGGCTGTTGCTAGCTTATCAGGCTGTTAAGAACCAACTCTGATAGCAGGAACAGAGTTTAGCGGCAGGACATGACTTTTTACCTCTCAACATCTAAGTAGAGTCAATTACTGGCCTCTTGTGATTCTACATTGGTATGTTAGTCCCCCGAAATTGAGGCCTTCCCTCCATCCGTATTGGAGATGGATACCATGTGTGTATGTGTAAATCTTATGTGTGCAAAAGAAAGGGCCTGTTAGAAGTTGCTGGGGCCACACAGGAAACTAGTTTCATTTCCTTAACCAAATTAGTATGTAGGATGGAGGTTGTAGAGTCCCCCCAAAGAGCAGTGTGAATTGCATGTCTCTCCGTAGCATTCTTGAGGCTGTTTGTAGTGAACCTGGCTGTAAATTGGGGACGATAGGAGATAAAGGGTCTTTTCATAGTGTAGGAAAACTCTCCTGCCCTTCTGTTCTCCTTTGTTTTCCAGAAGTACTATACCCACAGGATAACAGATAGTAAAGTGGGACAGCCTCTCCCTACTTTGTACCCTTTTTGATAGATATAGGGGCCGCAGGAGGGAAATGGTATGTGACACATTACGTTAATTAACAGTCTTTCAGGATGTCCTTAAGTGATATCCTGCAGAGGTACAGTGATCCTCAGACACATACATCAGATGTATACGCTACTTTAGCCTTAGCCCAGAAATGAAGAAGGAGTACTGTGGTGGTGAGAGATGTGGAGGTGCGAATGCCACCTTGAACACCCACAATGATGGACAGTCGATGTACAATCGAACGGGCAGAAGAGTCTTCTCCTACATCGGGGCAAAGACCTGAAACGAGCTCCCTACCAACATCAGACACGCCCCTACTCTGCACATCTTCAGGAAGACCCTCAAGACTTGTCTCTTTGACTGACTGGAGCTGCACCCCTCTCCCCCCCCAGTGCCTTGAAACCCTCACCGGTGAGTAGCGCACTTCACAATTCCCTGATTGTCTGATTGCAAAGTAGTCATGATTAAAAATATGAGCCTCCTGTAGAGGATACAACTCATGTTGCAGTTTCCCAGCGACTGCTTACCAATACTAGAGACTACTTTGTGTTAGGAATGTTGTTCTCTGAGTTCTATTCCAGCCCTTATTTCTTCTGTAAGGCTTCAGGGCTATATCCCATATTTGTGTGTATATTCAAAGTAGCAGTAAAATGAATAGAACCTGGTGCTAGAGGTGCACTTTTTGATTTGGGGAGTCGAGGAGTAACCCGAAAATTAGGTTGTTCGATACTGAAGAAAGACAATGAGCATCTTATATGGTTGTTAAATGGAACCACCATGATTTCATGATCAGTAACACCCTGCATGCTTCCTCTTTCCATGCCGTGCGACCGAAACAATGACAATACTATTGTATTTTACTTAATTGATGCACCTCGGTATGAAACGATATTGGGGTTACCAAAGTTGAAAAAACACAATCCCAGTATCAATTCAAATAAAAGGAGAGGTTGTTTTTCCTTCCTGTTATTCTAGAAAAAGCATTGCATATCAGACAAGTGTAGGGTACAGTCAAAGGAATTCTTGATGTATTCATTGAAACAAGTAGGGTTACAGACCGAAGCATTATCGGTTTGCATTCCATCACAATCTCATGATTATATTGATGTCTTTAGTAAAGAGTTGGCAGAGACCTTAACACTAAGCCATCAATATGACCAGAGAGAACTAGTACCTGAAGCCCAATTACTTTGATGTAGAATCTATGCTTTGACTAAAAAGGAAACAGCACATCTGTGTAAGTACATAGACAAGAACTCTCTTGATCTCAAAGCTCTGCTCTGTTATGGTCGAGGCCAATCACTCCTCCTCCATACGAGTCAACCTGCCCTTTGGTAAGGTGTGAAAGGTGTTAAAGAGGACCCAGGCTTAAGAGAAAAGGGTGATAGGAGAGAGAAGAAGAGACATGCTCCTGCTGGTTTGGCGGATTATCCGGACTGCATTACACACAGCTGAAGTTCTCAGTTTACAAGCATGAATGGACCAAGTCTCCACCAGGAGTGAGCAGGAGATAAGTTGTAACTAGCCCATGGGCATACTAGCAGTCTTGCTCAGAAACTGAGCATAGATGGAATGTCACTGCAATACTAGGAAGGAAGGAGCTTGGCAGAGCGAAGACAACTGATGGATGAAGGTAAATCACAAATCAGGTAAACATAGGGGAACAGAGGGAACTGAATAGGGAGAAAACAATAACAGTGGGAAAGCGGTATAGCCTATTGCGAACCATGGAAAATTTCAAAAGAGTCACAACAGCTTTTGTTGCTAGACAACTTGCCCTTTTACATGCATAGTCTTGTATACTTTGTCCGCTCTAACAAACCAGAAATGTATCTTTGAGGAATGTCTCTATTGTATGTCCTCTTCAATCATGTTGTAGTTCTTGTGATCTAATCCAATATTCCCCATATCCCCATCTCCGTCCTTTCAATGTCTCTGAGGTCCCTAATTCCATAATCTATCAGGTGACCTTGGTAAATGGAACCATCAAACCATTTAATACTCAACTATCCTTACCTCTTTTGTTCATCCCCAAAAAAGATAAAGGAATCAGAGCATGGATAGATTTCTGTACGTTGAATGTCAATACAAAAATTAATAGATGTCCTTTTCCACTAATTCAACTACTGATAGACCATGTAAAAAGGTGACAGTGTTCGCTAAGCTAAACCTGATGAAGTTTATCTTTTATTCAGAATTCGACAGGGTGATGATTGTAAGACTGACTTTCTAACCAAATTTGTTTTATGTGGATAGTAGGTAATGCCTTTTGACTCTGTAATGTTCCACCCACCTTTCTGTTTTTTCTTTTACAAAGAAAGCATTACATGTAATAGTAGAAAGATTTGACATTGTCTATTTAGGTGATATTTTATTATATTCAGCAACCGTTTCAAACACGTCTGCCATTACTGAGAAAACACGGGCTGAAAGCTAAAGCTAAAAAGTGTTCTTTTCACAAAGACTCAATAGAATTTCATGGGTTTATATTATTAGCACAAGGCATTCATGTGTATGGAAGGAAAGTAGAAACCATGCTGTCAAGGCC
Organism: Triturus cristatus; assembly: GCF_964204655.1. Lineage (NCBI taxonomy): Eukaryota > Metazoa > Chordata > Amphibia > Caudata > Salamandridae > Triturus > Triturus cristatus. Next base: position 69,683,518 of record NC_140594.1, read on the forward strand.
ATCACCCAAATCGGTAAAAGACGAACAGACTTTTATGGAATTTGTCAATTTTTATCAGCAATTTATTGAAGACGTTTCCAGTGTTTCAATACAACCACCAAAAGCCCTACAAAAAGTTCAACATTTAAATGGACATCCTAAGTGAAGGAAGATTTCCAGACCTTAAAGAGAAATGGTTCATGACCACTGATATTCTGTGTGAGTATAAACAAAGAGAGAGCGAGGAAAAAAAGGTAACTTGTCCTCTTCCCCAATGAATTTTCAAAAACAAAATGGACAAGTTTTTAGGAAGGCAACTTAAAGCAAACGTTTTTTGCAGTCACCTTTTGAAAAACTGAGAAGGAGAGTACACAACTGTTGTAGAAAAACCCCTCACCCACCTACCTAGTAGGTGGCATGCTTCATCATCGGGGTCCAACTGGATTGCCTAATGCAATCCAGCTGTGCTACAACGCCTGAGTTACAGCGGAGCAGGTTGTTGGGTGAAAAGCAAGTGACGTGTTATGTGAAGTGAAATTATGGGTTAAAAATGTCTCTAAGGAATGCCCTTTTGAAAAATTTTTATTAGAAGGGTCCTAGGACATGAGTTAAAAACACATTCGGGATCTCTACAAAGGTATGGTATATACCTTGGTATCCCTATCAAATGAGGTCTACTAGTTTCAGCCTTCTAGATAGTTCTTGAGGCTTTCTTCAGGACCAAAAAATAGTGCGTGGCCTAAAAATAGGGGGGCCACGTGGGGTGTAAATATCAGCACACACCCTAAAGTGTGCTGTGAGTGTAGTGGGTAGTGAAGATTACTCACAAAACCTCTGTTGGGAGTACCTGTAAATAAACAAATTAATAAATACATATATACAGTTGTTTCTACATGCATCTGTATTGTAAATGCATGCTCCTATATATTTGTAGCAGGTGGTAACATGCATGTGGCAGGGTGGGCATGCATGTCCACTAGGAGAACTTGCGTGGCTACAATGTGCCCCGGTGGTGATGATATGCAATGGGGAATCCATCGGTGTATTATAGTAAGTGAACAAATAGCGCGACAAAATAGGGCACATTGTGCGCATAAACACTATCGCCTATAAGTATTGTATGAGTGCTATTATACATTAAATTTCTAAATATGAGAAATTCTTTTTCCTTTGTGGCGTGTGGTGGCATTCACAAAGACCATAAAAACAAACTTTAGACATACAAGGTTGACGATGTACAACATGGATACAATTGTGGCGCGTAGTTTTGTACTGTGAAAGTCACGTGAAAAACGACAAAAGACCAACAACATATAAGACTAACAAAGGCGGTCTCACTTTGACTCTGACAATGCTATGCCTCTGGCATCCGATCGGTCTGTTAAGTCCCCGGTTGACCCTATCGAAATGAAAAGGTACTGAAGGAGTCTAGATGGTGAAATCACGTGAAAACACTCGTATATGCAGCGAAGTATAGCTTATTAACTATGTGTGTGCAGCATCGTGTGGCTTGTGCCAGTTTGTTACTCACGATTGTCGGGGGGAGAAAAGGTCCGTTATACCTAAATGGCCGATCGGATCCGCTTGTTTGGCCCCGTTCAGATGGATGGGCCGGTACTAAGTAGGAAGCGGAAATAGTCGAAAGGTCACGTGTGGGGAAAGACCTGAACCACTAGAGCGTGGTAGTTCCAAGTGGTGATGGGCTGCGCGTGCGTGAACGGATTGCAGCGCGTGGAAAATACATATCGAGTTTTTCAAAAGGTGACTGCAAAAAACGTTTGCTTTAAGTTGCCTTCCTAAAAACTTGTCCACTCATATTCTGTGTCATCCTGACATTTCTTCTTAGTTTTTGCATCGGGTATGACAGTGGGAGCCATTTTGTCTCAAAGACATTATCCCACAGGACAATTAAATCCTATTGGTTATTTCCCCAAGAAAGTCCAGCAAATGCAAACTATATATTTACTGAGTAGAATAGCTAACTATTAGGATGGCATTTGAATAATGGTGGCATTATCTTCCAAGGTCACATAATTCAGTTACTGTCTACGAAATTCATAAGAATCTCACCTTTTTTATCTCAGGAAAAGCAAAGACAGAGAGACAAGTGCATTGTTTCCTGATCATGACTTTGCTTTAACCTACAGTCTGTGAAGATGAATGGTAAAGCTGATGTCCTAAATATAGAGTAATCCCTGTTGTTCCTTTCACTCCTTCAAGCAAGAGCATAGCTCTTACAAATCATAATGATATTTGTAGATGTAGTGCGTCTTTGCAAGGAAACAATTATGGGTATAGAAAAGTGCAGATTGGCAGCTCATTATTGGCTTACTATATGATAAATTCATTTATATGTCCATTCTGTTCTAGCACATAGCTCATGTTTAGCAGGCTACTATGGAGTACAGGAGGCACTACAGCTGATCCGCACAAGTATTGATGGGAAAAAGATGCCCACAGATGTCACTAACTTTGTGGAAACCTGTTCAGTAACTGCACAAGCCAAGGTGGCTGAGCTTAAAAGCAGGTGTCTTTTATTGATCAGAAAAACACTGATAATACACTGCACAATAGTTTCTTGGAATTATATTGCTGATATGCCAGAAGAGAGGGGTGGTCATAGTGTTAATACTGTTTTTGCAATATCTGATACTTTGATTGAGATGGCACACTTCCAGCAAATGGTTTTTGAACACTAAAAGCCACAATTTTCCTACTTTGTCACAGAAAGTGATGTCTGACAGAAGACCTCCACATGTATTTTAGTTCTGTTTGACCTTTTGTACATATCTATGTATCTAAATGGCATTATCATCTGCTTATTAACTTCAAACAATGGTCAAACTGACTGAGTCAATCAAGAGTAGAAAAAAGATTTGAATTGTTATTTTACTGATGAATATACCTGGGTTGAACATTCTTGGCTAAGAGATGTTTATTATAAAAACAAGTTTCATTATTCAACCAAGTCATCATCATTCTTTAGTTCACAGGTTTATTATCCGTCGTTGCAAACAATTACTGTTCCTGGAGTGTCTGCTAATGCAACAAAATGTAGAAGGAGTCAAATTCTTAAAATGTGAATTGAAGGAACCCAGAACTCATGTATAAAATGCAAAGTGTGCAGTGCTCATAAAAATCAAACTGACAATAAGAAACAGGTAGCATGTCAGTATACCCCTTGTTCTTGTTCTACAAAACATCTTCTTTTATAGCAATATGTAATTTTTAGTCACCGTTAGAAAATAAAAAAATGTATAAATCCTGTGATGATTGGGCTAATTCTCTCTTCTTCTTTCACGGTGCAGTATGTGGTCCATGTTTCTCTTTTAAAACCCATTGCTCCACAAATGACTATGAACTCAGTTTTCGAAAATGAGATTCAGGCGCTTTTTAGATTCTCAAAGGATAAGTAGTACACTACAATACAAAACAGATTGAAAGGGTTATTTTATGGTGGAACGGTTTTGGGAAATATCTTCACCAGTTCATGTTCCTTGTTTTCTTAGGATATTTAACCGTAGGTTTCTCTGCAAACCAGGCTTTGGGAAGTGTCCTTTTGGAGGGGGCAATGTCAGTATAGGGGTTGCAGGAAGGGAATTGTATGTGGAACACTATATTTATGAATCTCTTACAATGGGACTCCCCAGGCTAGTGTATGTCCTTAACTGCTACCCTACAGTGTCACATGAATCCTCAGAGATATCCATCTGATGCATATTCTACTTCAGTCTTAGCCAAGCATTTTGGGTGGGATGGGCGCAAATGTGGTCACAATCTTGAATGCCTGCATGGATGTTTGGTTGTTGCATGCTACAGTCAGCATGGTGATGTATGTTAGACTCATGGAAGTGAAATAAGGCTCAGCCTAATCGTTTTCAGGCAATGCTATTTATGTTACAGTTTCTGAATAAGTTGCCTACAAGTACATCAAGGTAGCAGACATTTTCAACTCTAAATTCTGTTCAAGTCCTCATTCCTTACTTACAACTTCATACAAACATCCTTTGTGTGTGCTTTTGAAGCTTGTCATGAACGTCTGCAAAGAAGACACTATTGCTGTGCTGCCTAGGTTAGGCCTTTTTAGGCATTGTATTAAAGCTATTTTAGAAACTGAAGCAGACAAGTTATCCTATTTAATTACAAACTGTAGAAACTGTTTATTTTTAACTTGTTTGCTTTTGGAATGAACTATCTGCCAATGTGTATATTTTTGCAAAAGAACATTTAATCAAGCAATTTGATTGTAGCATTTCTAGAAGGTATGTTACATTTACTAAACAATTTATACTCCACATTGTCTTAACCACGCAGTCTTGTCTTTACTCCACAGATACCTTTACAATGTATGTCTTTTTCATGCATGCCTTTACCACACTTCACTTTATCATGCACCAAAAGTATAAATAAGCAGAGGTAAATATGCGGTGTATGCTGCAATCATGATGAGTAATCCATGAAAGGTTTCCAAACGTTTATTAGGAGAACAGCACAGTACCTGCCTACAGCCAAGGCAGACAACTCCCAACACTACACAGTTCTAGAGCCAGAGGGCAACTGGCACTAGAAGAATATTGAAATGAAAACAATGCCCTTAAAGCAAGAAACCCCAAGTACAAACATAAAGAATAAAAGCATTAACACGGAGTATATATGAACATGTAAGTATGTAACACACCCATCCCTTTACCAAACTGACACACATCCACAAAGGACTACACTCAACATGCAAAATAAAACTGCACACACACACACAACCAAAGCATCCCCCGGGCAAAACCTACACACTATACAAAATCTACAAGGAGGCCTTCTGTCACGATTAGCTTGCTTGATCCTTGAATCCACAATGGAGCCATTCCACCTAGAATCTCAAACAGAACTCTTCTTTCACCGTGTTCACACCTAGCCACCCTTCTTACATTCCTGACCTTTCCATCTTGAGGGACCACACTGTTCCTGTTGACCTTGACCTCTCTCATAGCCTTACCACAGCTGTGAATCCTGAGCCAATCACCCACCATAAATTCAGGTTCCTTAACTTTGCATTTGGCATCAAAGCCACGCTTAACCTTCCCCTATTTCTCTTCCACCCTTCAGACCACTTCTTCCTTCATCTTACCCTCAATTTTCTCCAACTACTTTCTCTTGACCACCAAGGACACAACTTAGATACAGGATCCCTACCTTTAAGCAGTTTAAACGGGCTAACCTATGTGATGATATGAGGAGTAATTCGGTATGACCACAGATTTTCCTGCAGTTTGTCCTTCCATTTCTAACCAAAATCACGTGCCCACAAAATGCTCTCCTTCAATACACGGTTGAACCATTCCACCTGTCCATTTTCTCAAGGTTCAACCTGGTGGTGACATGGCGGATATTACAATACCTAGGAAAACTTTCCATCTCATATGACCTCAACTTCACGTCATTGTCAGTTATAAGAACCTCCGGGTAGCCTTCCAGAGCAAACAGCTCCTTGAAGAACTCAATTGCTGCCACAGTGGTAACTTGAGAAACACATTTTACTTCCAGCCACTTAGAGTGTTAATCCACCAGAACCAATGCATATCTACATTCATGGGGAAAGAAATTAAAAGTACCAGAAATGTCAAAATCTACCTCTGTCACTCAAACTCCAGCTACTCAAAGGGACACAAATGTGCTGGAACCACTCTAAGCATATTTTCACTGTTTGCACATACTTCGCAGTCTCATATAATCCTATATACCAGTCTATCAAGTCCCGACCACCAAAATGTTGTCCTCACCAACCTCTTCATGGATGACATTCCTTAATATCCCTCATGGGCTAAAGACAGAGGGCCTCATTACGATTTCGGTTGGAAAGGCTCCAAACAGCATACGGATTTTCCTAACCTGTGTTGGCACCCACAGGTTAGACCGACTCAGAAACATTTCCGACCGATTACGATGGAAGGGAACTGTTCGGTCATTCCGAATCAGTTCCGACCGGCATTCGGAGACTCCGATTCGGTCAAAGCAGAATCGTGCAGCTCTATGGACCTTGTTTCTGACCGATATATTACTATGTCGTATTCGGACAGCCTTTCCAAATCGGTCTGTCAGACATGGAACGGCTGTCGGAGCTGACGTTGGGTCTCCATAGCAGGCCCCCCCTTCTACCGGAGTCTTCCGGTTGTGGCCTGATGGGGTACCCATGGGACCCCTCTTTCCAACCATGTACAGTGTGGCAGGTATCATGGGGTTCCCGCCACAGGGTGCAAGGTTTTCCGCAACCACCCTTTTTTTCAATGGGAACCTGTGCTGTCGGTCAGAATACAGGTTCCCATAGAGGTCTATGGGAGTCCAACCGAGCGGTTCCTAACCAGTTCGAACTTCCAATTACCCAGACACTTTCAAGAAAGGGAATAACTCAGCAGAAACTTCCTTCCACCAATGACTTCTTAGGCACAACTCCTTCCTTAGACAAAGTATGTCCTATATATTCCACAGACTATTGAAATAACTTACACTTGCCCTCTTTTAATGTCAACCCTTGTGTTCCCAACACTTCACATGCTTATTTCAAGTTCTTTAAGTGTTCTTGCTTGTTTTTTAGAAGATCAAAATGTCAGCTTGGAAGCACTTGAGGTAGGCTTCCATGTCCTTGAAGATATGAAACATAGCCCTCAGAAACACAGATGCCGCCGACGCAAGGCCAATTGGCATCCTCTTAAACTGGAACAAGTCTTGTGGATAAATGAAAGCAGTCTAACACTTGGAATCCTCACTCAGCTTGATCTGATGGTAGTCAGATCATAAGTCAGGTGTAGAAAACACAGCGGCACCTTCCAACAGACTAACAACTTCGTTAATGTTTGGTAACGGGTGACAATCAACCATTAATTAGCATTGAGCACTCTAAGCTCTAAGGTCAACAAATAGCATCAAAGTTGTATCCGCCTTGCATGCCAAAACTATGGGAGACACCCATTCAAAAGATTCCACCTCATCAATGATATCTTCACTCAACATGTCATCCAGAATACTCTTGAGTTCATCTCTCACATTAATTCACCTCTCAGCTTCTGCTTCACCGGTAACGCCCCATTTTTTAGCTTAATATGGTGAGAGTAACCCTGAAACTTGCCCAACCTTCCGGTAAACATGTCAGAAAACTAAGGAAATAACCAGGCAAAATCTTCAGGATCACTGGCTACTAATACCAGCTCCATGCTTTGTGGATTAAATATGATGACCAGCTTCTACTGATCATTCCATCCCAAAACATTTACACCTCTCACCACTAGATACAACTCAATGTGCACTTCTCATCCCTTGAATGTAACAGCTACCTCAGTATAGTCTTTCATTTCAGTAGCTGACTCATTAAAACTTTGAGCCACAACATCTGACTCCTTCAAGTCTTCGAGTCATCACGTCACCAAAAGTTTGCACAAAATATTGCTCAGTGATAATAGTCCAAGGAGACCCTGAATCTGCCATGAGTTCCAGATCTCTATTAAGAATCTGAATTCTGCACTTGGCAGGCTTGCTAACCTCCATCTCTCCATCCTGAGCGTTCAACTATAAAACGATACCCTTTTTCCTCTCACTGTCTCCACCACAAGTGCACTTTACACAAGATACTTCCCTTACACATGCTGCCCCACCATTGGACGGGACAGCACCTTTCTTCTTTTCACCCTTGCACACCCACAAAAAATTTCCCATCTGTCCACATTTAAGGCATTCCTTTCCAGGGTCTGGACAATGAGGTGATGAGGCCAAGTGACTAAAACTTCCACATCTATTACAAGTAAGCATTTTATCATATTTCTTTCCTGCTTGTCCACTTTTGGGTATGGAACTATATCCAACTACACACCCTTCATCAGTTATCTTCACACTCCTTGCAGCACTATCCTGTACAGACTTCATAAATTTTTCCGACTGCTCAATGGCTTTAGCGGCGGTGATAGCACCCTGTAACTTTGAGTCTCCCATTACCCACAATTGTTCTTGCACCTTCTTACTTTCAACATTCACAATAATCTGGTCCCTTATCATAGCCTCAAAGCTATAGTGTATTAAGAGCCCCAGCAAGGCTCTAAGAAAGGCATCAAACAACACTTCTTCATGTTGAGCCCTGGTGTAAACTTGAACCTGTTCAACGCCACACTAGATGAAGGTTTAAACGTAAGTTCCATTAGCAGCATGGCCTCCGCAAACTCATTCCTATGGAGGAACTTGTAGCAAACCTTCAAGCGCCAATTGGCCCAACGAGACTAAACAGTGGATTAATATTTTCTTTTTTCTCTCCGCACCCACCCTATCTCAATCAATTGCTTTCATATATGTGAGGAACTCCTCTTTCCACCTTGCCCATGGTTTAGGAGGATCCCCCTTGTGTGGTAAGAATTTTGTTGGAGGTTCAAATTGCATTGTTATGAAAGAAATGTGGATGACACCTAGTTAGATACCCCTAAACATCACCCTATTTAAGAGTATGCATGGATAATAGCGTTCAAATACATTTTAAAGTATGAAACAGTAAAACTATATTGTTCAAATAAATTGTACAGTACTTAACAATAAAATGATACTTTAAAACAATGAGTTAAGTGAACAATATGGTGAACATACTTGCAACCCCTTGTCCTGCCATGTGCATTGGCATGATTTACTGTGAAGATCACAATCCCGATACCGTACACAATTAAATGGCAGACTAACAAATAATTGTCAACAGTCGTTTGTCTCAGCACAGAAGACAAAAATGCCAAGATCAAACAATAGCAATCAAGCCATGAGCATCGACGCTGGAGATACAAAATCCTGATTCAGAATGGCACTACTCAAGGTATCCTGCATCGTCAGTGTGTCCATTTGTCAGAAGTACTACGTGCCTCATCCCAAAGTAGTACAGGTGATGGTATCCTGCATCGTCTGCATGCCAGCATTTTTGCATCAGCACGTCATCCATGCTCTCTGACTGCTCCAGCTGCACATCAGGCATTGCTAAGCGATGTTCTCCGGTCACCACAAGCACCACTCGCCTCAAAGCATTACGCTGATGAAGAATGATGGTAGACTGTTCCCTTGGCAGAGGATTTGCAGCCTGCTCACACGCAAGGTATGAAAGATGTGACCAGCAATTTGTGGTATCCAAGGAATTTTCAGAGTTTGAGGCACAATAAACAATTCAGATGAAAGCTGTTCCACAGCCATTCCACATCAAATCCTTGGTAATTCCAAATCCAAGACAAATAGAGTAATTCACAAATATTAAAACATAGGTTCAAATACCAACTCTACACAGTTCTAGAGCCAGAACCTAACAGAGGGTAACTGGCAGTAGACAAATATTGAAATGAAAACAGTGCCCTTAAAGCAACCAACCTCAATTACAAAAATAAAGCCTTAGCACAATAGCACCGAGTATATATGATCATGTAAATATGTAACAGTGTAGTTGAAGGATCAAGGGAGTTTACCGCCCAAAAAAGAACTAGATTTGGTAGAGGAGTATATTAATGAAATGATTTTAAAAGTTCAAACATTTTAAAAGTTAAAACATAACTGTAGATTTAATTATTATTACAATATTTTAATACATTTCTTTTAAAGAAAATAAATATATTAATTACTATTATTAAATAAATAGTGATTAATTAGTTATAATGTGGTTTTAAAAAAATAGGAGCAAGATGTTAGGGATTTAGGGGAAAAGGGTGCGAAGTTGTATTACTTTTGTGATAGTTATTTTAATTTATTTAATACATTGATAACTAAAAATTAAAGGTAATACCTAATATTTCATTAGAAAAAAAAGCTAAAGTGTGTGATGTTAGGGTTAGGGGATATACACTTAGGGCCTAATTTCGACTCTTGTCAGAATCGGTTCCGACCGACTCTGGTTCGGAGAGTCCGAGTGACCGTTTTTGATGTTTGCGAACACCTTTCAGTCGGACTCCCATTGTCTTCAATAGGAGCCTGTGTTCCGACCGACAACATAGGCTGCCATTAAAAAAAGGGGTGGTTGCGGAAAACCTTGCACCCTGTTGCAGGCACCCCATGGTGCCAACCACACTGTGCATGGTTTTACAGGGGGTGGTCTGTTGGGTACCCCTACGGCCCCCAACCAGAGGGCTCAGGATAAAGGAGGGCCTGCTAGGGGCCCCCAAAGTCAGTATCTGACAGCCTTTTCGTGTCTGACAGGCCGAGTCAGAAAGGCTGTCAGAATCCGATATCGCAACACGTCAGTCGGAAACGCGCTCCATAGAGCTGTACGATTTGGCTGCGACCGACGAGGAGTTTCCGAATGCCGGTCGGAACCGATTTGGAATGACCGAATGGTTACCTTCCATCGTAATCGGTCAGTCGGAAATCTTTCTGAGTCGGTCGGATACATGGGCTCCGACAAGGGTTAGGAAAATCCAAATGCCGTTCGGTGCCTTTCCGACTGACATCGTAAATAATGAGGCCAATATTTGTGTTCAGATAAATTGATCTTTTTAATGATTTAATTCTTAAATATTAGAATTTATACTCAACCAATTTAGAAAACAAAAATGTACAAGCCGGATGTAAGTGGCTGGTGAATGCACCAATTTTTGTTTGAACCCAAAAATAATTTTCTACCTGAGAATTATAATTAATACTCAGTTAAAAAGAATAGAAGCAGGATAAAAATTATTTAATACATTTAATAATCTAAAGTCATGAAATAAAATGTTTTCTTCATGAATCAAATCTTTAAAAAAAATATGAGCAGGAGGTTAAGTTTATTAGGGACATAAGTGGAGAATATATTATTTGTGGTAATATTTTTAATTGGAAATGAATCTAAATAATGATAATACAGCTCAGTAATTACAATTTCGAAATAACTATTTTAAATTTAGTCATTAAACATGTTAAAAATAAAAAAACTAATCACAAACACACACTTTCTTAGGGACTTTCATTTTAGACTAGGGTTTCTTCTGTGGATTTCTGTGCATGACTTTTGCCAAATGATTGGTTTATTTATATGTAAGAAGATGTCGACTATGTAACCCTACTAAAATGTCCTACCTATTATTATTTTATTTACTTTATAAAGGTGCATTCTTAAAAGACAAAAAATATACAAAATATTGTACTTTTTTCTAGTTTGATGGTTTATCATTGTGGATTTCTCTTGGATATTTCTATTTCTAAAATGGTTGTACATTTCGGATATAGGTGGATTGTGAGATGGGTAGTTTGTGATTTACTCCCACCTATTTAGATTTTTCATTTCAAGAAATGTTTGAGGGGCTGATTACGATGGTGGTGATGCTGTGGCGGCTTTGCTCCGGTACAGCACCACTAAAGCAGTGCATGGTCTGCCTGCCAGATTACTAGTACAACTCGCGTCTGGCGGGCTTTTCTTTTACCGGTCCCATGGTGGTTCGCTGAAAATGGGCACCGCAATGGGACCTCAAAAGAAGTTCCTCAATGGCATGTACCCTGAAGTCCATGCAGTGCTGGAACTTGGGGTGCATGCAAACAGGGGGGCACATGTTGGTAATTGACTGGTAATCGGCCCCTAAGTATTTTCTGGTTCAGCCATTTCACTCCTTGTCCTTTAAAATATATGTAGATTACTTTTTGAGAGTTGGCGAAAGGCTTTTAAAATATTTCCAACACTCAAAAATAGTAGACTTCGTAGGAAGGACTACAATAATTTATTTTCCTCAATAATATGTATAGTAAGGAGAAGAAATCAGAAGTTATTTATTGTCATTTTAAAGCAATTACAGGAATAGTTTAGAAAATGTATCTTTGTAAGAAAATAAAGGATGATGCTAAGACAGGAGAGTATATGGGAGTGTATTGTTAGTTTTGTAAATTATGTTAAATGGTTAATAATGTAAAATGTAACCAGTGTTTCCCAAATAAACATAGCAAATTGCTGCATTTGAAAAAGGAGTTGTTAATTCATTTGTTTTGATTTTGTGACTCTGGGCTGCAGATTATTTGCAAGTGGTTGCGCTTGTCTAATTTCTTTGAATTTTGCTCCTCTTTCAGGGTTTCCAGGAAACTTTAGAAGGTAGTGTGTCATTTGGCAATGAAGTAAGATAGAGAGTTGTGCCATCCCTCTGTGGCAGTATTAGTTTTTGCACCCCACTCCAAACAATTCTGTATTGTGAAGATGTCTGCAATCTGACCATGTTAGTTGTAAATAATTTAGTGAAAGTGCCAATTTTTCTTCATTTTAGGCATAATACAGTAATTGAATAATTGCTGTGTAGAAGCCATCTACATGTTGAGGAGGTACAAAGGCTAATTTTGTTAACTTTTTAAAATCAAATTAAAGTTTACTATCAGGCATGTAATCTCCAGCTAAGGATTGTTATATGTATTTTACACCGATTAGCCTGTAAAAGAATAGAAGAACAAACACATTTGATTGTGTATTCCAAGATATACTCTGTTTATTGTTGACATGAGGGGTGGGCGAAAAATTCCGCTCTGTCTGTGGGATTCACAGAGTTTTGCCCACTCCGCATTCCACTTCGAGTGCGGAGTTCTGGCAAAACCTCACCAACCGCCCCATAGTGTTGCTTTTTCTCACTTGCAGCTCGCCAACATTATGTTGGCGAGCGCAAGCGAGAATTTATGTCACCTAGCGCGATTTTTGGGTGCTAGAATACATCCTGGCAAGATTTGTCAACGCAGGTGGTGGTCATTTTTTTTACTCTTTCTTGGAAAAATTCTCTGTTGGCTTTATTATATTTTTATGTCACTGTCAGGAGTAATAATAAATAGAGGCACAGCATCTTAACAAGATGAAATAGATCCTAAATGTATTGGTTGTTTTGGTTCTGTTTTGTTTTTGTTTGTGTCCACAACGATTTTCTGTGTTGATGCCCTAGTGATGTTCAAAGGAAATAAAAATAAAAATTAGTACTAACCAAGTGTAATAATAACATTTTTGGTTAATATTGGAAACAGTGGTACATCTTTTAACAATAGTAAAACAGTAAAAAGTTTAGTTAATGTTTAATTAATTTAATTTAGGAAAAAATAAAAATATATTTATCACACTTTGTTCTAATGGTTTTAGTGGTGCAACATCTGTTTTACTTTGGTAAAATATTTTAAGGAAGATTCATTTTCGTTTTTTATCTATTGACATATTTGAAAAAGAAATATATTTATCAATAATTTAAACTATTGTTTTAATTGGGCATTTCTTTCTGTTACTATTTCTGCTTTTCGATACCAGGAAGTTGTGAGCTACTGGCTTTTCATGTGCTTGCCACACAGATTTTCACTTGATGGCCCACAAAATGGTGGGCGACATAATATATACTTTTTTATGGTTTTACTATATTTCAAAATAAAGATATTTGTGGAAACTACATTATATAAATCGGTGTTCCATGAGTAAACTTATATTTTTGTCTTAATGTGGTTTTACTATTACATGTGACATTTTGTCAATCAACTATAATTTTTCTTTACAATAATAATAATAGTAGTTTATAAAAAAATGTATTAATGTGGAGTGAAAACATGCATAGTAAAGGCTAGTGTCGTAAAATAATATTAGATAGAAATAATGCATTTGCAGATTAAAGGCATGCGTTGTTAAAACAGCGGTGTAAAGGTATGCAGAGTAAAGCAATGGGGAGTAAGGTCTTAAATTCTTTCCAGAACTATGGCTGTCTTCCTTCCTACACATTGTGGGAATTACAAGATGCTTATATTATATAGGTACATTTCCTTGTGGTCACAGTGATAGAGAACAGTCAGACAAATGAGTCATAGGAGCAAGAGAGTATAATCACACCATGCATGTATTTGCATTTAGACTAGAACCTACTAAGAATGGTGTACTTCTTCCTATCTGCAGGTATCTACATTGCTGTCAATTGCTCCATAGCAACTGGTGTCTGTGTCTCTTCCCTTCCCTTCCCTCAAGGTCCAATATAACTCTTGTTTGTTTTCTGAGGTTTGTCTCTCAGCAGGAAGAGCTGTCAAAAGAATTCAGCAGTCCATGATGTCCTTGCTTATATGAATTTGATCTTTTTTTGGATTCCTGTGGCAGAAAGCTCACAGCTCCATCCCACCATCCTTTTGTCACTTCAAGACTAAAGGCCTTATTACAAGTTCGTGGGTCCTAGGAGGATCACCGTACTCATGGTGGCGGTCCAACCACTGCGGGCGAATTTGCCAGGATCCAGTATCCTATGGTGGTGGCGCAGCAGTAAGGGGCAGGAATATGCTGGTGGTGCCTCTGTGGCACCACTGAGCATATTCCGAGTTGCTTTTTCACTGCTGCTGAGCCCGCCATGAAAAGGGTGGTAGAGATGCAACTATGGGGAGGTCATAACAGGGCCCCCTGCGGCTTCTTGGCCTGGGGTTGCATGAGGTGGGCACATATTGTGCCCCCGTGGACATGCACATCAATTCCTTCACAGTGCGTCCTGCACGACATGGTGCATGCCACACCGTGCAGGAACATGCCGCAGGCACTGTCACAGCGGAGGTCTGCTGCTAAGGCTCTCCTATGAACTTTATTACGAGTTTGTTGGTTCTCCTGCAGCACCACCAATGCTGCACTGGCAGGAAGACCGCCAAGCCTGTGGTGCACCCACCCGTCAGATTATGGGTTTATTCCAGTGCAGGCAGGCAGTGCTGTGGTGGTCTCATGGCAGCGGCTGTGTCAGGCTCATAGGAGAGCCTTAACCGCAGACGGCCGCCGTGTCAGCGCCTATAGCATGTTCCTGCATGGGTCCTGGCAGATGCTGTAGTCCTGTCGCGATCTGACAGCCACAGCCAAAATACTGTAAGTAGATTTGCAGTGGTGGCGTCTGTCAGACCGCCACCACAAGTACAGCAGTCCTAGGACCGCCGTACATGTAGTAAGGCCCTAAGACTATGGCTGGACCAGTGGGGCAGATCAAAGTAAAATGCAAAAACTGCCGAACACCAATTTCAGAACTGACCCGTTTAAGTACATAAACTGTGTCAGCAAACATAGTTTAATCACAGGGCAGAAAATGCTCGCCAGGTTTAGAATTCTGTGGTCCTGCACCAGTAGTGATCTAGAAACTCTTTTTTGTGCCAGGGTTGTGGTAGATGACTTCCAACTTCCATTTGCCAGGTTCAGGACCAGGAACCTGGGAAGTTCTGCAACCTGCAAAGAGAAGATTTGCCTGTTACTTGTCCTGAATAATCGAGCTGCCTGACTGCTGAAAATGGGTGCTCGAGATGCCCTTGCATGAATAAGAAGCTTTATATAAAAGGAGAACTGCTAGAAGATGAGATAGAAGGTGTGGAACAGACCCGCTGCAAGCAGGGGCATGATCTGCACTGTCAGTATGAAGGGTGAGACCTGGGGACTGCATGGCTCCTCCAGCGCGCCATGAAGGTGGAGCACCTGTGATGGTCTGGTGCACATGGAGATCAAATCCCTGCTGCCTCTTCCCTCATCGAGATGACCCTCCTGTGATTGTCTTGCACCCAAAGCACCAAGGCTGACAGTCACACTCGAAGAAGCATAAAACACCTAGAAGAGGTGGGCATGTCTATCAAATTGTATTCTACAACAACAGATCAACCTGGCCAAGGGTGAATCATCACCAATTACAATGGTGGGCCCTTCACATCTCTGGGTGTTTTTATTTTTTGCATTGGGCCTACTGAAGAGCAGCCTGTGCTCACATAGTCCCACCTTGTGAGAGAAGGCATGGGTTTTGTTTTACAGATGACCTGTAAGGATATTCCCCAGATAATAACATATGCATTTGTAAAGCACACATTCACCCAGAAGGGTATCTTAGCCCTGAATAACAGATGTTTATTGTTACCCAACAGTACTCATTTTATTGAACTCAGATGGATGAAAGGCTGAGTGGACCTTTCAGGATTTGAACCTGTGACCATGAGGTCAAACACAGGCTCCTTCAGTGGATGCATTAATCCACTGAGCCACCAGATCCACAACATGAAAGACATTTACGTTATGCTGGTATAATATAGCATAATTTTGTAAATCATTCCATTAATTATGTGACCTGCAAGTCCCAATATTTCTGTATTATGCTATGTCATGTAACTTTGTGCTGTTTGCAGTAAAAATGTACTGCAAACTCACTGTTAGTGGCAAACAATTACGATGAACGCACGGGGACAACATGCACTAAACAAAAGCAGCTGTTGTTCTTGGTGCTTTTGTGTTTTTTACACTTTCTTTAGCGTGAAATGAAATCTTGCTTTTAAGATGGGCCTGAGGGTGCATTTCGTGCTAAAACATAGCCCCAAGTGTCAGCTTTGCATTTTGTGTAATTACACAGTATTTCAGAAATATCACTTACTTGTGAAAAAGTTAATTACACAAACTTCACACACCCCTGGTTATATAAAAATTTGGAACGCCACGCCTCCTTGGAAGGTGCTTCCTTTATTAAAATTACCTGATATATCACACAAACATTTGGAAAACCCTTCTAGTTCGCTCTACAGAGCATTGCGCTTATTATGATCGTAATTGTGAATAATGTGTAATTGTTCCTTTTAGGCTCTGTTTGCTAAAGCCAGGGGTATTCAACAACTTCTAGCCAAATATTGTACGAGTGAGTTCATTTACCCACCAAATCACGCACACAAATTTCCCACGATCATAGCGCAAATCGCCAATGTGCAAGTAGCAATACAAGAAAGTTTGACTTTGCAAAGCCAACAAAATAAAATAAAAAACACAACAAATAAGCCAAAACAAAAAAAATGCTAAATTTATGAATCAACCTAATCAAAACATATGTCTCTTCACCTTCCCAGCAATTTAGATCATATAGACGCACGCTACACTGCATCATGTTCTCTCATAATAACCACAATGCTCTATTCCTCACAACAAGCTAATAACAAAAAACTGTGATCATTCTTTGTATCCCTGAACCAGCAGTAAAAAGACAACTTCAGCATTTACATTGCTGGCAGTTTAAGGCCATGGCTTAATCAAAGAAAGAAATTCCAAGCCTTCCAATTGTACACAGTGAAATAACATCAATTCATTTGTATTTTGAAAAAATGATATATTCAAGTATGCATGAAACATTTATTTATGAGAACCAATTCACCAGTACCTTTCATTTCCTGTAAATTGTACAGCACATTTTTTTATGCTCCATTGACTCAGATCTTAACATGACCTTGTACTGTGCTTGTAAAACACAAAGACACTTTATTGAGGAAAAATGAAACCATGTGATACTTAATTGGTATCTGTTGAAGTGTGTGTGCAGAAAGAACAGCATTTATGTAAAGAATGAACAGTCTGTCAAGAGTCATGAGACCTCTTCTGCCTGATAGAGCCAATTAACTCTTAGCAGACAACACGCTCAGATAGTTATTTATATGGAAGTGATGTATATCCTTTTAAATGTGCTCTTTAAAATAAAATAGTGACAGTTAGGACATTTCTTTTTGATTAGCACATATTCACAAATTATCAGCTAACTACCACAATGAAGAAAACGTTTAATAAAAGGCTGTGCTAAAAACTTCAGTTGACAAACAATAAAAGCAGAAACATCTCATTTCTTATTTGATAGTTATCTTTCTGTGAGGATTTTTCTTACATTTTCTGGGCCCAGGAGCTATAGTGAGCAGTAGCAGTCCGTGGAGGGAGTTCGGTGGGGCAGTGAGGCGGGGCGGGGAAATGTAAACACCGGAATATGGATGAACGGAGGTAAGTACACATTTAAATAAATAAAACAAATTCCTTTGCGTGCGCTGCATCGCAAAATGCGATGCAGCGCCAGCAACGAAATTCGTTTTATTTATTAAATGTGTACTTACCTCCGTTCATCCATATTCCGGTGTTTACATTTCCGCACCCTGCCCCTCCCCGCCCCGCCTCACTGCCCCACCGAACTCCCTCCACGGACCGCTACTGATAGTGAGGGCCCTCTGTTTATAACACACATGCAGTTGGAATCATTAGCACCGCCAGGACAACATTCACAGGAAAAGCGTCACAGGGGTCCCCGCAGACTCCAGACACTGGCCAAAGACTTTCCCTGAGCCTTATTCTTACTCCAGTTATAGGGCCTAATTAGGAGTTCGGCGATCCATGGGCCGTGGCACCCGCAGTCGTGGTCCGACCTCCACAAGCTTGATGGTCCGACCGCTGTTTTACAAGTTGTGCGGATAGGCTTTACAAAGACCGTGGCTGAACAGCTGAGACCGCCAGCAGATCGCCGGCTGCTGGGATTGCGGTCTGGGAAAGGCAGCTGCCATAGGGCGGTACAGGGGAGTTTCAGCCCCGTCCGTATTATGAGTTGCCTATTCCACGAGCTGACTGCAGCAGTCCGACCTCCAGCTTCAAGTCTGCGGAAAGGAAGGATTTGGGGTGCATACTCACCCCTTCATTGTTCATCCAGACAGTGTTTGACATGGATCCCTATCTTCAGGTCCCCCCTGCACAGCAGCATCTTCACCCATAGGATTATGACCCTGTTTGCGGCAATCTACAGGTGAGTCCTTTTTGTACCATATACACATTGCCTGGACTGGCCACATATGGGCCGGACTCTGGCAATGGGTAGGTGGTAATTTTCCACATGTATGAGTAATGTATAATAATTCAAAAACATCCAGTATATCACTTACATAAATGTATGAAAGCATTTCTATATGTATATAATATATGGATCATTGCTATGACAAGTAATTGCAAATCTCTGCGTGAACATGACATAAGGCTATTTTGATCTTTTGTTGCCAGGCCTGTAAAAAAAATGCAATGTCTGACTTTTGGGAAGTAAGTAACTCACGCTTCTTGATGGAACAGGAGTTTATTAGTAGAAGAGTACAGACCCCTGGGACACCTCTGCTTACAAGTCCAACTGCAACTCCTCTGCCACCGTTACCCCAGATGCAAGGATGTTGCTAGGGGACCACAGCCACAGTATTCCAATTCATCATGACATCATAACAACCATGGTAACTAATACAAAGCAAGCTATGTACAATACAACACATCTCCCCTCTTTATAATAAAAATAAAAAAAACTATGTACATACGTAATCTTTATACCTTGTAGACATTGTACGTTGTCTTACATTTGTCCTGATAAAACTATGTACAGACGTAATCTTTATACCTTGTAGGAATTGTACGTTGTCTTACATTCGTTCTGACCTTAGCAACAGGCAAACCAACAGGATCAGTATTAACTCTGCATGCAACAATATTTTGTTGAGTACTTGGAGGCATGACAATTTCAGTGTCAGAACAAGGTGAAACCTTCCTAGTGTTCCACCAATTCCCATCATCCAACTTAACACTATTACCCTTAACAACAATAATCTTTTTGGGAGAAGACCATTTAGACCTACCCTTTTTAGCCTTGTCTCCAACAAATACTCTCACAAACATTCCTTGCATGAAACAACGTTTTGGCTTCACAATGTTTTCATTAAAACGATCACAATAATTTTTCTGATATTTTTCCACTCTACTCCGCATTTCCTTCAAGTTTGCATTGTATACCCCCGCTCTATTCATCCAAGGTGGAACAGCCACAGAGCAAGGAATCCTTCCCTTAAGTAGAGAAAAAGGCGTTTCCCTAGTCACAGAATGCGGAGTAGTGCGGTACGACCACAACATGTCCTTTACACACTGCCTCCATAACTCATTGTTTTTGCATGCCAATTGAATACATTCAACCAGTACTCTGTTGAAACGCTCCACCAACCCGTTTCCCCTAGGATGATAGACTGGCGTGGTGGTGTGCCTGATTCCCCACTTCCTCAGAAAACTCTCAAATTCTTCCGATATGAATTGAGGTCCATTATCTGTAACTAGTTCAGTGGGGCAACCTTCCCTTCTAAAAATGTCTTCACAAAATGAAATAACACTTGCAGCCTTGACCTCTTTAACAAAGGCAACTTCTGGCCACTTTGAAAAATAATCTACCATAACTATGGCAAATCTCTCTGATGCATTTAAGATATCGAAAGGTCCACATATATCGATGGCTAATCTATCCCATGCACCTTTAGGCATGGGTGACGCACTTATAGAAGTTTCTTGAGAAGAATGAGTCTTGTCGCTACACGCACAAGCCACGCAATCTCGAACAAAACGCTCAATTTGCACATCCATGCCAGGCCACCAAAAATCTACTCTAATCCTTCTCTTCATGGCTGACATACCCCCATGCCCTTCATGCATGATATTTAGTAATCTGTTTCTTAATCTCTCAGGGACCACTAATCTATTACCTCTCCTAAGTGTACCTTCTATCACATTCAACTCCGACCATATCAATTTGAAAGAATTAAGATCCTTATGCACCTTCCATCCTTGTTCACCACTTAAGGCTTTTATAACCATGTCCAGTACAACATCTTCCTCCATGGCCTTCTTCCACTCAACTTCACTGATGGCTGTACACACATCCTTAATTTCAGCAACCATCCATTCATCATCTTCATCCTCATCTGTATTTTCTAACGGTAATCTAGATATGCAATCTGCATTTACGTTCCTTGCACCCGGAATATACTTCACATCAAAAGCATATTCTTGCAATCGGTACAACCATTTGGCTATTCTGGGAGTGGCCTTGCTTGCGCCTCTGGTGGAGAAAAGATCAATCAAAGGTTTGTGGTCAGTATATAATTGGAACTTAGTTCCCCACACAAATGTCCTGAAATACTGTATGCCCCACCAACATGCTAAAGCTTCTTTCTCAATGGTTGAATAAGAGTGTTCTGCCCCTTTTAGTGTGCGGGACGCAAACGCCACTACCCTTTCTTGTCCCTTGTGCATCTGAAATAGTACCGCACCTAACCCATTATTACTGGCGTCGGTAGTGATGATAGTTTGGTCATTGGGATCAAATGGCCTTAATGACACAGCATTTATGATGCATTTCTTGATAGAAACAAAGTTTTGTTGACAAGCATCAGTCCACTCGAATTTGACACCTTTCTTCATCAAGTTCCTAAGCTCTTGTACCTTGTCAGAGAAATGGTGAACAAATTTCGAGTAGTACTCTGCTAACCCCAAGAATGACCTGAGTTGATCTCTATCTCTTGGGGCGGGAGCCTTTTCAATGGCTTCAATCAAACTACGTTTTGGTTTTACACCCTCACTGGACAAAGTATGACCAAGATACTCCACTTCCTTGACACCAAATTTACATTTTTCTAACGCAATAGTGAGACCAGCCTCAGAAAGTCTGATGAGAACCTCTTCCAAGATCAAATCATGATTGTTTACATCACTCCCCCATACCAACACATCATCTTGAAAAACCACTACATTTTTAAGACCAGATAATATTGATTGCATAACCCTTTGGAAAACGGCTGAAGCGGACGCTAGCCCAAATGGCATGCGCTTAAACTGAAAAGCTCCTTCCGGAGTAATGAAAGACGTGATGTGCTTTGAATCTTCATGTAAAAGTATTTGGTGGTATGCATTAGACAGGTCTAAAGTGGTGAAATATGTTCCTCCCTTGATAGTAGCTAACATTTCATTAATTCGTGGGAGCGGATACCGATCTATCCATATGTTATCATTTACATCTCTCAAATCAACACACATCCTAATATTGCCATTAGGTTTCCGGGCCAAAACAATTGGACTTAGCCATTCGGACGCCTCAATACGTTCAATAATATCTTCATTGCACAATCTGACCAACTCATTTTTAAGTTTTTCTCTTAAAACCAAAGGTACATTTCTTACCTTATGTACTTTGGGAGTAGCATCTGCTTTCAAAATGATTTTGTGTTTGAACTTTTTCAAACATCCTAATTTTTCACTGAATAATTTTGGAAATTTATTAACCCATTTGGAAGTTGTACTTGGTGAGGTTAGCAAAACTTGTTGAGGATGGTTAGGGTTCAAAATTATATTAAGTGCTCTCTGTTCCTTCCACCCCAAAAGAGATCTTCCTTGTTTTACTACAAACAATTTTGCCGTAACCTTCCTGTCTAAGAAACGCATCTCAGTTTCTATACAACCTAACACAGGAAGCTTTTCACCACAATACCCCTCTGGAATAACATCAGTGGGCTGCAACTCATTCAAATTACCACCTAAACCTTCCCAAATAAACTTGTCTATGATAGTAAATGGGGAACAAGAATCTGCCCATACGTGTACATCCTTGTTCTTAATTTTGATGATGCATTTGGGAGGACGATAACTATCCTGTTTGTTAGTTTCACATTTGAGAACTTGACTTGACTCAATGACCATAACTTCAATATCCTCATTCTCACCCTCACTATCATAGAATAACTCCTCCTTATGAGGCATATCATCCTGAACTAATGCATTTACAGACTTAGATGTCGCAGAAGAACTAACACTTCTACACCATCTTGCAAAATGTCCTAACCTCTTACATTTATGGCACCTTGTTTTAATTGCCGGACAATAGGTAGCATCTGCTGTGTGTTTCGGGCTTCCACACCTATAACAAACTTTAGGTTTAAATCTCACACCTTCTGGTCTGTTAGCAGAAATAGGTTTGACTTCTACTTTTGTATTCCTTTTTATGTTATGTATAGTATCATCTTCTTTTACTATTTTTGGGGAAGGTGTATTTAACTCTTTTACATATCTGGAAGTGTTTTCCATCCGTTTGGCTACCGACAATGTTTTATCTAAAGAGGGATCCTTTAAACCTAATAATTTTTCCTGTATTTTTAAATTAGACATTCTGTTAATAAGTTGGTCCCTAATTAGGTCATCCCTCATATCATTAAATTTACACGTAACAGCCAGCATTCTCAAATTTGCTACATATTGTTCAATAGTTTCTCCTGCCGCCTGTACCCGTGAGAAAAACTTGTGTCTCTCCACCACTACACTGACTTTTTTTCCAAAGTTCTCCTCCAATGCTTTTAACGCAATTTCAAAAATGTCAATGTTACTGTCTCCAGAAGCTTCACTATCGGCGCTGGTTTCAGTCACGATGGCTTCCATTGCAGGTAATGTTTTCAAAACATTTCTTCCCTCCAAGCCTAAAAACTGTTTTAAAATTGCTAATTTTCTTTTTGAAACGTAGTCGTCACCCCCAATGGCTTCCAAATAAGTTTCAAAGGTTTCCTTCCAGTGCTCCCATAACATGCACGGTTCACCAGGACTTGGCAGAAAGTAAGGTGGTGCTGGAATCACTTGTGACGACATTGTTCACACACAATTGTGGTGGATTTCCAAACAAATTTGAGTGATGCTACGTTCCTTGTAATGCTTCTTTTAGAAACAGGTAAGATGAAAGAAATAATTATTATTATTATTTTTTTTTTTTAAATCCTTTGTTTGTTATAGTAGATAAATAAATAAAATTTATAACATCTGCATAAAAATAATAATAATAATTCCAAATGATATGGAATAAGACTTCTTTTAGAATCCTTTCCTCCTCTTTTAAAGTGGATGCATAGCTTCGAATCTTAGTCCTTCGTTAGTGTTGTTGGTAACCAAGGAAGTAACAATAGTCCCTTTTCTGTGTTTTTACCCAGGATCCCTCACGAAGAAGGAAGAAACACTCCCGTGGCTTCGAACGGGGAGAAAACCATGAGAATGTTGCTGAACGAAGACTCCAGGTACGTGCACGCTTGCTATAATTTGAATAATGCAGCAATGCCGATTTACTGCTCGAGTGCCAAATTGAAACAAAATCCTTTCGCCAACTCTCACACAAATCCCACGGTGGAAGAAACAGTCGTTTGCCGATTCGTGGGGCACAACTCAACGAAATCCCTCGCTGACCCTCCCACGAATCACTCGAAGGCACGCACCAGCTTCAGCGTCACATAGCACGAACAAAGCGAGACAGATGAACCCAAATTGCTCAGTTTAAAAAGCACCAAACGCAGCTCCCCACAAGGTATCAGCTTGGCCGCGATGAAAAAAAACAAACGTCAACAAAAGTTCGTTGCTATGCGCGCAGGATCGCTCTGCTATCTATTAAAATGTGCCACTTGCAGACTGAAAGCACAAAGTACAGTCATATATGATAGCTCTATCAACGCAAGAGAGCGCCTGGTGTCACTTGAAACAAAAAAAAAATAATCCAGGGGTCACTCACGGTCCAAATAATTTAACTCGACTGTCCAAAGTATATTCTTTGTTGGGTTGTTTCCACGCTCGTCGCCAGTTTTGGGAAGTAAGTAACTCACGCTTCTTGATGGAACAGGAGTTTATTAGTAGAAGAGTACAGACCCCTGGGACACCTCTGCTTACAAGTCCAACTGCAACTCCTCTGCCACCGTTACCCCAGATGCAAGGATGTTGCTAGGGGACCACAGCCACAGTATTCCAATTCATCATGACATCATAACAACCATGGTAACTAATACAAAGCAAGCTATGTACAATACAACACTGACATTGACCTGGATTTGTGCTGGACACCAACTTTACTGATGAAACATGTCAAGCATCTCAAAGGCATTAGTTCCTGTCCAGCAGGAACACACAGCTGCTTGTCAGTGTGAGGTCAGAGACACCAGCACTGTCGGCCGGGGTCAGGTCAGCGTGACTGGTCCAGGTGGGTTGTACAGGACCACACACACCACCTGGAGTTGCTGCTTCTGCTCTCAGCTGTCAAATATGGGCCCACCATTCCAGGACCAAACCAAACATACAGTGTGTAAGCTTGCAGTGTGGAGAGAACTCCAAACATAGATAACTGCACACATGGAAACCGGTGTGATGTGCTGCCCAGTTATAACCTAGAAGTGACCGCGGAAAGGGATACTTCTGGAGGGGCACATTGAGAAACAGATCATGCATAGTGTTCTTCACAATGGGCCCTCATTGGCACTCACTGTATTTGTATTGTGATCCAATGTTTTAACAGAAAAAGTAATTGATTATGCAACAGCTAGTTTTTCCTCTGCATAGTCATTGACATCCATGTACCTATGTACTAGTATTCGGCCCCCTAATATGTACAATATTGTGTTGCGGACTAGAAGTAGTTCAAGAAAATCATTTTTCGACCATTTACTGATCATAAAAGCACATATGAAAAATTTCTGAATTCATAATCAGTTATAAAAGAAAGTGACAGGAACAGTCATTTGCAAAAATGTATTTTTCTACAATTATAAAATCACAATAACAGTGCTTAGATTGCGTAAGATTTCCTAATTTTCATAGCAGCTACAATATAATTAAGTGTTGCATGGCAGATTTCTGGGGTGGCCAAGGATTGTAAAGATCTTATCCCCTCTTTATATGCGGTAAAGTGGCTGTGCAAAAGAACAGGGCGCAAAACTCGAGCTCTTATCGAGCCGTACAATGTGCAAAGCAGCATAAAGTGCGGAGTGGACTGAGTGGAACCGGCGTCACTTGAACACTCCATGCCGACGTCAATCCAGTAGCCGGCCAAAGGGAAGGCAACTAAATGATGAATTAGATTTAGTCTTAGCCATGTCAAATAAAACCTATGCTGTGGGTTGTTTATCCAAGATAAGTAGGATTCAGTCCCAGGAACAGTAATAATTTGCTTATAATTATTGATATCACTGGAGGTAAGAGACTTTACAATTCTGATTTCTTCTCTATTGGAAGCAAAAATCACTTTGACCCTTCCTTAAGTCTGAGGGCCTATGTCTTCAAGGGAGTTAATGAGTACACTCAGACCTACATTGTGAAAACCCTTCTTTACAAAGGCAAACCCTGGATGGCCTTCATGTTGTCAAGGTTCAGACAGTCCCTCAAAACTTCCTTAGAGAAACCAGCCCGATGAGTGCTCCATAATTTAACCCATAATAATAAAGGGGCTATACCAATAAAACCTTCCAAAAATCCTATTCCTAATTCTGCATGAGTGATAAACATTGGGGTCATGTTAGGTAATGTTAAAAGTCGACATAAAAACGTATTTTCTGCTATCTGTAGCTTTCTTGCAACAGAATAACCCTACACTCCTGCCCCATAGGAGCCAAGAGATACATACTTGCTTTTATACAGCTGGATCATCTCTCTAGTCGGTTTTTACCCCAGTTTGTTAGCAAACCTCAAGATCGATTCACCAGCTACCTTCATCTTTTGCGATCACTGACTAATAAAACTATCCCAGGACCCATTAGGATCAATCAGGAGGCCTAAATAATTAAAAGTGGATACCTTTTCTATTGAGGTTCCTCCAATATTAAAGTGCTTAGTCTTCATATTTTGGGGCCACAGGTCATTATAAAAGGTTTCTGATGATTCACCTTAAGAAGAAGTAAAGTACTTATTACTTTTTCTTAGAGGTAAGATTCATTGCATTCTGAGATTTTTCCCCACACCTCCTGCCTATGCATGCCTTGGAATGCTTGACTTTGCTACCCTGAAGGTCAAGTGCTTAAGGGGTGTCCTTGGTGATCAGTTATAGGCTCATTACTAGGGTAAGGTCCCAGGACACCGGTATAAAGTGCTCTGATTGATGCAGTCTGAGACCAGTAATCCATCTGACATGGGAATCCTGAAAAAGTTCCCTCACTTCCTCAGTATTTGTTGTGAGGACCACAAGAGGAAGCACTCCACACTATATGGGAGAGGGATCTGCCATCTGTATGGGAAACAGGGCATAGGACAGGAAAATAGATTCTAACAAACAAGTTTGAGACAACTCAGGTAAGGGGAGGACAGTGGCAGTGTTCCCCCGACCCCGCTTGGTTCAGGTAATTTCTCAGAGCGGAGCGCATTTGAGCAACTAATAGAAAGAACTGTGTCACTGTGAAATCGGAATTGAGTTTTTAACATCACTTGCGGCGAAATTTTAAATATAGCACTTTGAAGTATCTTTATTTCACATCGTGCGGTGTATGTGTGCACAATTAATTGCCTAACTGTTATCTAATCTGATAGCACTTTTACGATCTTACCGCTACTGTAGGGGCTCTAGGGGCCAGGTTTCTGTCTCTGCTCAGTGATCCAGCCCACCCGCCCTGGTCCGACTCGGTAGCCAATACCGTTGAGCGGAGGGCGGGTGGACAAGAGCAAGACACGCCCACTGACCCCGGAACAGGTGAGCGGTTAGCGCTCTAACAGATTTGCACTCAGCCTATTTAGCCCCTCGTCGGCCAAAGCGCGCAGCGGTTGCGCGCAGAGGGGCGCCATTGCCGGCGCCGAAGACAAGCCAAAGACCTGCCCGTCTGCGCCCGTCCGCGACAGGACGGGGCCAGGGGCCATGGGGACTGTCAAGACCTACACACAAAGGCATCCCCCGATGAGGCTTACCTATAGCTCTCAGGTATTGAAGGGATATAATGTACCATTAATAAATGGTGGTAGGGTAAATGAACACCCTGAGGTAGATGGACTTCTGTTAAGCAAACAACGGCGCACTAAGAACACCTTGTTCTCACAAGATCCATCTGATATGGATTGTTCTATTTTTGTCGACCCAGATATTAGTGGGGTTTCAGGAAGTAACCATACTCTTTCTGGGATGAAAAGCATCCTGTGTAACATTAGGTCGCTCTCGAAACATAGTGCTGAAGTTTGGGACCTAATCTCTTCCAAACAACCAGATTTATGCTACCTCACTGAAACGTGGTTGAAACCACACTCCACTCCTGCCATAACCTTGGGAGTCCCTAGTGACTATAAAATAGTTAGGCTGGATCGCCCCGCTAAAACTGGTGGGGGTATCGCAATTGTACACAAACAGGAAATTGGTATATCTGTTTCAGATGAAATAAGCTCCCCTGAAATTGAATTAATAATTTTTAAAATAATACTGCCATCTAATGATACCCAAAAGGGTGCACTAGTATATCGTCCCCCTGGATCGTACAATAATTTCTCCAGCTTATTGATTGAGTTACTTGCCCCATATGTCAATAGTGACAGCGAGTTTATTTTAGTCGGAGACTTTAATGTACACTGTGATAAGTCGGACTGCTGCGAGGCCCAATCCTTACTTCTTGACCTGTCCTCATTGGGCCTTGTGAAACGCAACTCTGGGCCCACACATCAGGCGGGCCATACCCTTGATTTGGTATTTTCCAATTTTATGCTACTCTCTTGTCCACCAGCAAGGCAGGTCAACTGGACAGACCACTATGTTGTGGAATTCCTTACTCCCTACCCGAAACGTATCTCCTCCCGAACTAAACAGCTACCTAGGACACGTAGACAGTGGCACAGAATTACCGACACCATTTTTAAAAATAATTTTCATTGCCCACCTTTTGTTTCTAATGAAAATATTGATACGGCCGTAAAAAACTGTGAAAAAGCTATGGTGAAAACTATTGACAAGATTGCCCCTTTTAAACAATTCAAACCCAGACATACAAAGAAACAAGAAATTTGGTTCACTGATCAACTTAGGACGTTAAAATTGCATGCCAGGAAACTTGAGAAGAGATGGAGAGCCTCTCATTTGATAGAGGACAAAAATGAATATTGGAATTCACTATCTATATACCACAAAGCCATTCGTGTCGCCCGCAAAACTCACATTGCATCGCAAATTACAGCTGCAGGAAACTCTTCAAGGATTTTGTACCAAGTCCTACAATCCTTTGTTAAACCGGCAGCATGTGAATCTTCGGATCTTGCATCCCAACAGCTGTGTGATGACATCTCTTGTTTTTTTACGAACAAGATAGATACTATCTATGATAAAATAGTTTGCACTAATAACAAACTGACTACAGATATGGCACCTTTGGAAATAGATGCTGACCCCAACCTGAATAAACTTATGTTACGCTTTTTTCCACCCATTTCCTTACAAGAGACATCTGCACTAGTATCACGGATTAAAAGTGGTAGCCCTGACGATATCATCCCAGCCAGGATTATGCCTATCCTGACTGACGAGCTGTGTCCCATGATCCAAAGGTTGGTGAATCTTTCTCTGGGTTCAGGCATTGTCCCAAGAGAATGGAAACGTGCTCTTATCAGGCCGATTAGGAAGAATACTGCTATCCCATGGTCCGATTTAACAAATCTCAGGCCCATATCCCTTTTACCATTCTCAGGGAAACTGATCGAAAAATATGTTAATGGTCATCTGTCCAATCATATCGAACTTGTTGGCGGCCTGGACTATTCACAATCAGGGTTCAGGCCGAAACACAGTACAGAGTCCAGCTTGCTGTCTGTTATGGACGACTTACATATGTATCAGGACAAGGGTTTCTCTGTAATCCTAGTTCTGTTAGATCTTTCAGCAGCGTTCGACACCGTGTCCCATACCATTCTTATTGACCGGTTGTCGAACGCTGGTATTGAGGATAAAGCCATTGATTGGCTAAAGAGCTTCCTATCGGGGCGCTCCCAGAGAGTGATCATGGACACATATCGATCAGCGGAGGTGGAGATATCTAAAGGGGTGCCACAGGGCTCTTGTTTGAGCCCTACCTTATTTAACATCTATGTGGCACCCCTGGCAAGAGTGATGCGCAGCTATGGATTCATCCCAGTATCCTATGCAGATGACACGCAGCTCCTCTTCCCTTTTAAGACAATGTCCGCAGAAATTAAAAACTCCTTTTCTGGGGGCATGAAAGCGGTGGCTAATTGGATGTCTTCTAACTTCCTGCAATGCAATGTCAGTAAGACGGAACTAATGTTGTTTGGGGAAGCCAAACTATTGTGGACCCCTGATTGGTGGCCCCCCGATTTGGGAGTAGCTCCAGAACCCAAACAGGTTGTGAAGAGTTTAGGGATTCGGATGGATCAAGACCTGTCATTTGGATAGCATGTTAACCATACTGCTGGAATTTGCTTCCATACGATTGGCCTGCTACGCAGAGTCTTTCCCTTACTACCGGACTCTTTTAGAAGAACTCTGGTCCAGACATTGGTTCTGAGTCGTATAGACTATTGCAATGGCCTGTTGCTTTCTGCCAACGAAAATGTGTTGGCCAAACTTCAGATCCTTCAAAACACCGCGGCTCGTCTTGTCCTTAATGTTCCTCCAAGAACTGCGTCCAAACCCCTTCTGGAGAAACTGCACTGGCTTTCCGTTCGCCAGAGATCTAAGTTCAAGATATGCTGCTTGATCCATAAATGTTTAAATGGCCAAGGGCCTATTTATCTTCAGAACAAATTTGTTCCTTATGTTCCTAGTCGCTCACTTAGGTCCAGTAACTGTCTTCTTTTGGTGACTCCCTGTGCAAAGAAATCTAGACACGGTAGTAAAGCGCTATCTATCGCAGGCCCTACCCTATGGAATAGACTTCCTCTTCATCTGAGACAGTGCAAAGAGCATCTCACTTTCAGGAAATTCCTGAAGACTGTGTTGTTCAGAAACGAGATCTAGCTCCTATTATTCCTCTGTTTCTACCGGCTCCAGAAAGCGCAGAGATACTCCAGCTGGAGTCGATTCTAGCGCTATATAAACCCACAAATAAATAAAATAAATAAAGTGCTATAAATCTTCCAAAGCTGCCACATATTTGTATATATAAAGATTTTGCAGGGAGGATATGTGCCATTTGTACTAAATCTTTCCCTCTACCACTTATATGGAATAGGAGAAACATATCACAGATTGTTGTTTTCAGGCATTTTGGTCCCAATGCTTCAGTGGATGTGAACAAAGACTAGAACTTCCAGAATGCATCAGGTTGTTAGATGAAAGTTGCGGACTGAGCTATGAGATACCTTGTGATCTTGGGCAACTGGTAACCCTGCTTTTTGGGGATCGCTCTGCGCACCAGTGTGCATTTTATGGCACTTTTACATCAAGAGGTAACTAATGTCAACCTTCAGATCATGTTATTGTGGAAAAAGGTACTGAGCAAGTACCAATATGTTAGAATTCAAATAAAAGGACATTAGGTCTGGCTTGACAGCATACCTCTATGCATACATTTTGTTATTAGTACAAACAAATATTTGTAGAGTGGGATCTGAATCTTCACCATTGAAATATTTCTCTCTCATCCGATTGGCTGTCTGGATGTATAATTCTGCCTCCTAGTAAGTGCTTGCATCGTAATGGAACAGGGACTATATTTTGTATGAAATATACAATATTCATACATTCAATTCTGTATCTCATGCAGGTTTTATAAACAGAAAACAATCCAATGTTGCCTATTTTTACTGTAGAAAGTCATTGTTTATGTTTTTTTCTGGACTCAAGTGTGAGCTTCACTTTAAGATGGGCACCATATTCTTTTTTGTGGTGGTCTTGGAGTTAGGCCCACATAAATGTAGCTGTAGTCTCAAGACCTTGCTTCTCTATTCTTTCTCCTTCTCTGCCCAGCACTGCACAGTAGTCGGCTGTGTCTAGTGCTACAGTTCCCAGTAGGAAGACGACCAAAGCCACAGTGTCGTGGTGGTGGAGGTGCTGAATACGGAATAGGGAATATTGAGATACAAGAATATTATGGCCAAAATATCAAGAACAAAAATATAGACAGGTAAGTTAAAAGGATAACTATACTTAATCCCACATATCCGTTCATTTATACACCCTGTTTGATATTCATATCTTCAAAGTATGTACATGTGGAGTTGAGAATAGCTAATCTATAATTATTTTGGCTAGGATGTTTTAGTAACTCGATATTCCGGACCACAACCCATGATGATAATTGTGAGAAATATTATTATTATTATTTGGGGTGGGGCTCTACCCACCTCAAGGAATATTTACAGCCCATGTCAGGGTAAACCCTCAAAATCCCTCAATGAACCTGAGCTCAACCCCTGGTAGCAATGTCACAGAGCAGACAGGCTTAACTTGGGGAGAGGAGTTGGCCTAATGGCTAGGGCGCTCGACCTCGGACCGGAGGAACTGGGTTCGAGTCTCAGTAACAGTGCTGAACATCCTGTGATTCTGGACAAATCACTCAATCTCCCCGTGCCAAACAAAAAATGAATGTGTGTCCCCATGTAATGGAACTGGTGCTACATAAAGCGCTCTGATACCTGATTGGATTCGGGTCAAGTTTGTGCTATATAAAACTCTGCAAAAACAAAACAAACTCAGGGCAGTGTGTAATTTTTTATGGACTAGCAAAACAGTAATAAATTCAAAATGAAAAGCAATATAAATTGCAAAGCGATTTCGAAAAATTGAGCAAACTTTATTAAACAAAAATAAAATTGCACCAAAATGACAAAAATCCAATAAGGGGAACCAGAGATATGCATTGTTAAACCTTCAAGAAGGAATACCACCAAGAAGCACAAAGTACCATCAGGGCCAGACTGGGAACAGCAACCAGCCCTGGCAGATTGCTGCTCGACCGGCCCTGGGAGCGGGGGGGCACGGGGGTGCTAGCAACAAGCACCGCTCCCGCTTTTGTTACAGGGGGCTGATATTGAAGCTCCGCAGCAAAACTGGCCCCCCAGTGACAAAAGTGGCCCCCACTGGCACAAAACTGGCCCCACCCCTCCAGTGAAATGCCCGGTGCCCGCTACAGCCAGTCCACCCCTGAGTACCAATGATAGTTAATGGACAAAGTAGACCAGGACCTAGGAGACATTTAAGGCCGAATACGATGGAGCATCGGTCGGTTACACTGACGAAGGTCATCCTGGTCAAAGATTTTTACTTCTGACTTAAATCTTTCAGTCCCAATTCACCATAGGAGGAAACTTCTGATGTCCCCCAGTACCTCAGGAAAATGCCAAGAAAATGGTTCAGTCCAGGTTCACTTGCCATTGGTCAGCTGGGCAGTTGGAAGAAAAGGCCTCTTGTGGCTTTTTGTACCCCGGGAGCTTTAACAGGGGGTCAGCCTTGTTGGCCTTTTAGTCCACTTCTTTGTCTTGGGAACAATAGGGAGCAGATCACAGACAGCGGGTCCAGCCATCTCCTGCTCTTCCACAAGCCCAAGAGTAATCCCAAGTGGATGCCTGGAGATGACACATTTATGAATGGCACAAGCTAGTGATTGGGAATGACTCCTGGGGATGCCCTAACTAATGGGGTAAGAGTTCCCAGGCCTGATCTTAATCTATTAGGATATTTTCAAGATGGCAAAAGTATTCAGCCACAAACAGCTTGGGATCTAATGACTGTGTGTGTGTGGGGGGAGTGTACTATGGTAATCCCAGTGTCCTCCCACATCTAATGGCAAAATCCAGTTTGGGGCAGCCACTGGACCCACAATAAACCTAGAGACAGAAGTCTGATAAAATAAAAGTAGGGTTTTCCAGAAACCAGACAGTGGATATACAAGAAATGTTTTGTCATTCTGTTTCCCTTCCTTTTAAGTGTGCTGACTGTGCTCCCAGTGTTACATGTAAAACTCAGAGACAGACGTATGGTAGGACAAAGCAGGGTTCATTAGCGACCAGGCAGTTGGTATTCAAGAATTGTCTTGCCATCCTTTCAAGTGCTCTCCAGAGTGTTATATGTAAGCCCAGCAGACCTTCCAAGCAAACATTGATTCTCCAGCAGGATTTGACACTAATGTCATAAAGGATGTTCACAGTCCACACCCTGTGTTTTTGGTGAGGATTAGAGGAGTCATCTCTTGCCCATTCAGATCAGCCTGTTTGCTCCTGCCAAGCATTTCACACCTATTTCACACCTATTCCAATTCTAATGCCTGGCTGGGAGAAATGTGAAAGCAAAAACAAATTAGCCTCCACAAAGTTCAGGCAGGGGAAATATAACATACTAAAAGTTACTTTTCTTTAATATTTATTTAAAATCCAACTTACCATTGAATTGGATTTTAATGACTAAAATATTTTGTATAATTATTTTCCTAGTTAGCCTCATTCCTGACATACAGTATTTGAATTTAAGCTGTGCTCTGGTTTTCTAATTAAGACAGCTATGCCTGCCGCAGTGAAATATAGCTTTTGGGTGTTAAGACATGCAAGGACATGTTAAGAATAAATTTATACATGTTCTACTTTTAAATACCATGAACCTAATGGTTTATTTTGACAGGTCCAATTGCAAAAGTTTTTAAAACTCCAATAGTCAGACTACAATGGTAGGCCTGAAGCCATGCTTTACACTGTCACTGTAGTGGATGTCACAAGAGGTGCTGCAGTCCTCTATTGGCATTTAGCTTCCAGGCCCTGGGAAAATCTTGTTCCATATACTATGGATTTATAGATAAGCTAAATATACCAGTTAAGAATAGGCTAGCTCGACCATGTGTGAAGATGGAGCACAGGCACGTTACTACTGATAAGCAGGGTTTAAGTGTACAGAGTTCTAAAACCAGCAAACATTTAGGTTCCAAGAAAAGGCAAACAATATGGGGTGACTGGATAGAAAAGGTGGATTTCCTACAGTAATCGCTCATATAGCTTGTAACTGACCTGCTCTCCTTCGCAGTCAGCCTCAAATTGCGCCTACATCCTAGTCTACCACGTCTTTTGACTATCATTGACTCTTTGTGCTTTTTGGAGCTGTTGCTACTTAAAAGTTTAAAAATTCACATCTCTTGTCCGTTTATTGGATTTTTGTAATCTTGGTGCAATTTAATTTATTAAAAATATTACTGTATTTTTCTAAATTGGTTTGGGATTTATTTTGTTTTTCATTTTGAATTTATCTCTCTTTTTGTAGTGCATAACTACTTACACATTGACTTAAGTTAAACTTGTCTGCTCTGTGACATTGTGAGTCTTCATGAGGTACTGTATTCTCCCTAACAATACCCAGACGGTCACGTGACTGGTGCTGTGGGATTTCCATGATTGTGGTGGGTTTTACTTTTTGAAGGTCTGTCCTTTCTTCAGTACCTTGGTACTTCCTTTTAAGGCTTCTTCCCTTAACCAGCTGTACCATGGGGACTGCCTCTGCCTCATGCCCCCTCTGTCAACAGTACGGCAGCTCCTGGAGACTAGACTCAGGATTTGGTGTCTTAATATAAACAAGAACTATGCCTCAGTTGTTCCTGGTATGTAATCTGATGGTCTTCCCTCCAGCTGCTGCGCCCAGATTTTGTTCCTTCAAGGACATGATTTCTCAAACCATGTGTCAGCTGATTTCAAAGAAGAACATATCTTTTTTTGCAACAACCAAGTGCTGAAGGGTTATTATAACATGGCCTGGAAACTTTATAGCAGGAAGTCACACCTGTGCAGCAAGGAAGTTAAACGCTGAGAAGATCGAGGTCCTTATCCTCGGGCCCTGTACCTCCGCCTGGGACAGCACCTGGCGGCCCTCCGCCCTCGGGAGCCCACCCACCCCGACAGACCACGCTCGGAACCTCGGCATAATCCTCGACTCCTCCCTCTCCATGAACCGCCAGATCAACACCGTTGAGTCCACTTGCTTCAACTGCTTCCGCTTTCCACGTAAGACCTTCAAATGGACCCCCCCCCCCCCCCCCGACTGCAGAAAGACCGTCACCCACGCACTCATAGCCAGCAGACTAGACTACGGAAATGCCCTCTATGCCGGAATCAACAAAACTCTTATACACAAACTCCAAACCATCCAGAACGCCGCAGCCAGACTCGTCCTAGAGACACCGTGCCACGAGCACATGACCCAACACCTACGAAGCCTCCACTGGCTCCCCGTCGAGAAGAGGGTCACCTTCAAACTCCTCACCCACGCCTACAAATCGCTCAACAACATCGGACCCAAATACCTCAACTACAGAGTATGTTTCCACGTACCCAAGAGGAACCTCCGCTCCGCCGACCTCGCCCTGGCAGAGGTCCCCCCCAGTGCTTAATTTGTGCCGGTGCTTTCCGGAGCTAAGCACCGGCACTTCATTCTCAGGGCCGGGTCTACACGGGCGGCTGCCCCACTAAAAGTAAACACAAGAAAAACCCACCAAGTAGCTTTTATGAAAGGCTCCAGTGCTTCGTTTCAGGCAGTATGTAAGCTGAAAATCGTAACAACCACTCCATCCATGTCAAGCTGTTCAGATAGGTTTTACAGTACACCAAATTCTCGCAATACTCCAGATAACTCTCACCATACTCCCTCAGGACTCCAACTGCCACAAGAAATGTTTAATTAAACACAGACGATAAACAGCCTGCACTTTAACTGAAAATTCAGACGAAAGAATTTAGTTTATTAGTGCGCACCGATGCACGTGAAAAAATGTACAGCCGGAAGGAACAAAAATGTTCCCAGTTATATAAGCTTTAGAATATACATTGAAATTGGTTTCTTAAAATGTGGAAACCTTTTAAATTTGAAAGTACCTGCTGGAAAAAAGCGTCATATTGCAGATGTTGGCTGGTGACTATAATAAAATACTCTTGTTTAATATGGCCACCTTGTTTGTTTTGTTCATGCTTCCAGAGTGTTACTTCTGTCCACTTTGTACTAGAGTGTGGCTGGTTTTGAGTCACTTGTATTGGGGCAGCCACATTTGTGTTTCCGTAGACAAAGTAGATCAAAGCGAATGGATATGTTTAACCCGCTTTTCATATCACAGCTGCCACCCTACGCTGTACAAGTATATCACCCACTCTCAGCAGGGTTCACCGTCACTACCAGTAAGTAATATGGCCTGGTATGAAAAGAGACAGTTAGGGAGGCTGAATTGTTTGTGGCTGGAGGAAAGACAATGTATGTTAAAGCCCCTTCATCATCTTCACAATGTAGACTCTTTAACTTATTGAGCTGCACCTTAACACCTACGTTGCAAGATATCCCCGCCTGTCACTTTACCTCCCACCTTGGTTAACTTGGATTTCTCTTTGGCGCTCTTCCCGGTTGTCTTGCTTCCTGGAAGTTCTTTTTTATATTTGCTCCTTTGAAATTCTAAGATTTTCCCATTTGTTCCTTTGATACGTTGCTGTGTTGTTACGACCATCTTTTAACACTCTGGATGGGGGCTGCTACCGCAATTGGCATTTTTAGGTCTCGGCTAGCGAAGGCTGCGCTTGCGCAGTCTCGCTCGCGAGATATAATGACTTGGAGAAGAGGGGCTTGAACCCGCCCCTCTTCTCCCCTCTTTTCCATTGGCTGGCCTCTTGAATGCTGGCCAGCCATTGGAGAAGAGGTAAATCACTCCGAACAGGCCCTGTCCTTTTCGGATTTGGGGGCGTGTTTTTTTCAACTTTTCTAATTATCTCCTCCAGCCAATGACAAGAGGAGAGAAAAGCAAAACACGCCCCCGAATCCGGAAACGCCGCTGCCTTTCTCCGAGGCATTTCTGCTTCGCCTCGGAGAAGGGCAGTGGTGTGCTTGTTTGTCTAATACTAATGCATAATGTAGGGATGTTACTTTGCTTTGTAGCCAAGTGGGCGACTTTGCTGAGTGAAGCGTGCCCTACCAACCTGTTGGTAACAGGACCTGGATTCCATCCTTTAAAGATCTATGCTGCGAGGATTCTCACCGTCACACTAGGAAATATAAGCCAGGCTCGCAGCCCCTGGGTGATTCTAGGAAGCAGCTGCGCGGCGCAGCGGTGCGTTACTTTCACATCTCTACATCTGCCAATTCCCCCACTGCTCGCGGTGAGATGTGTGTCATGTGGCCGCGCATCCTTCGCCGGCGAGGCTGCCAGCATTGCCCCCCTGAACTTAACCCGCGGCGGAGGGGAGTGAGGCTGCTCAACTCTGCGCGACACCCGCTGCCTCCTGCACGTGCGGAAGGATCGCGCTGCCAGGGCCTGCCATCCTAACATCAATCTTCCCTGCTGCATCTCGTGAACTTTTGGCCGCCCCGGCTAGGAAGATGGGACTTCTCGGGATAAACACGGCGATATGTATTATTATTGTGCGGACCCGACCTCGCAGTCACCCCTGGTTTATGGCCGGGCCGAGGTTCCCAGAGGCTGCTATCTGCCGCCTTATCAGCGGGCGGGGGGTCGGCGCCCGGTCAGGGTCTAGAGGCCGGCCCAGGCACCTGTAAGGCCCCCTGTGCAGCAGCCAAGGCTAGGCTCGCTATCAGGCAGGCAGCCCAGACTTTCCCAGGAAGCGCTGAACTTTCGCAGGAAGGGCGCCAAGGTGCTGAAAGTGAGCACGGAGGGGTCGCACCGAGGTTAATGGAGCATTTGTGCATTGAATGGACACTACTGTGAACTTGGGGGACGAGGCGGGGAGGGGCGAGGAACGGGCTTAGGGGGCAATATACCAGTGGATGAGACTTTAAAATGAAACCACAGACTAAAGCCTATTGTGGTGTGGGCAACTAATAAGCTAACCATTAGCGCCACTAGCTAAGGTAGGGAGAGGTGGGAGTCGCTTTGTGACTCAGATATGATTTTCGAGACTAAAATATACCTGCGTCATTCTTTTCGATTCTTCTCCTTCGGACCGTTCTTCTTATATTTTAATTCAGCATCTTTCTTCTATTTTGATTCGGCCATCTTTCCTTTTTCTATTCTCTGTTAGACCATTTTTCTTTTTTTTTTTCCTTTGGACAATCGTTCCTCTGTTTCTTCTGAAGCATCTTTCCTCTGTCTTTTTTTAACCATATTTTCATTCTCTTCTTTCGACCATTCTACCTTTGTCTGATCATCTTTCTTCTATTTTTCTTCTAACCTCATCTTCCATGGGACCCTCGTTCACTTGTCTTCCTTCCAACCACCTCTTCTGTGTTTTCAGTCCCACATCATTTCCTCTCTCATCTGTTTCTCCCCTTTACACAGATGAGTAAATAGAAATCGTAAAACATCCTATGGGACAGCATCACTGGATTTATGCGATTCTGCAACCAAATCCTATCCCACATAATTATGAAGAAGCTACGTCTGCATAATTTGTAGATTTTAACATCAAAAGTTTATTGGTCAAACGGATTCAAATTTACTCCACAACACATAGGTTGCCATTTAGTGTAGACCTTGCAAAAAGGTTGACTTGCTGTTACCTCTCTTTGGGTGTTCAATTGTTACTAATGAGGTAAAGCCTTTCCCAAACAGTGTTAACATGTGTAAAAATAACAGAATAATGAACTAATATAATTACAAATATGCCGCATGATGCAGCATAATTTACCTTTTTTGCGGAATAATTTAGTGAACTCTGCCACTTAAGGTAGTCCTCCCCTGCCACACATTTCCAGTGGCCTCCCATTGGAGTGATTGTGCTATACGTACTATATTATAGCAATGAAAATATGCAGGTATATGTAAAACTGCATCACAGAGTTTCAGGTGGCTAATAGGTCATTATGCATTTGGATAGTAAGAGCATTCTGCTGCCCATTGTTAACTATTTCAAATAAATGACGCATGTATGCAGGCCGCCATCCTATTGAGCGCTTCACTTGCCGGACAGTATATTTGTAAACAACTATACAAAATCAGTTGGGTACTAAGAGGCTCAGACAATTTCGTTTGTGATGCATAGGTATCGTGGCCAGCTAGTCTGAGTGAGGTATAGGGGTTCAATTGGACAACACATAAGTAGGTCCTGTGTGTTTACTGCAACGCGAGAATTGTTCTCTGTGTAGCTGATTTAAAAAAAAAAAAAATTGCAGAAACCAGGTGAGTTAATCCATTTCTATTTAACCCATATCGACAAATTTTCCACCATAAAAAGAATGTCCAAGATTAATAAAAACCAACCTGGAGACTCCTTCATGGTGAAAATTCTGAAATTTGGGGGACAGAGCTTGCTGCCCATGACAATGGTGGCTCTCTTGTGAGGCTGAAAAGAATGGAGCGAGACCAGAGCCGTTGTACGGTCCAATATCGCATCTGGCCATCTTCGCAGGAATTATCGTTCAGAATCTAATTGGAACCACTGGCGTGCCAAATTCCTGATTGAATCGAACCACAGCTTCCAAAATACACAACTTCTATGCGACACGCCAGGAGCACTGTAGCGCGCCCTCACAAACTGCTTGACACCATAGACAACAGGATCTCCCTCATCAAACAACTGTATTGTATTTGAAGGAACTTTTTCAGACTTTGCGAGCGCATTCGCACATAACACCCCAGAAGAGGCTAATCTGAGCTCTGATCCTTTGCTCTGGTGCGATAATTGTAACTGTATTTATATAGCGCTTAGTACTCCCGATGAGGCATCGAAGCGCTTTTCCGTGAGTGCTATTACACGCCCCTCACTGCTTTTATTGGACGGGTAGCGCATGCATTCGTGCGCCTGTGACTGCCACAGTCGTTTCCAGTGGCGCCTGGAATCACTAACTTCTAAGGAACTCTATGTGGATGAGGGATTAGGATTCTCACCTTCCTTTATTTTAGGTTTTTCTTTTTGGTAAACCTACTTATTTATGGAACGAATGATCAAAGCTTGTGCTCATTCAAGCGTTATGCTATCATGTTACCTTTTGAGGCAGCTTTTTGGGGATGTTTGATGGCATATCGTGGGGGTAATGGAGGATCTATGTAGGAGGAGAAAGACTTGCCGTTTCTTTAAATGTTTTAAAAGCAAAAACATAAACAAAAATAATGTCATGAGCAATGCCAATAGCTCTAACTTTAACAATGCCGAGACCATTGCATTGTAAATGCTTGTTGTTTTAAGCACTGTGAAAGTGGATGGCAAAAGTCAGTGATGTGGCATCAGGATGGTGGGCTCTGCATTTTGCAATGCCAGTGTATTTGATTCCTAATCAGTCAGCGTCAAATCTTGTGGCAGGGTGCACGTAGCACCAGAGACAAGAGAGGCAGGGTTGATTAGGTGTGAAACATGCAAATCTCTCCCAAACCTCATGCTGGACTGGGATGCTTTTGCTTCAAAGAGGGCGGTGGGAGGAGGGACCCACAGCGTATTTGGCAGTTGGCGCACGTGAGAGAAGTAATGGGTGCAGAACATTTTGTTTCCAACTCAGTATGGTGTGCATTACTCTTGTCACCACTGTTGCCTCCAGCAGCAAGATAGCAGAAGTATCTGTGCTGCCAAATGCCCCCCGTTGCGAGCTGCAGTGTGCCCTTGTGGATTGGAGCCAGGGGGCAGCCCCAGCCTGCCCGTCTACATTGACCAGCTGACTGTCTCCTGGGAGATTGGGACATTTTCATTAGGTATGTAAAAATAGCAGTTAACACATCACAGCATAAATGATGTAAACAGAGTGTTGCCATTTGTAAGTTTGATATGGAGATGCCATCCGAAGTCCATCTAACAATTCTGCTGGCCTCCCTGCACATGGAAAGAGAAATTTGCATTACAATAAGGGACATGCAATTTTGTATTGGGCATTTTACTTGAGTATCAATGAGGGAAGCCACCTTTAGCAGTTAACAAAAATGCCCACTCTCCTGTGTTGTGTGCATATTTCAACTGCATAATTACTCTGTACAGAGGCTTTAAAGGCAGAAATTGCCCCTAGAAGTGTCCAGATCTGCTTCCCATCTTTATTGCCCACTGCGATGAAGAGATGCCATTAATCACAACTGCTGTAAAGAGGAACAGAGAGGGTTCAGCGCATTAATTGATTTAACCTTAAATGTTCTGGTCTCAGGAAGAGGGTGTTCCTCTAAAGATATTAAATGGACTTAATGTGTGATCATGTATATCCACGATTCTACAGATTCCTGTATGTGCTATAAGTCTTTCCACTTTCTTCATGTATGAGTCCAGGGTGAGTGGTTTACCTGTATGATGTGCAGGGTGAGTAGTGTGCCTGTATGAGTGTAGGTTGAGTGCTGTGTGCCTGTATGAGTGGAAGGTGAGTAGTATGCCTGTATGCGTGAAGGGTGAGTGGTGTGCCTGTATGAGTGCAGGGTGAGTGGTGTGCCTGTATGAGTGCAGGGTGAGCGCTGTGTGCCTATATGCGTGCAAGGTGAGTAGTATGCCTGTATGCGTGCACAGTGAGTGGTGTGCCTGTATGAGTGCAGGGTGTTTGGTCCAAACAGAAGCCAGCACAGATGGACATTTCTGACTCTGGTATGTCCAGTTTGCAGACCTCCATTATATGCGCTGTAATGATTAAGTAATCTGCATATCTGAAAAGTGTAATTTTCAGATACCACAGCATTACATACTGTGCATAAGCAAAGGGTCTGCAGTGTATGCTATAGGCATATCTGCGATATAAAATTTTACATGAGCCTATGATATGTGCACATTTTGGAGATCTGATAAATACAGATAATCAGAGGTTTTAGCTGTCCATATTGACATCATTCAGGACTAAATGATGTGCATAAATCAGTTACAGGTTGTGGATATGCCAGAGAGGGGCATATTGTTCTTTTAGCAGAGTCCAATATATTCTTCATGTGACAGATGCCTTCATAGTGGGCTTGTGCCCCTGAGCTCTATAATGTCCTATATCATTCGGCAACAAAATGTACATATATCAGTGGCAAATTCCACAAATTCTCAGAGCAAAAGATTTGAGAAGTGTGTAAGGTGTGGTACTGTCTTTTAGTAAATGAGTGGTCCGGAGAAGCTTAGGGTATTATTTGAAAAGCAATCCTGGGGAGATACAAAATACAACAGAAGTAGATAGTCATTTCAGCATTACTTTAGAGTCTTTATCTTTGGTTCCAGAAGTCATGACACCCAGTCTCTTTTGCGGTTTTGCCTTGATTTTATTAAGATATCCTTCCCAAGGAGCTTGAAAACCAATCTGTGTTTCAAGTAAACCATCATATTACCAAGGTAGGAATTACATCTAGCTTTTATCAGTGCCAGTTGAGGATGTGGGTGGAGCCAATAGACTGGGGCTGGAGCCAGTAAAGGAAGTGGGTGGAGCCAAGGAAGTGGGTGTGGCCTCCTACAAAAATTTGAGCACCTGGACTTAATATTTTACAAATTAAGCACTGGGTCCCCCGCATCCGCAGAAACAGAATCGTTGGGAGAGCCTTCTCCTACATCGCAGCCAAGACCTGGAACGAGCTCCCTGTTAACATCAGACGCTCCCCAACCCTCCACACGTTTAGGAAGGACTTCAAGACCTGGCT
Source organism: Triturus cristatus (assembly GCF_964204655.1). Classification (NCBI taxonomy): domain Eukaryota; kingdom Metazoa; phylum Chordata; class Amphibia; order Caudata; family Salamandridae; genus Triturus; species Triturus cristatus. Next base: position 69,726,208 of record NC_140594.1, read on the forward strand.
CTTCGACTGATCCGGATCTGCTCTCTCCCCCCCCCCCCCGCCCTCCCCCAGCGCCTTGAGACCCTCACGGGTGAGTAGCACGCTCTACGAACCCCTGATTGATTGATTGATTGAATTTAATACTGTAATCAAAATGACAAATCAAAATAGTCAAATTCTACTTGGGCTATATTGCAGAGAGGCAATAGGAAGGAGGAAAACCCAGTCCATACGCCGGTGCTTCTAGGCAGCCTTCTGCAGGGTCAGACTAGCTTTCAGGGCAATCTGACAGTGCCATAAAAGATGCTGTGACAGGTCAGTGTGTGGGTAGGTTTTGTGGCTGTTTGTGAGCCTGTTTTATGATCTGGGTGGCTGTTCATTACTCTAAATATCTCTGATAATACTTCAAACATTGCGTGCAGCTAGCACAAATGCATGCAGTCTCCCAAAAAACACCTGCATGTATTTATAAATTCAAAATCGCCCCATATTTGCGAAATGTAGGCCATTTTTTTAGCTATCTGATGCGCTAATGAGGGGCCAGTCTTGGTCTTGGTGCCCGGGGCCTATTTCTTGTCACTGTTCAACCGTGGTCTTCAGCCAGCACTTTTACTACTGTACTGAACCCCACACGAAAAAAAACCCACTAGCAGGGCAGTGCTTAATTTGCAAAATAAAATAAGTGCCATGGCCCTCGTCAGGAGCCCACTGCAGCGCTCACCAGCCATTGCCACTGCATTTGCTGCCAATGACGGTACCAACACAACTACTAGTCATCACACTCCTACAAGTGTGACAATTCGTACTATTCCAGGCCACCAAAGCTATAAGAATAGCTTGAGAGGCAGGTATTAGTTGTTTTAATGTTCATTTGCTTCATGAACAACTATTGCTGTGGTCATCTCTGTATCTCACATACAGCGCCACCATGCGGTAGGGGTCATAAGTCCTGGTGTTGTCAATGATGTACTGGTGCAGAGCAACGGAAACAACCCGCTCAAATTAAGCACTGGAGCAGGGCCACTCGTGCATAATCTATAAAAAACCACTCCAAGGGTGAACAGAGTCGGTGCGTGTACGTGTAGCCTGGTGCAGGCAATTAACAGCGTTCACAAGTGCTCCTTGTACTAATCAAAGATTTTCAAGCGCATTCTCTTCTTTTTCTAACTTATTTCGGAAAAGAACATACAGGCCATTATTACATGTTCAAAGCGGTAAAATATAAATTGGACATCGAGCATTACACAAATAGAGAGAAAGTTAAGGTCTTGTCACCAGAAGAATACTTGGTTTTTGTTGAACTGGAAAAGATCACTGAACACCTGGGACACCTCAACCAAGCCTGGTAATTCAAATGCAACCTGAATGTGGAACAACAGGTTCCACCAATCAGAGGCTGATGGAATTCTTACCAGAGCAGGTGCACCACACAGCTTTTCCCTAGGAAGGGAGGGAGTGCAAATCAAATCTGAATGTAAGATCCTTTTAGGTGGGAAATTAGGCAAAAGGCGCAGGCGTAGTGGGCGCGGAATTACTGTAGTACCTATATTATATAAGTGGTCAGGGCAAGGGCCTCTCATAATCAGTAATATATTGTATACTTTGTAAAGAAGCAGCTCCACAAGTAGTAAACAATGAGAAGGTTTAGTTCAAGTTACATCAAAACACCCTGCCTTCTTGCTTCATCCATCTCCAACTCCTCACCTTGCTCAAATAGTAAAATTCCACCCAGAGTGATTCCACTCCCATTTCTTGGAATGCCTGGAATTTTAGTTCCCTAAGATTCCTCACATTTGCCCAAGGCAGGATATCACAACCTTGCTTTAGGTAGTCCGTGAAATCAAGAAGTTGCCCGGTCTGTTTTTCTCTCAGCATTTGACCCAGGGCTTCCAGTACCTCGAACACTTCTAACTAGATCGACCATAGACACATTTTATTTACTTTTATTTTGCAGAGTTTTATATAGCGCAAACTTAAGCTGAATCGGGTATCAGAGCGCTTTACATCGCACCAGTTGCATTACATGAGGACACATTGATTTTTTGTGAGGCACGGGGAGATTCAGGGGCATATTAACAAGGGCCGGCGATAAATATCGCAAAGTGCGCTTAGCGCTTGCATACTTATCGCCGGCTATCTCTGGAATTTATCACCCGGTTAGCGCGTTATCAACAACGCGTAGCGCTGAGGCGATAAAGATTCCTGAGATACTGTGGATATCGACGTTTTCCATGGTGGAAAACGGCGATATCCTAGATGATAGGGCCTGTGGTCTTAGCCACAGAATCCACCCCCCATGTTAGATATGCCTTAGTCAGGAATTTAACGGACGTTAAATTCCTGCGTTAAGGCATACTTAACGCGATTTAAATAATCGCTACCCTTCCTTGTTAATATCACAAAGCTGCCTTCGCGATATTTTCCGTGGTTGGTTTCACAGCCACACCTACTTTGCACCTCATTAGCAATGCAAAGTTAGGCATGCTGGAAACGGGCGCTAAGTCAGCAAAACACGCGATAGCGTGTCTTTGCTGATAAGGCGATAAAATTATCGTCGCTTTTCGCCTGAAAACGTCCGCAAAAGCAGCAATAATTTTATAGCGCCGCCTTGTAAATATGTCCCTAAGTGATTTGCCCAGAATCACAGGATGTTCAGCGTCATCGCTAAGACTCGAAACCAGTTCCTCAGAGTCGAGGTGGACCGCCCTAGCAATTAGGCCCACTCCTCTCCCAGATACTTTCCCAACTATCTTGAAAAGGTTTGAGACAGTTCAAAACCCCATAATTATATATATTCTATGGTTTCCTATCTTTATCTTTGTAACGAGTAAAAGACAATATGAAAAAAAAGTCAGAGAGAGAATGAAAGCGGGCGAGAGAGAGAGAGAGAGAGAGAGAGAGAGAGCTATGCGAATGATAAGGAAGTGTGACAGAGAAAGAACAACCAGAGAGAAAGACATTATGGAGACATCACTCAGACAGAGGAAGAGTTTTATTTAGAAATGAAGACTATCTTTAAAGCATATGGCATCTACTGTATATTGTTTTTAACATAAACTTGTTAAAAAGGGAATGTGTCTGTATGCCTGATACATTTCAACATTCAAAGTTAATTTGACGTAGCTGCAATTAAACAAAGGCACTCTGGGGCATATCAACAACAACCGGCGATAATTATCTCTAAGCGCTCTTAGCGCTAGGATAATTATCGCCGGCAAGCGTGAATTTTTATCGCTGAGATAGCGTGCTATTAGCAACGCTTTTCTCAATAGCGATAAAAATCCTCACGCTAACAGGCTAACGTGAGATTATCGCTGGAAACCCAGCGATGATCTCACGTTACCTTGTTGATAGGGACAGGCAAACTGAGCCATGATATCCTCCTTCCATAGGATATCATGGCTAAGTCAGAAAAATACCAGACGTAAAAAAGCAGCGTTAACCGCGGTTAGCGCTGCTTTTTTTGTCTCTAACAGGGTTAGCGACATTCTTGATAATAGGAGAAATGTCGCTTAGTGACATTTCTCCTATTATTTTACTCTGGAACGCCCCCTTTGCATCTCATTAGAGATGCAAGGGGAAGCGTAGAGTAAAAGGGTGCTAACATGCCAATTTGCATGTTAGCACCCTGTTGTTGATAGGGCGCTAGTTTTATCTCTCCTTTTTTGGCTTTTAAAGCCAAAAAAGCAGAGATAAAGCCCTTGTTGATATGCCCCTCTATTTGGTCACACTGGCTACCTTGGCAGTGTAGCAAATTATTTCACAGAAAGATATACTTTCTTTGGGCTCGTTCTAATGTCATCATTTTGTACTTTACAAGGTGTGGGTTTGTATTTTCTGGTGTATGAATATGAAAAAAGAATGATCAAGTATGTTTTAGGTGACTTTTGTAGTTCTCTCACAGTTTGTAATACCATCAAGTTTGCAGCGATAAGTTACGTTTAATATCATCAACAATATATTATCCATTTCTTAAAAGCACTGCCTGTTCCTTTGTGTGCTTGAAAGAGAATCATACCAGTGTGTATCTGTGGAAAAATGTGGCCATGATATTGCAGCACAAAGAAAATTCAAATAAACTTCTATGTATGCAGAAGATCAAAATAGTTTTCAGACTTTAAAAACATAATTTGAATACTCATTAGTAACTTATAACAGAATGCAGAACATTTCTAGTTCACCCTCCATCCTTCTCTTGGCTGCAGCTCAAAAGCCCCTTCTCACTAACAAATGTTCCCTGCCTCATTTATAGGTGCAAATTTTAAATGTGCGTCATCCAGAAGCTTGACACCCTGTTGGCACACTCTGTTGTGTAAGTTAGTATCCTGGCTTTTTTGTAAGAACCTGTAATGTGAGCCTAGAAAGAAAACTAATTTGATAAAGTAGGTACTCTGGCACAGTCGAGTTGCTAAAAATAAGGTTTGAATTTAGAGCCATTCCTACTTGCTGCTCGGAATAATGGGTGCCCTTTAGACTGATACTCACCTCCATTGTTTAGACGCGTTCCACAAAGCACTAACGTTGTACTCTGGATTCAATGGGAGTGATGGTGATGGAAAATTGATTATTTATTTAATTTTCCCTCTGCATCGTCCCTCGAGATCCCCCCTCACCCGGCCCCACTGCTGTTACCTGCACGGACCGCGGCTGCGCACAATGATAATTTGTTGGGCAACAGTAGAAAAGGAAAAGGGGAATGGGATACGAGAGAAAACAGAGACACTGGATATCACCACTCTGGCTCCTCACTCTGCTGAGAATTGCCATTTATAGGTCGAAGTGGGTCTCTAAAGGCAGGATGAGGCATTTTAGTAATCTGCCGTTAACGTGCTGCACCTCAATTTAAAAGTGAAAAGAATATACTTTCAAAGTATCTATCAATTAATAACCATCTGTCTTCTGCTGTGAGGCTGATATGCCTGAAACTGAAGCATAACAATCATTATATAAGTATATATTTATATACATTGGCCACTCCTTCTCGTTTGACTAGGTAACTATACTTTGCACCTTCAGATTCTGTACCTTGTCTTGTGCATAACTTGAAAATAACAGCCACCAACATTCAGCAGTTCTTGCTATTCAAAATCTATGTATGATACAAGTGGCATCCCTGCTAGATGCCACTTGTATCTTGACACATAACTAAACTAACATGTGAATATTCAATAGTCTTTGTACGAGAATCCTTCCCTTTCCTCCATGAGAAAAAAAACAAGTTCATTTGAATCAATGTCTTAAACCTTTAACTACTGTGGAGTCCCTATTCAAATATTTCATAGTTTGAATTTCCAACTGAGACGTGAAATTCAGAATACTTCTCTGTATTCACAATTAATTCACAAATCCAAACAGATATGGTCCTGGCAGCAGCAAAACTGTTGCATGATTGCATAGTAAGGACAGCTTGGAACATGAGGAAACGTGTAATTAATGATTAACCCCTTCCCCACTCATGACTGAACCACTCCGTCATGAGCCACGGTCGCCGTGTGCTCATGACAGAGTGGTTCCGTCATGCTGCGGCCACTGGCGGCCGCGCCGCCCACGCGGTGCTAATTCCCCGCCTGTGCGGGCGATTAGCGCAGTGGGCGGAGTCATGACAGAACCACTGCGTCATGAGCACATCTCAACCGCTGCTCATGACGGAGTGGTTCCGTCATGAGCACCGCGCTGCCTCCAAACCCCCCCCAGCGCTGCGGCGGAATTCCCGCCGCAGCGAAAGGGTTAAAGACCCCTGTCACCATCTCCAAACAATGTGAGATTTCAAAGATTCCTTGGAGAAAGGATTTAGTTGTTGAACACCATTGTGTACTGTGTTTATCAAAGGACTAAAATCTTTGTTATGTTATGCAATGCAGCGCTATGTTATGTTATGTCATGTTATGTTATTTTATGTTATGTTATACTATGCTATGCTATGCAGTGAGGAGTCTCTGATGTGCTGAGGGAAATTGTTCCATGCTCTGGGGGAGAGATACGAGAAGGCAGAGACTCCAGCTGTAGCTTTGTGGATGCAGGGTATGCGTGCCAGTGAGAGTCCAGCTGAGCGGAGGTGTGTAGAAGCGTATGCGGCTGTTTAGGTATGTAGGGTGGTGTTGTGCTTTGTATGTGTGTGAACTATTTGAATGGGATGTGTTGGTGAATAGTGAGACAGTACAGATATCTGAGGTGTGGGGTGAAGTGGGTGCGATGAGGTAGGTGGAGTTTGAGTCCTGCTGCTTCTTAGTGATTCTGTGTAGAGTGTGTCTCCATAATTGAGTTTGCTGGTGATCAAGGCCCGTGTAAGCATTTTCCTGGTGTTACCTGGTAGCCATTTGAAGATCGTTCATAGCATCTTTAGGATGTGGAGGCAGGTGGAGGTCACTGCTTTTACTCGAACTGTCAGGTCAAGCATGTCATCCAGGATGATTCCAAGATTTCTTGCATGGGTAGTGGTGGTGTGGTGAGGGTCCGAGGTTAGTTGGCTCCCAGGTGGAGATCCTGGCAGAGGCTTTCTTTCTGAAGATCACTACTTCAGTTATGTCCGTGTTTAGTTTTAGGCGGGTTGGTTTTCATCCATGTGCTTATAGCAGTCACACATGCGACAACGTTCTTTTTTTTTTGTAGTGGGTTCTTGTCTAATAGGAAGAGTATCCGTAGAGTATGGTCTGCATTGGAGAGTATGTTGATGTTGTATGATCAGATAGGGTCCACTAGCTCAGTCATAATATTGTTGGGCTGAGGGATTATACATGGGGGACTCCACATATGGGGTTCTTGGCCTTTGATTTGCAGGGTGGCAGGTTGACTCTTTGTGTTCTTCCTGTGAGGAAGGAACACATCCAATTGAAGCAGGTGCTTGTATGCCTATCTTGTGCAGTCTTCTGATCAGGGTGGAGTGGGAGACCTTGTCATAAGCTATGATAGGTCAAGTAGAATAAGGGCTGCTGTGTCTCCACAGTCTAGGATCATCCTGATGTCGTTGATTACAGCAATTAGGGCAGTGTCTGTTCAGTGGTTCAGCTGGAAACCTGATTGTGTGGTGTCCAGGTGAAGCTGTGCATAGAGATGGTGAGAGAGTTGTTTGTTTATGGCTTTTTCTGTCACTTTTTTGTTTTGGGGAGTTTTCCGTAGCACAAACTCCACCCGAAGGTATCAGAGCGCTTTACATGAGCACCATTTGCCTTACAGACAGACACATTCATTTTTTTAGGCACAGGGAGATTTGGTGATTTGCCCAGAATCACAGGATGTTGAGTGTCCCTGCTGAGACTCAAACCCTGTTTCCCAGCTTAGAGGATGGCCGATCTAGCCATTAGACCGGGTAGGGTAGGAGGGAGATTGGGCAGACGTTTGCTAGTTGCTTGGGGTCTGCCAAGGGTTTCTTAGCAGTGCATTGACTATTGTACATTTTCAAGCAATGGAAGTAATGGAGGTGTTCATGACGCAGATGAGGACCTTGCTGATAGGGGCGGCTCTTATATTGTAGATGTGTTGGGGGCAAGTGGTTGTAGGTGCCCCTGAGTGGATGGTTCTCATGATGTTGATTGTTTCTTCCATGTTGAGTGTTTCCCTAGCTGTTAGGTTTTTCTGTTGGTGTTTGAGCGGAGGGTGGAGGTGAGGGTGCAGGGATTTGGGTCCAAGTTATTGTACATGGCTTTAACTTTGTTGCTGAAGAATTCTGAAAGGGTATCGCGTAACTCTTGTGAGAGGGTGATGTTATTAGTGGTGACCGCTGGTGAAGTTAAATCTTTGACGATCTCAAAGATTTTCTTTCCTCTGTTGGAGCTGTTGTCTATGCGCTTTGCTAGGGCCTTCTTTATTTCTTTGATTTGTTGGTGGTAGCGTCTCAGGGCTGTCTTATTTTCTAGGTGGTTTGTCCTCTATTTTCTTTCTAGTTGATTGCAGTGTAATTTTATTGCATGGAGTTCTTCAGTGTACCAGCTGTCTTGCTTCCATATTCTTCTCTGTTCGTTGTGTTTGAGGGGTGCCAGGAAGTCACCGCATTCTGTGATTCACTCATCCAGGTCTTTGATGTTGCTGTCTAGGTCGTTGGTGGAGGTTTGTTGATTGAGATGCAGGGTTCCTACCCAGTTTGGGTCCTGGATCCTTCTCCAGCTTCATTTGGCCATTTTCATGTCTCATTAGGTGGGGGTTTCTGATACGGAATTGCATGATGATGTGGTCGGTACAAAGGAGTAGCGCGGTTGTGGTGATTAAAATTTTGTCACAGGTGGAGAAGATAGGGTCAAGGGTGTGTCTGGTGGAGTGTGTGAGTCCGGTGGCCTATTGTGTCAGTCTCAGGTTAGCAAGGCTCTCGAGGCGTCTGGTAGTGTTGGAGTCACTCTTGGCAGTTCGGGCCGGACTGTTCCCATGAGGGCACAGGGTCAAGGCTGATTTGCATATGGCCAGGTCTAAAGTGGGGTGGCATGGTGTGCAAAAGAATGATGGATTTAACCCAGATCTCTTGACTGGGGGTGAATGCTTTGATTTGTTCTGCATTCCGTCCATCAATTGTGTGTCTTCTGCTTTCGTGTCTTTTGCTTTCTTGCCCTAAGTGCACCGGGTATGCCCAGATGTGGGTCCCGGGCCAACACTCTATGACCACCATCACCTTTTCCTCAATTGAAATGAACTTGGAGTGAGTGGGGTTGAAACATTACACCACCGCACAGTATCGCAGCAACGATGACATAGGCCCTGGTGCAAGCAGGGACAATGGCCCATTTACCTATTGTTGAGGTAGTAAAATACAGCAGCTATCAGGGCTCTATGGGCCCCTCAGGGCTCTGGGCCCAGTGCACTGCACCTGCTGCACCTCTTGCCCCTGCTAAGTCATAATCATCAAGTCATGCCTCCTGACAGTAGGTCTGAATTAGATTTGAGACAATTTGCTCACATCTACTTAAACCTTTTCCATTCCACTTGGACTGAGTGGAACAAATTCACTTCAGATACATATGACTTGGCTTCACTGAATTCTCCTGCAAGGACAAGGTTAGTGAACACGGTTGCTTATTAGGCTCAATAACAGCGGATGTATATGCCCAGTTTATTCCAGCATTATACGAAGTGATGGTGGAGCTGCGTATCTCATTGAGAGGGCATCTTCCATTGGATAATTAGATGAGTTGGCATCTTGAAATGACAGCTGTGCAGCTGCACCATGCAGTATGTAGTGCTTTAAATCCCTCGGCTGAGGTCCTGACTGTGATGTATTCTCATTGACGTCAGTGCAATGACATGGAAAAGGGATATATCAATAATGTTCTGACTATTTACCAGTACATTTCATTATATTGAGTCCTACTAGTTGTCCCACGTGGAGCCAGAAGTGCCTATCAAACACTAGCGTATTATTGCGCGGCCAGCCAGGTGTGGCTCCCTTTAATTGCCTCTTTCTCCTGGCCGCGCGGCCATTGATTGTGTCCTATGATATTACGCTGAGGCAGCGCTCCAAAAATATGGTATCACAGGAGATTGGTCATTGTTGTTGGCCGTGCTTTGTGGCTATAGGAAATCTTTACAGATTTCCCAGGGGCTCAGAAAGCTGCTAGTCTGCAATTGTATTAGCTGGAGCTTGAAAGAGGCAGGTTTTCATTCGAGAGCTGCGAACAACAAAACAATGGACTCCACCTGGAAGAGGTGTTGGCATCTGATTTCCCACAATGCTGTGGCTGATGCAGATCTAAAGGGAAAGCCAGTTCAAGATAGTTACACCAATGATGAGTGTGAAATAATGTCAGTTGCGGCTAAGAAACCAGGGGGCATATTTACAAGCCTCATTTACCACCAGAGCATCACTTTATTTGATGCTCCGGTGGTGTAGCGCCATTTCCCATATTTACAAGGTGGTGCTAAGCCACTCAATGTGGCTTAACGCCACCTTGTAAATATGCCCCTCTCCACCGCAGTCCTCTGCGGCAAAGGGGCGTGCAATGGGTGTTGCTCTGGGCGTTCCACCCCAGCACCCATTGCTTTTTGATGCTTCCCCAGATTCACAAGGCTGGGGCAGCAACAAAAACAACGCCATGGATTCCCAGGCATTAGAACGGTGATACAAGACAAAATTGTTAATTTATCTAGTTTTGTGCTCTCTCTATGTGTGCTGCATTCTGCAGTACACATGGAAAGAGCAAGTCGACATGAATGATTGTTTATGTGCAGGAAGGTGTCCCTTCCTGAACATAAACAATCAAAGGTGTTCCTTCCTACACATAAACAATCAAAGGTGTCCCTTCCTGCACATAAACAATCATAGGTGTCCCTTCCTGCACATAAACAATCAAAGGTGTCCCTTCCTGCACATAAACAATCATAGGTGTCCCTTCCTGCACATAAACAATCAAAGGTGTCCCTTCCTGCACATAAACAATCGCCCCTGCAGCACAGGCAGCCTCACAACATGGCGGCAGGGTGCCTGAGCTGGCGCTAGGCACCTTTTTTAGCGCCAGCACTGGGGGATACATAGGGATGCACCGTAGTCTTGGGAATATGGCACATCCCTGCGATTTAAAAATGTCGGAGCGTGGCGCTGCTGAACCTGGTGCAGCTCCTCACTCCCACATTTATTTGTAAATATGCCCTCTGATTTCAGTGTAAGTGATTGTTTATGAGGAAAGGAGTGCAGCCAAAGAGATGGGATGCCATGTGGTTGTGTATCCCTTCTCCATAGCACTCCCAGAATACAGAACCCTAAATGTTTCCCCTATTCCATCGATCTCCTCGTTGACGATCCTCACTGATGATGTTCGCAGTAAGTGGTCCACCAGAGTGTGAGCCCTGGGACTAAAGGACTGAGTTGCCAGGTCTTTTCTCATTAAGGAAAGGTAAATAAGACCGTAGGGCTCTCCCACTCAGAGGCAGCCAGATCCCTCCCAAGGTATATTTTGTTGGTTTCATATAAATAGCTTAAAGGTTTTCTCAGGTTACTTTAAAGCATTATGGAGTGAACAGGAGGGATGAAAAGGAGGAACCAAAAGTCAGAAGGAGGGAACAATCTAGTGGGAAGGCAGGTGAATCCTTCCGGTTGGAATAATTGATCCCAATATATATGAATGTCAATATTTGGAGTGATGCTTGTAGCTAGCTGACCCTAGGCATCTGGCCAGCATGTCAGAAAGGTTGGACGACTAGAGGTAAGGAGAGCATAGGTCAGTGTGAGAGAAAGCAGTGTACATGATGAATCGAGGCATGAGTCACAACTCATGGTGGTTAGTTACCTGTGGAAGCCAGTAAGAGACCTTTGTAGAAGCCCATGGCTTCTCTGTGAACCGTGGGGCATATTTATGAGCCTCTTTGCGTAGCTCTTGCACCACGCAAGATCAACACAAATTAAAAATGAGCTTTATGAAGCCATGCAAGGCACTTTGCCTGGTTCTGAGTAGCTTCATAAATCTTGAGTAATCCAACGCAGCGCACATCGCTGCATTGAATTACACTGCGCAGGGACGCATTTCCATGTGTGCTGCGTGGGTGTTCCCATGCAACATTCATGGATTTTGACACACTCCCATATTTACCAGACGTGGTAGACCTGGGAAAGTGCCAAAAACATATGGCTCACCCTGGTGAGCGTGACAAGGAGATACGTTTATTTCTCCTCATTTTGTCCTCTTTCCATGTGTACTGCATTCTGGAAAAGCCTCAGAGATTGTTTTTTGTGCAGGAAGGTAACCCTTCCTGCACAAAAGCAATGCTCCTTACAATGCAGGCAGCCTTGCACCATGGTGCAAGGAGGACTGTGTTGGCACTAGGCTGCCAAAAGGGCGTCAGCATGTGCAAAAGGCAGAAAAGCACCGTATTGCCTTAAGTATGCCGTATTCCTGCCCTTTTCCTGTCACGCGTTGCAGCGCAGCAACGTGACTTGCTGGGCTGCACTGTGTGACGGCTATAAATATGGGGGCAGATTTACAAGCCCCTTGCGTTACTTTTACACCGTCGTTGTGTCACTTTTGTGACACAGCGGCAGCGTAAAAGTTGCAGCCCATTTACAACGTGACGCATCTAGGGAGATGCATCACGTTTTGCAGCCCTGCGCCACATTAAACCTGCGTCAGGTTTAATGTATGCAGGGTGGGCGTTCCGTCGCAGGAAGCCCCGTAAAAGTGACGCAGTGAAATCTACAAGATTTCACTGTGTCACTTTTACGTCCATGCTGCGTCAAAACCCTGAACCTGCTTGAAGCAGGCGTAAGGAGTGACGCAGCATGTTAGGCATAGGGCGCCCCAGAGCAATGCTGGAGTTGCGTCGTGATTGCGACACGACTCCAGCAATGCGTGACTTTTCCGTCAACAGATGCGTCAGAATTTCTGACACATCTGTCAATCCTTGCGCAATGGTGCTCCGTATTGTAAATACGGCGCATCCATGGTGACGCAAGGGTTTTGCATGTTGGTGCACGGAAAGTGACGCATCTCTACAGATGCGTCACTTTCTTGTAAATCTGCCTCATGGTGCCTAGAATTTGCAGTTACAGCTTTCTTACAGCCTCTCCCTATTTGTTACATTTACCTGTGAGCTGCAGCTAAAGAGGAGGTTCAAGAAAGGGGCTACTCATGCATTCTGCTCATTTCCCTTGGCTCTTACTTCTAAGAGGTTGGAGGACTGAACCTCAATTTAAGGCAGATTTATGGATGCGTGGGTGATGCAGGGTGCAAACCTTTGCCAGTTGCACTTCTGGATTTGTGGGGCTACATAAAGGAGACAGATTTGCAGGACGACAATCTTGCGATAAGAGGGATGGTGTTACATGAGAGCCTGGCTTTAAGGCATAGTTCATCCATGCACAACCTATCTGCCACCCTAAACACAAAAGCGCTCATACTCTTGACTGGAGAGAGCTCTGTCCCCACCTCCGTTTCACAAGGAAGGTTCTGAGCTAAGGCATCAGAAGAGAAACGGAGAAAATAATAAGCCGAGAGTTCTTTTTTTCAAGTTTTTTCACAAATGGTAACTATGATATCAGAGAATCTGACTCAATTATTCCCTACAAATGTTAAGCATTTTCTCTGCTCTTCATCTGATGACCTGGTGGCTATGAGCCAACATATTAAAGCCTGGTTAGTGCTAATTACAGTTGCTGTAAAATCACTTTATCTCAGCCACCTGTGCATCTGTAACCTTTTAAAGATGTGTCAGTTGTAATATTTGCTGAACCGAAGCGATATCCGTAAAAATGTAAGTGAAACCAAAGAGCAGAAATCATACTAGAGCAACCAAGTAGCGGCTGCTAAGGGGCAGGAGTGGTGGGGGAGGGGGAAAAAAAGGAAATTAAACCTACCTTACCGGCAGCCGTCTCTCCTCCTTCCTTCCTTGCCACGACGCAAGAAACAAGAAGCGCACAGGCTCCTAGACTCCCTTAGCCAATCATGACGTTGATGAGCAGCGTTGTGAATGGTCTGAACACCGTGGTTCGGGACTGGGGGCCTGTGTATGCTCTCCACCTAGGCTGTGCATTACAGCCAGTGGAAAACATGCAAAGTGTGCATGACTGTTTGGCCCTCCCTAGACAGCCGGCCAAACCGTCATGTGCACTTGGAGAGTGCCCACCACTCCTCCCCTGCTCTGTGGGCAGCCCAGCCCCACCTCACACCTACAGAGCCACTAGGGAAAAATAAAATGACAATAATATGGTGTTATCATTTTATGTTTCTTGTGGGGCGACGCTCCTCTGCCTTAGTGGAGAAGCCGCCGCTGGAGCAACCATATATATAATTTAAAACCCAAAATTCGCACTTTGCCTCGTGTGAAAAAGCGTGAATGTGCGCTTTAGTTTTTTAAATAAGTAAAGGGCATCTCTGGTTCTTTGATGAGAAAGCAATAGCTCCTTGCACCTCTCCGTTCACATATTGGGACCCTTATGACCTAACTTCCCTATCCGTACATACTAGAATCAGGAGAGGCGGAATGTCTGGTTTTACCCACAAACATAACGTAGCCCTTCATCCTGGTAGTTGCTGCAAATTTTTTCAGACAGCAAAGATAAACAAGCCTTAGCAAAGCCATGCTAAGGCTTGGTCAGGCTTTTGAAGCCTAGTTGCTACAAAAGCCTCTTGGTGATCCTCTACAGCATCTGCAAAAAGGTTTTTGGGCAATACTTTGAAGCATGGCCAAAAGGAAAAAAAACACCTAAGAAAGGATGCTGGTGTCATTTTATTATATCAAGCTGAGATGGATAACTAAATTAAAAAAAGAAAATTAAGTACAATAAAACTGTATTTTTCAGGCAGAAGGTTGGAAGCAAATTGATGACTGGCCCTCCCAAAAAAAAAAAAAAATTTAAAAAAGGGGACAGCATGGGTACGGGAGGGCTATGGAGGAGTTGGCAGAGGGAGTGGGTGGGGGGAATAAAACAACAGGCATTTGCAATGCAATAGGTCTCGCATTTGTGAGATTTTGAGCTATTGGTATTGTAAATGACAATGCCTTTCATTTCTGTGCTTTGAAAACCTGCAAATGGTGTGTAAACATGCACTTTGTACTTATAGTTGTTACTTACGAAAAGCAAGTCTGGCAGAAACTGCACCTCTTTTACTATAAGATTTTAGGAGTAATCATTTCTATCCTGCTGGTCAGGCTTAAAGGACATACCTCAAAGACAACACTTATCTGACACAAATATTCAACCCTTATTGCAATCTTACCTAATATTAGCATTAGACATGTGTACCACAGCAATAATTATTAAAAGCTAGGGAACAATTTAAGGATTTTTCTTTGTTAGAAGAGATTTCGGGAAGTGAAGCATATCAACAAAAATTTTATGAAGAGAGTCAGCATATTGGTAGATTTTTGGTTTGGACCATTAAAAGTCAGAAAGCTGGACAAATAAGAAGTCAAGTTAAAAATTCAATGACTGGCCAATTAGAAGAAGATAAACACACGATTGCAGATGTCTTTCTCACTCATTTTTAAAAAAATGATATGGAAATACAGGTTATGGATGAGTTAGAATTGACATCATATTTTGAATTATTAGACCTGTCTCAGTTTGTCACAGCAGTACACTAAGAAGTTTAATAGTTCTATAGAAGTAGGCTCTGATGGGATCCAGGTAGAAGTGTATAAAATGTTTCAAGATAAATTACTTCCTGTTTTTTAACCAATGTGTTTAATCTAATAAAAGACGGGGTAGATATCCCGAAACGTTTTGAGGAATCAGTGGTGGTAATCTTCCTTAAAAAGGATATAGAGCTGCAAGATCCTAATTCTTTCCACCCTATTAGTCTGTTAAACACAGATTATAAAATATTTATGAAAATCTGGGCAATGAGAATTTCTCTATGTGCCCAACAGGTGGTTCATACAGATCAAAATGTTTTTCTTCCAGGACATCTAATGGGCACCAATACATATTTTTTAATGGAAGCTATTGACTATTTTTCGGCTAATAAGATCAAAGCAGCAATTCTTATGATGGATGCCGAAAGGGCTTTTGACTTGGTAGACTGGAGTGCTTTATTTTTTTAATAACTGTGGTTTTCCACATCAGTTGATATGTATGTTGAAAGAAGTATATAGCCAGGGGGAGGCCTAAATTATTATTAATGGGAACTTGAACGGGTTGCCCGTTGTCCCCCCTTCTGTTTTCCCTTTTTATTGAATCCCTAGCGGCAAAAATTCATAATAATTTATCGATTTCGCCTCCCATTGATGTGATGGCTAAAATTGAATTATACGCAGATGACATAATTTTATATCTCAAAGCCGAGGGATCAAATATACAGGATGTGTTGGACGAAATCCAGAATTTTACGCATGTTGGGGGATATAAAGTGAATCAAGCAAAAACGGAAATACTCACATTCAATTTGGGATTTTCCGAGATTCCGGTTTGTTTACAACATCGATCACCACATCCAATTAGATACCTTGGTATCTTTGTTACAAATGAATATGCCCAACTGTTTTCACTGAACTATGGAAATATGCTTGCGAAAGTTAAAAAATTATTAGATAAATGTACTCTTTTGCATTTATCATTGAAAGGACGGATCTTGATGGTCAAAATGTCAGGGCTCCCATTGTTTTTATTCCTTTTTTAGTAATCTTCCCATAAAAATTCCTACTTCCTATTTTAAAGAATTGGATAAAATTATTCAGAAGTTTGTTTGGAATAATAAGCAACCTCGGGTAAAACTAGCCACATTACAATTAGATGTAGCATGTGGGGGATTGACACTCCCACATTTTGCAACATACTACCAGGCCTCTCTGATCAACTTGTTCTCACAATTAGGGGTCGATTCCGATCCGTGTCGGACAGCTCTCCGAGAGCTGTTCGTAGCCTTACCTTGCGACCGACTTGTACCCGGAGCCGGTCTGTCCTGGCGATGAAGTAAGATGCGCATAACTGACAAAAATCCGACTGACACGTAGGCTGTAATTCAAGCTTCATTCTCCGTCCGATTCGTACCTCCGAACACCGAACACCGAACCGAGTTGCCCCGAAGCGGTATCCATTGTAGTTTCCGGCCGGACAAGTACGATGTGCAAATCATACGCGCCGGACGGGTTGCCACGTACGGCACGTCAGAGCATCCGGAAAAGAAGCATATCAGGTACGATTCGCGCCAGAACTCAATCCATGGCTATGAGACAGACCAGCTTACAACAGGTGCGAGATGGAGCAACAAGCAGCGTGTACGAGATGAACACATCATGAATCCCATCGCGCAGGTCATACCAGTACTGTACATCTATGACCGGATCAGGAACCGACGCGGACGGAGAAGACGGTAAGTCAGACACCCACCACACAAACAAACGACACGTACCGGCAAAATGTCACACACACACAGGGGATCCATATCCTGGCCACTAGGAACAGGCCACCATAGGGGTTGCATGGTCAGCACCACTACCACCCCCACTCATAGGGGACCTGTTGCCCAGCACTCCTGCCACCCCCACCCATAGGGGACCTGTTGCCCAGCACTCCTGCCACCCCCACCCATAGGGGACCTGTTGCCCAACACTCCTGCCACCCCCACCCATAGAGGACTTGTTGCCCATCACTACTGCCACCCCCACTGATAGGGCTTATGTTGCCCATCACTACTGCCACCCCCACTCATAGGGCTTATGTTGCCCAACACTACTGCCACCCCCACCCATAGGGGACCTGTTGCCTAGCACTCCTGCCACCCCTACCCATAGGGGACCTGTTGCCCAGCACTCCTGCCACCCCCACCCATAGGGCTTATGTTGCTCATCACTACTGCCACTCCCACTCATAGGGGACCTGTTTCCCAGCACTCCTGCCACCCCCACCCATTGGGCTTATGTTGCCCATCACTACTGCCACCCCATAGGGCTTATGTTGCCCATCACTACTGCCACCCCCACTCATAGGGCTTATGTTGCCCATCACTCCTGCCACCCCCATCCATAGGGGACCTGTTGCCCAGCACTCCTGCCACCCCCACCCATAGGGGACCTGTTGCCCAGCACTCCTGCCACCCCCACCCATAGGGGACCTGTTGCCCATCACTACTGCCACCCCCACTCATACGGCTTATGTTGCCCATCACTACTGCCACCCCTACTCATAGGGCTTATGTTTCCCATCACTACTGCCACCCCCACTCATAGGGGACCTGTTGCCCAGCACTCCTGCCACCCCCACCCATAGGGCATATGTTGCCCATTACTACTGCCACCCCCACTCATAGGGGACCTGTTGCCCAGCACTCCTGCCACCCCCACCCATAGAGCTTATGTTGCCCATCACTACTGCCACCCCCACCCATAGGGCTTATGTTGCCCATCACTACTGCCACCCCCACTCATAGGGCTTATGCTGCCCAGCACTCTTGCCACCCCACCCATAGGGGACCTGTTGCCCATCACCCCAGCCACCCCCACCCATAGGATGGGTGATGCGCCACACATCCATCATACACCAACATTAGGTATGACAGCAAAATACATCCCCCCCAACATCATGACAACAGTGTTTAGTTTGTGACAAATGCCCACAACAGTGATTATGACTTCAAACATACAATGTAACTACCATTACATGTGTGACCAAAAACTGAGTGTGGCCTACTCAAGGCAAGCATCACTATAGCACTGTGTCAATGTAAAAATAACACCCCCTCACTGTGTAGAACAAAAGTTAAGTGTGTGGTTCCAAACTGCAGCAAATGTTGAGCATTGTGGTGATGGGGTCCAAAACCCCCCTTATGACAGTGACCAAAAGGTAAGTGTCATCATGGTCAAAGCTGCAAATGCCAAACAGCATGTATGATTCCTGGTCCCAACACATTAAACACTTTTGTGGCAAAGTAGTGGTTGTGTCCCATACCCACAGTGAGGCTAATAGTGCTGTGAAAACCTAACATACTCTCGGCCATGTGCAGACAAGCACCACCCATGGGGGCTGACAATGTACAATGACACAAAAGCAGAAGTGACCATCACAAAGCATACATACATCTCAAAAATAGACACACAAATCAAAACAACCTGTGTAGACTGTAGGTGTAAGGTCACAAACTCCCATTCCATGCCAGCAATGGGACCTAACAACCAGGATGAATGTGCAGAATGATGTGATATGACTCACAGGGACAGCAGGGTAAATCACAAAAACAGCATCCAGACAATGGCTCACAACAGCAATACCAATGCACTGGTGCAGATGCACAAACACAAACAGGCAACCTCACACTGCACTTCTGGCACAACATGTGTGCGTGTGTGTCTCAGTATCCCCAGGCAACTACACAACACATGAGGGGGGCTGAACCACAGTGAGACAGATGTGGACACAGTGCCATACAAAAGTAAACCATCAATTGTCCCCCCTTAGTGGGCAATCAGGCATTGTGAGATGAGAGGGAGCACAACAGACACATGTGACACAAGCTGTAATGAACAGCAACTAACACAGCAAGAGACTGACATTGGGGTGACACAAGCATGCATGACACGTCCACTGTGCTGATAAAGGTAGATGTCGGAAAAACTGTGAAACCCAGACATGTGTCCTGTGCCACAAACGTACATCACACCTACACAAACACAAATCACTCAGCATGGCCCATCATCCATGGACAAACGGGAGCTCGGGGCCCATCCATGCAAACATTTACATCAGTCCACCCTCAACACCACACACCCTGAACTGCACCAATGTGCATCTGTGAAGCCCACATGGACAGGTGACATAGCACATGCACCCATGACAAACACAGTAATGTTGGGAGGAACTAAGGTGCACAGACTCATCACACAAGGACAGTTTACAACCCTGGTGAATGACAGACATACTGCACAGTATGCGGTACATGGCCATGACGTCAAAGCTCACGTAACCTTCCGAATACCTGCCACAGTCCCAGGACAATGCAGAAGACAAGGCGAACCACAAGGCACACATGCTGACACCTGCAAACATTGCAGCCCTGAACCGGACAAGTGGGAGCAGTCACACACACATACACATGTCTCAATCACTGAAAGATACCTCCTAGGGACAACTACATGATATTGCAAACAAACAAGTGCCTTGTGGACCCCTGACTGTGTCCCATCTGCGTCTGACTACATCATCACCACTCAGAACTGACAAATCCCAATGATGAAACACTAATTACCAGTAGTGTGTCATGCACCCCCACATCTGGTAGCCCATGGCAAAGTTGTGGTATGAACACAGTACAACTCAACAAGCATCAACAACAGTAACATACCAAGGGAACACTGCCTGTGTTTGAAAAGGGATGTGGACACACACACACATGCTCACACAACACACACCATGGGCCCAGGCAATGTCACGGAACAACACACTTACTTGAGGGGACTCAACTCCTGTGGAAGCTCAGCTGTGCCAAACATATTCCCAGCAGGTCTCAGTCATGTCAGCAGAACACTTGGTCAGTCAGCCATCAGTTACCACACAGTGAAGGCTCTGGTCACAACGGCCTGGGTATGGGAGTCTCCCTTAAGTCATCTGCACATACTCAATACATGTTAGACCTGGCACCTTGGCGTGAGTTTCCCTTCCACTTTTTGATGGTGTGCCTCGATTGTTTTGCTGGTGTTGTCCGCTCAGGGCGCCGCGCCACGGCTAATCCGTGCCGCAGCGCAAGTGCTCCCTAGATAAAGTGCTCATAATTGATATACCTGATTGGTTTATTGGGTTCACTGTCAGTCCCTAGTAAAGTGCACCCGGAGTGCCAGGGCTTGTGAGTGCCAATGCTGCTAGTGGGCTGCAGCGCTGGTTGCGCCACCCACACCAACGGCCATGTAAAATGTGTCCTGGGTCTGCCACTGCAGACCCCGCGTGCAGTCCCGTACTGTAACGCCGGCCGGACAAGTGCACACACTTGCCCGCCTCCAATACCTTCCCTTTGCCTCATGTTAGTCACCCCTATGGTAGGCCCGTGGGCAGGGTGCGTTGTAGGTGTAAGGTAGGACAAGCCCTGGTTGTGAGGCCTGTCCTAATAGTGAACTACCGCCATATTCGTGGTTCACTATTGCAAGGCTGCCTGTTCCCCTTAGGCCAGATGAGCGGCTGGAATTATTACATCCTATAATCCCAGCAGGCTCAGGGAACATGGTAGAGAGATATGTTTAGTATGCCTGAACTCGGAATGATAAAATACTTCTTGTAGCCAAGTTTATTTTACTATCCTGGGTTCGTAAATACGACTTTTAGAAAGTCCGTATTTACTCGCTTAACCATTTCAGCCCGCCTCTGCTGTGTGTGTATCTGACTGTCTGGGCTATGTGAGTGACAGGGCTGGGGGAATGACAGGTAGCGAATGGCAGGAGAACACCTTGGTGGGAGGTGGGGGTGCCCCTTGGACTCTGAATAGGGCAGCGCTCCACCACCACAATGCTGGCGCCGCCCCCTGGGGAGCGACTGATGACTCAGCCTGCACCTGGCCCAGGACGGGCGAAGCGCTGTCCACAAGGTGCTCCTGAAAGTACTTGTCCCCTGAATGCCGGCTCCACCTCCTGTGGAGCGGCTGATGTGCCTGCCTCTCACACTGAAAGCAGAAGTCAGGGTACCCCCAACAAAGTGCTCAGGACTGAGAACGGTTATGCGAAGGCCCCCCTGGCCTGAAAGAACAAAAGAAATGTGGTATAAAAGTAGGAGCCCTGCTCCTTGCAAATCAGAATCCTGTTTACCACAAAGAACCTCTGCCCGACTAGGAGGAGAAGAAGACGCTGAAAGGACTGGCCTGCTGCTTGCCTTGCTGAGAAAGGAGAGGAAAAGACTTGCTGAAAAGACTTTGCTGCTTTGTGCTTGAACATTCTCCAAGGGCTTGATCTGAGCTTGCCCCCTGAACTGAACCCCAGGACCAGTGGGTTCTCTGTGCTTTTGCTCGTCCTCCAATTCGAGCCGTGTGTGCATCCCGCTGGAAAGAGACTGCGCCCCTCATCGCCCCCTCCTAGGGCTGTGACACTCAGGAGCTGGCCTGCCGCACCCCGTGAGAGCCCCGCTCCGTCCGGAGCCGCTCTCTGTCCCCGGGCTAGGTTGCCTGCGCCCCTGTCACCGCCTGCCATTGGTTGTGTGCACGTCACCCTTCCCGCCGGAACCCGTCCGGCGATCGTGATCTCCGCCGAGTCACCAGCTGCACTGACCGTGCCCTGTGACCCCGCTTCGCTATCCCCGGACATCTCAGGCCATGCCGCCCCCGCTGTGGAGACCCCCCCTGCACTGCCGTGCTAAGGGTCGCTGGCTGCGCCTGCCTGCTTGCCCACACCCGCTGATTGAGGATACAAGAACACTTCCTAAAGCCGAGAGTCGCACCGACCCGTGCCGACTCTCCCCGCATCATCACTAAAGGAGTTCCAGTATCGGGCTCGGGGCCCGCACCGCCTTATTTCCCCGTAAAGTCTTCACCGCACCGCACGCCCGTCTCGCCTCCCGCTGCCCCGGAGCCGCCGGGAGGGGCTGTGCACGGCGCAGGCGCGCCCACGACCGATGTGTGAGCCGCGGTAGGCCTGAAGTAAGTCAAGACTGGAATCCCCAAGTGACATTTGTAAAAGACGAAAGAAGTACCCGCTTAAAGAACTGTTTGCCTGCTTTATAATCTGGTGGCATAGAAACAACGTTACTAGTCTTGTGATAAGTCTGCATATTGAGATAACTATTTTTATATAAAGAAGCGTATTTTCACATGCCTAAGCCTGGTGTCCGTTTCTGGGGGGATTAATGTATTTACTGTGTGTGTGATTATAAGTGCTTAACCAACAACGCCTGAAGAATCGCCTTGGCTGCTCACGCCACGCACCTAGAGGGTGAGCAAGGGTCATTACAAAAGGGGTTATCCTTTGCCCTGACGTGGAGGAGAGGGTCCCTGCTTGACACAAGGACATCCTTGCGCCAATCAGAGATCCCCGACTCTAACAATACATATGTCCAGCAAGTTGCACACAGGACCCAGTTGCTCCTACACCAATGATGCCCGCACTTACATGTCTAGTGGAGATGCGCCCACAGTCAGGGAAATAGACAAATTGGACAATGGGAAGCACATCATATATGCATGTGTGCAAGGCACAGATGTGACCATGCAAATGAAATGTTTACCGAGATGTCCACAAATTGTTAATCATGACACTCTCATTTAGCTGCAAAGGATGATATGGATAATGACCAGAATAGGATACATATCTCATGGACCACATGGAGTACCTCACATCAACTCCTCAGTATTCAACATTGGAAACCCAGCATTACAACTGCAAGGTCATGCTAAACATCATCAACATAATGTACAGCTAAATCAAATTCACAAGGATAAAGAAAAATGCTTTATTCAGCAATTTAAAATGCAAAGTCGTTTCAAAACAAAGGCCAATGGCCAGTCGATATCCAAATGACAAAAAGTTAACTTGAGTGACAACTGTCACACGTTGCTTGCCTGCACTGGTAAGGACCGGGGACATCCCCTCGGAGGGGCATACATGGGGGCAGGCCAGGCACCGCAGGGACAGGATCAGGGTGCAGCAGAAGGAGGCAGTGAAGGGGTGGTGGATGCAGGAGAGTCACTGGCAACTGCAGTGGAGCTGACAGAAGTAGTGGGT
This sequence comes from Triturus cristatus, assembly GCF_964204655.1. NCBI lineage: Eukaryota > Metazoa > Chordata > Amphibia > Caudata > Salamandridae > Triturus > Triturus cristatus. The sequence continues at coordinate 69,749,224 of NC_140594.1, forward strand.
GCAGTCACAACTGTGGGGCACAAGTCAGCTAGGGTGGGTGCCGGCACAACTGCAGTGGGCAGGTCAGATGAAGTGGACTGGGTCCCCACTGCAGTGCCCAAGTCAGACTGGGTGGTCGTGGACTCCACTGCAGTGCCTAACTCAATGGGAGCGGAATGGGGTTCAGGTGAGGTCAGCAGGACAGAGGGGGTGACACGGTCCCCACATCAGTGGCACAAACTGTCTGACCGGGGGTGGAAGAGCAAGTGGTAGGGGGGAGGGCTTCAGCATTTTGGGGATGGTGTATCGTGGGTGGGGGAACCTGGGGCAGGGTGTGGCAGGGGAACCTTTGGAGTGGTGGCCTAGGGGAAGGAGGACGGAGACTTCGTCGTGGAGCTGCAGGGCGGGGTCTTGCTCTTCCGGCTCCAGGGGGACTTGCGGGTGGGGCCTCAGTCTGACTGTGCCTAGGGGAGGGTGTCCGGGTGTGAGGGGCACTCCCCTCTCTGTGTGGGGACTTCCTCTTCCCCTTGTAAGATGGATCTGCTGGGCCGGTGGGGAAGAGGCCAAGGTCACAGAGGAAGAGCTTCTGTGGAGATGGGGTTGCAGGTGAGGCAAGGGAAGGGGGCTGGGAGGAAGAGGTATCGGAGGACTGGGGAGTGGTTGTAGATGACTGTGTGTGTGTCTGCAAACCATTCCCTGTGAGTGTGGTATCAGTCCCCTGCGCTTGCTTGTGTGCACGTCTAGCCCTTGGTTTGGGTGTTTGTGTGCTGCCCGTGTCTGTGGGTTTGTGAGAATGTGCAGGTGTGTGTGTGCTTGGGACAGGTACGGTGCTAGGAATCGTGGGTGGTGCAGGGGTAGGAGTGGTGTGGGACTGTTGGAGGAGGGACGCTGCTGCCGTCAGGGGGGAGGCCACGGACTGATTGGTCCTCTGTAGGGCGGACATGCCCGATGAAATGCCCTCCATGAACAACACCAGTTGTGTCAACAGACTAGTGTGTGCATGGAGGACACTCAGCATTAATGTCTGCCCTACATGGACCTGTCGAAGCAAGTCCACAGACTCCTCACTCAGGGCAGCAGGGGACACAGGGGCAGGGGGTGCGGTGCCTGGCACAAAGGAGACAAGCTCCCGAACACGGGAGCCTCCACGGACCTCTGGGATGGGAGCCGATGGGAGGGTGGTCATGGTGGTGGTGGGGGCGGTGGCGGGGACACCCTTACTAGCTGGGGTTTGGTGGCTGCCGACACCTGCCTCCACAAGGGAGTCATCCTCCAAGCTGCTGTGGCCCTCAGCTGGGGTTGCTGTTGCTGAGGACTCCTTGGTGTGGCTCTACTCGCCCTCCGTGCCACTGGGTCCCTCCGACTCCTCACCTTCTGTCCCAGTCAGGCTCTGTGGCTCCTCCTGGTCCGTGGAGCTGTCCCCTCCTGTGGCCGGGGATGTATCTGGATAGAATTAGGAAAAATGAGAACAACATCAGTCACCTCCACTGACTGCACACACCACAGTGAGTACATCACATCACAGGGCAAGCCCTGGCATCATCAGCTGAACACTGCTCAAAGTGCTCACACTGTTTAGAATAAGCCAATTGTCAGTCTCACCATCAACCATGGCACTCATATCCCTCCTGGACTTGCACCCGTATGTCTGTGGCATGTTGGATGCTAATACCCCAATATGCCGACATGCACCACCTACACATTTGTTGGACATGCAAGTGAACAAGTAGGAGTATGTCACTATACACACATCACATCTCTTGCCACTGACTCAGTACAGGTGTCAGGATGAAGGGATGTGCCGAGTCTCATTTCACATGCTTGTGATGCATGCCAGCAACACACACTATGATGTTCTCATGTCTTGATAGTCAATGCCACAATGGGGTGCATGGAGCACATTTGAACACAATGCAGGATCACTAGTAGCAAGTTAAATGCCATGGAACTGGCATGCCTGGAAAGTCACTCAACACTGTCTCCTGTCAAAGGGGCAGGGCATCCAGACAACAACAGTATGCACTGTCACAATCATGGCTCATGGGTAAAGCAAACTCTGCAGCTGACAAGTGCACTTGCCCATCCCCTGCAAACAACATATCCCGGACACAGAAGACCCCACATCATACAAAACAGACATATGAGTCTCGGCGAACACAACTCCCTGTACATTAGCACATCACAGTCTGCTGTGCATGTAACACAGCTGCCTGAAGTGCACAGTTGCATACACCATTGTGCACTGTCAAGTGATCACACACCTATATGTCACACAGGTATTGTCTCTCATAGTCACATCTCAGATGTCCTGCTGACCCTCAAACTCATGAACACCACAGTTGTACGGAAAAGGAAGCCACACCACAATGACACAGAGGCAGACACCTGAAGGCACATGTCACTAAGCACAACCTGTAAGATGATACACAGGAGTGGGATTACAAAGTGTTTCTAAATACCCTTGAGTAGGCATGACTGCCCAGGTCTATGTGAAACAGTGTTTAGCCCTGGATAGTAGTCAGGTGGCTAAGCAAGTGTGACACACTTGATATACATACTCCTTTTTTTTTTTTTTTTTTAATATATATTTTATTTTACTTTCGACATTGCACAATTAAATTCATTAATACATATTCCCCCCGATAGAGGTGGCATACACACCATTGAGAATTTATCCACAAAGTTTAAATTTAAGTAATCATCTCATATCATAACTTGACTTAGTAGAAAAAAAAAATTCACACAAAAAAAACCAAGCATGACCCCCTCGGTCTTCTATTCACTACCCTATCCCGTCCCTCCACCTTGCTAATGGCTTCCATATTCTTAAGCCTAAGGCTCTCCCAGTTCTTCCCTTCTTGGCGTATATAGGTTTTTCTAAATTAAATATGGAGATTAAATTTGCCAACCATATTTGCATGGAGGGAGGGGTTACATCTAGCCATGCCCTGGCTAGGGTTAGTCTATACACTGCCATAGCCATAAATAAGAACTCTTTATCTAACTCGCTATTTCCAATTCCCAATAGTATCATCAGGGGATTTAACGATACCTGTAACCCCAGTGCAAGGGCAAAAAAGCTCTTAATATCCCTTTTTAACGTGTATAATTGAGGACAGGTAGCAAACATATGGATAATATCTGCTTCTGACGAGCTACAGCGAGGGCAGTTAGTCCCACTAGTACCACCCCATTTAGCAATTCTATCTGGGGTATAATATAACGAAAATAATGTTTTATAGTGCTGCGATTGCAGGGAGGCCGAGTATAGTATGGTACATCCCAGTTCCAGCGACTCCTGGAAGTCATCTATTCCCCCTTGAAGTTTCTCCACCCACTTATATTTATATTTGTCTAAATCATCCACTTTAGTTTTAACTAGAATAGCATACGCTGATCTAATCGTATGTTCCCCACCTGAACTCAAGATCTCCAAAAAATCATTGGTTTGATACCCTACCGAGCCGCCCTGCTTTTTACCCAAAAAGCTCCTAATCTGTAAATACTTGAAGAAGTCCCGATTACTTAGATCAAATATGCTTGCAAGTATACTAAACTGCGCTATTCCCTTTAAATCTCTTATATCCCCAAGTTTCTTAATTCCCTTTTCGTCCCATACAGACATAACTGGGTCCGAAAATATTTCGGAGGGAAAGGATCTGTTCTTATAAAGTCTGACATATCTATGAAATCTTCCCATCCCCATTTTTTTCAAAAATGCATTCCATACTTTAATAGCCGCATCTAGAGTTTTGAATTGTTTCCTTCTGAGACAAGCAAAATCTGTATATTTTAATAAACAATTTTCTGTCTCTTGACCCAATAGAATTGCATAAACCTCCGTCGACGAAAAGTTAACTTTCTGTAGAATCCCCCCTCCTCCAATTAAACCCTGCATGTATTGTAAAGCAGATGCCAAATAGTATAGTCTAAAGTCGGGAGCACCCCATCCTCCTCTTTCTCTAGGTAGAGACATGAATCTGTACGCTCTACGTGTTTTTCCGTGTGCCCATATAAACCTGTTAAGTAAACCCTCCAACATATTAAACCATTTGGATTCAAAGAATAAAGGAATTGCTCTAAATAGATAGAGGAATTTTGGCAAGATTGTCATTTTCACCACGTTAGTGACTCCGACTAAGGAGAGATGTAAATAATTCACTCTGTCTAGGTCTAGTTTTACTTTAGCCAAGACAGGGGTTATATTTACCTCAACAATAGCATTGATGTTAGCTGCAATTACAATACCCAAATATGTAGCTGACATAACAACCCTAGGGTCTGTGCAAACTGTATATTTATTTTTGACTATCATAGTCTTTGTTTTATTTAAACTATAACCCGAAACGTGCCCAAACTTGGTGGCTTCTCGCTCTACCTCAATTATATATAGTAATTATAGCCATAGCAGGGTCGGGTGTTAGTATTGCCACATCGTCAGCGTATGCGAGGATTTTAACTATTCTACCATTCAAGACCATTGGGGGAATTCCATCATTTCTCTCCAGATGTCGTAGTAATGGTTCAAGAAATAAAGCAAAGAGAAGTGGGGATGAGGGACAACCCTGTCTTGTCCCCCTACAGATCTTGCCAGAACTGCCGGGGGAGGCAAGATGGCCGCGAGTGAGCTGTGCTGAGCAGTCGCCTGGATCTCTCTCCCATCTCAGATGAAGCTGCTGGGTGTTTTACTATCCTCCTCTCAGCTTTGAACCTGGTTATAATGCCTGGATTCTAGGAAAACCTTACCGATGCCGACACTCATATCGGGGATCAAATACTACATACTAGCGGAATTAGGCTGCTTGAAAGAAAGCTGGCGAAGATTCAGCAGGGTCGTTGACTGTATAAAGACAAGATATATACAGTTAACCAGGATGCCGCCCCGACCCTCTAAAACTGATAAAACAAAAGAAACGAAGGAAAAAATGAAGACGAAGGAACAAACTAGTACTTATTCCCTAAAACATCAATCTGAGCTGGCCGCCCTGGACGCCGGAGTAAAGGAGCAAGGGGCTATCCGAAAGGCGGCGTTGCAGAGTAATAACAAAAGAGTAATGGAGACACGAAGAGGGGAAAAAATTGACAGCGTCGGAAACAATGGAGCGGGCTGTCACACAGGTGATGTTAGGAATAAACCGACATTGAAACATGCCACAAGCGCAGAGAAGACGGAGAGGACGAAAAACAAAGCCAACTATAGAGATACCCCCCTGAGGCAACCTACCATGACAGAAGCGTTCTCCGGACCTGCCAGCAGTCGAGCGCCAAGCGAAATCGGCCACAACAGAATCGGACTCAGCGGATTCAGCGTTCCTGGAAGCGTCCTCGAGGGTGCGGGAGACGCGGCAGGCACGTCAGTTGCAGACGCTTTGGTTGCTAAGCAACAGCAACAACTCGGACAGGAGCAGCAGCAGTTCGGGGGAGAATGTGAGAGCGGGGCTCTGCAGGTTGGCCTGGACTCCTCTGTAATTCCTCCTTGCACTGAGCCTGGATTGATAACATCCGGTGAGAGAGGGGGTAGGGGGGACGGGGGGGCAAGCATGAGGACACCGATATGTTGGGTGCTATTATGGTGCTTGAAGCCGAATTACTGGCCTCCAAACCCCCAGAAAACTCCCGTACCTTATCCGATAAGACCCTCACTACCCTCACTGCCTGGGGAAGCTCTGCTAGCTTGGGAGAAAAGGAAGAGATAGCTAGACAGAGATTACAGGACTCTAGAGGGGCGATAACTGAGAAAGTGGAGGTGGTCTCAGGTGAAGGAGAGAAATTTTTTTCCCTTAACGAAGACTCAGATTCTGCACAAATAAGTGAGGAGGTTTCAGAGGATCAAGATGATGATGAGACATCATTCTCGGATAGTAACTCCTCTGAGGAGGACACAGGCACAGGGAAAGACTCGACCCTGCGAAAAAGACAACAAAAGCCGAAATTAAACAACGTACAAATGAGCGGAACGGGAGATACCGAAAGGGGGTTGCTCTGGGATTATTCGGGCACCTCTCAGGTGTACCAGGCTGAAGACAGTATTGGTTTACTGAGACAGTCCGCTTCTCTTGATACTTTGTCTAGCACACTGAAACAGATGCAAACGGAGGCTAGAACTGCAAGTCGGAAGGCAAGACAGGATGCCAAAAAGATACAGTCTTCATTAAGAAAAACAAACAAATTATATGAGGATTTGGTAGGAAGAGTTACCGAAGTAGAGGAGCGCACTAGCAAGTTAGAAGACGACCATATTAACTGGAAGAGCTTTAAAACAGCACATGAGAAGATGGCAGAGGACTTTCAGTGGAAACTGGAGGATTTTGAAAACCGCCAAAGGCGAAATAACGTCAGAATTTTGGGTGTGGCCGAGGGGGTGGAAGGGTCGGACGTAAGACATTATGTGATTAACCTTCTTAAGGGTGCATTTCCGGAGTCCCAGTGGCAGTGGGATAAAGAAGTCCAGAGAGCACACAGATTTCCTTTCACTCTCAGGGGAAAAAAACAGGGGGCTGAAGGTGGCGGTGGCAGGGGTACAGCCTTTCCTCGAGCGATTCTAGTATACTTAGGCAATTATCTGCTAAGGCAGGAAATAATCGAGAAGGCTAGACCAGACTCTAAAAAATCATTTGACGGTGTTTCCTTTTTTGCTAGGCCTGATTTTTGCCACGTGACAGTTGAACGGAGGTGGAGGTTGAGGCAGTTGATTTCATCATTTCAGGGGTTGGGGTCAGAAGCCTATTTATTGTTCCCCGCTAAGTTAAAAGTGGTCACTAGAGGAAGAATTATGATTTTTTTTTTCAGAGATCAAAGCCCAGCAGTATTTAGATGAGTTGAAAAATCAGGGTTTGTAAGGAGATATGGGATGGGAGGGGGGTGAGACTGTTACAGCTCGTACCGTCCACATATAGGTCCTGCGGACCTATTTGCCTGTACAGGGAGGGGGTGGGGGGAGGGAGGGTTGGGGCGGGGGTGGGGGGCACTACCTCAAGGGTTAAAAATTTGGTTTTTACAGAATAGGATAAAGCACAATATTTCACTATCCTTCGGGTGGAGGACATGGTATGTACAAGTTAGACGATGTAGACTATCACAGAAGAATGTAGATTGTTATATTCTCAATATATGGCAGATTTGGAGAAAGAGTTTTTTGATATCTTTTAATGCCTTGTAAAATAGCCTCGATTAACGTATGTGGCTTTAATGACTATAGGAAAAGAGCGAAGGTTGCAGGGCTGTTGAGATTTTTACAGTTAGATTTAGTATGCCTCCAGGAGACGCATATTGAAGCATCACAGTCATATTTGTTGGAACAATTGGGATTTGATGTAATTGCAGCAAGTAGACAATATACTAGAACTAGGGGGGTAGCAATATTAGGAAGACTTAGGGATCTCGTGGTGCATAGGAAAAAAGAAGACCAATGGGGAAGATGGGTCATGGTCGATCTATGTTTTAAGGGGGCACGGTTCACATTAGTCAATATTTATGGTTCTACTGAAGATGACCCGGATGTTTGGCAATACATGGATATGGAAATGCCACAGTGGCCAGAACCTATTGTATGTTGTGGGGACTTCAATATCCATGACCCGAGAAGTTCATTTTTAGAACCTAGTGGGAGGTACTTAGGGAGAAAGAAGAAATCATATCGAGCCCTTGCCGCTATGACCCAGCATAATTCTTTAGGCGATCCTTGGGTGAAGTACCATCCCAATTTAGATGGCAGTACATTTTATTCCGCACCACATAAAGTATTAGTCAGATTGGACTATTTCCTGATATCTAACTCTTTAATTTGTAACTCCAAAATAGAGAAACAACCTAGGGTCATATCTGACCACAACCCGCTTGTTTTAATCTTAGACACCATCCAGATCAATACCATAAAAACACAGTGGCCCTTTGAGCGTAGTTTATTAAAAGACGAGGCATACCAGAATCATATGAAGAGCTGGATAATGAACTATTGGGGAGATAATAGAGGTACGGCATCCCCCGGCTCAGTTTGGGATTGCTTTAAGGCTGGGGTTCGGGGGGAAACGATAAGCTTTGTAATGGCAAGGAGGAAAAGGGAAAAAAGGTATTTGGAAGGTATAAGGCTTAAGTTAATTGTGGCAGAAGAAAATTTAGCAACAGCCATATTGCAGGGAATACCACTTGACCCCTATATATTAAGCCTGGTCAATCTTAAGGGGGATGCTACTGAGGGCATCATTGCAAAAGCCACTGAAAAATATCTTGTACATAAATGGGATACCTATGAGCTAAGTGAGAGGGTTGGGCATATTTTGGCCGTTAGAACTAGACAACGGGCAGCAAAGGCTGATATTAAGGAGATACAAGATTCTCAGGGAAACCTGAGCACTGATTCAGACTTTATTAGAGAAGTATTTCATAAGTTTTATTCTGACTTGTACTCTTTGGAAGAAATAAGGGATTCGACTGACATTGGAAGATACCTCTCTGACATTTCTGCCCCTGTTCTTTTGTCAGACGATAGGGAGATGCTAGATGCCCCTTTACAAGTGGAAGAGATTAGAGGGGCACTGGAGAGTCTCCCCTCGGGGAAAGCTGCGGGGCCGGATCAAATTCCAGTTGAATTTTATAAAACTTTTCAGGATATCCTGCTTGTGGAGATGACTCATATAATGCTCTATACACAGCAAGGAGGTACCCCCCCGGAGTCTTGGGGGGGGGGCGGATATTGTTGTTATTCCAAAAAAAGGGAAGTCCCTTATTTCGCCTGCCTCATATAGACCGATTACCCTCATGAACTCTGACGTTAAAATCTACTCTAAAATCCTCGCGACAAGGCTTGCGCAGAATATAGAGCAGCTTGTAAGCCAGTCACAACACGGATTTATTCCAGGCAAGGGAACCACCCAACATGTCAGGACAGTTATCACAATGTTTGATGCTGCAGGAACCCTGGGTGACCCTATCGCAGTATTGTTTCTAGATGCAGAGAAGGCTTTCGATAGGGTCGCCTGGGAGTACCTTTGGGCAGTCCTGAGATGGTGTGGTATAGGGCAAGGCTACATAACAGCTATACACGCTCTATATAAAGGACCCACAGCTAGAGTCAGAGTTAATAGAGGGTACTCAGAGGAAGTCAAGATCTGTAGGGGGACAAGACAGGGTTGTCCCTCATCCCCACTTCTCTTTGCTTTATTTCTTGATATACATACTCCTGAGGCACACAAATTGGAGTCTCCTGCTGCATGTGTTTGTTTGAAATACCCTAGCCACATGTGGCGAGTCAGACCAGCAATTGTAACACATATCAAGGGCACACACAGATCACATGTCAGATCTCAGGCATTGTGTAAACAATTGACCCACCCATGAAACACACAACAGAGTCACGGTAACAGATGCTGTCCGGAACCTGAAGCATAGCTGACTGCAGGGACACAGTGCCCTAGTGACACAAGCAATAGACTGTAGGTTCCACACCTGTGGATCAGATGAGGAGGGTGCATCACACAATTGAGGGACCTGAGGATTGGACTACAAGACCTACATAATGTGGAACTGTGACCAGGCCGAAAGACTGCAGATAGCATGTCAGACATAGTACACAGATTAGGCATGGACTTACCCCTTCCTTGCTGCTGTCTGGCCTTCAGCTGCCCATCCAGGTCCGGAAGACCACAGCCAGGATCCTGAGCATGTGGGGTATCAGGGTCCGGTGTCTGCCCCTCCTGCGAGGAGGCGACAGCTTCAGCTGGACCTTTGCGATCCTCCGAGTCCAGCCCCGAAGGTCCTGCCACCTCTTCTGGCAGTTGCGGATCCGGCGCTTGTAGACTCCCACCGATCGAACTGCCCGGGCGATGGTCAGCCATATCTCCTGCTTCTGGTGGGCATCAACCTGTGAGGATGACAAAGTTAAAAGTCCATTAACACACATGACCCATATTTGTGCTGCACACAGTTAGATATACATGTCGTCATCACAAAGGAAAAAGAGTTACATAGGTAGTGCACCCATGGGAAAGAACAAATGCCATGCAAGTCTGACATGTTAACAATGCCTGGGAGGTTTAAGCTTGCATAAATGCACTTTAGCTGCAGAACACCTGTTCATTACATGTACCTACACACTTTGGGGGATGAAAGTACTCAGTGAGTATGCTTGCCACTGGTGTACACACTGCTAGTACTGCTAGTCAGTCAACATGCACAATTAGGAAGGCAGTGGACTGCACATTCACCTGCTCCCCTGGTTTCCCATACAGCTTGCTGTACTGTGGAAGGAACCCGTCCAGCAGGGCCTGGTTCTCATCCTCAGTGAAGGCTGGGGCCCTCTCCAGAGTACGTGCCATAGCAGTAGCCAGAGGATGCAGAGACAGCAGCAGTGGTAGCAGGCATGTGGTCCAGTAGCACTTAGTGCAGGCAAGTGAGCTCCCTGGGGGCCAGCCAGCCTTATATCTGTGCTGCAGAGGCAGAATCTGTGCCATGTGTCCCACGTGATAGGTCCAACACGGTTGCATTCTATGAATCTGGCCAATCCATGGAAATGTACGACTCGTACACGTCTTCCGCATCGTTCAAATCTTCACCTTCATAAAACCCTAGGAATTGCAACATTGTTGTAGGCATCCAACTGAATTTCCAGGGCACAACTCGTACAAGTTTTGAATCTGCATCCGTCTCCATGACAGTCCAGAGCCAATAGGTGCGCCCGGCTCGGTCAACTGACTGTACAACGCGTAGTTTGAAAATACACATGCACCCGTCTCCATACGATTCAATGGCCAAGGCGTACGCCGGTCTCGGACCATGCCTGCCCGATGCGTATGCATGATAGTCACCCGCATCGGACCTCATTGCAGTCAATGGCTAAGCGTACGCACGGCTCGGTCCTGAACTGTGCAATGCGTATGCATAGTCACCCGCGTCGGACCTCATTGCAGTCAATTGCTAAGCGTACGCACGCCTCGGTCCTGAACTGTGCAATGCGTACGCATAGTCACCCGTGTCGGACCTCATTGCAGTCAATGGCTAAGCGTACGCACGGCTCGGTCCTGAACTGTGCAATGCGTATGCATAGTCACCCGCGTCGGACCTCATTGCAGTCAATTGCTAAGCGTACGCACGGCTCAGTCCTGAACTGTGCAATGCGTATGCATAGTCACCCGCGTCAGACCTCATTGCAGTCAATGGCTAAGCGTACACATGGCTCGGTCCTGAACTGTGCAATGCGTACGCATAGACACCCGCATCGGACCTCATTGCAGTCAATGGCTAAGCGTACGCACGGCTCGGTCCTGAACTGTGCAATGCGTACGCATATTCACCCGTGTCGGACCTCATTGCAGTCAATGGCTAAGCGTACGCAGGGCTCAGTCCTGAACCGTGAAATGCGTATGCATAGTCACCCTTCGTCGAACCTCATTGGTGTGACTATTTGACGGCTTCAACACACAATTACTTGCCAGGGACTCAGGTGCACACCTACCACACTACAGCATTGGCCACACAGTGTCCCATGGCATGTAAGGCTGAATTCCCTGTGTGTTTGGGAGGGGCAACATTTGGTCTTTTGTGTGGCACTTTTGTGCAGCCACTCCCAGGCTGTGCACATGTTCATGGGGACAGAATCCTTGGTGTGTTGTGCATATTACCACTGTGATGTGCAACTGTACAGTTATGGGCATGTGTCATGGACACAGTTTCATGTTGGATATGTTTAGGACATGTCATATACACCCTGAGTCCTGGGGGTGATGGTATGTACGTCGCAGTGAGACCTATAGCCACAATTCTGATGTACAACCACAGTCTGTGTGCATGTTGTGTCTCAGATGTGGCTGATCAAATGTGCCCAATGGGAGATAGTCTCCACATCCATATGGTTTGTGCATCAACATTAATGTTGTGTGTGTGTCTATGAGACGTACATGTAAGGCCTGCAGAGGCAACAGTGGCCACTACCTGTGGGACTCACGGTTGCCTTGTGGCGTGTACATGATACGCCATGTCATGCCAGTGTCCATGTGGCAATACAGGGACCCCGGGTATCTGCATGGCAAAGACCTGTGATGCCTGGGAGACATCAGGCCTCACTTGTCACTGTGGTGTGTGTTTGTAACGTCACAGCAGTACATAGGTAGGGTGACACTGCCAATGATTGGCCATTGCACTACATGAGACTTATGTGGACATGTGGACTTGAGATGTGAGGTGATGGGCATGTAGGTGACATATGTGTCCATGCCCAACAGCACACACCTCAGTACATTGTGTATTGTCATGATGTATCATGTGATATTTTGCTTGGTCATAGCCACATGGGTGGATGAATCGACAATCTTCCTTTGTGCATCTCTGTTCTGCAGGGCACCAGCTGTCCATAGACTGTTCCCAGACCTTGAAACCGTGCAGGAATGCGACTGCATCCGACGGTACAGCTTCACCAGGCCACTGATTGAGGAGTTGGCGGAGCAGTTGGTGCCACATCTGCTACTTGGCCGGACATAACCTATAGCACTGACCCCAGAGGTGAAGGTGATGGCAGCCCTGCACTTCTTTGCTACTGGTACCTTCCAGTACACTGTGGCTACTGCTGGTGGTATGTCACAAACTATGTTTAGTCGTGTGCTACGCGATGTCTTGGAGGGGATGTTGCATTTCCTTGACCTGCACATCAAGTTTCCTAGCCCAGGTCAACTCACTGAAATAAAGGATGCCTTTTATACACTGGGGAGGATGCCGAACGTCATCGGATCTATTGATGGTACACATGTGGCGCTGATACCACCACAGGCACATGAGCAGGTATACCATAACAGGAAACATTTCCACTCCATCAATGCTCTGGTGGTATGTCTTGCAGACATGTGTATCACACATGTGTGTGCACGTTTCCCCGGTTCTGCGCACGATGCCTACATCATGAGGAGTAGTCGCATTGCAACGCTGATGTCACAGATGCCAGACCAGCGTGCCTGGCTTGTCGGTGTGTCCTGACTGTTTACCATTGTGTGTGTTTGGCAATGTTGTATTCCATCCTCCTTCAAAACTCTGCTAATTGTTCAATTGTTTGTGTGTAGGTGACTCCGGATACCCCAGCATGCCGTGGTTGCTGACACCCCTCCGGAACCCTGTGGCACCAGCCGAGATGCGCTACACTGAGGCACATGGTTGGAGCCGGAGGGTGATTGAGCGGACATTTGGTCTCCTGAAAAGCCACTTTCGCTGCCTGGAAAAGACCGGAGGGGCTCTCCCATATGAGCCTGCAAAAGTGCGCAAAATTATCCTTGAATGCTGCATGCTACACAACATGGCAGTGCGGAAGAAGTTGCCTCTCATCCAGGATGACGATGACCTACCTCCGCCACCTGTGGAGTATCCAGGCCTGGGCCACGATGCCAGTGATGATGATGATGAGGGTGACGCCTGCACACAGCTCATCAACAACTTCTTCTCCTGAATGTGAGTTTACAGGGTTGTTATGTCAATGTATTGAGTTAGTCAGAAATGTGTTGTGGCTGCTCTGTTGCTGTTTGAGTGTGTCTCTGTGCCACTTGACTGGATGCATGCAGTGATGTGTCCTTTCAGGTGGTCTGTACTCCACAATAGTGTAGAACTGCTAACTTGTTTCTGTGTAGGTTTCTTTCTTGTGACATGATTTGTGCATGTGTATTGCATTTATCTCCTGTTGTGCTGTGCTTTTGACTGTGTCTTGTGTCTGTCCCTCCCAGGGTACTTTGCCTGTTGTTTGGTCAACACTGACCCCCAACACCCAGAATCCAACACCAGTGTGAAAGTTGTCAATTCCCATCAAGTGATGTGCCACACACCCCTGGACTTCCATTCTTCGACACTTTGTGACCGTGTGTCCACTGTAACGTACAATTACCTTGCAAATATTGTGGAATAAACATGTTCCTGATGTGTAATGAACCTGTGCTACGCTTTGTTAGGTGTGCTGTCTGTCTTCCCACATCTGACTGACATTTGCTTACCTCACCTGTGGAGTTGTTACCACTGACTGTGGATAGGTGTTGTGTCTGTGCATACCAATGTATTTCAGGTCAACATCATTGTGTGGGATGAGTTACATGGACATGGTGAGTATGTGTTACATTGTTGTAGTATTTGGCATGCACTGTGTGCAGATCAACATCTCCATGACACATGACAAGTTGGAATCACAACAGAGGCAAGTATGGTGTACTGGTGAGTTTATTTACAAATATGTGTGAGGATAGTGCACAGGGTGGTGGGTGTTGTACATTGGGGTTTGAATCCAAAGTTCACAGTAGAGTTGGAAGTGTTGGTAGCTGAAATGTCCAGAGTAAAGTCCACAGTCATCTGCTACATTGGACCAACATGAACCCTCCATGTCATGTAGGCGAGTTGTGTCAGATACGACAAGGTGAACGGGTTGTGCACAAAGAACATTGTCCAGAACAGGTTTAGAGGCCCTGGGGGATGTGCAGGGACATCTGCGTCTCACTTGTCCTTCTTCGGACGACCCCTCTTCTTCTTGGGGGGGATCCTCAGGTGCAGGCGTCTCTGGTGCAGGGGACTCTCCTCCAGGGTCATCCTCCCTCCCTGTGGCACTGGCAGATGTTGTGGCAACAGATGTTGTGGCCACACAGGGAGGTGTGGACATGTTTGTGCTGATCTGGCGGAGGCATAGGAGTATGTCCTGATGCACCGAAGCAAGAGCATCCCACTTTGACTCCATGTGGGCATGGTGGGCAGCCTGCTCCTGTTGAATGTCCTTGAGGATCCCCACTACCTGGCCAAATCTTCCGGTGCTATCCTGAAACGCATCTATGATGCGTTCCAGTTGGGGGTCATCATGCAGTCCAGACCCCTCTGCAAGGTGCGCCCTCTGCCTCCCACCCCTCTCAGCACCCCTATCCACACGGGCAGGACCTGCGGCAGAACGCACAGGTGACACTGGGACCCCTTGGGTGTTGTTGCTGGTGGTGTTGTCTGTAGCTTCCTGGGGGTCCTGTGTCCCTGTGCTGTCTGTGTTCTGTGGCCTTGGTCTGTCCGTGTTGGTGGGGGTGCCCTGTCTGTTTCCAGATGCTGGAGGTGTAGGTACAGGGGGATGCAGATGTTGGTACTGCTGGTGCTGCATGATGACTCACACCGGAGGTGCCAGGTTGTTCGTCGTCATCCGAAGAGGACAGAGATGGATCCACACCAGAGAGCTGAGGGTCCACCAGAGTCTGGGACAGGGACTCCTCTTCATTTGGTGCTGTGTGCCCAGCACCACCTGTGTTTGGAAGAGACACACAATGTAAGTTAGGTTTCTACAGGCATCAATGGTTCACATACATGACATTTTCTACTGTACGTCCGGATGCCTGTCTGTACACTGCTTTGTCCAGGGTTGTCACAGACAGAGATTGATATTGTTGTTGCACATTGCCCAGCCAAAATGAAACATTTCAATGTGCATGTCGAAGTGTGTGCATGCCCAGCTCATGTATAGATTTGTCTGTACATGACCATTACTACTCAAGAGCCATCATGTTGCTGACACAGGTGTGTCATCCCTGTACACATGTGACCTTTAACAAGGACATACGTGCTATTCCACTGAGGATATGTTGTAAGATTGGGGCATGTGTGGTAGCAGATTTTGCTAGTCTTTGTGTGCCACATTGGTGTATTGGTACGACATGGCCACAGTCCGGTATGAATGAATGAATGAAATTACATTTATATAGCGCTTAGCTACCCTGAGGCCTCCTAGCGCTTTGCGGAGCGGCGAGAGAAGATGAGAGAGAGGCTCACCTTAGAATGCTGGGAGAAAAAGGTGAGTTTTGATCAGTTTCCGGAATGCCGAGAGGTCAGATTCTCCCCGAAGAGTGGCGGGAGGGCGTTCCAGAGGTTGGAGGCATTCAGAGAGAACGAGCGTCCACCCCATCTGGATCTTCGGACTTTTAAGGGAGTGGCAAGAAGAGCAGAACTGGAGCTAAGAGTCCTGGAGGGATGGTAGGGGGTAACCAAGGACTGAAGAATGGGAGAGCCAGTTTTCCAGATAGCTTTGTGGGCTAAGCACATAGCTTTGAAATGAATCCTGGCTCGAATGGGCAGCCAATGGAGGTGCTTCAAAGCCGGTTTTGCTGTTTGTCTACGGGGAATCTGGAGCAGTTGGCGCGCCGCACAGTTTTGGATAACCTGAAGTCTATGGAGAGTGGACTGAGGGGCACCTAGATATAGTGCATTCCCGTAGTCCAGGCGGGACAGAATTAGGGCCTCAACCATAATCCTCCTAGCTTGGAAAGGGAGTAGCGGAAGAATTTTCCTAAGCATTCGCATCAGGCCGAAGCAGGTAGCAGAAAGCTTAGTGGCCTGATGGTTGAAGCAGAGGGAGCTGTCAAGCCATATGCCAAGGCTTTTAATCTGTTGCTTGGGGATGGGCATGGGGCCAAGACAGGTCGGCCAAGTGAGTGACGAGGTTGGTGAAGAACTTTTACCCAAGAACATAAGTTCGGTCTTGTTCCCATTTAGCTTGAGATGGGAATGGCCCATCCAATGAGCTACCGCCTCTAGGCAAAGACCTAGAGCGCTGGAGGAGCCCTCAGGGTGGTTCAGCGCAACCACCAATTGTGTGTCGTCGGCGTAGGTAATGATTTTTATACCGAATGGGAGGACTATCTTATCAAGAGGTGCCATATAGGCATTAAAAAGCGTGGGTCTCAAGGATGAACCCTGTGGAACCCCACAGCTGAGGGGCCATCAATTGGATGTGGAGGTTCCCTCAAACACTTGGAAGAATCGATCCTTTAAGAAGGACTGAAACCAGGTGAGTGCCAAGTTTCCCACGCCCATATCTGCTAGCCGCTCAAGCAGGATGTTATGATTGACAGTGTCGAAAGCGGCACTGAGGTCTAGCAGGATGATAGCTGCCGAGCCGCCATGGTCCAGAAGTCTTCTGGCTTCTTCGGTCACCGCTAGCAGGGCTGTCTCTGTGCCCAACTGAGGGCGGAACCCTGTTTGTGAGACATGAAGCAGATTGTTGGCTTCCAAGTAGTTGACTAATGTGGAGTTGATATGTTTTTCAATAAGCTTACTCAGCCAAGGGAGAAGAGAGATGGGGCGATAATTAGCCATATTGGAATGATCGAGGTTGGGTTTTTTCAAGAGGGCTCTAACCTGAGCACATTTCCATGCCCGCGGTACTGTGCCGGATGTAATGGAGGAGTTTAGTATTAGGGGTGGGCCGAATTTGCGAAATTAACTTTCGCAAATTATCGCGAAAATGTTTAAAATTATCGCAAACAAGCGGAAATATCGCGAAGATGCAGAAGTTTTTTTCCGGCATGTTCGCGAGATTTTCTGCATGGTTGCGGGTCGCCAACTTACCCATGTGGTTGCTTGCGGGCGCGGCCATCTTGTTTTGAGTTGTCTCGCGGTGCATGATCGCGAGAAGAAAGACGTGATCGCGCGACGCATGACGTCACTGCGGGCGCGAACTGTCGCGAGACAGCGCAAATGGCTAAAAACAATACAACATCTCATGGAGAACGCGACCGGATCAAGAAAACTTGTCGGCGAACGCAGGGATTCAGGTAAGGCGATCGCGCGCGCGCGAAAATGTATTATTTTACAGCGCGAGCAAGAAACAGATTATCGCCAAGCTGCGGAAACCGGAATTTTTGACATTTTCGCGCTCTCCGCGGAACGTGAAAATGTCAAATTATCGCAATTTCCGCGAACGGAACGAGATTTTCGCCCAGGCCTATTTAGTATGTCTCGTATGACTGGGCCGATGGTCTTGAATACAAGTGAGAGGTATTGTGGAGGGGCGGGGTCTGTAGGGGAACCAGAAGTTACTTCGGACAAAAGAATGTCCAGCGAGTTCGCATTAAGTAGAGGGAATTCTCCTAGAAAGCTCTTCGTTTTGGCTTCTGTGCGAGGGATGATGGGTTCCGGCACATAAGGAGAAAATGGCAAACATATCAGTTGAATTTTGTGATGGAAATATTGGGCTAAGTTGTTGCAGCGCTGTGGGGCTTCCTCCTCTCTGGGGAGTTCCTGCGGTGTGGTGGTCAGAGATTTGGCGATGCGGAAAATCTCTTTAGGAGCATTGGCAGATGCACTAATCTTTCCCTCGTAAAAGTTTAATTGTGCCATTTTAATCTCTGCTTTATAGGTCCTTATATTTTCTCTATATTCAGTTTTCCTAACTTCTTCGTAATTATGTCTCCATCTCCTTTCTAGTTGTCTGCAAGACTGTTTGAGTTTCCTTAGCTTAGGAGTAAACCAAGGGGAAGCTTTCACCCTAACTTTTTTATGGGAGGATTTTTTTGGCAAGAGCGTGTCCAGGGAATTAAGGATCCATGAGTTGAAATTACTGTTTGCCAGCTCCGGGTTAGGGACGTTGTGTGGTCTGGTGGCATTAAGGACCTTGGTCCATTGGCTAACAGATAGATTTGACCATTTCCTGTCTAAATTCAGAATGGTCTTGTAGGAGGGGTTCGGTGCCCAGGTCTCCCAGAACAGGGGAACTAACGAGTGGTCAATCCAAGTGAGAGGGATGGGAGCCCCAACCAATAGCTTCTGATCATTGCTAAACACTGGGTCGAGGAGATGACCTTTTTCGTGAGTCGGGGCAAAGCCTTTCTGTTTGATTTGAAGAGCAGATAGGCAGGTTGATAGCTCAATGGCCAGTTGGTTAGAGTGATCATCCAAATGGATGTTGAGATCGCCGAGGATTGTAAAGTTCGCTGAGGTCAGAGCTAGATCTGCCACCAATACAGAAAGAGAGTTGAGAAATTGGCCGATGGGTCCTGGGGGACGATAGAGCAACAGGCCAGTGAAGGTGCAGGTGGCTGAGATCTCT
The DNA here is from genome assembly GCF_964204655.1 of Triturus cristatus. Taxonomy (NCBI): domain Eukaryota; kingdom Metazoa; phylum Chordata; class Amphibia; order Caudata; family Salamandridae; genus Triturus; species Triturus cristatus. The sequence continues at coordinate 69,768,008 of NC_140594.1, forward strand.
AACGAAAATAGCATACTTTCGCAGTCGGGTGGGCCAGCCAAGGAGGAGCGGCAACTAAGATTATCTTTGTAAATTATAGCTAGTCCGCCTCCTCTTGAGATCTTTCGATCGGCCCTTTGTATTAAATAGCCAGGAGGAAGGGTTTGAATAATGACTGGGTCGGATCCTTCGTGGAGCCAGGTCTCCGTAAGAAAAAGGACGTCTGGTTTAAGGTCATCTAGCAAGAGATTAAGCTCCACAGAATGTCTGGGAAGAGAACGGCAGTTCAAAAGAAAAAGTTTTAAGGGAGGGCCAGGTGCGAGAGCCTCCTTCCAACAAGGCTGAAGGAAGAAGCTACAAAAAGGGCATCTGGAGGGATTGTTGACAGTTAGTACCGCTGGCTCCTCTTAGCGCCATGAGTGATTGTGCACTGTAGCGGAGGATAATGTGGGGATTGCCAGGGTTCGTGGCCCCTGGTCCAGGCAGGGCGCAGACGGGCGCAGACGGGCTTGCCTTTGGCGTGCCTTCGGCATGCTGCCGGCGCGCCCACTGCGCGCGTCCGCTGCGCGAAGGAGTCTGCATCCGGTTAAGTAGCCAGGCAGCGCGTGAACTAGAGCGCTACCTGAACCGGATGTGCCCCGCCCTGAGCTATGCCTGTAATCTCTTTGGAGGAAGTGTTTTTTTACAGTGTTCCTAGTCCCCATCTCATTTCATACAAGTGATGATGTCACCATCGTTAATGAGTCTGGTGCTGAGTTTTGTACGTGCATATGTGATTTGACTTGTCAATGTTCTCCATGGTGACATGGATTGGGCAAGGTAGCACTCTGGCTTTTCAATGCTCATGACAGTGAGGGCCGGTGGTGTGTGTGTTGCAGTTTGCCTGCTGTGAGAAGCATGTTTCCTCCAATGCAGTCCAGGTTAGACCTTGTGTCTACAGTGTCTATGTCAGTGAGTGGTGTGTTGTGTGAAGGATGCATATGTTTCAGCACGATGTAGGAGTGGAATGCAGCTCACAACAGCACCGAGTGTGAATGAGACCATGCTATGGTGTCGGCTATATTGGTGTGGCCATTCCATTCACTGTCAGATGTCCCCTGTTAATGATGTATATGTGAGTTCTTGCGTGTTTTGTGCAATGTACCATATATGGCTCTCCACACTTGTCATCTGCAAGACACACCTCCCCAGCCAGGCCAGGGGGCACCCCTGGACACTGCATCCCAAGACAATGAGTTTGAACATATGGTTGCAATGGCTGTGTGTGCGACCGTGTTTTGTTTGGCCAGTGCATATGTGTGATTGTCAGTCACATCATTTCTCAGGCTCACGTGTCAGACATCTTTCCTGGGCATCATCTTTATGAGTGACTGGTACCACGTGTGAATGTGTTTTAGCATAGAAGGTGTGTGTATGGCCAGCATCGGTGTTATTTGTTTACAAGTCAGGGCCTCCTTCTCCCCCAGGCCAGTTAACCCATCATGAAGCGTGCCAACATTGCAGTGGGTGCAGGCTGACTTTCAGGATGTCAGTCAGTGCAGTCCTGTTGTTTGTGGCTGCCCAGTTCCCAGCATGGCCTTGTGCTCCCCACAACAGTGTCCAGTGTCAGACATCTTGTCAGTCCATTCCCACTCCCTGTGAGGCGAGCATGGTTTAGTGTGAGCTTGCTGGGCCATGTGGGTGGGTGGGGAATGTCTGTGACTGCAACTCCCATCATGCTCTTGGCTACACCCCCCTTCCCAGCATGCCCATACTTCCTTACTTTTGACTCTGCTTCCCTGTGAGGGGGTGTGACAGCAATGGCAAGATGGCTGACTGTGCAGTCCTGGTGTTTGTTGGTGCCCAGTTCCCAGCATGGCCTTGTGCTCCCCACTACAGAACCCAGTGTCAGACATCTTGTCAGTCCATTCCCACTCCCTGTGAGGCAAGCATGGTTCAGTGTGAGCTTGCTGGGCCATGTGGGTGGGTGGGGAATGTCTGTGACTGCAACTCCCATCATGCTCTTGGCTACACCCCCCTTCCCAGCATACCCATACTTCCTTCCTTTTGACTCTGCTTCCCTGTGAGGTGCTGTGACAGCAATGGCAAGATGGCTGACTGTGAAGTCCTTGTGTTTGTTTGGCTACAAGTCCAAAGAGAGCCCCTGTGCTTCACACAGCAGCACCCAGTACGGCTATCTTTGGCTGATATTTCACTGCTGTGTGAGTCAATGCATTCTACCCGGTGAGTTGTGTGGAGTTTGTGTTGAGGGGTGTGTGTGTCTCCACATGCTGGTAAGTATGGTCAGACCTGTCAGTCCTTCTTCCCACCCTGCCAGACATCCCACCATGAAACGTGCTTCCATTGGAGGGCGTGCAAGTTGTCTTTCAAGATGTCAGTCAGTGGTGTCCTGCTTCTGATTGGCGCACAACCCCTACCAGGGCCTTGTGCTCCCCATAGCAGGACCCAGTGTCAGCCATCTTGTCATTCATTTTCCACTCCCTGTGGTGTGGGCATGGTTCAGAGAGGTGTTGATGGGCCAATTTGGAGGGGGAGCATTATCTGTGACTACAAACCCCATCATGCATTTGGATACACTCACTTCACCTGCATACCCAATAGTCATTCCTGTCAGTCAGTTGCACTGTGAGGTAGTGTGTTTGTGGTGGCAAACTGTCTGACAGCGTTTATTTGGCTTTGTGCCACTGCCTTGCTCTATTTGTTCGTAAGTTGGGACATGTCATGACATAGTTCCAAGTCACTATGAGATGGCAGGTAATGTGTTTGTCTGACTAGCATACACATCTTGGGATGATTATCTATTGGTTACTGTGGCTTTGCTAATGGTGCATGGTTTCACTGTCCCCTTGCCACACAATATTAAGTATGTTGGTTGTGTACTCACCAGGCTCTGGTATGTCTGCTAGACCATGGACGCTCTCTGGTGGTAGGATGTCCCGCACCTTCTCCTCCCAGGTCCTGAAGTATACTGGTTTGGCAGGAGGGCCACCGCCAGTGCGCTGACTCAAGGCGTGATATTTCTCGATGAGTTTCTTGACCCTCCTGTGCATGTCCTACCACCTGTACTGAATATCGTCATTTGTGCGCAATGTTGGTGCTTGTGCGTTCACCTTGTCCTCAATCCTCGCCCACATCTTTGTTTTCTGTGACATGGGGGTCCTTTGGACCAATGTACCAAACAAATGTGGCTCTACTCTGATGATCTCGTCTACCAGCACTTCTAACTCACTATCTGTGAACTTTGGATTCTTCTTTGGGGGCATGGTGATAGGTGGTGGTGGTGAGTGATGTCTGTGTGAGGGTGCAAGTGATGGTGGGTTAGTGTTGGTTTTGCTAGCTGTATGTGTGGGTGCTTTTGGTGAGGTGCTAAATGGTGTGAAAGTTGTGTGATGGGTGAGTTGTGAGTGTGTCTGTGGTTGCTGTGTGATGGTGTTTTCTGCTGGCTGTTGTCTCCTATTTGCAAAGGATCATGGTAGTGATTGATGTCCTTTATATAGGTGCAGTTGTGGGTGTGTCTTTGTTCCAGGTTTTTTCTTTTATATTTATTGACTTTGTCATTGCTTGTTTGGTCCTTTTTTTGTATTTTTTCCTTTGGGTTTTCTAGGCATGAAGGAGACGTTCTTCTGACCGAGACGGACGCTGATGTTGGCTCGTACGGGCTTCTCCGGCTCGTTAATGCTGACTTTCTTCTGTGTTTCATACGCGTCGGTCGCGGAGATCTCTATTGCTTCAGGTCCATGTTTTCTGTGCGTGTCGGTCATGCGGCTTGGGCTCCGTGCGAGTCGGTCTGGGTGTACACGCATTGCATCGTACTGCGCGGATCGGACATCGCGGGAACATGTCGGTCGGGTTAATTCCTGGTACGTGTCGGTTGGTGCAAATTGCGTCGGTTTTCTGGGCGAAACACTGTTTTCCCTACGTCTCGGTCGTACGGCTTGTATTCCTTACGTGTCAGTTGTAATTCACACGCGTTGCATCGTACTGCACGGGTCGTACGGCGCCGGTCCGTGTCGGTTGGTCTTTATTCCGGGTCCGTGTCGGTCGGTACGTTTTGCAGCCGGAATCGGAATTGGCTCCTTAGGAGAGAAAAATGAAGTTTTTGATAATTTCCTTTTAATTCATATGTTGAAAGAAAGTGCCATAAAGCTGCCAGCTTTTTTACGGTCAGCAAAACTTTCCAAAGGACAAGATATAAGGTTCTAATGGCGTTATCGGTAAGAACTCAGTTGTTTTTTGAATCTCGAGATATTCCAGCATACCATGTTTATATTCTTATTTAAGATTGTGCTGCAGGAGGTTTAATGCTGTCCAAAGGACTGTATCAACTATGGCAAGAATTAGGTTTTGATCAGCTTGGGGATTTTTACAATCATGATAGATGAATTACATGGGAAACAATACGATTGCAATTCAGTAATCAAAGCACCGCCCTTTATATGAGTTTCCACCAGTTGGTGAATTTTCTCAAAACCAATTATAGTATTCTGAGCGAATCTGCACGTCAGATCGCTAGGCAGATTTCGAACAAAACAGTGAATGCTGGAATATGGTATCATTTGTTGCATCACATCAGAAGGCTAATAGAGCTGAGATTATTATGAAATGGCTTTAAAAATTCATTCTGAGACAGAGTGTAAATGTAACACTAGAGAATGGCAGCAGCTTAGTGAGACAAGTAATAAAGCACTGTGAGGTGCTAATTTTAAAAGAATGAATTTTATATCCAGTTGGATGGCATATTACATCCCATTGAGACTACATAGGATGTTTCCAACAAATCAGAACCAATGTTTTAGATGTAAAAACATGATTAAGGGAGTTGGGTACATATATTTTTTGTGCGTATTAACTTACATCAATTTTGGAAGGATGTTTTCATTTCTATTACTTGCTGTTTGTGTATGACAATTGTTCCATCCTGTATGCTGGTTTTATTTGGTTTATCAGGGGAGATAAAGGTGCCGATTCCGATCCGTTAAAAATATTCCCCATACGAATCGTATCTGGATTTTTTTCCGTACGAAGCGTACATGTCCCGTACAAACTGGCAAGTACGATTCGTATGTGAAAAAATCCATGCGAATCGCATTGGGAAAATTCCCCGACACGTCCTCGGGTCGGAAAAAGTGTCCGACAAGTCCCCGAACAGTTTTAGATATGAATCGGGAAACTGAAGTCCGAGCGCGCAAGTACGATCCGTCCCGTCCGTCCGAATGCACAACCGTATGGAAAGAACACCGTACGGTGCAAACTCCCATACCAACTATGGAGACGTCCAAATATGTGCCCACATACGCACTGAACACCCCCCAGCACACCCCCCCACGTACGCGCCGTACCCCAGCACCCTCCCATGTCCGCGCCGTACCCCCACCCCACCCCGTAGGTACGGAGCGTACCCCCACCCCCCCGTAGGTACGGAGCGTACCACCACCCCCGTACGTACGGAGCGTACCCCCACCCCCCCTAGGTACGGAGCGTACCACCACCCCCGTAGGTACGGAGCGTACCCCCACCCCGTAGGTACGGATCGTACCCCCACCCCATAGGTACAGAGCATACCCCCACCCTGTAGGTACTGAGGTGTTCAAGTTGATATGGTATGATTAGCGCAGTATATCTAATGATAGTATGATTAGTTATAGTGTATTCAAGGGTTCGAAATACCCGTTATGCTCAGTACGACAGAAAGGGCCGAGAACTGAACAGCCTCCATCTTGGATTGTGGCTCTCTCGTCTAGGAATCACATGGTCTCTTCCGCCCACCATCTGCTCCCCCTTTTTAATCATTTGTTAGGAGACAGGCTGAATTGCTGAGAAGCAAGGTCACATCTGCTAAAAGGGAGTATCAAGCAAATTCCTCTAGACCTGGGACGAGAAGGGAGTCACCCCGTCGACCTTCTCTGTAAAGATAGTAACCCTTTGTATGTGTAACCGAAACTGGATATAGGCATGAGCTCATTAGGAGCGCCAGGACTAACTGGTACTTTTCCACATATAAGGTTTTGTATGCTGAACTGATAATGTATAAAAGTGTGTTACTGTCAAGGAGCCAGCAGTCTTCCTCGGCGCACCTGATGGGTGAGGATCGACGAGGCTCCTCTATATAGAGTTCTGTGGTGGCCAATAAACGCTTGAACCTTCCATGTTGCCAACTGCTCCTTATTTGACTTAGTATTGCGGGCCAGTGGTAAGTGTGGCCCTTGGAATAATTATTTGGACACAACAGTTGGCGACCACGAAGGGACCCCGTGACAGGGTCTCCCCCCCCCCCCGTATTCAGGTGGTGGGATTGGGGGCGTCCTGACCGGTTGGCGGGAGAGGAGCTGGAGGATTTCTTCCATTTTGCGCGGCTTTTTGGGACGTCCCCTGCTGCTAGTCACCCTTCACCGGGGTCCTACGGGCTTAACCCAGAAATGGACTGATTTGGTCGGGAGAAGTTGGCAGCGGAGAATGAACATTCGTATCTGTGTGCACCCGGTGAGTATAGATTGATTTGATTTGAAGCACGCGTTGTAAACGGTGCATTATCTTGTTGAAGCACGCGTTGGAGACGGTGCGCTATTTGATTGATTTGAGAGCATTCGTTGAGAACGATGCATTTTTTGATTTGAACACTGGCTGCATTTGTTTGAAGCTCGCGCTGGACAGCGGTGCATTGACTTGAAGGCGCGCACCGGAGAGTGGTGCCTTGCTTGATCGGTTTGGCATTACAGTGTTTTGATTCGAAGTACGTACCTTTTGATTGATTTGATTAAAACGGCGCGCAAGAGGAATATAGACGGATTGCACGTGGAAAGACCTGCGGCCTAGACTGGGTAGCCACAAGGCATACTCCTGACGGGGCTAGTCCTCGTTGGGGGCTGGTCTTAGCGGTGAGCCAGAAGGGTGGCGGGAATCCCGCGTGCAGTTTGGTGTCTGACTGTGAACCAGAGTCGACGGGCTTGGTTCTCCGATACAGATTGTATGTTGTGTATGATTCATGTTGATTGTTGTTTGCGTATACGTGTCTAAAACTAACCAAAATGTCTTGTTTTAGCAAACTGAATTGTTTTGGCTGCTGCTGCCGAACAAGTGACTCCAGATTAGCTGAGAGCCAACCCGCCCCGCCGTAGGGCAGTCCTAGCCATTTTATGTATGTCAAACATGGGATCTCTCCCTTATTGTTCTGCACTCTGTGGCATAAGTACACCAAGGGTAATGAAGAGTTACGATGGCCCAAGACGGGTTCATTTGATGAGAAGAAAATTGCGTTCCTACAGGAACAACTGTTTTCGAGGCGAAGTAGGCAGGCCATGTTCGACGCTCTAATTGCATGGCAGAAGGAGGCCAAACAACGGCGAATGAGGGAAGAAAAAGTAGCTAGAGCCAAGGCGGGACAGAATATAACTCAGAAGGCTATGGCCTATGATCGAGACAGAGTAGAAAAGGGATTGGACTGCATGAATCGCGAATTTAGATTGAAGGTTGATAAGAGCTATGTGACCCGCCCGAATGCGGAAGATGAAATAGAGGACTTATTAGACACCAGGCCACCGCCCCCTTATGTACCGCAGAAAATATATCCGGAGGTGACAGGGGCCTCGGCCCCGGTCCCGAATATGTCTCTGGGGGCCTCGGCTTCGGCTCCTACGGCCACTCCTATTCCCCCATCCCTGCCGGATCTCTCCCGATTGTCGACATCTGTGTCTGAAGTTATGGCCATGCTACCTAATTTATTGACGGCAGCTGCAGCTGGGACCTCTCAGCTGTCGCCAGGGTCAATGTCTTCCCCTTCTGTTCTGCCCTCCTCCTCCGCCAGTACGACGCCGGTAACAGCTGTAACTACTCCAATACATCCGGCCAGTCTAACGGAGGGTAGGAGGTTGTTCACTCGTTCTGCCTTGGGGACGGAAGAAAGGGAAACTATTGCCACACAAGCGTCCCAATGGATGCGGCATCCTATTTATACTCTTTCCGATATCTGGAGTACTATGAGAGACTATGAACCTGTGATGCAGCAGCATGCCCTGGAACATATGGCCAACCGTCTTATTTCTTTATGGGAACAGGTACACCAAGGAGGGAGAGCTCCGGCTATATTGTATGATATCCATGATCAGATTCACAAATCTCAATTGACGCCGGAAGAAGTGTATGGGAAGGTGCAGACTTTGGTTTCTTATAGAACTCGTTTGCAGCCTGCCATTCCCGCCGGATTCTCCCAGTTCCCTATGCGAGAAGTACACCCGATCTACCATCCTGAGGTTACCGAAGTAGTGGATGCCCAAGGTGTCGTCACCCGTCCGAGAGTGGACGCCCGGTTCCAGGAACAATGGGTCTATACCCCCTGGAAACGTAATGAGGTATTGTCCCTAAAAAGCCAGTTGCCAGATCCTAGAAAAAACCCCACTGCATATTACAAAGAACTGACCGAGGCCGCCTCGTCAGCAGTGATGACGCTGGCAGATATTGAATTATTCTTTGCCTTATTGGTACCGGTGGATATTTGCCGCCAGGTACATGACCAGGACCATGTTACGGAATTTGGTGGACATAGGACCAACTGAGAGACTGGGATAGAGATCGTAAGCCGGGGAACAAACCTCGATCTGAGATACTGACCTTACCTGAAAAAATAATAACCTATATGCATTCATTGATCCCGCCCCGGAAAGTAGATTGGGATAAACTGACGGCTTGTAGGCAAAAGAAGGATGAAAGTGTATCCGATTTTTTCACGAGGTTTGAGGGAGTATTCATTGATTTCAGCGGACAGGAATTGGCCACTGAAGGGGGTGTGCGTTTATTTGTTAATTGATTCGTAACAAATCTGCTACCTGAGGTATCGGCCCGGTTACAGGCCGCTGAGAGCACCTGGACGACCACCACGCCTTCCACAATATTAAGCATGGCCCAGTATTATGAGCATCGGGAAAATGAGAGCAAGGATAAGACAGAAAAGAAGTCGAAGGACTTAAAAACACGAGGGTTACTGCAGCAAGTAGAGAGGGGTAGAGGAAGAGGAAGAGGGTTGCAGAATTTCGTTCCAAGAGGGGCGGGACCCACGCAAACGGTTGGACGAACAGATTTAGGCATCAATCAATGTGCCTTCTGTAAGGAGGAGGGGCATTGGCGAGCCCAGTGCCCGTTGTTGTATGAGCAGAATAATGCCTTCAGGGGTCGTGGACGGGGAAGGATGAGTGGGCACCGAGGTGGATACACGAGACAGGAACAGTCAGCCCGAGGTGAGAATAGTCAGAATTATTTTGATCAAGGCCAAGGTAAACAATACTATAATGAAGGATGTGTGACGGACGAAGGCTCCGGATATTCTCAAGCATAGGACAGCCAAAGACAGAGTAAGGGGCATGTGTCAATCCCGATAGATCAAGCTGGACCTTATGTCCATGCACAATTACTGGACGCATCAGGTAAGTTTTTAGTTGACACAGGGGCTATGAACAGTTCTGTTTCACGCGCCCTGGTCCCGGGGGGCCGCTCTGTCTGGCCAGAATAATGTGTCCGTAGGGTTCTCTGGAACTCCGGTGGTAAGCTCCATTTCTAAACCACTTTCCCTTACTGTGGGACCAGTAACGATAGATTCACCTTTCCTCCTCACCTCCCAGTGTGGGGAAAATCTCCTAGGTATGGATATATTAAAAAGACTGCATGCCCGTATCTATTGCTCCCCCGATGGAGTTTACCTGACCATTAGAAATACCTCTATCCCCTCCATTCAATGTTTTTCAAAAACGGACTCCCTACCCCCTGAGCTTGCAAAACTCCCGAGGGATCTTTGGGCCCTGGGGGACACTGACGTAGGGTTCCTGCAAATTCCCCCGGTGTCTATCACTTTGAAACAGAATGCCAAATTGCCGAGGATCCCACAGTACAAAATAGCCCCCGAGGGAGAACGCGCTTTACTGGCCATTATTTCTGATTTGATTAAAACGGGGGTGGTAGAGGAAACGGCTTCCAATATCTGCAACAGCCCTATTCTTCCGATTCTTAAACGAGCTCCCGCACCTCAGTCCCCTGATTATGCTGATACCTATCGATTTGTGATTGATTTACGAGAGATTAACAAAATTGTGGTGCCCCAATATCCTGTGGTACCCGATATTAATTCCATTTTAACCATGATTCCTCCCACAGCGACTTTTTTCTCGGTGATTGATTTGAAGAATGCTTTCTTTAGCGTTCCCATTGATCCAGATAGTAGACATTTTTTTGGTTTCTCATTGGGAGGCCGCAGCTTTAGGTTTTGTCGCGCCCCCCAGGGGTATACCGAAAGTCCTAGTATCTACAGTCAAGCACTAAAACGAGTATTGGATACTTTACAATTGCCGTCAGGTAATGTACTATTGCAGTATGTCGATGACCTCCTTGTGGCCTCTGATACCGAACATGGTTGCCGCGATGCCACGGTTGCCCTGCTACAGCATTTGGCTACTCATGGTAACAAGGTGTCGCTTTCTAAATTTCAATATTGTCGACCGGAGGTGACCTATCTCGGTCATCTCCTGTCGAAGGAGGGAAGACGGCTGACTTCTGAACGCATTGCAACCATAACTAACATGCCTGTTCCTCGCACGCAACGTGATGTCCGCGCTTTGCTTGGTATAACTTCCTACTGTCGCCAATGGATTGCTAACTATTCCCTCTTGACTAAACCTTTCCTGTATCTAACTACGAAGGATGTGCATGAACCTTTACCTTGGACTGTCGAATGCCAGACTGCTTTTTCTGCTCTGAAAACTGCTCTTTGCTCTGCTCCTGTGCTTGGCACCCCTGAGCTACCGGAAGCCTTTTGTGCTCTACGTGCATGAGGTGGACGGTTGTTCTCTTTCAGTGTTGACACAAGACTTTGGTGGTAAGCAAAGGCCTTGTGCATATTTCTCGGCAGTTTTGGATAATGTCGCCAGAGCACTTCCCAGTTGTCTGAGGGCTACAGCGGCAGTGGCAATAGCAATCAGACAATCGGAAGGGCTAGTCCTGAATACGGATCTGACAGTGATGGTGCCTCATGCTGTGGACGTATTATTGAACAGGACACAGACGCAGCACTTAACTAGTGCGCGTCTCACAGGGTACGAATTGACCCTGTTTGCACCTCATATAACGATCAAAAGATGTGTTAATTTGAACCCCGCCACGTTGTTACTAGGGGTGGGCGGAATTTGCGGAATTAACCTTCTCAAATTATCGCGAGAATGTTTAAAATTATCGCAAACAAGCAGAAATATCGCGAAGATGCGGAAGTTTTTTTCTGGCATGTTCGCGAGATTTTCTGCATGGTTGCGGGTCGCCAACTTACCCATGTGGTTGCTTGCGGGCGCGGCCATCTTGTTTTGAGTTGTTCTCGCGGTGCATGATCGCGAGAAGAAAGACGTGATCGCGCGACGCATGACGTCACTGCGGGCGCGAACTGTCGCGAGACAGCGCAAATGGCTAAAAACAATACAACATCTCATGGAGAACGCGACCGGATCAAGAAAACTTGTCGGCGAACGCAGGGATTCAGGTAAGGCGATCGCGCGCGCGCGAGAATGTATCATTTTACAGCGCGAGCAAGAAACAAATTATCGCCAAGCTGCGGAAACCGGAATTTTTGACATTTTCGCGCTCTCCGCGGAACGCAAAAATGTCAAATTATCGCAATTTCCGCGAACGGAACGAAATTTTTGCCCAGGCCTAGTTGTTACCCCTCCCTTTGGGAGACGGTGGACAAGACATACATGACTGTATCTTTCGAACTGAGGAAGAGACAAAGGGCCGGATAGATCTAACTGACACCCCACTATCTGATGCCCAAGGAGAATTGTACGTTGATGGGTCATGTTTCAAATTACCTGATGGTACGACAGCTGCAGCTTATGCGATCACTACCCTGCAAACGGTAGTTGAGGCAGCAAAGATACCATACCGGTCGGCCCAGGCGGCCGAATTGGTTGCATTATTCAGGGCCTGTGAGTTGGGGAAAGGCTTGAGGCTAAATGTCTACACCGACAGCCAGTACGCGTTCGGTGAAGCACATAGCTTCGGGAGGTTATGGGCGGAAAGAGGATTCTTGACATCTCATGGCGAGAAAATAAAGAATGGACCATTAGTTGAACGATTACTAGCCGCATTAACATTGCCTAAAACCTTGGCCATAGTCAAATGCAGTGCACACAAGGTTATAGTTGATGATGTGGGAGGGGAAATTTCTTTGCGGATAGAATCGCCAAGGAAACAGCCCAGTCTGACACCACTTCCATGTTTGTAGTAACAAGAATGATAGAAGCAGGGGTTTTTAACAACACCATAGATAGTGTGAAAGAGCTACAAAAGGAAGTGACACCGGAAGAGCTGAAATATTGGCAAGAACAGGTGGGGAGGCTTGATGAGAATGGGTGTTGGACTGACTTATCAGAAAAGTGTAGATGGTTGCTGCCAAACGCATTTGTAAATGCGGTAGTATCCATGGCACACGGACCTTCGCATGTAGGAGTTCAGGGCATCTGTGCCACATTGGATCCTGTCTGGTATAATGTTAATATTCACAAGACAGCTAGGAGTTTGGTCCAGCATTGCATAATTTGTCTCCAGCATAATCCCGGGGTTAGTATTCCCGTCCTAACGGGTAATTTTGCGCCACCCACTCTGCCTTTTGAAGTACTCCAAATGGATTACATACAGCTAGAGCGAGTTAATAATCTGAAATACGTGCTAGTGGTGATTTGTACTTTCAGTAAATGGGTGGAGGCGTATCCCACAAAAGAAAATACTGCCCTGGCAACTGCGAAAGCTCTGGTAAAAGAGTTTTTCCCTCGATATGGGTTGCCACGGGTGATTTGGAGTGACAATGGGACACACTTTAATGCTAACTTAGTTAAGTATGTATGCAAAGGTCTGTCCATCCAGCAGAAGTTTCACGCAGCCCGACATCCTCAGTCAGCGGGCCTGGTTGAGAAATATAATGGGATTCTGAAGTTGAAACTGGCTAAACTTCAGGACACGACAGGATTAAAATGGCCTGATCTCCTGCCCCTGGCCCTGTTGTCTGTGAGAACTACTCCCCATTCACGGAGCGGTATCTCCCCTTATGAAGTAATTTTTGGCAGACCTGCCAACGTGTGGGGAGTGCCCTGGCCCAAATCTTTCAGGGACATTGACTATCCTATGTTGACTGACTATTTATATGCTTTGACTAAAGATCTTCGTTCCATTCATCAACAGATATCTGCCGTACTGCAGCCCCTGCCGGAGGGTCCTGGACACAGCGTAGAACCTGGACAGTGGGTCTTGGTCCGGAACTACCAACGGAAGTCGAGTTTGGATCCGCGCTGGTCCCAGCCATACCAGGTGCTCCTGGCCACGCGAACGGCGGTGAAAGTCGAAGGGAAGCAGCACTGGATCCATATCTCCCATCTTAAGCGAGTTCCCCTCCCATTGCCAAGGGAACAGCTCGACCAGGAGGAAGGCCTGCCATCTCAAGACGAGCCCAGTACTGAAGAGTCACTTTCCCTGGACACCCGCAAAGGAGGTTGACGGGCGAGGGAAGAGTGCTGTGAGTTCGGAATCCCCTCTTTGTGGCCACTCAATTTCCCAAAGCAAAGTATCTGGTCGGGAGCCCAGCTCCTTGTCTTACCCCACTGTGCCTACTTTGTTTGTTAATCCTGAAACCCCTGGTCGGGACCGATATCACCTGCGGCCCCGGAAATAGAGAATCCCAGGTCTAGCCTCGGTGAGTGAAGTTGGAGGCCCCAGCAAAAGACCTGAGGATTGTTGGAACACTGGACTGAACTCGTTGAGAGCATGGAACTTTAAGTGAAGCTCTGTTCAGAACGAAGATAGAGACATAGATCAGTGGGTGGGGCCCAGGTGGAGTTCCCTTTTGACACGGGTCACGTCAAGTGTGACCCCAACGCGAGAAGTTTTTATCTTTTTACTTTTTGTTTTTCTGAACAATAGGAGTCTGCCTGTGAGGCTCTATACGGACACAGGAAAGAAGCACCCTCCGGCAGGTCGGACTGCTTATAGACCCCATTTTCCCGAGATTATATTGGACTTTTAGTGAGAAATGTACCCTTTTGCTCGTTTTTTCCCTGAAGAAGGGCGTCCCATAGTACCCCGTATCATTCCCCCGCATTTGCCAATGTTCTCCTCATGGAGTTTGCGTGTTAAAATTGTTTTCATTTCTATATTGATTGTATCATTTGTATTGTGCTTAGGATTGTTTATATATCTAGAGTTCCGCCATCCTGTACACACCTTGATAGTGTCTACTCCCGCTCCTAAGGAGCATCATTTCCAGACCTTCGCCCCTCATAAGGAAAGGCACCGACAGACGTATGTACATAATGCCTTCATTGAGATGCTGCACCAGACTCATAGTTCCACAAATGTTACTGATTGTTGGGTCTGTGGTCTCCTCCCGTCAGTGATGCATAAGCAAGATTTGTTTATATCAATGCCCTTATCTTATTTAGGTAGTTGCGAAGCCTGGTTCAAAATGTTATCCATGCTGTATGAACACTACACTATAGATGAACGTCGGTTCTCAGAGAAGGATTATGCCTTAATTCTAGCCTATATAGAGAAACACCAGGGTTTTACTCCTAATGCTGAGGGAACTGATGGTACCCTTGATCCTACTGCCTGCATGAACGTGTACACTGATCATGAAAATGATACCTGGTTGAGGGATGAAGTATTGGATTTCGTGACTTTTAACTTTACTGAGTATTTCAGATATTTTCAGGAGCGAAATGTCTCAGATGACAAAATCATCCGGTCCCGGTGCTGAATACCTCCTCCTCTTTTTGCGTGCAGGGTACTGGGCATTTATTTGTAGGTTATAGCAGATGCAATTACACTTATAGACTACAGACGTTCAGCAGTCCCCCAACACTCACCCCTCCCAATGTTTATTTTGGGTGCGGTGAAAATGCATACACTTGGCTACCCAGAGGATGGGCAGGTAGATGTTACTTATCCTTCCTTTACCCACCGGTTTACATAGCCCCTTCTGATTATCATAGGTCGCATTCCTTAAGTCGGCGGAGTCTGGGAGCTCGAGCCACTAGTAATGATGCCACTGACCAGACTGACACTCCGGCTCAACACTTTGTTGATATTATGAAAGGGGTATTGCCCATATGGGGGCCCATCCTCACTAGTAAAGAAATTCGGAGGCTATCCAGAGTAGTGGAAGGGGTGGTTAATACTACTGCAGGGATATTAACTAATATCACGGTGGAGCTCCAGGCGACCCGGCTTGTGACCCTTCAAAATCGTCTTGTTTTAGATGTCATCCTGGCCGAACGTGGAGGAGCTTGTAGAGTCATCGGCAGTTCCTGTTGTGTATATATACCTGACTCCGCCCCTTCCGTCCATTTAGCCATCCAGAAACTGCATCGGTTAGCTTCTGAAATTCATACTGAGACTGGTACTTGGTCCCTGTCCGGGTGGTTCTGGGATTTGGTGACTACCTGGGGATGGAAATTATTCATGATTCTTTTGGGAGTAGTAGGGTTCATTTTCACCTGCTGCCTTTGTCTCCAGTGTGGGCCCGCTTGCTGTGCATATTGTGCCACTCAGGTTCGCCGATCTATCCCTAGGCCCAAGCCCAACCAAAACAGGATAGATACCCAGCGGGCTCAGAAGGAGATGCATGAATTAATGCAGATCGATGAGGGTATTTTTGAAGATTGACTCCGTCATTAGCTATGCTGCGCTAAAAGGGCCGTTCTGAGGTGTTCAAGTTGATATGGTATGATTAGCGCAGTATATCTAATGATAGTATGATTAGTTATTGTGTATTCAAGGGTTCGAAATACCCGTTATGCTCAGTACGACAGAAAGGGCCGAGAACTGAACAGCCTCCATCTTGGATTGTGGCTCTCTCGTCTAGGAATCACATGGTCTCTTCCGCCCACCATCTGCTCCCCCTTTTTAATCATTTGTTAGGAGACAGGCTGAATTGCTGAGAAGCAAGGTCACATCTGCTAAAAGGGAGTATCAAGCAAATTCCTCTAGACCTGGGACGAGAAGGGAGTCACCCCGTCGACCTTCTCTGTAAAGATAGTAACCCTTTGTATGTGTAACCGAAACTGGATATAGGCATGAGCTCATTAGGAGCGCCAGGACTAACTGGTACTTTTCCACATATAAGGTTTTGTATGCTGAACTGATAATGTATAAAAGTGTGTTACTGTCAAGGAGCCAGCAGTCTTCCTCGGCGCACCTGATGGGTGAGGATCGACGAGGCTCCTCTATATAGAGTTCTGTGGTGGCCAATAAACGCTTGAACCTTCCACGTTGCCAACTGCTCCTTATTTGACTTAGTATTGCGGGCCAGTGGTAAGTGTGGCCCTTGGAATAATTATTTGGACACAACAGTACGGAGCGTACCACCACCCCCGTAGGTACGCTGTGGACCCCCGCACCGTACATACGGGGGGTGGGGGTATGCTCCGTACCTACGGGGTGGGGGTACGCTCCGTACCTACGGGGTGGAGGTACGCTCCGTACCTATGGGGTGGGGGTACGCTCCGTACCTATAGGGGTGGTGGTACGCTCCGTACCTACGGGGTGGGGGTACGCTCCGTACCTACAGGGGTGGTGGTACGCTCCGTACCTACGGGGTGGGGGTACGCTCCGTACCTACGGGGGTGGTGGTACGCTCCGTACCTACGGGGTGGGGGTATGCTCTGTACCTACGGGGTGGGGGTATGCTCCGTACCTACGGGGGTGGTGGTACGCTCCGTACCTACGGGGTGGGGGTATGCTCTGTACCTACGGGGTGGGGGTACGCTCCGTACCTACGGGATGGGGGTACGCTCCGTACCTACGGGGTTGGTGGTATGCTCCGTACCTACGGGGTGTGGGGGTACGGCGCGGACATGGGGGGGTGCTGGGGTACGGCACGTACATACGGGGGCTGGGGATACTGCGCGTACATACGGGGGATAGGGGGATGTGCTGGGGGACGGTGCCTACATACGGGGACTGGGGGTACGCACCGACCATACGTTGGTGGGGGTACACACCATACCCCCAGCACCCCGTATGTA
This sequence comes from Triturus cristatus, assembly GCF_964204655.1. Lineage (NCBI taxonomy): Eukaryota > Metazoa > Chordata > Amphibia > Caudata > Salamandridae > Triturus > Triturus cristatus. Next base: position 69,785,029 of record NC_140594.1, read on the forward strand.
CGCGCCGCACCCCCAGCCCCCCCATGTACGCGCCGTACCCTCGGTTCACGTATGTACGGCATGTACCCCCAGGCCCCTACACCCTGCCCGTGCCTGTACGCACCCTACCCGAGGCCCCTACACCAGCACCCTCACCCAGCCTTGCGCATGTACGAGTCGTACCAAGCCATAGCAAATGTGAGCACTGTACAACAACATGGCCGATGTACACACCTCACAGACGCGAAAAACACACGTACTGAACCAGGACACTGTAAAACACCACAAGGAGAGTCAATTCGAATCGCACAACACCACAAAACACGTCCAACAAGCCCAAATACATCCAATACACCGACCTGCAACAGCCAAACAGGTAAACAGAAGCCCAAAACACAACCACTCCTTATAACACACCCACCCAAAGTTCAAACACAGCCACACCCACAAATGGACCAATAAAAAGGGCCCACACACACAAACCATGAGCCTTTGCAACATACCCACTGCTGCCAGACCCCACAGACAACCCACAGCACCATACTTGAACCTTTACTACACCTTACACTTGCACACCTTCACACAACCACCTTCACAAACACCCCCTCATCACATTCACACACACACCTTCACAACCACACACACACACACCCACAACCATCCACACCCATACCCCACACCATGCCCACAGACAGGAATCCAAAGTTCACAACAGCGGAGCTGGAGATCCTGTCAACGAAATCATCAGAGTCGAGCCACAGCTCTTTGGAACATTGGTCAGACAGACCAGCATATCCTAAAAATCAGCCATGTGGCAGAGGATCGTCGACAGGGTGAATGCTGTTGCGTCCATCAGAAGGACCAGGCATGAATGCCAAGCCAGGTGGTACGATCTGCGGAGGACGGTCCGCCGCAAAATGACAGACCGAATACAACCAGGGGAACATCACTGGAGGTGGCCCGCCCCACAGACCGGTACACTACCATCCCTGGGAGGAGAAGGTGATGCGCACGTTGCCGCCGGTGGGAGTACACGGAGTAGGAGGAGTCGCCGAGCCTGGTGAGTACACAAACAACTCACCCCACATGGGGGGAACCGCATCAACAACCCAACTCAAAATAATGCACGCAACTACCCCAAAGCCATCACCGGACACAACCACACTCCAAAAACACGCACATGCCCCATGCACCAAGCAAGGCCATGCCAAGTCACAGGCCACACAAAACACCAACACAAGACAGGATGTCCGTGATGCCGGGATGGGGGGCCTCCAAAATCACATTGTGCAACTCAGAAGCAGACACCAATGCCCTCAGCCCATATGGCCTAGGGCACAGCTATGCAAACAGTGTGTCCCGACACTGTACTGTGTCGCCTGCAAATGGCGGCCGCGTTGCAGGATGACATGGGTATGAAGGCCCAATTTGCACATAACAGCAGCTAATGAAGAGGCATCACTGTGAAAGAGTGTCAGCACACACCGCCGCTGCAGCGCAGACTCACGGACACTCTGCCCAATGGGGTCCGGGAGATTCTAAACAAAGCCACATGAACAAGCCAATGGCCTTTGAAAGACCTGCAAAGTGTGTGTGCCCAGGAAGCTGGGCTGAGGTGACAGAGGGTGACAGACAGACGGAGGGAGAGGGAGAAAGAGGGAGGGAGACCGAGGGCGACAGAGGGAGACAGACAGAGGGAGGGAGAGGGAGAGAGAGGGAGGGAGACAGAGGGCGACAGAGGGAGACAGAGGGAGACAGACAGACGGAGGGAGAGGGAGAGGGAGAGAGAGGGAGGGAGACAGAGGGCGACAGAGGGTGACAGAGGGAGACAGACAGACGGAGGGAGAGGGAGAGAGAGCGAGGGAGACAGAGGGCGACAGAGGGAGACAGACAGAGGGAGGGAGAAGGAGAGAGAGAGACAGAGGGCGACAGAGGGAGACAGAGGGAGACAGACAGACGGAGGGAGAGGGAGAGAGAGGGAGGGAGACAGAGGGCGACAGAGGGAGACAGACAGAGGGAGGGAGAAGGAGAGAGAGGGAGACAGAGTGCGACAGAGGGAGACAGACAGACGGAGGGAGATGGAGAGAGAGGGAGGGAGACAGAGGGCGACAGAGGGTGACAGAGGGTGACAGACAGACGGAGGGAGAGGGAGAGAGAGGGAGGGAGACAGAGGGCAACAGAGGGCAACAGAGGGAGACAGACAGACGGAGGGAGAGGGAGAGAGAGGGAGGGAGACAGAGGGCGACAGAGGGAGACAGACAGAGGGAGGGAGAGGGAGACAGAGGGAGGGAGACAGAGGGCGCCAGAGGGAGACAGACAGAGGGAGGGAGAGGGAGAGAGAGGGAGGGAGACAGAGGGCGACAGAGGGAGACAGAGGGAGACAGACAGACGGAGGGAGATGGAGAGAGAGGGAGGGAGACAGAGGGCGACAGAGGGAGACAGACAGAGGGAGGAGGGTGACAGAGGGAGGGAGAGAGGGAGACAGAGGGAGACAAAATCGCCCTTGGGTGGTGTGGGCATGTCCGCTCATCAGCAGGTGGACTGTGTGCATGTTGACAAGGTCTGGCAGTGCGTGAAACACCCCTAATTTGTTTGGAAAGCACTGGGCCATGTGTCAAACTGTGCACGAGTCGATCCTTGCTGCAGGCACAAACCTAACCTCACACCCAGTATACCCACTCACTGTGTTTGTTAGAACCCAGTCACAAATGCATAAGTTACCTACCTGCATTCTCCAATAGACATGACAAAGCAACATTTGGCCACGTACAGTGCAACACGTAAGTCGGTTCTGCAGAGCTCGCTACGCACGCTTGCTACACTGCTCACTGCGTTCAAAACTGATGCAACAACAAAGAGTGTGTCACACATAGGAAAAGTGTTGACAGCTGTGGCCAAGGGACATACCCATGCACCATGCACAATGCACAGGGACTTGCCAAGTACAGACAAGGCAGATGACACTTGGCCCTGCTGTAGACAGCACAAGGCAAACCTGTGACCACTGTACACTCAAATACCAACTCCACATGCCACCTACCTACCACAGGAACTCACATTCACTGTCATGCCAGCAGGCACCATGAGGGGATAGACACATCACCTGGTAGACCCAATGACAAATCACACCACACCCAACAGCATGCCCGGTCACACCCCCCCCCCTTACACAAGCACACACCCCCGGGGCAGCCAACGCAAATTGGCACTCCCACAATGGATATGTGACACAACAAGACCAATCCATAGCCAAACAAGCATCCCAATACTCATCAGACAGGCCAAATAACCAGGAGTACATATCAATCTGTCCCCCGCAACATACCCATCCACAAGTGCACTGTGAGAGGAACGCTAGACATATCCAACTACACAGAGGAACTGTGCCAACTTAAATATGTATGAAACATGGATGACGCATGTAACACCATTAACATTGTCTCTCTCTCACACACAGGGCAACGTCGTCGATCTCCCCCCAACACTGGGGGGGAAGAATCACAGGACCAGGCTCGGCGTGACGATGATCCCACCGGCAGCGACGACTCTCACCACACCTTGGATGACCCCGACCAACCTGGCCCCTCTGGTGCCCAAGCACCTGCAGCACCTGCGTCAGGTACAACTGTGCCAACCACCACCCCCATTCCTGCCACATCCCAGGATACACACAGGAGCCCTGCTCGCACACAACGCAGCCAGTCTGACCAGGAGGGACAAGGTACCCCGGGCACCCAGGAAGAGGCAGGCGAGCCCGTAAAATGCCATCCCTCAGGGGTCCCGGAGACCCAATGTGCCCACAACGGCAGGCCAGGCTCAAGTGGGCAGGGGTGGTGGGAGTGGAGGACGGCTGAGGCGCGAACCTGACCAGACAGCTCAGGAACCGGTTATGTCACACGTCCGCAACATCCTGGACACATACCTGCGTGACACCAGGGGAATCAGCCAGGCCGTGGAGGCCCTCAATCAGATTAAGAACGTGCAGGCCGAGCAATATGCCAGTCAACAGCAACACCAAGGACGGATGGAGGCAAGACTGGCTGAGCTTGTGGCGGTGCAAACGGACATGACCCGTGTACTCCGTCGGATTGCCGAAAACATGGGCAACCCTCCCTGTGCCACCAGGCGTAGATCAGCACCAGCCACATGGAGGGATCAGGAGGAGGAGGATTCGTCCGACGGAGCATCCCAGACATCGTCACGGCCTGCTTCTGAGGGTCCCCAGAGGAAGGTGGGTCGTCCACGCAAAAGACGTGAGAGTCAGCGGACCATCACCATCTCCCAGGTCACCTGGCCTGGCACCTGGCCCTCTGGCGCAACAGCAGCACCTCATCCAATGACATTCTCTGCCACATGGACTTGCTGGTCACTGTCTGACCAATGTTGACAAAGACTGTGGCATGGACTCTGATGACTTCCAATGGCAAGGATCCCAACTCCCCCTGTGAACTTTGGATTACAGACACCCGGCGAGCACCACTTTACATCCCCCCAAACACGTACCCCACCACTAATAAAAATCTTAGAAATCACGAGATGATGCCGTCATTTAGCATTATTCCATTACATGTGTGTGTTGGAAAGTCAAACCATGCCTGAGTTTTTAAGTAACTCCAACCATGCATACCCTGGGGTCTGAGTCTGGCACAGGACACACATGGGTCACAATGTATCATCCAATACAGACATGGAGCACCATACTCACCCTGATGGGCCCAACCAGCTGAGGGGGTACCTGCACAACTGTGCGGACAGACCTATTTCGAAGAGCAACAGTCATGCGCAGAGGTCAGGGATCATGTGGAGTGTCCTGGGGTGGGAGTCCCAGGTATGTGTAGCCAGGTGGGAGAACTATGTCCTGCAAGCAGAAGTCAGGTGGATGTGGAGAATGGTGGCCAGGCCAAGGTTGGATGCATGGAGATGGCACAATGGGGTCTTGGATGACAGTGCCACAAGGTTGTGTTGGGGTCGTGGTCATGGGCTGCATCCTGAGTGTGGGCGTGGATTGTGAAGATCATCCTGCAGCTGACAGTGATCCATTGCAGCTATCTCTGTTGGACGGTGATGTGGCTGGGTCGCCGGATGTTGAAGCAGAGGTGTGCAGATGCACCCTGGATGTGGACAAGTCTCATGGGAGTTGTAACGTACTTCTCCCTAGAGTGCAGGGTAGGATTAGACACGGATGTTGAAGTTGACCTGGGGGATGGTCTGTCTTGCCTTGAGGTGGATTGAACTGTGGATCTTGGTCATAATGCAGAGTGTGCTGAAGCCTGAGGTACAGATGCTGGTGATCAGCATAGCACATGTGAGCAAGCATTCCATGATGCACACCAGCTCGTGTGCGTGGACACTGTGTGCCTGTGCAGGTCCCTTGCGGGTGGGACACAAGCAGTTGACCCAGCTGTAAGGGGACAATCCGCAGATGAACACCTCAGTCGTGTAGAAGTCCAGCATCAGGTGGCCAACGTGCAGCCATCTGCCAATGGATACCATGCATTATTCAATATGAGAACTGGCAAGGACTGCGTCTTTGGGGAGGGTGAGGAGCACCTGCCTGTCAATGGGACACCAGATGATGATGAGATGCAGTGCGCATGTCATGGTGTAGAGGTGGATCCTGGACACATTGTAGACTGACATGCTGAGACATGATACCTGTGCCATGTGTCCCACAACGACACCACACTACATGCAGAGGCCTGGAGTACCACTCACATGGCCATGTTGGGGTACAGAGCCGGTGGGGAGTAGGAGGGACATCACTTGGTTGGTGTGACAGGGCCTGGAAGGGGTGCCAGCGCTGTGTAGGCAGTTGGAGTTGCACACTCATTATGCAAAGGTGTTGTGTGGGCGATGAGTGCATGCCTGAGTGCATGCAACAGATGTATTGGATGGACATTGCTTGGTGGGTGGCCTCAACATCATGGTGTAGCGTGATGTGGCACATGCAAGGACATGAGGCACATGCAATGTGCACGTAGCATGTGCAGACGGTCCAGCCTTTCCCACCGCAACTGTGTCACACACAAGCAGATTACACCAAAATGAATGGGTGGAGGGAGGAAGGGGGGTGCGTCTTAGAGGCGTGTGTGTGAGGGCAAATATAGAAACTCTGTGTGCCCTTGCTGCAGGGCCTGCAGCAGCAGGCGCCTGGTCCTGAAAACCATGCCACAAGTTGCACACTAACACAAGCATGTCAGAAAGGACTACTGCAAAAGGTGTATGAGAAGGGAGGAGTGTCTGGTTCAACATGGCACACACACAGACAATAAATGCACATGCAGCAAAGTGGCCGTTGTGGGGACTGAGATGCCAAAATACCTACACAGCCATGTACATCATGCACATTACATATCATAATCCCTGACAAACAGCTTGCATCTTGCTACTCTACACATAGACTCATATGCACAATCTGTGACAACTATGCCAGACATGCCGCATGCACAGTGGCAAGAGACCTGCATTGACAGAGATGAGGCACCTTGGAGGCTGAGGGACACCTTTATTAGTCATGTTTTCCGGAAGGCAAATGCATCTATATTAACAGATGCACAGGTCATGTGGATGAACATGTGGAACCTACACTGGCACCCCCCTTTGCACCACAGATGCAGGAAACCCATAGAACTGGCACACAAGTGACGGGTTTGAGGCAAACACCCGTGCTGCTCACGGAGAGGCTGCAATTCACCATTGAGCCACTAATGGGGATGTCCCACACTATGTCAACCCGGTGCATCCCGTATGTTTCCAAGGGCAGTGTCACACACTTTGATGCCTTCATCCCAATCCACAATCACATTACAGATGACTGTCACCAAGTGTGACTATCAATTCAGGTGAATCCAGCTCCCTGTCATGTGACCCATGGTGATTCTACATGTATGCTAAGTAACCAAACATGAATAGGAGCAGTGCACACACATTCCAAACAAATAGCACACCCAAAAAGCCGTGGTGCATCCCTTACCCTAAGGTGATTTTTCGACATGTCCGTGCATGTTACGCTGATTCAGCACACGTTGCTGTATTCATGAGGAATAGCAGGAGCACAACAATGCCACCAGCAGACAGCATGCGCAAATACCTGGGGATGAGAGACACACAAGAAGTGAGCCAAAAGAAGCACATCCGCATGCATGGGCATGTACTCGACACGTATAAGGTTGTCAACATGCTAGGTGAAAATAGTGTCTCAGGTAAGACATACTGTTATTACACCATCACTCGAGTGACACATCCAAACACACCTCTGACTCACTTGCCATACATGCAGATGGACCCACACATTGCAACACATGCCACACAAGGCTCAATGCGTGCACACTCAGACACTGCAACTCACCACTAAGCAAAGAAGTTGAGTATGAGCCGACTCCGGATGTCCTCTTCCTCCTCCTCCTCAACATCACTTGCCTCGTCACCAAGCCCCTCGTCCTCCATGGGTGGATGTTCCTGCTCATCCGGATCCAGGATGAGTGGCACAGCTTTCTCCACTGCCATGTTGTGCAGCATGCAGCACACGAGGAAGATTTTGCAGACCTTCACCGGTGCATATGGGAGTGCGCCGCCGGTCTTGTGGAGGCACCGGAATCGGCTCTTCAGGAGGCCAAAGGTCCTCTCTATCACGCGCCTGGTCTGCCCATGGGCGTTGTTGTACCGGTGATCGGCAGCTGTTCTGGGGTTGCGGAGAGGCGTGATCAGCCATGGCATGTTGGGATAGCCAGAGTCCCCTATATGGAAACATCATGGACAGAAGTGGGTCAGGAGAAGCAGTAAGACAGAAAGATGACGTTAAATACAGAAGTAACAGAGTATACCCACCAACAAGACATGCTCGTTCATTGCGCAGCTGCAGCATCATTTCAGGCACCCTGCTACGCCTCATGATGTAGGCATCGTGTGCTGATCCTGGAAAACGAGCACAGACATGGGAAATCACCATGTTAGCAAGACACACCACAAGGGCATTAATGGAGTGGTAATGTTTCCTTTTTCTATAAGCTACCTCCTGTGCCTGTGGTGGTACCATAGCCACATGTGTCCCATCAATAGACCCAATGACATGGGGCATCCCTCCCAGGGTATAGAAGTCACCCTTGACACCTGTCAACTGCTCAGGAGTTGGGAAATGAATGAACTCATCCAGGTGAAGCAACATGGCCTCTAAAAAATCATGCAGGACATGGCTGAACATGGTCTGGGACATGCCACCAACATGAGCTATGGTCTCTTGAAACGTACCCGTGGCAAAGAAATGTAGGGCTGCCATCACCTTCATCTTGGGTATCAGTGCAGTAGGATACCTGTGTAGCGGTTGGAGGTGTGGTGCCAGCCTTGCTGTCAAGTTCAGAATCAACCGTTGGGTGAAGCGGCAGCGGCGTATACAGTCACGTTCCCTCAGGGCAGCCAAATCTGGGATTGGTCGGGGGAGAGGCGGAGCCCTGCAGTAATTTGGAAGGGACAACGAAGAGTGAGTACAGTACAACAACACTGTCAATGTACTGAGCACATGTTGAACAGCCAATACACATATGCTACATGCAGAGTCAGGTCTGTGCAATATATCCTGGACACGTATGCCAGGCAGGTGACACTACTACCAAGAGCCAGCTACAAACGTGGATTCACAAGCTCAACATGACATGGCATGAAACTAGCTGTGAGCCAGTGTAAGTGAACAGGCAGACGCATTACAGGAGTGACAGACATCCACATGTGTGCAGAATAAGGATGTTTATCATACAGATAGGTTGCGGAACTCTAGAAGCACAGGTCACATGTCCCTGAAAAAAGGACAGACCACACACCTTGCCATGAAGGGGTACATGTCAAAACTGATCACACATACATTGATACTACGCAGATATGTCCTTGTCTCGCAAGTCCATGTTCGATGCATACATACACACGTTACGTCTGATTCCACATGTGTCCTGGTGTGCATAATAGTGTGCCATGCCCATCCACACACATGCACATGTTGGATGCAGCAACTGCAGATGCATTTGACGGAACACCAACAGCAAGCTTATGGGAACACATGACACACACATGACATACTCACATCGTGCAACACCGGTAGTCACATGTCAGGTGTCATTATCCGTGTACCTGGCATCAGGGGACAGTTGCGGGTGTTGGCGACTGTGGCATGCCAGTGACGCAGTGCTCAACAAGTCTGTACTACATGCACACATGTCAAAGGTGTGAAGGGGATGTGTGGCACATAGTGCACCTTGACACATGACATGTGTACACAGCTCATCACACATCTATTGGGTTCAAACATGAGGAGATTTGTGCCACATCACAGCCTGACACACCTAGGCCCGAGACATGTAGGACTGCACTGACAATGACTTGATGTCCAGCCTCGGCCAAGTATGACAGCTCAATTCCTTTCTGTGTGCCGCCTGTCACCAGTGTAAGGTGTGAAACGCACCGTACACACGCTCTGAGGGCGTGTGTAGGGTCCTTATCACTATGGTTGTGTCGCCGTAGGCGTACGCCATAGGGATACGGTCCGTACACGCGTGTGTAGGGTCCGTATCCCTATGGTAGTGCAGCCGTAGGCGTACGCCCTAGGGATACGGTCCGTAGAGGCGTCTGTAGGGTCCGTACCACTATGGTTGTGTCGCCGTATGCGTACGCCCTATGGATACGGTCCGTACACACGTGTGTAGGATCCGTACCACTATGGTTGTGTCGCCATAGGGATACGGTCCGTACAGGCGTGTGTAGGGTCCGTACCACTATGGTTGTGTCGCCGTAGGCGTACACCCCAGGGTTACGGTCCGTACAGGCGTCTGTAGGGTCCGTACCACTATGGGTGTGTCGCTGTAGGCGTACGCCATAGGGATACGGTCCGTACAGGCGTCTGTAGGGTCCGTACCACTATGGTCGTGTCGCCGTAGGCTTACGCCATAGGGATCCAGTCCGTACACGCGTGTGTAGGGTCCGTACCACTATGGTTGTGTCGCCGTAGGCGTGCGCCCTAGGGATATGGTCCGTACAGGTGTCTGTAGGGTCCGTACCACTATGGTTGTGTCGCTGTAGGCGTACGCCATAGTGAGACGGTCCGTACACGCATGTGTAGGGGCCGTATCACTATGGCGTATGCGTACGGCGACACAACCATAGTGATACGGCCCCTACACACGCGTGTACGGACCGTATCCCTATGGTGTACGCGTACGGCGACACAACCATGGTGATACGGACCCTACAGACGCCTGGACGGACCGTATCACTGGAGTAGTGGTGCCCTAGGGGCGTGGAACGCTCCGTACCTGTGTGTGTATAGTGAAATTACATAGGGGACACATGAGGGACAATTATAAGGGCCCAAATGCATGCTGGTTGTCATGGAGACCCAGTTTCAAGTTCACATTTTTTCATCAGGTGGCCAGCAGAAGTCGGTTGGAGACAATATACAAAGTTGCAAAGTGTTTTTTGACATGACATCATGCTCATTTTTTAAAACATGCAAAGGCACCCACTGGGGTAGGTTTAAAGGGATTGGAGGAAACGTAGGATGCAAATGAGATTGACCAATCACTCTGTACTCCTGTAAATGAAACTGGCCAGCAAGGCAAATATAAGGCAGCCAGGCCCCATGAGAGAGCACTTGCTTGCACAACCTTTCATTCCACACCACTGCTGCTGCTCGTGATTCCTCTGGCACCATGTCCAGGTCTGTGGAGAGGGCCCAGCCATTCACCCAGGAGGAGAACCAGGCCCTGCTGGATGTGATCCTCCCACAGTACCCCAGCCTGTATGGGAGACCAGGGGAGCAGGTGAGTGCTGACTCCATTAGCTTAGACTGTGCCCCTTTTTTGTGACTGTCACTTCTGGCATTGTGTCCAGGTGTGACAGACATGCAATGTTCTTTAGAGTGGGTCCCAGGTGGGGGGAATGCCTCATGTCTCCCATGCAGAGCATGCTGTAGTGCATGTCTGCACTCCTCACTTGCATAGTGCTTACTGTGACAATCACTGCATGGTGCATGCCACATTCAGCCTGGCTAATCCTCTTCGGAATGTTGTTTCTACAGTCCTGATGTGATTCTGTGGTCCCCCCAGTGTGACAGGTGACTGTACCCCCAGATGTGCGTGAGTTGAGTGTACCTGTGCTGAGAGTGTCCAAATGATGTGTTCGTCCCCTGGACATTGGTGTGTGTGTAAGTCCCCTGTCATGTGGGTGAGTCTCTATGTGGAGTGTTGCACCCCAGCTGCATGAGGGATGCATATACCCTACCCATCTGATGTGAGTAGGGAGCAGTGCTGTGTGTCTGACGTGCTGAGCCTGCCCCACACCTGTGACACCCCCCAGTCTAGTGGCACATGTGCAGAGTGATGTTTGTACCCGCAGTTGCCAATGGCAGGTGATTGTCCTGTGCCTGTGTGTGTCTGAGTACCCTGCTGAGGTTGCATCAGTGGCCTGGGGCATGTGACTGCTTTGAGGTGCTGTACATAATCGTGGTGTAGCTTGTGATGCACAGTGTGAGCCGGGATCAGTGATTGTGTTGCACCCTTCATTCCACCTCTGTACTTTCAATGCCACGTAGTGCATTTGGCCGTCCCCAGAGGATGATGTCCCTATGACAAAGGTGCGATGAGTTTGCTGCATACTATGCCCTGTTCAAACCAGCCAAATTGTTCAAATGTGTGTCTCTGTGACATGGAGCAGGTGTATTGATGTTGTCTCACTTTGTCATCCTCACAGGTAGGCGTCTATGCCAAGGGGGAGATCTGGAAGCAAGCCGTCAGTGCCGTGAGGTCAGTGGAGGGTCGGAGGCGGCGCCTGGCCCAGGTGAGGAAACGCTGGCAGGATATCCGGTGCTGGACCAGGAGGATCGCCCGGGTCCTGCTGGGGGACTCACCAGAGAGCCATAAGAACCGTGGGCGCCGGCGTCTGACCCACCAGATGAAGCATGTCCTGGCGGTGGTCTTCCCTGACTTGGATAGCCGCTTAGTGGAGAAGCAGCAGCAGGAAGGGGGTAGGTACATATGTGTTTGTTGTGTGTCACCAGCTTTTGGAAGTGCGCAGTTGCATGGATACACTGCCAGGGTTTAAATGTGCATTGCATAACCAGTTCCCCAAAGTAAACCGGTGCTGTTCTTCCTCCCTTCCACTCCTTGCCATGTGTTCCCTGGTCTGTGTGTAGTCACTCTTGCACAAGGTAATCTAGGCTGGCAGTTAATCCAAGTGCCCAATGCTTGCAGCATCATGTGTGGGGGTGGTGTGTAACAGGTTTTGGGACCTTGCCTGTGCCCTGGCCAGTTCAGTCATTGTGGGGTCCATGTAAGTTGGCACAGATGCTGAGTCCCGACATAGGAGTGTGTCTTAAAAGTGTACTGCCTTACAGCATGCATGTCCAATGTTGTGCCCTCTGACATGATGTGCATGAGTGGGAGTAATGCATAGTGCAGGGATGGTTGCTTCAGTTGAAGTCATATCCATCCAGGACCATGGAGGAGTGTGGCCACAACAGTCCCCTGGGGCACCTTTTCCTAGGTATCATGTGTGTCATCCAACAATGTGGACATTCTCTGTGTCTTCAGCATAGGTTGGGCTCTGTGGCATTGTACCCTGGCCTCATTTGTATTTACGTTAAGTGTGCTACATGTGTCCACTGTACAAGGTGACCCAATTTGGCTTGTGCATACTCACAGTGGCCAGTGCCTGTGTGTTTTGGTACAACTATCTGATGATGGTTGTTTGTCAATTATATGTGTGGACAGGCGCACGAGGGTTAGTTCGTGTACATTCGGGATTTATTGAAGGGCATTTTAGTAATCCCCGAGTAAGAGGTAAATGTAAATGTAAATGTGTATGTACTTGTATAGCGCACTGCCACCCCCAACGGGGGTATCCTGGCGCTTTTACTCATACCGCTGTGGAACCCTTCCTGGCCTTTCCCTGTGAAATGTCCTCTCCTGGGCACCCCCATGGTGAAGCCAGGCATCCCAGCGCTGCTGGGGCCGTTGTGGAGATTAAGCAAGCTATTGCCCAGAGTCGCAGCGTGGGACCCATGATTAGAGTAGGCACCGAGGCGAGAATTATCAGGTCTGAGGAAATTGAATCCAAGACCCGCCGAGGCGGGGGATTGAACTCTGGTCCCGGGGAGGTGTAAGTACTTCCTCTGTGTCACTCACATTGTCTCAGGTAGGGGGGGGGTTTGTGCGGGCATGGCCTACATGTCCAAACCGTATGTGTCCTTGCCAGGTCTGGCCTGTGTGTGATGATTGTCTGAACATACACTCAACATGCAGTGGCCCAGTCATGTTGGGCAGGGTTTAATGTATTTGCTAAGCAGCATGTGCCAAGAGTTAAATGACATGGTTCCTGCTCATCCCTTTTTTGGCTACGGTGTGTGGTCCAGATGCTGTACTCGACTGTCCCCAGAGACTAGCTCCTCTGTCTAATTTGGTATCAAGTTCTTTGCTGTTGTGTGATGCTCTCCATTGTTTCTCAGTGGCATGGTGGGTCAACCAACTGTGTGGTGCAGGGCCTACATATGTGCGTAGTATTGTAGATGTTACTCATGTTGCCTTTCATGCTTTGCACTGTGACCTATGTAGTTTTGAATCATGTGTCATATGTATACAGGTGTCTGATTATGTCCTGTCTCTTCACCTTGCCCACAGTATCATCGGGGGAAACCGAGGGAGTCACTGGCACGGACCTTGAGGAGGCATCCAGCAACGGTGCCACCAGTGCTGGCGAGTCTGACTCAGCGAGTGGCATGGAGGCCGAGGGGGGTGATGCGGAGGACCTGTCCAGTCCCACCACCGACTATGACGCTGACGGGTCCGAGGCTGAGCTCCCAAAGGGGGCGGATGCTGCTCCCAGAGCTGAAAGCAGCACTCCATCTGTCGCCGCCCCCTCCATTCCCATCACCGGCCTCCCACTTGCTTGGGTCCCTTGCCTCCGTGCTAGGCGCCAACAAGTCTCCTTCGGGCCGGGCACCGCACCCCCTGCCCCTGTCTCCCCTGCTGCCGTCAATGCCGAGTCTGTGGACATTCTGTGGCAGTTGCAGGTTGGTCAGACATCGGTGCTTAATGTCCTCCATGGCCACACCAGACTGCTGACACAGATGGTGTCGTACATGGAGGGCATGTCAGCAGCGATGTCTGATCAACGGATGTTGCTGAAGTCCATAGACTCGTCACTGACTGCAGCAGTGGATCTCCAGCAGCGCTCCATCCCCCCTACCCCTGCACCATCCACACTTCCCACTACCATGCCTGTCCCATGCACACCCAGACGTCCCCATGCACGCACCCCACCAGACACAGGCAGCACACCACCAGGGAAGGCCAGGCACACTCCTCCAGTCATGCACACACAGGGGGAAGTAGGCACACCCACTGGGTGTGGGGGCAAACGGCAGGCACGCAGCCACAGTGGGAGTCCGCAGTCCTCAAGACCCACTTCCTCCAAAACCACTCCCCTTAGCTCTCCTGGCCAACTGTCAGATAAAGAGTCCTTCGTGGCCAGTGTGTCCCTCAGCCCCAGTGTGGCACCACCCCACAAGCGGTAGAGGCAGTGCCCGGCCAGGGTAGTTGAGTCCCCCCCCTGTCCACACCCTCCCCCAGGAGCGCTGCAACCCATCCCTCCGACCCCCCCCCTCTCCTTGGGGCCTGTGGTTCATTCGGGTGCAGGGGAGACGCTGGGAGACCTTGCCACCGTATGCAGCGCCATCCTCACCACCACCTTTTGCGCTGCCCCACCCCCTGTGGTGGAGTCGTCCGTCCCTGCACCCACAACACCTACCCTTGCCCCTCCTGTCCCTGCGGTGCCTGGTCCTTCCCCCCCACATGATGCCCCCCCCTTCTGTGGATGATATGGAACAGTGAACTGTGCAGGCAAGCTAGGGGAGACACAACCCTGAGTGTCCCCCACCGGGACTTTTCACATGTCCTGTCCTATGGGCCCTCTATATTGTGGACATTCATTTAGCAAATATTATTTTCTGCTGAATAAAGCATTTTGTTTTTCTTTTGCACACTGATGCTTTCCTGGACTTGCTGTTGGTAGTGCTGCTCCATGATTTGGGGTGGTGATAATGTGTTAGGTGTCTGGGAAATGTTGTAGTGTGCTGCTCATGGGGTGGACCCTGGTATCTGTGTGCCATCACAAGGGCTCTGCAAATAATCTTTGGTCATGTGTGCTCTTACTGTATGGTGATATTGTCCCAAGGTGTGTTCCTTCCTCTGTGGACCCTGACATTTTCCCTGCAGGCTGTTTCCCAATTGTTGTGCTGAGCTGTGTCTACATATCCTGGGTGTGTGACGGATCCCTTCAACTTTGGCCATGCATGCTCAGCAATGTCTCCACCTGCATCATTTGTGGCATCCTTGGTGGTCACTGTACTAATGTATGGAGTATATTGACATGACTTCATGTGGACATGTTCCCTTTTACGCCCTATGCATGTGTGTACTCCCAGCCTCGCACACATGTGTTACATGTTCTGCAGGCTCTTTGGTCACCTGACTGACAATTGTGGGCATTGTATCCGTGGGTACTCCACCCTTTTCCATCCACGGGAGGCAACAACTTGTTGGCTGCCCCAGCACCTGTACATTCCTATCAGTACTGGAATGTGTGTGACAGTGTGTGTTCCCTTTGGGTCTCTTAGTTTAGTAGGGTGGCACATGAGTATACAGTCTTGTTGCATGCTCTCATTGTGTGTATTGTGCTGCCAGGGGTGGGTATGCATGTGTCATTTGTCATCACACCCACATGTGGTGTGTCATGCAGTGGGGGATGGACATCCACCCTCATGGGAGTGGGACACTGCTGTCAGTGATGTGTTGGCATGCCACTCTCAATATAGTCGCACTTTGTGTATGCCTTCATGCACCCATGGTGTTTTGCTAATTGTAGGATGGTGTACACACCACCATGTCTCTGTCCACTGCTGGGGGGACTCTGCACCCACCCCTCCTATGTCTGGGCACTGCTGGAAGTGATAGGCACCCACCCCTCCTATGTCTGGGCACTGCTGGGAGTGATAGGCACCCACCCCTCCTATGTCTGGGCACTGCTGGGAGGACTCTGCACCCACCCCTCCTATGTCTGGGCACTGCTGGGGCTGATGGCCACACACCCCTATGTGTCTGTCCACTGGCGTGGTACGAGCCATACCCACGTCCTACGTCCTGGGTATGGGCCCTACCCCTACGGCACCCCAACAATGGCGGGACGGCCCGTACCCATGCCTTTTGGACGTGGGTATGGGTCGTACCCCCATTGTTGGGGTGCCGTAGGGGTACGTACCGTACCCATGCCTTTAGGACGTGGGTATGGCTCGTACCAAGCGTACCCCTACATCACCACTGCAATGGTGGTACGGGCCGTACCCATGCCTGTGGGACGTGGGTACGGGCCGTACCACCATTGTGGCGGTGACGTAGAGGTACGGCCCATACCCAGGCCTTTAGGACGTGGGTACGAGTCGTACCCCCATTGTTGGGGTGCCGTAGGGGTACGTACCGTACCCATGCCTTTAGGACGTGGGTACGGCCCGTACCACGCGTACCCCTACATCACCACTGCAATGGTGGTACGGGCCGTACCCACGCTCGGGGGGCCTGGGTACGGGCCGTGCCACCATTGTGGCGGTGACGTATGGGTACGCGTGGTACGGGCCGTACCCACGCTCTTCAGGCGTGGGTACGATTCCTACCCTTACGTCACCCCAACAATGGCGGTACGGCCCGTACCCATGCCTTTGGGACGTGGGTACGGGCCGTAACGCCATTGTTGGGGTGCCGTAGGGGTACGGCCCGTACCCACGCCTTAGGAGCGTGGGTACAGGTCGTACCACGCCCACCCCTATGTCACCCCAACAATGGCGGTACGGCCCGTACCCATGCCTTTGGGACGTGGGTACAGGCCGTACCGCCATTGTTGGGGTGACGTAGGGGTGGGCGTGGTACGACTCGTACCCACGCTCTTAAGTTAAGGCGTGGGTACGGTGCGTATCACAATTGTTGTGATGCCGGTTCGCGTCCATGTTGACTTCCGTTGTGGCGGACGCAGGCCTTGGTGGAGACGCCCCCATCCCCGAAGTGACCAGGCCCTGGGGGTCAGGTATGTACAGGGCATGTGTGATTTTGGACTTGGGTGGGGGTTATGTTTCCTGCCCCTGCCCCCCCTTTGCCCCTGGGTGTTGTTCTGACCTTCTGTGGCATCTGCGTCGGTTCCTGTACACCAGGTGGACTGCTATGCGGGCCGGGATGACACTTAGGTTGGGGTCCATGGCTGTCCGTCGCGTACAGGTGCTCCTTCTGCGCGTCGTCCTGATTTCCCGGCAATTTTTGGCTGCCGTAAAATATTGTCCGTGCGGAGTGACGTCGGCACGAATCGTACTTGCTGGTTCGTGAAACGCTGCCGGACTCCGTCCGGACGTCAAGTCCGCGGTGTCCCAGATCAGAATTGTGGGTATTTTTAGGCCGGTCGGTGGTTTTTACGATTCATACGCAAATGGTGTTTGCGTACGAATCGTACTTGCATGTTTGTAAGGTATTTTTCGCGGGTACGAGTC
This sequence comes from Triturus cristatus, assembly GCF_964204655.1. Taxonomy (NCBI): domain Eukaryota; kingdom Metazoa; phylum Chordata; class Amphibia; order Caudata; family Salamandridae; genus Triturus; species Triturus cristatus. The sequence goes on from NC_140594.1 coordinate 69,802,571, forward strand.
GGACGGAGAAAACGCTCCGTCCGACGGTTCGTACCCGGGTTTTAATGGATCGGAATTGGCACCAAATTGTCTGAAAAAATATCAGTGGTATTTTATAGTAATATCTATAGCAGTCGCAAGGTCACTTATGTTGCAAAACTGGAGAACAAATAAACAACCAATGATTTGACATTGGGTTAATAAAATATGCAGCACTTATAGATTTGAAGAGGCCTATGCAAAGCATGTAGGAGCCACTGTAAGATTTTGGGCTACCTGGGCAAGCTTCTCTTCTTATTTTATAACTTAGATGATAATATTCCTATTGAATAGCACTGTCTTTAGGGATTAAACATTTGCACTTCACTAAAACATTTGCTGCTAGTTCTATAGGCACTTTAGTAATTTTGATAACAATATGAAAGAGAGAAGTGGTTGCTAGTAAGTACAATTTATTGATTTTCCCTGAATGCTGCTGGGGGAAGGAAATGTTTTGTTTTTTTTGAGTTATGATGGGAAAGAAATGTTTGGTAGACTATGAGAATACGGTATAATGTGGGCCAGTGATTAACGTATTTTATATATTATATTATAATCATATATTTTGGAACTGGTTTTTATGAAGTATTCAGCAATGGATGATAACCCTGGTCTCTTTCGCTACACAATATAATGTATTTTTCCTGATTTGAAATTTGGTACCTTCTACTTTCATTTTTTTATTTATTCTGTATTGCTATTTTAATTCTTGGTGCGCAGTCAAAATATCACATTTTTTATATCGACCTACAATAATATCGAGTTTTTAATATCGTAGGGACAGAATATCGATGTCAAGAATATCGTTGACCAGAATATCGACCTTAAGGTAAGTAATATTGTTTTTTTATATCGAAGTAAGTAATATAGTTAGCAAAAATATTGATGTTAATAATATCGATATTTATATTAGTGATATGTATTTTAGTATGTATTTTATATGTATGTTTAACATTTTTTGTAATGTACTTTCATTATTGTTAAATATATGTATTAAATGTTTAGAAATTAGTAATTGTTTTGTAAGTAAATTTTGTGTATTAGTATCAGTGCGGTTTGTGGGTTTATTGGGGGATTAGGGTGGGAAGTAATTTAATTAAAATTAATTAATAATATGTTTTTATTTGTTTTTGATTATTAATTTTTTGTTAAATAATCATTAATTGGCCATTAATTTTTATTAATTGATTAATTTATCATTATAATAATTATAATTAATGTATTACTGATTTTAATTTATTGTCATTGGTAATTAATTTATTGTTAATTAGTTATTAATTGGCAATTAATTTTTATTAATTGATTAATTGATAATTAAATTATGCTATTTTTTATGTGTAGCGGGTTGTGGGTTTATAGGGGAATAGGGTGGGAAGTAATTTCATTATAATTAATTAATTAATATGTTTTTATTTATTGTTGCTGATTATTAATTTATTGGTAATTAATTTTTAATTGGCCATTCATTTTTAATTGGTTAGTTAATAATTATATAAATTATTATTAATTTATTATTAATTTATATTTATTGTTATTGTTAATTATTTATGGTCAATTTACTATTACTTGGTAATTAATTTTTATTAATTGATTAATTGATAATTAAATTAATTGTGTTATTTTTTATGTGTAGCGGGTTGTGGGTTTATAGGGGAATAGAGTGGGAAGTAATTTATTATGATTAAGTAAATATTAATTTAATTTTATTGGTATTTATAATTTTTGTTAATTATTTTTTAAATTATTTATTTTTCAAAAATTATTAAATTAATAAGTATGTTAATTTTACCCCTACGCTATCCAAAACTTTCCCTACTGTTGCACTCACTGGAGTGGGAATAGTAATTTTTTACCCCTACTGTATCCAACACTTTCCCTACTGTTGCACTCACTGGAGTGAGAATAGTAATTTTTACCCCTGCGCTTTTCAACACTTTCCCTACTGTTTCACTCACAGGAGTGGGAATAGTTATTTTTACCCCTACGCTATCCAACACTTTCCCTATTGTTGCACTCACTCGAGTGGGAATAGTAATTTTAACTGCTACGCTCTCCAACAATTACCCTACTGTTGCACTCACTGGAGTGGGAATATTCATTTTAACTGCTAGTCTATCCAACACTTTCCCTACTGTTGCACTCACTGGAGTGGGATTAGTAATTTTTACCCCTACGCTATCCAACACTTTCCCTACTGTTGCACTCCCTGGAGTGGGAATAGTAATTTTAATCCCTACGCTACCCAACACTTTCCCTACTGTTGTACTCACTGGAGTGGGAATAGTAATTTTTATCCCTACGCTATCCCACACTTTCCCCACTGTTGCACTCACTGGAGTGGGAATAGTAATTTTTACCTCTATGCTATCCAACACTTTCCCTACCGTTGCACTCACTGGAGTGGGAATAGTAATTTTAGCTGCTACTCTATCCAACACTTTCCTTACTGTTGCACTGACTGGAATGGGGATAGTAATTTTTACCCCTACGCTAAACAACACTTTTCCTACTGTTGCACTCCCCGGAGTGGGAATAGTAATTTTAATCCCTACGCTATCCAACACTTTCCCTACAGTTGCACTCCCTGGAGTGGGAATAGCAATTTTAATCCCTACGCTATCCTACACTTTCCTTTCTGTTGCACTCACTAGAGTGGGAATAGTAATTTTAACCCCTATGCTATCCAACACTTTCCCTACTGTTGCACACACTGGAGTGGGAATAGTAATTGTTACCCCTACGCTATCCAACACTTTCCCTACTGCTGCACTCCCTGGAGTGGGAATAGTAATTTAAATGCTACGCTATCCAACACTTTTGCTACTGTTGCAGTCACTGGAGTGGGAATAGTAACTTTTACCCCTACGCTATCCAACACTTTCCCTATTGTTGCACTCACTGGAGTGTGAATAGTAATTTTTAGACCTACGCTATCCAACACTTTCCCTACTGTTGCACTCCCTGGAGTGGGAATCGTAATTTTAAACTCTACGCTATCCAACACTTTAGTGCCGATTCCGATCCGTTAAAAAAAATTACCGCACGACTCGTATCCGTATTTTTTTACGTACGAATCGTACAAGTGCCGTCCCACCGGTGAAGTACGATTCGTTCGGGAAAAATACATACGAATCGCTCCGGGAAAAGTCTACGAGACGTCCCCGAACAGTTTTACATACAAATCGTAAAACTGAAGTCCAAGCGCACAAGTACGATCCGTACTGCCCTTCCGAAAACACAAGCGCATGGAAAAGGCCCTGTACGGTGCTAACGCCGTACCACTCGTATCCGGGTAAATGTGTGCTCGGGATACGAGTCGTACAGCCCCTCCTCCCCCCATATGTCAGCACCGTACCCCCCACCCATGTCCGCACTCTACCCCAGCCCCATACATGTACGCACCATATCCCACCACCGTACCCCAGATCCTGTACTTGGACGCACCGTACCCCAGCACCGTACCCCTGGCCCGTACATGGACGCACCATACCCCAGCGCCATACCCCAGCCCTGTACTTGTACGCACTGTACCCCAACACCGTACCCCAGCCCCGTACATGTACGCACCATACCCCAACACCGTACCCCAGCCCCGTACATGTACGCACTGTACCCCACCACCGTACCCCAGCCCCGTACTTGTACGCACCGTACCCCACCACCGTACCCCAGCCCCGTACTTGGACGCACCTTACCCCAGCGCCGTACCCCAGGCCCGTACTTGGACGCACCGTACCCCAGCGCCATACCACAGCCCTGAACATGTACGCACCGTACCCCAACACCGTACCCCAGCACCGTACTTGTACGCACCGTACCCCAAGACCGTACCCCAGCCCCATACTTGGACGCACCGTACCCCCCACCGTACCCCAGCATTGCGTATGTACGAACCGTACAACAACATTGCATATGTGAGCACTGTACAACAACATCGCGTATGTACGCACCTTACATATGCTAAAACGACTCGTACAGAACCAGGACACTGTAAAACAGCACAAGGAGGGTCAATTCGACTCGCACAACACCACAAAACATGTCTACAGTAGAAAAAACATCTAAAAGACTGACCTGGCACATCCAAACAGGCAAACAGAGGCCCAAACTCACAACCACCTCTTATAACACACCCACCAAAATTTCAAACCCAGCCACACCCACAAATGGACCAATAAAAAGGGCCCACACTCACAAACCATGAGCCTTTGCAACAGACCCACTGCTGACAGACACCACACACAAACAACTGCACCCATACACCTTAACTTACACACCTTCACACAACCTCCTTCACACATACCCCTTCTACACATTCACACACACACCTACAAATTCACACCCACAACCATCCACACCCACACCCCACACCATGCCCACAGACAAGAATCCAAAGTTCACAAGGGAGGAGCTTGACATCCTTGTCAACTAAGTCATCAGAGTCGAGCCACAGCTCTTTGGAACATTGATCAGACAGACCAGCATAACCGAAAAATCACGCCTGTGGCAGAGGATCGTCGATCGGGTGAATGCTGTTGCGCCCATCAGAAGGACCAGGAATGAATGCCAAGCCAGGTGGTACGATCTGCGGAGGGCAGTCAAGCGCAAAATGAACGAGGACTACGCACAGAGCAACATCACTGGAGGTGGGCTTTCCCCGAAGACCGGTACATTACCATCCCTGGGAGGAGAAGGTGATGGCCCTGCTTCCGCCAGTGGGAGTACACAGAGTCGAAGGAGTTGCCGAGCCTGGTGAGTACACAAACAACTTACGTAACATGGGGGTAATGGCATCCACACCCCAACTACAACAAATGCACTCACCTACCCCCAAGCCCTCCCCAGACACAACCACACTCAAAAACAACGCTCATGCCACTAACATGTGTATGCCCCATTCACAAAGCAAGGCCATGCCATGTCCCAGGCTACACAAACCACAAACCCAAGACTGGATGTCCGGGATGCTGGGAGAGTGGGGATCACAAAAAATATTGTATAACTCAGAAACAGACACCATTGCCCTCAGCCCATATGGCCCAGGTACATACCCATGCACCATGCTCAATGCACAGGGACTGGCAAAGTACTGACAAGGTAGCTGACACTTGGTCCTGCTGTAGGCAGCACAAGGCCCTCCTGTGACCACTGCAAACTCAAACACAAACACAACAAGCTCAGATATCTAGGACAGGAACTCACACTCACTGACATGGCAGCATGCTCCATGGGGGGACAGAAACATCACCTGGGAGACCCACTGCCAAATCACACTACACCCACCAGCAGGCACCACCAATCAATAAACAATCGATCAGGGTACTTGTAAGGCGTGCTACTTACCCGTGAGGGTCTCAAGGCGCTGAGGGGGAGGGGGGGTTCCAATACTGCTCGAAGAGCCAGGTCTTGAGGAGTCTTCTGAAGGCAAGTAGGTCTTGGGTCAGTCGTAGGTGGGTTGGGAGGGTGTTCCAGGTCTTGGCGGCGAGGTAGGAGAAGGATCTGCCGCAGGCGGTCGTACGTTGGATGCGGGGGACAGCTGCGAGGGCGAGGCTGCCGGAGCGGAGCTGGCGGGTGGGGGTGTAGAATCGGAGTCTGATGTTCAGGTAGGAATGTCCGGCGTTGTGGAGTGCCTTGTGTGCGTGGGTGAGGAGCTTGAAGGTGATCCTCTTGTTGATGTGGAGCCAGTGCAGGTCACTCAGGAGGGGGGTGATGTGGCTGTGGTGGGGGGCATTGACGATCAGTCCTGCGGAGGCATTTTGGAAGTGTTGTAGCCGCCGTTGGTGTTTGGATGGGATTCCAATCAGTCCCCTGCAACATACCCATCCACAAGTGAACATTGATGTGAATGCTAGGCACATACAACTACCTGGAGGAACTGTGGCAACTAGAATATGTATGAAACATGGATGTCACATTAAATAGCATTAACATTGTCTCTCTCTCACACACAAGGCAACGTCATGGATCTCCCCCCAACAATGGGGGGAAGTACCACAGTCCAAGGCTCGGGAGGAACCTGATCCCACCGGCAGTGACACCTCACAACACTCCGCGGATGACGCAACCCACCTGGACCCTCTGGTGTCCAAGCCCCTGCAGCACCTGCTTCAGGTACATCTGTGCCAACCACCACCCCCATTACTGCCACATCCCAGGAGCCCTGCCCACACTGAACAACTGAGCCAGTCTGACCTGGAGGGACAAGGTTCGCCGGGCACCAAGGAGGAGGCAGACAACACCGACACTGCCATCCCTCAGGGGTCCCGTAGACCCAATGTGCCCACAACGGCAGGCCAGGCTCGTGTGAGCAGGGGTGATGGGATTGGAGGCAGGCGGAGGCGAGAACCTGACCAGACAGCTGAAGGGACTGGAAAGTCACACGTACGCAACATCATGGAGGCATACCGGCGTGACACCAGGGCCATCAGTCAGGTAGTGGCGACCCTCACAGTCATTAAGAATCAGCAGACTGAGCAACACGCCAGTCAACAACAACACCAAGGACGGATGGAGACAAGACTGGCTGAGCTCCTGGCGGTGCAAAGGGACATAAGCCATTCACTCCGTCGGATTGCCGACAACATGGGCAACCCTCCCTGTGACACCAGGCGCAGACCAGCACCAGCCACATGGAGGGAGGAGGAGGATTCGTCCGACGGAGCGTCCCAAGCATCGTCAAGGCCTGCATCTGAGGGTCCCCGGAGGAAGGTGGGACGTCCACGGAAAAGACCGTGAGAGGCAGCGGACCATCCACATCTCCCAAGTCACCTGGCCTGGTACCTGGCCTTCATGCGCAACAGCAGCACCTCATTCACTGACATTCTCTGCCACATGGACTTGCTGGTCACAGTCTGACCAATGATGACCAACACTGTGGTCTGGACTCTGATGACTTCAAATGCCAAGGATCCCATCTCCCCCTGTGAACTTTGGATTCTATGCACCCGGTAGAGCACCGTATTATTTTTCTAACAAAACACGCACCCCACTGAGAATAAAACTATTTATTCATTATTAGATGTTGCAGTCATTTTGCATTAGTCCACAACATACTTGTGGGTAAATGTCTAACTATGCCTGAGTGTTGAACTAACTCCAGCCATCCATACCCTGGGATCTGAGTCCGGTACAGGACACACATGGGTCACAATGCATCATCCGATACAGCCTGGGAGCCCAATACTCACCCGTGATGGCCTCAAGCTGCTGAGGGGGGGCATGCAATACTGTGCAGACAGACCAATCAGGAAGAGGATTATGAAGGCATAGAGGTCATGGCTCATGTGGAGGTTCCCGGGGAGGGAGTCCCAGGTATGTTTGGCCAGGTGGGAGAACCATCTCCTACATGCTGGAGTTTTGTGGATGTGAAGAATGGTGGCCAGGCCAAGTTCGGATGCATAGAGTTGGGCCAACGGGGTCTTGGATGACAGACGTACAAGGTTTATTTTGGGGTCTGGGGTTGTTGACTGCCTCCTGAGTGTGTGTGAGGAGTGTGAAGGTCATCCTGCAGCACACAGTGATCCCTTGCAGCTATCTCAGGTGGACGGTGATGTGGATGGGGTGTGGGATGTTGAAGCTGAGGTGTGCAGATGCACCCTGGATGTGGACAAGTTTCCCGTGAGTTTGGATATATTTGCTCCGTAGAGGGCGGGGCAGTAGTTGACACGGCTGGTGTCGTGGACCTGGGGGATGGTCTGTCTTTCCTTGGAGTGGATCTATCTGTGGATCATGTGCATCATGCAGAGGGTGTTGCAGCATGAGGTACAGATGCTGGTGATTTGCATGGCAAATGTGAGTGACAAATCCATGATGCACACCATCTTATGTGCGTGGCCACTGGGTGCTTGTGTAGGGCCCCTACGGGTGGGACACAAGGGGCCCGATTCACAGAACTAACTTAAGACAAAATCCTAAACTTACTACTTTTGGTATTCACAGAAGTTAGGATTTTGTCTTAAGTTTGTCTTAAGACAAACTTAAGACAGACTTAAGACAGACTTAGGACAGACTTAAGACAGACTTAAGACAGACTTAAGACAAACTTAAGACTGACTTAAGACAGACTTAAGACAGACTTAAGACAGACTTAAGTTAGGATTTTGTCTTAAGTTTGTCTTAAGTTTGTCTTAAGTCTGTCTTAAGTCTGTCTTAAGTCTGTCTTAAGTCTGTCTTAAGTTTGTCTTAAGTCTGTCTTAAGTCTGTCTTAAGTCTGTCCTAAGTTTGTCTTAAGACAAACTTAAGACAAACTCCTAACTTCTGTGAATACCAAAAGTAGTAAGTTTAGGATTTTGTCTTAAGTTAGTTCTGTGAATCGGCCCCAAGGAGTTGAGCCAGCTGTAAGGGGACAATCCTCAGATGATTACCTCAGTCCTGTACAAGTCCAGCCTCAGGTGGCTGATGTTCAGCCATTCATCCACGGACCTCATGCCTTCTTGAATGTTGGAACTGGCAATGGCTGCATCTTTGGTGAGGGTGAGGAGCAGCTGGGTGTCAATGGCATACGACATGATGATGAGGTTGTGTGCGCATGTGATGGTGGAGAGGGGGGTCCTGGACACATTGAAGATTGACACGCTGAGAGATGATCCCTGGGCCATGTGCCAGATGACGCCACTATACTACATGCTGAAGGCTTGAGTCCCACTCCCATGGCCTTGCTGGTGGACGGAGCCCTTGTAGAGTAGGAGGGACATGATCTGGTTGGTGGGACAGGGCCTGGAAGGCGGGGCAGCGCTGTGAAGGCAGTTGGAGTTGCACACTCAGCATGCAAAGGTGGCGTGTGTGCGCTTAGGGTATGCCTGAGAGCAGGCGGTTGATTTGCAGATGGACATTGCTTGGAGGGTGGCTGCAACATCAGACTGTAGTGTGATGTGGGTCATGCAAGGACATGAGGGTCATGCAATGTGCACGTTGCATGTGCTGATGGTCCTGCCTTTGGCACCGCGTGGCCGCACCAGTGGCACAGACAAGATGATGACAGCCAAATGAATGGGTGGAGGGAGGCAGGGAGGAGCATCTTTGAGGCGTGTGTGTTGCCGAATCCCGCTACTTTGTGTGCCCTTGCTGCCGGGGCCGCAGCAGCAGGCGGCATGTCCTGGAAACTATGCCAAAAGTAGCTCACAAAGACAAGGATGTCAGAAAGGACAACTGCAACAGGCGTATGTAAAGGAAGGAGTGTCCGGTTACCCATGGCACACCCCGAGAAAATGGATGCACAATCACCAAAGATAACTGACACAGGATCAGGAAACAGAAGGCCGAGCTGCGCACAGAAGACACACCCTCAGCAGGCGTTGACGGCCCGTCGTGGGGACCAACATGCCCAAATACATACTCAACCATGAACTTCATACACAATAGAGATTCTAACCCATGAAGAAATGCATGCATGTAGCCAAACTACACATAGACTCATATGTATAATCTTTGACAACTATGCCAGAGATGCCGCATGCAAAGTGGCAAGAGACCTGCATTGACAGAGATGAGGCACCTTGGAGGGTGAGGAACACCTTTATTACTCAGGCTCACACTAAGGGAAATGCATCAATATGAACAGACTCACAGGTCATTTGGCTGAACATGTGGGACCTACACTGGACACCCCCTTCACAACACAGATGTTGGAAATCCAAGTGGCCTGGCACACAAGTTAAGGGGATGAGCCAAACACCCCCTGCTGCACACGGAGAGGCTGCAATTCCCCATTGAGCCTCTTATGGGGATGTCCCACACTATTTCCACCCGTAGCATCCCGGATGTTTCTGAGGGAAGTTTTACACACATTGATGCCTTCATCATAATCCACAAACCATTACAGATGACTGTCACGAAGGTTGACTATCAATTCATGGGAGTCATGCTACATGTCATGTACCCCATGGTGAGTCGACATGTATGCATGGTAACCCAACATGCACAGGAGCAGTCCCCACACATTCCAAACACGTAACACCCCCAAAATGCCTTGCTGCAATCCTCACCCAAAATGACTTTTCCCCATGTCCGTGCATGGAACACTGATTCAGCACACGTTGCAATACTCATGAGGAATAGCAGGAGGCCAACGATGACACGACCAGACAACATGCGCAAGAACCTGTGGATGACAGATGCACAAGAAGTCAGCTAAAAGATTGTTATCCGCATAGATGGTCATTTACTCTACAGGAATAATGTTGTCACCATGCGAATTGAAAATTTAGTGTCTCAGCTAAAATGAGTGGAATGACATCATCACTCGAGTGACACATCAGAACACACATCTAAGTCACTTAGCATACAGTCAGCTGGACACACACATTGCAACACATGCCACACAAGGCTCCAAGCGTGCACACTCAGACCCAGTGACTCACCATTATGAGAAGAAGTTGCGTATGAGCTGACTCCGGATATCCTCCTCTTCCTCCTCACTTGCCTCATGACCAAGCCCTTCATCCTCCACGGGTGGATGTTCCTGCTCATGCTGCTCCAGGATGAGTGGCACTGCCTTCTCCACTGCCATGTTGTGCAGCATGCAGCACACGAGGAAGATTTTGCAGACCTTTGCCGGTGCATATGGGAGGGACCCGCCTGTCTTGTGAAGGCACCGGAATCGGCACTTCAGGAGGCCAAACATCATCTCAATCACTCGCCTGGTCTGCCCGTGTTTATTGTTGTAACGGTGATCTGCAGCTGATCTTGGGTTGCGGAGAGGCGTCATCAGCCATGGCATGTTGGGATAGCCAGAGTCCCCTACATGGAAACATCATGTAAAGAAGTGGGTCAGGAGATGCCGTAAGATACAAAGATACCGCAAAACACAGGACAAACAGAGTATACCCACCAACAAGACATGCTCATTCGTTGTGCAGCCGCAGCATCATTTGTGGCACCCTGCTATGCCTCATGATGTAGGCATCGTGTGCTGACCCTGGAAAACATGCACAGACATGGGAAATCAGCATGTTAGCAAGACACACCACAAGGGCATTTATAGAGTGGTAATGTTTACGGTTGGGATGGGTGACCCCCTGTGCCTGTGGTGGTACCAAAGCCACATGTGTCCCATCAATGGACCCAATGACATGGGGCATCCCTCCCAGGGCATAGAAATCACCCTTGACACATGTCAACTCCTCAGGAGTCGGAAAATGGATGAATTCATCCAGGTGCTCCAACATGGCTGCTAAAACATCATGCAGGACACGGCTGAACATTGTCTGTGACATGCCACCAACATCAGCTATGGTGAATTGAAACGTACCTGTGGCAAAAAAATGTAGGGCTGCCTTCACCTTCATCTTGGGGGTAAGCGCAGTAGGATACCTGTGTCGTGGTTGGAGGTGTGGTGCCAGCTTGGCGGTCAAGTCCTCAATCAACTGTTGGGTGAATCTGTAACGTCGTATGCAGTCACGTTCCCTCATGGCACCCAAGTCTGGCATTGGTCTGGGGACAGGCGGTGCCCTGCAGAAAATTGGAATGAATAATGAAGACTGAGAACATAACAACATCAATGTCAATTAACTGAGCACATGCTCAACTGCTAATACACATCTGCTAAATACAGAGTCTGGTCTGTGCAATACATCCAGGACATGTATGCCAGCCAGGTGATACTCCTACAGAAAAGCCAGCTACACCCGTTGATTGTCAAGTCTACATGACATGCCCTGAAACGAGCTGTGGGACAGTGTCAGTGAACAGCCAGAGACATCACAAGAGTGACATACATCCACATATCTGCATTTGAAGGATGTCATCTCATACAGACAGCTGACGGCAAGCTAGATGCACAGATCACATGGAATGTCAAATGTACAGATCAAACACATTGCGATGAAGGGGTACACGAACAGAAAACACAGACATTGAGACGACGCAGATATGTCCTCATGTCAAAATATCATGTTCGATGCATACAGACACACGTTACGTGGAAATCCACATGTGGCATGGTGTGCGTAGATGTGTGCCATGCCCATCTACACACAGACACATATTGGATGCAGCAACAGCAGATGCAGTTGACGGAACTCCAACAGCAAGCTCATGGGAACACATGACACACACATGACATAGTCATATCGGTGCACGCTGGTCGTTAAATGTCAGTTGTTAGTGTCCCTGTCCCTGGCATCAGGGGACAGTTGCGGGTGGTGGTGACTGTGCCATACCAGTGATGCTGCGATTGGCACGTTTGTACTACATGCACACATGTTCAAAGTGTGAAGGGGAAGTGTGCCACATAGTGCCCCATCACACATGACATGTGTACACAGGTCATCACACATCAATTGTGCAAATACATGAGGAGACGTGCAATATCACTGCCTGACACACCTAGGCCCTGCACATGTAGGACAGCAATGACAATGACTTGATGTACATCCTTGTGCAAGTCTGAGACCTCCATTCCTTTTGTGTGTGCATCCTATCCTATCCTATGGTGTGAAATGCACCGTATACACGCTCTGAGGGCGTGTGTATGGTCCGTATCACTATAGTTGTGTGGCCATAGGAGCACGCGTGGTACGGACCGTACACACGTACGTGTACTACCAGTGCCTACACGTATGTGTACTACCAGTGCCTACGGGTACGCACTGATAGTACACGTACGGGTACGTGTACTACCAGTGCGTACACGTACGTGTAGGCACTGGTAGTACACGTACGTGTAGGCACTGGTAATACACGTACGGGTATGTGTACTACCAGTGCCTACACATACGTGTAGGCACTGGTAGTACCCGTACGTGTAGACACTGGTAGTACACGTACGTGTAGGCCAGGGTTACTCATAGTACGGCCCGCGGTCCGCCAGCGGCCCGGCAAGCCTACCTTGGCGGCCCGCGGACCTTGCAGATCTACCTGTGTTTAAAAAAAAAAAATAGCAAACACTGCCGGGTGCAGCAGCCCAGACTCTGCTCTGTGGGGGCCGGGGATTCCAGTGATTGTCAAAGTGGAGATGCAGGGGCCTAAGAGGTGAAATACAACAAAGCTTTATTAACATTTAAATGGTCTTTTAAAGACCTGTGAAGTACTCGGGTGGGCTGTGTGTGCACGCTGGGAAGCTGTCTCAGTGCAGCTGTGTGTGTGCGCTGGGAAGCTGTCTGAGCCCGGGCTGAGGGCTGACACACAAAGGGGGTGAGATGACAGAGGGTGATGGAGGAAGGGAGAGGGAGGCAGAGAGAGGGAGACAGAGGTTGACAGAGGGTGACAGAGAGGCGCAGTCAGGGGGAGACAGAGGGAGGGATGGAGAGGAAGGGAGACCGAGAGAGACAGAGAGGGAGGCGAGAGGGAGGCAGAGAGGGAGACAGAGGGCGGGAGACGGAGGGAGGGAGACGGAGGGAGGGAGAGAGACAGGGAGAGATAGAGGGAGGGAGACAGAGAGAGAGACGGAGGGAGGGAGACAGACGGAGGGAGGGAGAGGGAGAGAGACGGAGGGAGACTGAGGGAGAGAGACAGAGGGAGAGAGACAGAGGGAGAGAGGCAGAGAGACAGAGGGAGAGAGACAGAGGGAGACGGAGGGAGAGGGAGGGAGAGGGAGGGAGACAGAGGGAGAGAGACGGAGGGAGGGAAAGAGACAGGGAGAGATAGAGGGAGGGAGACAGAGAGAGAGACAGAGGGAGGGAGATAGAGGGCGGGAGAGAGACAGAGGGAGACAGAGGGAGGGAGAGAGACGGTGGGAGACAGAGGGAGACGGAGGGAGAGGGAGGGAGACGGCGGGAGAGGGAGGGAGAGGGAGGGAGACGGCGGGAGAGGGAAGGAGACGGCGGGAGAGGGAGGGAGACAGCAGGAGAGGGAGGGAGACGGCGGGAGGGAGAGAGACGGAGGTAGGGAGACAGAGGGAGAGGGAGACAGAGGGAGAGAGACAAAGGGAGGGAGATGGAGGGAGAGAGAGGGAGGGAGACGGAGGGAGACAGAGGGAGGGAGGGAGAGAGAGGGAGGGAGAGGGAGGGAGGGAGATGGAGGAAGGGGGGTAGAGGGAGGGAGGGAGGAAGAGGGAGGGAGGGAGACGGAGGGAGATAGAGGGAGTAAGGGAGACGGAGGGAGATGGAGGACGGGGGACGGAGGGAGAGGAAGACAGAGGGAGAGAGACGGGAGGGAGACGGAGGGAGAGGGAGATAGAGGGAGAGTGAGATAGAGGGAGAGGGAGGGAGTCAGAGGGAGAGAGACAGAGGGAGGGAAACAGAGGGAGATAGAGAGACAGGGAGGGAGACAGAGGGAGGGAGACGGAGGGAGGGAGACAGAGACAGGGAGGGAGACAGAGACAGGGAGGGAGATGGAGACAGGGAGGGAGACGGAGGGAGAGGGAGGGAGAGAGACATCGAGGGAGACAGAGGAAGGGAGACAGAGGGAGACAGGGAGACAGAGGGAGACAGGGAGGGAGACGGAGACAGGGAGGGAGACGGAGACAGGTGGAGGGAGATGGATGGAGATGAAGGGAGAGGGAGGGAGAGAGACAGGGAGGGAGACAGAGGGAGGAGGCGACAGAGGGAGAGCGACAGAGGGAGGGCGACAGAGGGAGGGCGACAGAGGGAGGGCGACAGAGGGAGGGCGACATAGGGAGGGCAACAGAGGGGGACAGAGAGGGAGGAGGGAGACAGAGAGGGAGGAGGGACACAGAGAGGGAGGAGGGAGACAGAGAAGGAGGAGGGAGACAGAGGGAGGAGGGAGACAGAGGGAGGAGGGAGACAGAGGGAGGAGGGCGACAGAGGGAGGGCGACGGAGGGAGGGAGACAGGGAGAGAGACAGGGAATGAGACAGGGGGAGAGAGAAAGGGGGAGAGAGACAGGGTGAGAAAGACAGGGGGAGAGAGACAGGGGGAGAGAGACAGGGGGAGAGAGGGAGAGAGAGAGGGAGAGGGAGGGAGGGAGAGGGAAGGGGAAAGAGGGAGAGGGAGGTGGAGAGAGGGAGGGAGAGGGGGAGGGAGGGGAAGGGAGAGGGGAGGGGAAGGGAGAGGGGAGGGAGGGGGAGAGGGAGAGAGAGAGAGATGTGTGTATGCCAGGTCTGGTGGCTCAGTGGACGAAGGCGTCTGCTGCAGGGACCTGTGTTCAACCTCATGGCCACAATTTTTTTTTCTTTAGCCGCGCCCCTTCCCCTCTGACCCCGCCCCCACTGGTGCAGCCCTCAGCCACAAACCACACTGTAAATTTGGCCCCCGAGAGAAAGTTTGTGAGTACCCCTGGTGTAGGCACTGGTAGTACACGCACGGGTATGTGTACTACCAGTGCGTACACGTACGTGTGAAACGCACTGTGCAACTGGTGCCATAGGGGTACGTGTGAAACGCACCATACCTGTGTGTGGATTTGAAAATTACATAGGGGACACATAGGGACAAGTATTATGCACTAAATGCATGCTGGTTGTCATGGATACAGAGTTTTCAGTTCAAATTTTTCCATCAGGTGTCCTGGAAAAGTCAGTTGGCCACAAAATACAATGTTGCAAAGTGGTTGTTGACTTGACATGATGCTCAAAATTTGAATGATGCAAATGTTGTCACTGGTGTATGTGGAAAGGGATTGGAGTAAACGTAAGATGCGAATGAATCTGACCAATCACTATGTACTCCTCCAAATGAATGCCCCTCAGCAAGACAGATATAAGTCAGCCAGAACCCATGAGAGGGCACTTGCCTGCACAACTTTCCTGTTGACAACACTGCTGCTGTCTGTGCTTCCTCTGGCACCATGTCAATGTCTGTGGAGAGGGCCCAGCCATTCACCCAGGAGGAGAATGAGGAATTGCTGGATGTCATCCTCCCACAGTACACCAGCCTGTATGGGAGACCAGGGGAGCAGGTGAGTGCTGACTCCACTACCTTTGACTGTGCACCTTTTTTGTGACAGTCACTTCTGGTATTGTGTCCAGGTGTGACATACATGCAATGTTGTTTAGAGTGGGTCCCGGGGGGGGGGGAATGGCTTATGTCTCCCATGCAGAGCATGATGTAGTTCATGTGTGCACTCCTCACTTGCATTGTGCTTACTGTGACATTCAGGGCATAGTGCATAACACATTCAGCCTGGCTAATCCTTTGTGGCATTTTTTGTCTATAGTCCTGAGGTGATTCAGTGGTCCCCCCATTGTGACAGGTGACTGTTCTCACAGATGTGTGTGAGTTGAGTGGAGCTGTGGTGAGAGTGTCCAAGTGATGTGTACGCCCCCTGGACATTGATGTGTGTGAATTTTCCTTGTCATGTGGGTGAGTGTCTATGTGAAGTGTTGCACCACAGCTGCATGGAGGAGGCAACAGCTCTACCCATCTGATGTGAGAAGTAAGCCGTGCTGTGTGTCTGACTTGCTGAGCTAGCCCCACACCTGTAACAAACCCAGGCAAGTGGCACATGTGCAGAGTGAGGTTTGTATCCACTGTTGCCAACGGCATGTGATTGATCTGTGCCTGTGTGTGTCTGTGTACTCTGCTGAGGTTGCGTCAGTGGCCTGGGGCATGTAACTGCTTGGAGGTGCTGTCCATCAGCCTGGTGTTGCTTGTGATGCACAGTGTGTGCCATGATCATGGAGTGTGTTGCACCCCTCATGCCACCTGTGTACTTTCAATGCCATGTAGTGCATTGGGGCTTCCACAGAGGCCAATGTCCATATGACAAAGATGCTATTCCTTGGCAGCATCCTATGCCCTGTTCAACATATCAAAGATGTTCAAATGTGTGTCTCTCTGACATGGAGCAGGTGTAGTGATGTTGTCTCACTTTGTCATCCTCACAGTTAACTGCCTACGAGAAGGGGGAGATCTGGAAGCAGGCCGTCAGGGCCGTGAGATCAGTGGAGGGTCACAGTCGGCGCCTAGCCCAAGTCCGAAAACGGTGGCAGGACATCCGGTGCTGGACCGGAGGATCGCCCGGGTCCTGCTGGGGGACTCACCTCCATGCCCCCACGGCGGGCGCCGATGCTGACCCACCAGATGAGGCGTGTCCTGGCAGTGGTCTTCCCTGACATGGATAGGCAGTTACAGGAGAGACAGCAGCAAGGAGGGGGTTGGTACATGTGTGTTTGTTGTGTGTCACCAGCTTTTGGAAGTGCTCAGTCGCCTGGATACACTGCCAGGGTTTATATGTGCAGTGCATATCCTGTTCCCCCAAGTCAACCCGTGCTGTTCTTCCTCCCTTCCCCTCCTTGACATGTGTTCCCTGGTCTGTGTGTAATCACTATTGCACATGGTCATCTAGGCTGCCAGTTAATCCAAGTGCACATTGCTTTCTGCATCATGTGTGGGGGTGGTCTGTGACATGTGTTGGTACCTTGCCTGTGCCCTGTCCTGTTCAGTCGTTTGGGGGTCCATATTTGTTGGCACTGATGCTGAGTCTCAACATAGGAGTGTGAGGTTTCAAATCAACAGACTTGCAGCATGCATGACCGATGTTGTGGCCTCAAACATGATGTGCATTAGTGGGAGATATGCATAGTGCTGGGACGGTTGCTCATGTTACAGTCAGATCATTCCAGGACCATGGAGCAGTGTGCCCACTACAGTCCCCTGAGACACCCTTGCCTCGTAATCATGTGTGTCATCCAACACTGTGCCCATTCTCTGTGTGTTCAGCATAGGTTGGCCTCTGTGGCATTGTTCCCTGGCCTCATTTGTATTATCTAAAGTGTGCTATATGTGTCCACTGGACAGGGTGACCCCATTTGGCTTGTGCATACTCACACTGGGCAGTGCCTGTGTGTCTATTTAAACTATCTGTTGATGGTTGTTTGTCACAAAAATGTGTTGGCAGCCTCACGAGGTGATGTGGAGTACATTTGGGAATTCTTGATGTACATTTTTGTAAACCCTGATTAAGAGGTGTCACTTCTTGATCTGTCTCAATCACATTGCCTCAGGTATGGGGGGGTTTGTGCGGGCGAGGCCTACATGTCCAAACCTTATGTCTCCTTGCTAGGTCTGACCTGTGTGTGATAATTGTCTGGATAGACACTCAACATGCAGTGACCCAGTGATGTTGTGCAGGGTTTAATGTTTGTGCTTTGCAGCCTCTGTCAAAAGTTTAAATACATGATTCCTGCTCATCCATTTTTGGCACCAGCGTGTGGTCCAGATGCTACGTAGTTTTGTCTTTGTGTGCTGACATCTGTGTGGACATTCTGGCTTGCCATGAGGGTGTCTCCTCAGTGCAGGTGTGCCTTATTCCAACACAATTGCAGGCCCATTAGCTTATGCATTGTCCTGTGTTTGGACATGTGTGCCACTCCACATGACAGGCAGTGGGTCAGATGTGTTGCCAACTGTGTCATCATGGTACGGATGGCCATGTGACAGGTGGCATGTTTCAAGTTGTTAGTCAAAAAGTATTGTACCTTGGCACTCACTACACTTGTCAACATGTCTTCATGTTTTCAATGCTTGACTTTGATGTTTTGTTGTGAAGGACAATAATGTGCCTGCATGACAGATGTCTCCCAAGGAAGTGCACAAGAAACCACCTTTACACTTTCAGGGAACACGCTGGCACATTTTCAAGAAAGGCACAGTTCGAATAAGACTGTTTTTCAGATTATGCATATCCATGTTCCCACAGTGTGGTGGCATTTGGGTAAGTCCTTGTGTTGAAAACTAAAACGGCGATATGATTAAGCATTTACTAAAGACATGAATTTTCCTCCCTTAGAACATGTTTCTTGTCTTATGTTGACTAATGTCTGGACTCCATTTTGTATTGTCATGCCTCCACGTGCTTTGCACGAGAAGAGTCCTATCTTTTTGTTAGTTGCTCTTGTAATCTGCCTAGTAACAGTCTATAAATAGCTCATTTGTCCGTCTGGCGCATGCCCAGACTTGACCACATCTGTTATCAGTTAGTCCTTGTTTGACCATGTTTTCGCGGGCTCAGGAGATCGTCAACTCCGCCCACATATTGATTCTGTATCGAAAATGTCCATAAAAGGTAATGCTTTTTGCCTCATGTTGTATCCACCCACTTATGAGCCCCTCTGTTGTGTATAAAAGGGGACCGTGTACGCAAGTTCTTTGTGCTACTCTATGCAATACTGAAGAGTGTTGTATAGGTTGTAGGACCACCCCTTAAGGGTTAATAAACTCTGTCTTTGTATTTGCAGTTTCCGTGCCAACTTCCTTCTAGTTTTCGTTACAGGAGAGCGAACCCTTGTATTCTGTGGGCCTAGCTGGGGACTGTATTCTTCAATTGGCGCCCGTCACGTGGGGCTCATTGGCGACTCGGATGCTCGAAGGACTGGTCGTGACGAAGGTGAGGAATTTGGCCGGGGATGTGATCACTGCCAGCGGCGGTTTTAGCCCTGGCATCCCGAGGTTTCTTCCTTCCCTTCCGAACTGACCTTCTGGGTGGCGCCGGTCCTCGACTGAGACCTCTTCTGTCGGTTTGCCGCGACAGCCGTTTGGGCGAATTTTGGAACTTGGCAGTTGGAATCTGGACACTCTTGATTGGTAAGAACCGTTGTACGGTACTTGCTCCGAGTTTTGAAGCCTGGGTTGGCTATTTGAGTTTGATTTGTGATGACCGGTCATATTTTGTATTAATTATTGTGAGAATATATGCGTTGCAACACATATAGGCAGGTAATGTGGAGATATTTCTCCGGAGTTGTGTAAATCTGAACGGCGCAAAGTTTAAGTGCCATTTTTGATTATACTGCATATTTTGCATTATTTTTGAGCATGCCTGCTTTTAGCGCACTCCGTAAGTGGTGCTGCTGTTTTGGAAACCGGTTAAATCTCGAGGAATCTGCTCCAGCCCCCCCAGAGGGGACTCCTAATAGGGATATGTATGTGAAGCATGGTCTTTCCTCTATAATGTACAGCACAGTGTGGAGGAAATACACCAAAAAGGATCCTGAGTTACGATGGCCTTTGTATGGATCGTTTGATATGCGTAAGATTGAGTATGTGGAACAGTGTATGTGTAAACGGCGTGCTCGGCAAGACATGTTTGAATGTGTACGGTTATGGGTAAAGGAAGTGCATGAGCGGGAGAAACGTGAGAAAGCGCTGTTTGATAAAGAGCAACGGAAAAATGATCATGTGAGAGCGCAGGAAGCGAAGCGTCGGGAGGAAAGAGAACTGGCGGAGAGACAAGAGAAAGAGCGTAGGTTGCAAGTCTCGGGTCAATATGCTGTCCGCCAGCCACTTTATCCTGTCCTTACTAATCTTGAAGATGATTTTTATTTATTAGACCGCTCTCCGCCCCCTTATGTTGGCGCGTCCTCCCCGAGATCACAGGATTCTGGATCGGTTTCGGATAAGGTAGACACACGGTCCATGTTATCAGTTGAGAGTATGGGTGAGCTTCGGAAAATTTCTCTGCGTGTACTTAAAGGCAAGCTATTTCTCGCTGAATTGTTGGAATCTTTGGAAAGTTGGCAGGATAGAGAGAAGCTGTATTTTGCGGCAACTTTTTCTGATGAAGTGATTACTGCCTTTCGGAAATATTCTGATGTTTTCGAGCCTGATGCTGTAGTTTCAGATGCTAAAGCATTACGTAACGGTGTTTTTTCTCCCTCTAAGGTACCCGATGCGGTCCGACGGCTGTTTGCATTGCGGGACGCGGCGTTTGAACTTAAAGAGAAAGCGCGCCTAAAGGCAGGGGAGAAGGAGCAATCGGATTCACGTACCGGCGGCGACCAATCATCTACCTCCCATTCAGATAAGAGCGAACTAGTGCATGCTAAACCGATGCGAGAGGCGGCACCTTTGTATATTCCTCCTAAAGGAGCAGGAAATAGTTCAGATATATCTTCCCCCGATGCTAGGGGATATTTTGTGTATAATTGGGTTTATACTCCCTGGCATAGGGCTGATGTTATGGCATTAAAGAATGCATTGCCTGACCCCCGCAAGAATCCAGCGGCCTTTTACGAAGAGGTCGAAGGGGCCTTGAATTCTTGTACTATGACTTTAGCAGATATAGATTTGTTCTTTGGGCTTATTTTACCACCGGATATGTGGCGATCTGTGCGGAAGGTGGATGATCAAGCCGCTTTTAAGGCCAAATGGTCTGAAATTGAGGATGTGGATAGGGAGAGAAAACCTGTGCAAAAACCACCCCAGCTTATTTTAGATCTTCCCACTGCTATTTTGACTAAATTGAAAACAATTATCCCCCCTAAAAAGATTGACTGGAATATGTTAGCCTCGTGTAAACAGAAGGTTGACGAATCAGTTTCAGACTTCTTTACACGCTTTGAGGAGACATTTCATGATTTCAGTGGTCAGTCACTTACGAATGATACGGGTCGACATCTTTTTGTCGATAAATATGTGGCGAATTTATTACCGGGAATAGCAGCTCGTTTAAAAGCGAGTGAAAGTTCTTGGTCTACCTCGTCTCCGGCATCCCTCCTGACTATGGCTCAGTATTATGAGCGTCAGGAACAAGAAGCGAAGGGGCATGAGGAGAAGAAATCGAAAGATTTGAAAACTAAGGTGATGTTAGCACAAGTGTATGGTCCGCCTCGTCGGGGTGTCGAAAGAGGTAGAGGAGGATTCTATGGTCCCCCTTCGGGTCGGTCAGATGTTAATAGAAATCAATGTGCGTATTGTAAACAGTCGGGTCATTGGGCTAGAGATTGTCCGGTATTATATGCATCTCGTCAGGGACGTGGTCAGGGACCACCGAGAGGTAGAGGGGGCTTTTCGAATTTCAGAGGGAATTCCAATGATCGTGCTCGCTTTGAGCCTAACGCGCAGCAACGAGATAGACCTAATGTGTTTGATCGGCAACACCAGTATCAGATGTCTGGGAATGACCGCCCTGGGTACCATGATTCGCAGCATGCATAGGATTGCGTTGGATGGGGGTTGGAATCAGTTGAAGTACCGATTGATCAGAAGGGTCCTTATGTTTTAGCAAATGTTTTGGGTTCTACTGATCGGTTCCTAGTTGATACAGGAGCTACTCGCAGTGCACTGTCCAAACAATTGGTTCCGAGGGCTCCCCCATCTGGCTTAATGGTTACATCGGTAGGGTTTGATGGTACACTCTCTCGAAGCCCTCTTTCCCGACCCCTTGCATTTCATGTTGATTGCTTTTCTGCACCCTGTCCGTTTTTGCTTGCTCCGAACACGCCCGATAACATTATGGGTCTTGATATGCTTAAGCACTTCAGAGCTACGATCCGCTGCTCCCCTACTGGAGTACGTGTGATATTAAACGATAATCACCCCCTGACAGACTGGTTGTGTGTGGTTACGGAGGATACTGCATTAGCTTCCCTCCCTAATTCTTTGTGGGCCACTTCGGATACTGATGTGGGACAGATGGTGATTCCGCCTGTCCACATTAGTGTCCAGGAGGGTGCGGTATTACCGCGCCTCCCTCAGTATCGTATTTCCCAGGAGGGGGAGGAGGCACTCATACAGATTGTGCAGGATTTGATTAAGGTGGGAGTAGTGGAGGAAGTTCCTTACAATGTCTGCAACAGCCCTATTTTACCCATTTTGAAAAAAGATACCGATACCAGGGTTTATCGTTTTATCATCGACTTAAGGGAAGTGAATAAGATAGTGATACCTCAGTATCCAGTGGTTTCTGATATCACAACGTTACTCACTTTGGTCCCGCCAACGGCGACCACGTTTTCAGTTATTGATTTGAAAAATGCTTTCTTTTCGATTCCTATTCACCCTGATAGCCGATACCTTTTCGGTTTTACTTTGAATAATAGGTCTTATAGATTTTGTAGAGTCCCTCAGGGTTATACAGAGAGCCCTAGTATTTATAGTCAAGCATTGAAAAGACAATTGGATTCCTTTGTTCTGCCTGATGGTGTCGCCCTTATACAATATGTCGATGACATCTTGTTGGCGGCCGACACTCCTGAGCTGTGTGAGAAGTGTACGTTATACTTGCTTTCCTTTTTGGCATCTCACAATCACAAAGTGTCGAGGAAGAAATTGCAATTCTGTAGACCAAAGGTGACTTATTTGGGTCAACTTCTGTCTAAGGAGGGGCGTGCACTTACACCAGATCGTATTCAAGCAATTTTGGACACGCCAGTACCGTCCACACAGAAGGATGTGCGTGCATTTTTGGGTCTTGCTTCTTTCTGTAGGCAATGGATATTGGGGTTTTCACACATAGCTAAGCCATTGTTAGCACTCTTGACAACAGACACTCCGATTCCTCTTCCCTGGTCAAATGAGTGCGAAATTGCTTTCCAGCAATTACGACAAGCCCTTTGTTCAGCACCAGTGTTAGGTACCCCTGATTATACGAAGCCCTTTTCACTGTATGTGCATGAGAAAGATGGATGTGCATTATCAGTTTTAGTGCAGATGCACGGCGACAAGCAGCGCCCTTGTGCATATTTTTCGGCTGTACTTGATCCTGTTGCCCGAGCATTACCAGGGTGTTTTCGCTCGGTTGCGGCGACAGCTGTGTCAATACGCCAAAGCGAGGGAATCGTGTTATCTCACAAACTGTTGGTATTGTTCCCCATGCTGTGGATGCCCTGCTTAATCAGACAAAGATGCAGCATTTGACCAGTGCTCGTTTAACGGGATATGAGTTGACGCTTTTGGCTCCTCATATTACGTTAAAGAGGTGTGCAACGTTAAATCCAGCCACATTGTTGCCGTTTCCGGAAACTCAGTCTGAAGCACGAAAAACACATGACTGTATTCTTGTGACTGAGGAACAGACAAAGGGTCGTATTGATCTCCAGGATACGCCCTTTACAGATGTAGATGGAGAACTGTGGGTGGACGGATCATGCCTGAAGCTACCAGATGGTACGACTTCAGCAGCGTATGCAATTACCACATTACAAACAATAGTGGAGACAGCACGCATACCGCAGAAATCAGCTCAAGCAGCGGAACTGATAGCATTAACACGAGCATGTGAGCTCAGTACAGGATTGTGTGTGAATGTTTATACAGATAGCCGCTATGCCTTCGGAGTAGCGCACGATTTTGGCCTACTCTAGAAGGAGAGAGGGTTTCTAACGTCACATGGAGTACAGATAATGTACGGGGAGTTAGTTCACAACCTTTTGACTGCATTAACATATCCAAAGAAGATTGCTATAGTTAAATGTAGTGCCCATAAGAAGGTGGTTGATAAAGTTGGAGAAGGGAATGCTTTAGCAGACCGGGTGGCACGAGGGACTGCGATGCAGCCTGATGCTACTGCAATGTATGTTGTGAAGTCACAGGCAGAAAGATGGCACGATGCTAGGAGAGAAGTGCTGGAGATACAGAGAACCACTTCCGATAAGGAACGGGAACAGTGGTACAATGATGGAGAATTAGATGATGAAGGGTGTTGGAGAAGTAAGCAGATGGATAAATGGAAGTTACCCACAGCTTTCGTACAACCTATGGTTCAGATGGCACATGGACTAGCGCATGTCGGAGCTTCCGCAATTGTCAAATTACTCACACGAGTTTGGGAGCATCCGGAGATCGCTAGTACGGCAAAGAGGGTAGTGCAGACCTGCATGATTTGCCTGAGGTACAACCCAGGAAAGGGTACACGAACTCCGGCAGGAGGATTTGCAACACCTACTGCACCCTTTGAGGTTTTGCAGATGGATTACATTCAGCTTGAGCGCTGTAACAATCTGAAGTATGTTCTAGTAGTGGTTTGTGCCTTCAGTAAATGGGTTGAGGCATACCCTACGAAAGACAATACTGCAATGACTACAGCCAAGATGCTATTGAAGGAGTTCTTCCCTCGATATGGTGTTTGCAGGTTGTTGTGGAGTGATAACGGACCTCATTTTATAGCAGATGTTATCAAGTATGTCCTGAAAGGCCTAGGCATCACTCAGAAGTTCCATGCAGTGTTTCACCCTCAGTCTGCGGGATTGGTTGAGAAATATAACGGTACTTTGAAGCTTAAGATCGCGAAGATCCAAGCTTCGACTTCTTTGACTTGGCCAGATGCTTTACCGCTGGCATTATTGTCAATTAGATCGATACCGCATTCTCGGACCGGTCTCACACCTTACGAGATCGTGTTCGGACGCCCAATGAATATTTGGGGTCCACCAAAACCGCAGTTAGTGTATGATGTACCTTGTGTAATGATGAGTGATTATCTGGCACAGTTAACGGATAATTTGGTTTCTATTCATCAACAGGTTCGAGAAGCGCTCCCTGATCGGTCCACAGGTGAAGGTCATAACCTCCGACCTGGCGATCAGGTTATGATCAAGGTGTTCGAAAGGACGAACAGTCTGGAGCCGAGATGGGTTGGTCCTGAGCAAGTCTTGCTCGCAACGAGGACTGCTGTGCGAGTTTCCAATCGGAAGAACTGGATCCACTCCTTGCACTGTCGTAAAGTGCCGCCTGGATTGGTGGAGCCTGCTGTGTTGACCGACCATCGAGAAATCCTGACTGCGGAGAAAGGCCGTGCTGTGGAACCGAATGACACTGAGGAGCTCTTCCCGGACCAAGCGATTCCTGGAGGAAGAAGATATCACCTTAGACCGAGGAAGTGATTTTTTTTTATCCAAAGACGTTGTCAGAACGGCCCTTAGGTTAGTGAAACGGAGAGCCAATGAGGCAAGGGGGGGGATCAGCCCTGCATTAGTGTAGTGACACCCGTCTTGGCCCGCTGGTGAAGAAATCAACGGCTGCCTAAGGGGAAGAGTTCTGACAACCTTTTAGTTTCAGGAAGATATTGACTTTTTACTACAAGATGGAAAAGAAGAAGATTCTTTGTGCGACAAGCTTTATTATCATTGTAGCTATTGTTGGTATAACCACATGGTTTGTTGAGGATGTGACTCCTGCCCGTGAGTTGCTTGTTTTGACCACTCCAGTGCCTGAGGAGCACTACTTTTATACCCTTCCGTATCAAGAATTGAAGCATCGTCAGTCTTATTTGAATAACACTTTTATCCAGATGTTGCATCATACCCATGTTGCTACGAATGCCACGAACTATTGGATATGTGGTATGATGCCAGCTCATCAGAAGAAAGGAGGAACGCCGTTCATACCTCTTCCTTTCTCTCATAATGGCTCTTGTAGAGCATGGTACACTTTGCTTTTCGCCACACGGAAACCCACAGTGGGACGATTACTTTTCAGACTTAATAGGGAATGTCATCAAGATAAAGATGGCTATCCACAAGCGAATGGGACAATATGGGAATGGGAAGAATATCGACCAGACAATGAATCGATCCCCTACATTTTCACGAACACCAGAGACACTGCAGGGAAGGAACAATTTGTGATTCAAGTGGCGCAAGCTCAAGCGGACCTGTGTGTCCAGAGTGTGGGTTATATTCCTGATGGTGTTAGCGATTGCATTATTGTATTGAACATAGATGGGTTAAATAATAGTACTTTCTTAGCCTCCCATAATACATACTTTGTATGTGGGAATAAGGGTTATTATCGCTTACCAGCCGGCTGGTCCGGAGTATGTTATGTAGCGTTTTTATTACCTCCTGTATTCTTAGCACCTGCATCTTATCATAAAGATTTGAAGTTGTTGAATAATGTGACTGTAAATAGGTATAAACGTACTCTATCCATTGATGATGTTGATCAAACTGACACTAGCTTACAGCAATATATTGATTTTAACTTAGGATTGTTTTTCTTTGTGGGAGCTGCCCTAAATAGTAGGAAGGTTCGTAGATTATCAAGAGTTGTAGAGGCTGTGACGAATCAGACCGCTGCTGCTCTTGGGAATCTTACGGAAGAATTACAAATTACTAGAATTGTTGCATTACAGAATCGTATGGTATTAGATGTTATGTTAGCTGATAGAGGTGGAGCATGTAAAATTATCGGAAGTAGTTGCTGTGTGTTCATTCCTGACCATACACCATCAGTTTATAACGCTATTAATAAATTGCATAAAATCGCAGCTGAGATTCATACAGAAAATGGCACTTGGACCTTTTCTGGATGGTTTTGGGCATTGATCACTACATGGGGATGGAAGGTTTTAACTGGTCTCTGCATTATTGTAGCAGTTCTGTTTTCCTGTTGCATCTGTGTCCAGTGTGGTCCTTTACTCTGTTCTCTATGTGTGACATTCTGTATTCCTGATAAGAAAGCTATTGCCAATGTCACCTATCAGAAACATTTGAACAAAGAGGTGGAAGAGATGATGAAAATTGACATATATGATGATTATCCTAATAAGCCGAATGTCTTCAGTAAATGCTGAAAGGGTCGTCTGTTGAAAACTAAAACGGCGATATGATTAAGCATTTACTAAAGACATGAATTTTCCTCCCTTAGAACATGTTTCTTGTCTTATGTTGACTAATGTCTGGACTCCATTTTGTATTGTCATATCTCCACGTGCTTTGCACGAGAAGAGTCCTATCTTTTTGTTAGTTGCTCTTGTAATCTGCCTAGTAACAGTCTATAAATAGCTCCTTTGTCCGTCTGGCGCATGCCCAGACTTGACCACATCTGTTATCAGTTAGTCCTTGTTTGACCATGTTTTCGCGGGCTCAGGAGATCATCAACTCCGCCCACATATTGATTCTGTATCGAAAATGTCCATAAAAGGTAATGCTTTTTGCCTCATGTTGTATCCACCCACTTATGAGCCCCTCTGTTGTGTATAAAAGGGGACCGTGTACGCAAGTTCTTTGTGCTACTCTATGCAATACTGAAGAGTGTTGTATAGGTTGTAGGACCACCCTTAAGGGTTAATAAACTCTGTCTTTGTATTTGCAGTTTCCGTGCCAACTTCCTTCTAGTTTTCGTTACAGGAGAGCGAACCCTTGTATTCTGTGGGCCTAGCTGGGGCCTGTATTCTTCACTTGGTTGTTGCTGATACCAACTTACGAGTGTCAAGTCATCCAGACCGCCGTGGTCCCATGTATATGTACTTACTGAAACCCCATTTCTTTCTAACAGTGACTTCTTTGAATAAGGCTGGCAGCTCATACAATGACTGTGTAAATGTAATTTTGTGTGCACCTCCTTGTGTGACTTCTTTTATACAGGCACATGTGTGTTCTGTTCACAAAGTGACACATTCACCCATTCTAAACATGTAGATTGGGTAAAGTGGTGTGATTCCCAAGGGATCACAATGTATTTCGTTTGGGTTTCCAAAGTACTTACAGGTCTCTGAGTGTGGGGACACCTTCAGCATAGAGGTCTGTTATTTAGCCTTGGGTGCACCAATACTGTTTCTTTCACAGTAAACAAGAGGTGGCATGCCTTCATAGTATTGCTGTGCTCAACTGTTCCCAGACACTAGCTTCTCAGTATATTTCTAAATCAAGTTTTTGGCTGTTGTGTCCTATTTTTCCTTGTTTCCAAGTGGCATGGTGGGTCAACCAACAGGGGAGTACAGGGCTTACATATGTGCGGAGTTATCTAGATGTTACTCATGATGTATTGCCTGATATGCACTGTGACCTATTTTGTTTTGACTCATGTGTCAGCTGTATACAGGTGACTGATTATTTTCTGTATCTTCACCTTGCCCACAGCATCATCGGAGGAAACCAAGGGAGACACCTGCACAGACCTAGAGGAGGGATCCAGCACTGGTGCTACCAGTGCTGGCGAGTCTGCGGGAGCAAGTGGCACGGAGGGCGAGGGGAGTCAGGTGGAGGACCTGTCTGGTGGCGAGACCGACTACGATGCTGACGGGTCCGAGGCTGAACTCATCGAGGGGGCAGAGGCTGCTACAACACCTGGCAGAAGCACAACATCTGTCCCCGCCTCCTCCATTCCCATCACCGCCCTCCCAGTTGCTCCAGTCCCTTCTGTCTGTGCAGGGCACCACCATGTCTCCTTCGTGCCAGGCACCGCACCCCCTGCCCCTGTCACCCCTGCTGCCCTCACTGCAGAGTCTGTGGACATTCAGCGGCAGTTGTAGGTCGGCCAGACATCGATGCTGAATGTCCTCCATGGCCACACCAGACTGCTGACACAGATGGTGTCGTTCATGGAGGGCATGTCAGCAGCGATGTCTGACCAACGTATGTTGCTGAGGTCCATGGACTCTTCACTGATGGCAGCAGTGAGTCTCCTTCAGCGCTTCGTCCCCCCCTACCCCAGCCCCATCCATACTTCCCACTCCCATTCCTGTCCCATGCACACCCAGACATTCCCAAGCACGCACCCCACCAGACACAGGCAGCACACCACCACGTAAGGGCAAGCACACACCTCCTGGCACACCCACTCAGGGGGATAAAGGCACACCCACTGGGTGTGGGGCACACAGACATACACGCAGCCACAGTCTGAGTCCGCATGCCTCACTACCCAGTCCCTCCAAAAGCACTCCCCTTGGCTCCCCTGCCACACAGTCAGACAAGGAGAGCTACATGTCTGTGCTGGGCCTCAGCCCCACTGTGTCACCAGCCCGCAAACGGGCAAGGCACTCCCCGGGTAGTTGAGTCCCCCCATGTCCACCCCCTCCCCCAGTAGCGCTGCACCCCATCCCTCCGACCCCCCCCCCCCTCCTTTGTGCCTGTGGTTTTTTCCGGTGCAGGGGATACTCTGGATGCCCTGGCAGAAGTGTGCAGCACCGAGCTCACCTCCACCTTTGGCGCTGCCCCACCCCCTGTGGTGGAGGCGTCCGGCCCAGCACCCACCACACCTACCCTTACAACTCCTGTCCCTGCGGTGCCTGGTCCTTCCCCACATGATGACCCCTCCCCCCCAGTCGACGAACCTGAGGGTTCCACTGTGCAGGCAAGCTAGGGGAGACGCGTGCCCATGTGTCCCCCCAAGGACTTCTATTCTGGACTGGCCATTGGCCTTTGTATATAATGTTTTTGAAAAAAATAATTTTTATGCTGATTAAAGCATTTTCTTTTTACTTTGAACACTATTGTATTTCAGGTATTGATGTTGGTGCTGATGCTCCAGGAGTTGGGGTTGTGGTAATGTGTTATGTTTCTGGCAAAGGTTCGAGTCTGATGGTCATGAGGTGGACCATGGGATCTGCGTGCCATCACAAGGTCTCTGCAAAGGATCTTTGGTCGTGTGTTTTATTTGTTATTTGTTACATTGTACCAAGGAGTGTCCCTTCCTCTGTGGCACCTGACATCTTCCCTGCAGAGAGTTGCACAATTGTTTTGCTGACCTGTGTATTCATTCCCTTTGTTGGTGACGGATCCCTTCAACTATGGCCATGCCTGCTCAGCAATGTCTCCGGCTGCATCGTCTGTGCCATCCTTGCTAGTCACTGTACTTGTGTATTGAGTATGTTGCCATGCCTTCTTGGAGAAATTCTCCCTTTTCCGCACTATGCATGTGTGTAATCCCAGCCTAGCACACATATGGTACTTGTTCTGCAGGGTATTTGGGCACCTGACTCACAATTGTGGGCATTGTATCTGTGGGAACTCCACCCTATTCCTTCCATGAGAGACAACATCTTGGTGGCTGTCCCAGCACCTGTACATTCCTATCAGTCCTGGGATGTGCGTGACAGTGTGTGTTCCCTTTGGCTCTTTTAGTTTAGTAGGCATTTACATGACTATACAGTCTTGTGGCATGATCTCTGTGTGTGTATTGTGCTGCATCCGCCAGGGGTGGGTATGCATGTGTCATTTGTCCTCACACCCACATGTGGTGTATCATGCAGTGGGGGAAAGACATCCATCCTCATGGGAGTGGGACACTGCTGTCAGTGATGTGTTGTTATGGCACTATCAACATAGTCAAAAATTAGGGATGCGTACATACACCCATGGAGTTGTGGTCATCTAATAATGATGTACACACCCCCATGTCTCTGTCCACTGCTGGGAGTGATAGGCACCCACCCCCATGTCTCTGTCCACTGATGGGAGTGATAGGCACCCACCACTCACATGTCTCTGTCCACTGCTGGTATTCCTCTGCACCCACCCCTCACATGTCTCTGTCCACTGCTGGGAGTGATAGGCACCCACCCCCATGTCTCTGTCCACTGATTGGAGTGATAGGCACCCACCCCCATGTCTCTGTCCACTGATGGGTGTGATAGGCACCCACCACTCACATGTCTCTGTCCACTGCTGGGAGTGATAGGCACCCACCCCCATGTCTCTGTCCACTGCTGGGAGTGATAGGCAGCCACCCCCATGTCTCTGTCCACTGCTGGTATTCCTCTGCACCCACCCCTCACATGTCTCTGTCCACTGCTGGGAGTGATAGGCACCCACCCCTCACATGTCTTTGTCCACTGCTGGGAGTGATAGGCACCCACCCCTCACATGTCTCTGTCCACTGATAGGAGTGATAGGCACCCACCCCTCACATGTCTCTGTCCACTGTTGGTATTCCTCTGCACCCACCCCTCACATGTCTCTGTCCACTGCTGGCAGTGATAGGCACCCACCCCTCACATGTCTCTGTCCACTGCTAGGAGTGATAGGCACCCACCCCCATGTCTCTGTCCACTGCTGGGGGTGATAGGCACCCACCCCTTGTCTTTGTCCACTGATGGGAGTGATAGGCACCCACACCTCACATGTCTCTGTCCACTGCTGGGAGTGATAGGCACCCAACCCCATGTCTCTGTCCACTGATGGGAGTGATAGGCACCCACCACTCACATGTCTTTGTCCACTGCTGGGAATCCTAGGCAGCCACCCACACACCCACCCGCACCCTTGGTGCAGTACACTGCTGTCCTGGGCATACACACACCCCAATATACTGGTTATATGCTGCACCAGGCACTAAGCCAACATTTGTGGCGTGTGTACGCCTTGTATCATAAATGTACTGTTGCCCAACGGGTACGGGTGATGTGGACCGTACTCCCGCATTCATAGGGTGGGTACGGTCTGTACCACCATTGTAGTGGTGATGTAGGGGTACGCGTGGTACGGACCGTATCCACGCCCTCAGAGCGTGGGTACGGTCCGTACCACCATTGTAGTGGTGACGTAGGGGTACGTGTGGTACGGACTGTACCCACGCCCTCAGAGCGTGGGTACGGTCCGGACCACCATTGTAGTGGTGACGTAGGGGTACGCGTGGTACAGACCGTACCCACGCTCTGAAGGCGTGTGTATGGTCTGTACCACCATTGTAGTAGTGCTGTAGGGGTACGCATGGTACGGACCGTACCCACGCCCTCAGAGCGTGGGTACGGTCCGTACCACGCGTACCCCTATGTCACCACTACAATGGTGGTACGGACTGTACCCACGCTCTGAGGGCGTGGGTATGGTCCGTCCCACCATTGTAGTGGTGACAGACCGGCATGCGGGCGGACTGCAACCAGCGTAAAAGTGGCGGGCGAAAAATCACACCGCCGTGGTCACGACCGCGATGCTAATCAGACCGGCGGTTATCCGGGTTTCGACCGCGGGCGGATGGCCGCTGTCGATCCAGCGGTTGCCACTACCAGAGCGGCGGCGGCTATCCGCCCGCAATCCTAATAGACCCCCTAGTACGCAAGGGTGAAACTTGATACCATATATGGTTTATGACTAAAGAGTATACAAGGAAAGCTCATAGCGGGTGGACCATCAAAGTCCACATTTTTATTTCTAGGGCTATAATGACGTGTGGGTTTGTAATTGGTGCAATGTTTATTGCACCTGATAATACTCAACTCCACTGATTCAGAATTCAGGTGGAATAAACACCACCCTATGACAAGTTTTTCCTTGGCATGTGGATTTTGGGGAAGTGATTTTATCACAATACTCATAATTCTGATTTTTGACTTAACACAAGAGGTATTTTAAGGCACGAGTGAAGTAGGCAATTGCCCACAGCTCCCACTTTCCAAGAGGGGAAAGCTAACTCTACCTGACTTCTGTGTATTTTTGTATCCGGACCTTTATAATGTATTATTGTTAGCCAACAAAGGGCCCGAATTAGCAAAAAAAACGCTAATAAAATTCAAAGTTGTTTCAAACAAGGGCCCTCAAAATATTTCTTGTTGGGGGGGCCACAAAAATCCTGAAGATGACACTGAGGCAAAGTCCTATTGAGGTCTTTGTGAAAGAATGTAACTGTGGCCAATAAGCAGGGATAAGAACCTAAACAGTTCACTATTAATTATTATTTTAAAAGTAAAATCTATGCATTTTTTTATCAAATGAATAATTTGAGCTTTTAGGACAGTAAGAAAATAGAGATTGGCTTAGAGTAGAGTTGGGTAGGAAAGGACATATTCTGATTTCTGGAGGAAGAGCAAAGTCCGCAGGAAAACACGCTGGTGGAATTTCCTCCACCATAAGAATAGGAGCTGGAAGTAAGTCTAGCAGTGAAATTTCCTCTAGCGTTTGCATCTTTTTCAGAATTCAGTTGATTTGCCATTCCTACCCAGTTTTAAATCAAGTCACATAATCTGGAAGAGAAACATGGTTTTTCTTGCTCTGTTGTTGGGCGCATTCTAGAGTCTGCTGAGACACTTTTAGACCATCTGAAATGAAGCAAAGCTGCTGGATTGTACGACATTGTTTATGTATTTCACTTTTTCTGAAAACCATCCTTAAGTAGGTCTTCCAATGACTACAATACAGATGACAAACATGCTCAAGTCTTCTGGATACATATGGTCAGCTTGATCACCCTTTGAATCAGTCAGTCATATTAACTTTACTCCGGTTCAGTGAACCATAAAACAGGCCTAATTATATACCTCGTTTAAAAATTGTAAAACAATGAACCCTTTAAATCGATTGAATGCTCTTCGGGGGAGGGGCGAATACTTGTTTCTACGCCAGACAGGGACTGCCCTGTACACGAATTGAGACACCCAGCCACAACTTTTTATTGACACCTGAACTGTATTTTGGGTCACAAAAAAATAGCAAATTGTATCACTTGATCTCCTGGAAATGTACATTTGCAGATGGGATGTACTATCCTAGAATGTTCTCCAGTGTAGCAGATTTACTGCAATACTAACTTTATATATATTGGTGAAAACATGGGTGTTCCTTGGGTAGAATCACGCAGAGGACTTTGGGAAATAATTAAGTAACCCCTACACAACGCAACACAATAGCTTTGCACCCAATCTGTATGACAACACTATGGCTTTCCTTCGAAGTGGCCCCAAATCGTTAATCCGGGTGCAAAATCCCATTTGGCTAAAAGTGAGAATATGTCTTGTGCATTAATAACACTTATGACCCCTTTTACACTGCACAATTATCACCAGGTAAAGCCTGGAACATATTTCTCAGGCACACTGTGTAAATGTTGAGTTTCTGTGCCTCAGAATGGAGGAAAATATGAGTTATCCCCCATTTCAAGGTCTGAAATTGAAATGATTCGCAAATTGCACAACTTTAAATGAAATATAGGCAACACTGTTGGTTTTATCCAATCTGCAATGACCACTCGAGATGGTGCTGAACATGGATTGCACCTCTGCGTAAGAAAATGGGCGGTGTGCATGCAACTTAGATGTGAAAATTGTCCAGAGAAAAGAAAGGGGGAATTGATGAATTCCTGAAAATATTTCTAGACATAAGTAATTACTTATGCTGCATCCCAATCGTCATTTTTTTCTCACCACTATGCTACTCTAGAAAGAGACCAGCCATAGATCAGACATGGTCCTGCTCCAATAACAACAGTATAATCAAAACTGCTACCCCGTGCCCCACTCAAACAGGAACATAAGCAACCCTGGACTGGTTTTGGCCTAGTTAAGTAGGAGTGGGTGAAACTCGCGGAGTTTTACTCTGCGGAATTCTGCAGTTACATGAACGCTCCGCTAGATTCTGCAGAGGTCCACCAACGGGTGCAAATTCGCACATCGTGCTGCTCATGCTATTTTTAGTGCCGGGAGCTCGTACTGCACTAAAAGATCAGCGCAAACTGCATCACGCGGCACACTAGAGGGCGCTGCTGCTGGAGTTGATTTTCTACTTGAGTGGCAGATTTGTGTCTGCTAATGGTCGCGACCACCCATGTTAGGGAAAATTGCTTGGTGCCCTCCTAGCACCCAAAAATCGCACGAGAGGATCCTAATTCTAGCTCGTTTTTGCCATCTTACTGTTGGCGAGCTTTGCGTGAGAAAAAACTCCGCCACGTGGCGGTTGGTAAAATTTGGCTGGAACTCCACCGCGTTGCAAGCATAACACGGATTTTCCTAAACTCCGCCAACTTCGTTAGTGGAACTACGGGGCATATTATCAATGGGTAGCGGTAAATATCGCAAATTGCGCTTAGCGTGAATTTGATTATCGCCGTCTATCGCTGGTTTATATCGCTGTGTTAGCGGCATATTAACAACGCTCTGCTAACAGGTGATGTACAAACCAGCGATAGACTGTGATAATCCTCATTAGTGTGTGAAATCCGGCGATGATTTCACACGCTAATGAAAAGCTTGATAAAAGGGGAGTGTGGACGTAACCAGACGATCCACCTCCCATACAAATCATGGCTAAGTCAACTTTCAAGCAGGCATAAGAATTCGGCGATAACCGCAGTTTGCGCAGCCTTCTTATTCGCTTTGCGGTTCCTGGGCCGCGTTGTAAATATTGCGATGTCATGTTAGCGACATCTGTGATGTTGTTTCTTGGCAGGAATGCCTACTTTACATCTAATTAGTGATGTATATCGCTAAGATGCAAAGCGTCACGGAAACGGCAGCTAACATGCGCTAATGTATGTTAGCGCCGCCTTGATGATTGTGCGATAAAAAAGCGGCGTTATGTCCCTTGATAATACGCCCCTACATTTTTTGCCCACCCCTACTTATTTTCTGCATGCATATATATGTGATATCCAAACACTTATTTGATGGTGGTGTATGAAAAACATGAAGGAAAGTTTTGATGGGATATATTTTCACACTGTATGCAAAGAGTTCTATTTGAATTCTAAAATTCCATGCAAAGCACTTTCCTCGACACTAGACTGCGGCCAATCTGAAGAAGAAAAAAGCGCGTACCAGCAGGATTGCTAACTAGACATATAATAAATGTGTACATAACCCTGAGTACTAATAGATGTTTTTGTGAATCTCCTCAAACCCAGAAACGTGCACAACTGACAGAATGAAACCTGCAATAAGCAGTTTCACGGCTGAGGGAGCAGCCGACAGGCCCCCGCCGGGAGAGGCGCTTCGGTTCCGCCTCCGCTCTCCGCTCCTGTGCTTTCCGGCGCCTGACGATGGCTTCATCCCTCCAAGAGATATATTCTGTAAGAGCCTGGCACTGTAATGTGTTATTGCAAAGTACTATCCTCTTCAGAAGTTACTGCTCCATCTTGAAAATAATTTCAAAACTGGGCCAAACTTAAAGTCGGTTCTAGAAGGAGAACGTGACTGACAGCCACAGCAGCATTTGTCTCAGAGCACGTTTCTGCTCGTGTCTGCCCCTTGATCGCCAGTCCCTTTAAGAGCTCGGTGTTCACTGGGGCAGGGACTGCGCTTTATAACACTTTCTGAGAGAAACAAAACAGTTTCTTGCTCTTCCTTCACACATTCATGTTAACCGGTTCTATGGAAAGCGCCTTAATGCCTGTCCGGTGACAAAGCGCTATATAAAAATGTCCTACCTTTTATTCAACTCATTTTACAGCTAAAATAGTAGCCCAATTGCCCGTTTCACAATTATCAGCTAACGTACAGGGATAATGTCTATGCCCAGTGCACCTTCATAATTGGCTAGTCAAAGAACAAGAAATGGCCGTTCGCTAAAACTTTCCTCATTGGTCAGAAAGAGAATACAAGCTATTCTAGGGTCTGATGTACCCCTGTGTACCTGGTGCGCTTCAGAAACTCAGGGGCTCAGTCACTCAGTTATCTGGAGTTGTAGCTCTGCAGTCGGATGCTTATTATGACAGTACCTGAGTCACTATAGAAGTTCCAGACCTACAGAAGCTATGCCAGGAGCTGTATCACTGTGGTAGCCACCTGCTCTAAACACATGACTGGACACCATGGCCCTCATTTACAAGAGGCCGGCACCGCCGAAGCATCACTTTTTTTGACGGCCTGGTGGTGCAGGACTCTCAATTGTATCTACGAGGCGACGCAAAACTACCCTGCATGGCTCTGCATGACCTCATAGATATGGAGGTGCAAGTCGCTGCATTGCCGTACTCTGAGGCGTGCCATGGGCGTTGGGGCGGGTGTTCCCACTCAACACCCACGGATTATGACACTGCCCCAGATTTACAGCATCACGTAAACCTGGGGCAGTGCCAAAAACGTACACCTCCTCAGAGTAGGCGTAACCAGGAGAAAAGTTGACATTTTGCCTATTTATTCCACTTTCAACGTGTTCTGCATTCTGCAGCACACATAGAATGCGGAAAACGCCTCTCAGGACGGTTTCTGTGCAGGAAGGTGCCCCTTCCAGCACAAAAACAATTATGCCACCCACACAGACAACCTTGCACCGTGGTGCAAAGGTGCCTGTGATGGTGCTCGACTGCAAATTGTGCACCTGTGCTGGCTGTAAGGACAGGAATGCACTGCATCCTGTAAATACGGTGCCCTTTTTAAATGGTGTAGGGCAGCACAGCAAAATGACTTGCGGTGCTGCCCTATGCCAATCCTTTGTAAAGATGCCCCTGTATTTCCAGTGGTGAACTGAACACTATGAACAGGTCTGTAGTGATATAGTTGTTATATTCACACTGTACAATATAGTGCAGCAATTTTTTCTATTGTTCACACAAGGCAGCACAGCTATTTTTCATGCAGTGCTCTGTTGTGTAAAGGACACTAAACCTGGGACAAAAATTCCCCTGGCGATGATGTCATTGGTGGCCTTGCAATTAAAAATGGCTGCTTGTGCAATGCATGGCTTTGCACCAAGGTGCAGAGGACAGTCTTTTCTAGCGCAGGCATTGTACCAGTGGCATACCCAGAACATACATTCCTGTGAGTACACAACTGCACAGGGGTCAGACATTTAAGATGTGTACTTCAGTGTCAAGCACACATGTTACATGTAAGTATATCAGTCGATTTACTACTTGACCCATTACTTGCACACACTGCTACTAGTATCTTCAGTAAACCTAGCTCATGCTAATTCAATGGGACCGGTTTCAGGGTATGTCACCCTTCTTCAGCCAGGCTAGCTTGAATCCAGTGGCAGAGTGAGCAAAGGACCTACGTCTGGGCACACCCATCTCACTTAGGGCAAAAAGTGTTACAGCAAGCAAATGGACGGAATGCTGACAATGCAAACATTCTCCCCCAGTCAAAAGATCTGGGTTAAATCAAACTGGAACGGCATGGTGAGCAAAAAAACTATGGATTTAGGCCCAGATCTCTGTACTGGGGTGAATGTATGACATTGTTCTGCATTCTGTCCATCAACTGTTGTTTTTGCATTTGTCACCCCGAGTGGGAAGAGTATGCCCAGATGTGGGTCCCGTGCTCTCCATGCCACTGGAATCAAGCTATCCTGGCTGAAGAGGGGTGAAAACCCGAAACCGGTCATAGGATGCTTGTTTCCAGTCCAGGGAGGACCTGGCATGACAGTTCGGGCTGGACTGTTCCCATGAGGCACAGGGTCAAGACTGATTTGCATATGGCTGGGTTCAAACTGGAACGACATGGTGAGCAAAAAAACGATGGATTTAGGCCCAGATCTCTCTACTGGGGTGAATGTATGACATTGTTCTGCATTCTGTCCATCAACTGTTGTTTTTGCACTTGCAGACTGCAGCACCTATTGTGCTACCTACTACAGTGGCAGTGAAAACATGGCTTCCCTCTGTAGCCTCACAGCAGTAGCATGAACTCTTCTGCACAGACCAGTCAAAATCACCCTTTTGACCAGTAGGAAAACCAGAATGTAAATTTTAAATATGTCATGCCTAAGCACACCTTGCTGCCCACAAGGCGTGCCTAATATTTAAGAGTGAAACGTGTGACATGAGAAATGCATGTTTCCCTAGGTACTAGGCTGAAAGTGGCATTGTCACTGATCAGGCTGCAGCTGGCAAAAAGGAAAAGTCACTTTAACTACATGTTAGAATTGGAGATCTCTTGTTGGCACAGGTAGGTACTTGTGACAAGCAGGGACCCTGTCCTCTAGTCAGGGTAAGGGGTTACACTCCTAAAACAACCCCTGCTCACCCTCTAGGTAGCTTGGCGCGAGCAGACAAGGCTTATCTCAGAGCGTTATAGGTTAAGCATTTGTGACCATATACAGTAACTCAGTGACAACACCACAAATGGACACCACACTAGATTTATATCAAAAATAGTGGGTTTTTTTATATAAAGACTTAGCAAAAGACCAAATAACGACAAAAATGACATACACAGTTCAAGAATATGATTTCAGAAAGAGTTCCTAGGTTAGTGACAAAATCATTCACCTTAGCGTCCGTTTTAACCCACAGTACCTTGCGATGCGATAAAAAGTTCCTAGCGGCGCTCCAGCGTTGAAAATCAAGTTGTAGCTTATCCGGTGGAAATTTACTCGCTAAGGCACGATGCAACAAAATTCGGCCCGCTAACGAGCGGGGCGACAATTTTACCAGTGGTTATCTTGGTTGGGACTGCGACGATTTTCGCAGCGATTAAATTCCTCACGCTAACGAGCGGGCGATGATTTTGGCGATTCAGCGACGATTTCACACAGCAGCGGCAGGCTCTGCGACGAAGTTCGCAGCAATAGAATTCTTCCCGCTAACAGGCGGAGCGGGGATCTGGCTGGCTCTGCGGCGATGTCCGCAGCGATCAAATTCGGCCCGCCAACGAGCGGGGCGACGATTTTTCCGGCGCTGATCTGGCTCAGCAGCAGCAGGCTCTGCGACGATGTTCGCAGTGATGGAATTGTTGACATGTCTCTGACTTTCCATTCAGAGTGCAGGGCAGAGACATCAGCCGCTCCACAGGAGGTGGAGCCAGCATTGTGGTGGCAGAGAACAGCCCTACTCAGAGTCCAGGTGTACTCCTCCCACCCATCCGGATGTAAATCTCTCTATTCACCACCGGGCTGCCCCAGCCTGTCTCCTGGAATTCCCCAGCCCTGTCACTCACAGAAACCAGACAGCAGATACACATCCTAGCAGAAGCGGGCTGAAATGGTTAGGCAAGCAAATACCAGCTTTCTAAAAGTGGCATTTGCAAACACAGAATATTAAAATAAACTTTACTAAAAGATGTATTTTATTATTCTGAGTTCAGGCATACTAAACTCGAATTTCTACTATGTTCCCTGGGTCTGTTAGGATCATAGAAGGTAACAATTCTAACAGCCCATTCTGGCCTATGGAGAACAGGTAGCCTTACAATAGTGAAAAACGAAATTGGCTGTAATTCACTATTAGGACATGCCACACACATCAGGTCTTGTCCTACCTTATGTTTACAATGCACCCTGCCCTTGGGCCTACCATAGGGGTGACTAATATGAAGTTTAGGGAAGGTTTAGGGACTGGCAAGTGGGTGCACTTGCCCAGTCAGCATGACAGTACCAAACCGCACGCAGGTCCTGCAATGGCAGACCTTAGACACATTTTACCAGGCCGCTTCTGTGGGTGGTACAACCAGTGCTGCAAGCCCACCAGCAGCATTTGTATTTACAAGCCCTGGGCACTCCTGGTGCACTTTACTGGGGTCTGACAGTAAACCAAATAAGCCAATCATGGAATCCAACCAACATATACATTTTATACAGGGAGCACTTGCACTGTGGAACTGGTTGGCAGTGGCACAGTGCTCTGAGCAGCCAACACCAGCAAAAACATGAGGCACAACGAAACAAAAAGTGGAAGGGAGACTCACGCCAAGGTGCCAGGTCTAACACATGTCC
Source organism: Triturus cristatus (assembly GCF_964204655.1). NCBI lineage: Eukaryota > Metazoa > Chordata > Amphibia > Caudata > Salamandridae > Triturus > Triturus cristatus. Next base: position 69,843,230 of record NC_140594.1, read on the forward strand.
CCTCCAGCTGAAATGTGGGGAGAACTACCCCACCCCAGGGAGTTCCTCATCACTAAGGCGGAAAAATCTGGACAGACCGTCAGCATTGGCGTGATCTGTACCAGGGCGAGGTTCCACCATGAAATCCATACCCTGTATGGAAATGGACCACCTCAACAGCTTTGGATTCTCACCCCTCATATGCATCAACCATCTGAGGGGCCTGTGGTCTGTCTGAACCCGGAAGTGAGACCCAAACAGGTATGGTCTTAGCTTCTTCAGTGCCCAGACCACAGCAAATGCCTCATGCTCAATAGCACTCCATCTCTGTTCCCGTGGAAGTAACCTCCTGCTAATGAAGGCTACAGGTTGGTCTATGCCCTCCTCATTAATCTGTGAAAGAACAGCCCCTACACCATGCTCTGAAGCGTCTGTCTGAACGATAAACTCTTTGGAGAAGTTGGGAGCCAGGAGCACGGGCGCCGTGCACATAGCAGCTTTCAGGGCCTCAAAGGCTTTCTGACAGGTGTCAGTCCAAATCACTTTCTGGGGCTGCTTCCTGGAAGTCAGCGCTGTCAAGGGGGCAACAATGTTGCCATACCCCTTGACAAACCTCATGTAGTACCCGGTGAGACCTAGGAAGGCTCTCACCGCTGTCTGGGTTTTGGGCGACTCTCAATTCAGGATGGTTTCTATCTTGGGTTGAAGGGGCGCCAACTTGCCGCTCCCAACCTGGTGCCCCAAGTACACCACGGAACCCTGCCTGATCTGGCACTTACTTGCCTTGATCGTGAGGCCTGCCCTCCGCAGCGCCATCAACACTTCCCAGAGGTGGAGCAGGTGTTCCTCCCAAGTGGAGCTGAACACTGCGATGTCATCCAGGTAGGCAGCACTGATCGAATCCAGTCCAGCCAACACCTGGTTGACCAACCTCTGGAAGGTGGCAGGGGCATTCTTCATCCCAAAGGGCATAACCCGGAACTGGTAGTGCCCATCTGGGGTGGAAAATGCTGACCTCTCTTTGGCCTCATCGGTCAAATGTTTTACATAAATAAATAAGGCGATCTGCCAGTACCCAGATGTTAAATCAAACGTGTTGAGGTACTTGGCAGCCCCTAGCCGATCTATGAGCTCATCAGCTCTGGGGATGGGGTGTGCATCAGTCCTGGTGACCGCATTGAGTCCTCTGTAGTCACAACAGAACTGGAGTTCGGGTGTGGCTCCCGGCACTGCAGCCTTTGGGACCAAGACCACTGGGCTGGCCCAAGGACTGCTGGATGACTCAATTACCCCTAGTGCAAATATCTTGGAGATCTCCTCCTTGATGCATGCTCTCACCCTGTCAGTCACCCTGTAGGCCTTGTGCCTCACAGGTGTACTATCCCCAGTGTCCACATCATGGACGCACCAATCAGTGACACCGGGAATCAGGGAAAACAGATCAGAAAATTGTCTCAGCAACTGGCGACAATCATTCTGTTGCTCAGGGGGCAGGGTGGAAGAGAGGATGACACCATCCACTGACCCATCTTGCTCCTGGGCTGACAGGAGGTCAGGAAGAGGCTCATCTCCTCTTCCATCCCAGCATCTGTTGCCAAGAGCATGCCCACTTGGGACCTCTCCAAGTGGGGCTTCAGGCGGTTGACATGCAGGACCCTCAAGGGGTTCCTGGGAGACCGCAAGTCCACCAAATAGGTAACAGGACTCTTGCGCTCCACAACCTCAAAGGGACCGGTCCACTTATCCTTGAGCGCACAAGGCTCCACTGGGGCCAAGACCCACACCTTTTGTCCAGGCTGAAGCCCAACCAGAGTGGCATTCTGGTCGTACCACCGCTTCATCTCCTCCTGGCTGGCTTCCAGATTCGCCTCTGCGAGTTCTCTGAAATGCCTAGTCTGGTTCCTGAAGGCCAGCATGTAGCTAAATACATTCTGGGGAGGTTTCCTGGGAGATTGCTCCCAGCCTTCCTTGACCAGACTTAGAGGTCCTCTCACTGGGTGGCCATACAGAAGCTCAAAGGGGCTGAACCCTAGAGACTTCTGTGGCACCTCACGGTAAGCAAAGAGTAGGCATGGTAAGAGGAAAATCCCACTTACGCCTCATGGGTTCCTCAAGACCCATTATCATGCCCTTCAGGGATCGGTTGAATCTTTCAACCAACCCATTTCCTTGGGGGTGGTAAGGCGTGGTAAACTTGTAGGTTACACCCCACTCTTGCCAAAGGGACTTCATATACTTGGATATGAAGTTGGTACCCTGGTCAGACACCACCTCTAGAGGGAATCCCACTCTGGAGAAAATTCCCATCAGTGCACGTCCCACCACGGGGGCCGTCACTGTCCTCAGAGGGATAGCTTCCGGGTACCGGGTGGCATGGTCCACCAGGACCAGGATAAACCTGTTGCCCATGGCTGTCCTGGGGTTCAGTGGCCCCACAATGTCAATCCCCACTCGCTCAAAGGGGGTACTGACCACAGGAAATGGCTGGAGAGGAGCCTTCTGCTTCCTCCCACTCTTCCCACTTGCCTGGCAAGTCTGACAGGTCCTGCAGTGAGTGTCTGAACTCCTGCGCATTTGAGGCCAATAAAAGTGGGTGACAAGCCTTTCAAAGGTCTTGTCCTGTCCCAAATGTCCTGCCAATGGCACATCATGAGCCAGCCCCAGTAGGAAGGCTCTGAAGCTCTGGGGTACCACCAGCACACGGGCTGACCCAGGCTCAGCAACCTTAGGCTCTGAATACAGGAGGTCGTTCTCCCAGTAAATTAAATGTGTTCCAAACTGATCGCCTGCGGCCTGGTCTGCAGCCTGCTGCCGCATACCCACGAGAGAAGGGCATTCTTTCTGCGCCTTACAAAAGTCCTCCCTGGAGGGGCCTCCTTCTTACTGCCAGTGGGTCAGCTCAGGCAGGTCCCCCAGCTCAGCTATCTGTTCCCCTGTAGGCTCCAGGGCATCCCCCTCAAGGTCTGCCTCCTCCTGGACAGTGGGAACTTCAGGGGCTGGTTTCCCGTGCCCCCTGCCTCTTCTCTCTAAGGCCAGTCCCTGGGCCTCCCTCTCAGGCTCCAGGACCTCTTGAGCACCTCTACTCGCTGCCATGGACCATGTGGTGACACACGCCCAATCCGGCATACCCAACATCTCCAGGTGAGCACTCCGCTCCACCTTAGCCCAAGGTGAGGTCTCCAAATCATTCCCTAACAGACAGTCTACAGGCATGGCGGGCCTCACAGCTACCTGAAGAGTACCAGAGACCCCCCCCCACTCAAAAGGGAACCTGAGCCACCTTGCAGTGACTCTCTGTGTTGTTAGCGGCAACAACCGGATAGAATGCTCCTGGGACCACCTGCTCTTGAGACACCAGGTGACACTTGACAGCTGTCACACTGGCTCCTGTATCTGTCAGAGCTTCAACCCTACGGCCATTGATGGTCACCCACTGCCTGTATTTTTTATTGTTATCAGGCAGCTGGGTCTTGGGGACCACCTCACAGTCTCCTAATGAGACAAGGGACATCTCTGCGGGACCCTGTGGTGTTTACATTAAACCTCAAGTTAACTCAAACATATTGTAAGCGTGTTACTTGAAAATATTTCAGACCCCACCCACCTTGGACTGCCCTCTCCTCCCCCAAGGCTACACTAGCCATCTGCCGGGGCGGATCACCAGGGGGTGCTGGTTTACCAACTAGGGGACACTTGGGATCAGAGGCAAAATGACCCAGGTTACCACACTTGTAACATTTTAGGGGCCCCTTTTGAACAGGGGGACCTGTCGGGGCCCCGGTCGGCTTCTGGGGGGGGAGGCTGAGAACCTTTCCCTTGGTTCCCTTGGGGATTACTTTGGGGCCTCCTGGGGAACTCCCTCTGTTTACCCTTGTCCCCCCACTCTTCTGCTGGGGACCCTGCCCACCTTTGGCGGAGTCTCCCACTTGACCCTTGTGGACCCTGGTACTTACCCAGCGGTCCGCCTCCTCAGCAAGCTTTCTAGGGTTAGTCAGCCTACTATCAATCAGGTGCTGGCGTAGCTCAGGAAAACAGTTACTGGACAAGTGCTCCCATGCAATTAAATCAAGAAGCCCTTGAAAATCATCAACCTTGCTACCCTTCACCCAACTATCCAATGCTCTGCAGAAAAAAGTTACATACTCAACATACGTACTGTCAGGAATCTTTGTGCAACCCCTGAACCTTTGCCTATACAACTCAGGAGTTAACCCGTACCTAGACATCAAAGCATCCTTCATATGGGGATAAGAATTATAAACATCTGAAGGCAAGTCTAGCAATGTGTCCCACCCCTCACTAAGGAACCGTCCCCACAACCCCGCTCCCCAATCCTTCTCAGGGACCCGGTGGGAAGACATGGCTACCTCATAGGCCTTGAACCACTGCCCTATGTCATCATTTTTAAAGAATTCCTTTACCAAATCTTTTGGTATGTACACCCTTGATTCTACCTGCACTAGCGGTGTGCTGCCACCAGATGGAGGGGGCTCTACTCTCTGAGCCTTCAGCTCTATCTCCCTCAACCTTGCTTCATGCTCCATTTGCATTCTTCTCTCTTCCAGAGCCAGATTTTTGCTTTCCAGCTCCAGTTGCCCATTCAATTTAAGTTTTGCCATCTCCATTTCATGTGCTCGGGTTTCTTTCCTGTCTGCCAACTCCTGTGGCGACAGGCCTCTGCCAAACCCACTGATGCTGTCTGCTGGTTCAATTTCCACCACATCCTCAGGTGCCCTTGACTCAATCCAGGCCCTCAGCGACTTGTGGAATTGGGCCTTGTTTCTGCACCCAAACTGGGAAACTCCAAACTTTTTGCAGAAGCCCTTCAGCTGGTCTAATGAGTAGTCCTCTAGTTTCTCCACTTTCCATTCTACTCCTTCAAGGTCAGAGACTACAGATGCTGCCCTTTCCCCATTGACTGAACCAGGCATGGCTTTAAAAACTGGAGATTTCTTGGCAACCAAAAATCAAAAAAGTATGTAGCTGCGTTATGGTCTGAACTCACTAAGTGGTGTTCACCAATCACTGTACATGAATCACAAATGCAAATACAGAATCCTCACCGCTGACCACCAATGTTAGAATTGGGGATCTCTGGTTGGCACAGGTAGGTACTTGTGACAAGCAGGGACCCTCACCTCTAGTCAGGGTAACGGGTTACACTCCTAAAACAACCCCTGCTCACCCTCTAGGTAGCATGGCTCCACTGGGGCCAAGACCCACACCTTTTGTCCAGGCTGAAGCCCAACCAGAGTGGCATTCTGGTCGTACCACCGCTTCATCTCCTCCTGGTTGGCTTCCAGATTCGCCTCTGCGAGTTCTCTGAAATGCCTAGTCTGGTTCCTGAAGGCCAGCATGTAGCTAAATACATTCTGGGGAGGTTTCCTGGGAGATTGCTCCCAGCCTTCCTTGACCAGACTTAGAGGTCCTCTCACTGGGTGGCCATACAGAAGCTCAAAGGGGCTGAACCCTAGAGACTTCTGTGGCACCTCACGGTAAGCAAAGAGTAGGCATGGTAAGAGGAAAATCCCACTTACGCCTCATGGGTTCCTCAAGACCCATTATCATGCCCTTCAGGGATCGGTTGAATCTTTCAACCAACCCATTTCCTTGGGGGTGGTAAGGCGTGGTAAACTTGTAGGTTACACCCCACTCTTGCCAAAGGGACTTCATATACTTGGATATGAAGTTGGTACCCTGGTCAGACACCACCTCTAGAGGGAATCCCACTCTGGAGAAAATTCCCATCAGTGCACGTCCCACCACGGGGGCCGTCACTGTCCTCAGAGGGATAGCTTCCGGGTACCGGGTGGCATGGTCCACCAGGACCAGGATAAACCTGTTGCCCATGGCTGTCCTGGGGTTCAGTGGCCCCACAATGTCAATCCCCACTCGCTCAAAGGGGGTACTGACCACAGGAAATGGCTGGAGAGGAGCCTTCTGCTTCCTCCCACTCTTCCCACTTGCCTGGCAAGTCTGACAGGTCCTGCAGTGAGTGTCTGAACTCCTGCGCATTTGAGGCCAATAAAAGTGGGTGACAAGCCTTTCAAAGGTCTTGTCCTGTCCCAAATGTCCTGCCAATGGTACATCATGAGCCAGCCCCAGTAGGAAGGCTCTGAAGCTCTGGGGTACCACCAGCACACGGGCTGACCCAGGCTCAGCAACCTTAGGCTCTGAATACAGGAGGTCGTTCTCCCAGTAAATGAAATGTGTTCCAAACTGATCGCCTGCGGCCTGGTCTGCAGCCTGCTGCCGCATACCCACGAGAGAAGGGCATTCTTTCTGCACCTTACAAAAGTCCTCCCTGGAGGGGCCTCCTTCTTACTGCCAGTGGGTCAGCTCAGGCAGGTCCCCCAGCTCAGCTATCTGTTCCCCTGTAGGCTCCAGGGCATCCCCCTCAAGGTCTGCCTCCTCCTGGACAGTGGGAACTTCAGGGGCTGGTTTCCCGTGCCCCCTGCCTCTTCTCTCTAAGGCCAGTCCCTGGGCCTCCCTCTCAGGCTCCAGGACCTCTTGAGCACCTCTACTCGCTGCCATGGACCATGTGGTGACACACGCCCAATCCGGCATACCCAACATCTCCAGGTGAGCACTCCGCTCCACCTTAGCCCAAGGTGAGCTCTCCAAATCATTCCCTAACAGACAGTCTACAGGCATGGCGGGCCTCACAGCTACCTGAAGAGTACCAGAGACCCCCCCCCCACTCAAAGGGAACCTGAGCCACCTTGCAGTGACTCTCTGTGTTGTTAGCGGCAACAACCGGATAGAATGCTCCTGGGACCACCTGCTCTTGAGACACCAGGTGACACTTGACAGCTGTCACACTGGCTCCTGTATCTCTCAGAGCTTCAACCCTACGGCCATTGATGGTCACCCACTGCCTGTATTTTTTATTGTTATCAGGCAGCTGGGTCTTGGGGACCACCTCACAGTCTCCTAATGAGACAAGGGACATCTCTGCGGGACCCTGTGGTGTTTACATTAAACCTCAAGTTAACTCAAACATATTGTAAGCGTGTTACTTGAAAATATTTCAGACCCCACCCACCTTGGACTGCCCTCTCCTCCCCCAAGGCTACACTAGCCATCTGCCGGGGCGGATCACCAGGGGGTGCTGGTTTACCAACTAGGGGACACTTGGGATCAGAGGCAAAATGACCCAGGTTACCACACTTGTAACATTTTAGGGGCCCCTTTTGAACAGGGGGACCTGTCGGGGCCCCAGTCGGCTTCTGGGGGGGGAGGCTGAGAACCTTTCCCTTGGTTCCCTTGGGGATTACTTTGGGGCCTCCTGGGGAACTCCCTCTGTTTACCCTTGTCCCCCCACTCTTCTGCTGGGGACCCTGCCCACCTTTGGCGGAGTCTCCCACTTGACCCTTGTGGACCCTGGTACTTACCCAGCGGTCCGCCTCCTCAGCAAGCTTTCTAGGGTTAGTCAGCCTACTATCAATCAGGTGCTGGCGTAGCTCAGGAAAACAGTTACTGGACAAGTGCTCCCATGCAATTAAATCAAGAAGCCCTTGAAAATCATCAACCTTGCTACCCTTCACCCAACTATCCAATGCTCTGCAGAAAAAAGTTACATACTCAACATACGTACTGTCAGGAATCTTTGTGCAACCCCTGAACCTTTGCCTATACAACTCAGGAGTTAACCCGTACCTAGACATCAAAGCATCCTTCATATGGGGATAAGAATTATAAACATCTGAAGGCAAGTCTAGCAATGTGTCCCACCCCTCACTAAGGAACCGTCCCCACAACCCCGCTCCCCAATCCTTCTCAGGGACCCGGTGGGAAGACATGGCTACCTCATAGGCCTTGAACCACTGCCCTATGTCATCATTTTTAAAGAATTCCTTTACCAAATCTTTTGGTATGTACACCCTTGATTCTACCTGCACTAGCGGTGTGCTGCCACCAGATGGAGGGGGCTCTACTCTCTGAGCCTTCAGCTCTATCTCCCTCAACCTTGCTTCATGCTCCATTTGCATTCTTCTCTCTTCCAGAGCCAGATTTTTGCTTTCCAGCTCCAGTTGCCCATTCAATTTAAGTTTTGCCATCTCCATTTCATGTGCTCGGGTTTCTTTCCTGTCTGCCAACTCCTGTGGCGACAGGCCTCTGCCAAACCCACTGATGCTGTCTGCTGGTTCAATTTCCACCACATCCTCAGGTGCCCTTGACTCAATCCAGGCCCTCAGCGACTTGTGGAATTGGGCCTTGTTTCTGCACCCAAACTGGGAAACTCCAAACTTTTTGCAGAAGCCCTTCAGCTGGTCTAATGAGTAGTCCTCTAGTTTCTCCACTTTCCATTCTACTCCTTCAAGGTCAGAGACTACAGATGCTGCCCTTTCCCCATTGACTGAACCAGGCATGGCTTTAAAAACTGGAGATTTCTTGGCAACCAAAAATCAAAAAAGTATGTAGCTGCGTTATGGTCTGAACTCACTAAGTGGTGTTCACCAATCACTGTACATGAATCACAAATGCAAATACAGAATCCTCACCGCTGACCACCAATGTTAGAATTGGGGATCTCTGGTTGGCACAGGTAGGTACTTGTGACAAGCAGGGACCCTCACCTCTAGTCAGGGTAACGGGTTACACTCCTAAAACAACCCCTGCTCACCCTCTAGGTAGCATGGCGCGAGCAGACAAGGCTTATCTCAGAGCGTTATAGGTTAAGCATTTGTGACCATATACAGTAACTCAGTGACAACACCACAAATGGACACCACACTAGATTTATATCAAAAATAGTGATTTGTTTTATATAAAGACCTAGCACAAGACCAAATACGACAAAAATGACATACACAGTTCAAGAATATGATTTCAGAAAGAGTTCCTAGGTTAGCGACAAAATCATTCACCTTAGCGTCTGTTTTAACCCACAGTACCTCGTGATGTGATAAAAAGTTCCTAGCGGCGCTCCAGTGTTGAAAATCAAGTTGTAGCTTATCCGGTGGAAATTTACTCGCTAAGACACGATGCGACAAAATTCGGCCCGCTAACGAGCGGGGCGACAATTTTACCAGTGGTTATCTTGGTTGGGACTACGACGATTTTCGCAGCGATTAAATTCCTCATGCTAACGAGCGGGGCGATGATTTTGGTGATTCAGCGACGATTTCACACAGCAGTGGCAGGCTCTGCGGCGAAGTTCGCAGCAATAGAATTCTTCCCGCTAACAGGCGGAGCAGGGATCTTGGCTGGCTCTGCGGCGATGTCCGCAGCAATCAAATTCGGCCCGCTAATGAGCGGGGCGACGATTTTTCCAGCGCTAATCTGGCTCAGCGGCAGCAGGCTCTGCGACGATGTTCGCAGCGATAGAATTCTGCCCGCTAACAGGCGGAACGGGGATCGGGGCTGGTAGCGATCAAATTCGGCCCGCTAACGAGCGGGGCGACGATTTTCCCAGTGATGATCCGGCTCAGCGGCAGCAGGCTGTGCGACGATCTCCTCAGCGATAAAATTCTGCACGCTAACGAGCGGTGCGACTGAAATTTACTAAAAGATGTATTTTATTATTCTGAGTTCAGGCATACCAAACTCGAATTTCTACCATGTTCTCTGGGTCTGTTAGGATCATAGAATGTAACAATTCTAAAAGCCCATTCTGGCCTATGGAGAACAGGTAGCCTTACAATAGTGAAAAACGAAATTGGCTGTAATTCACTATTAGGACATGCCACACACATCAGGGCTTGTCCTACCTTATGTTTACAATGCACCCTGCCCTTGGGCCTACCATAGGGGTGACTAATATGAAGTTAAGGGAAGATTTAGGGACTGGCAAGTGGGTGCACTTGCCCAGTAAGCATGACAGTACCAGACTGCACGCAGGTCCTGCAATGGCAGACCTTAGACACATTTTACCAGGCCGCTTCTGTGGGTGGCACAACCAGTGCTGCAACTCCACCACCAGCATTTGTATTTACACGCCCTGGGCACTCCTGGTGCACTTTACTGGGGTCTGACAGTAAACCAAATAAGCCAATCATGGAATCCAACCAACATATACATTTTATAAAGGGAGCACTTGCACTGTGGCACTGGTTGGCAGTGGCACAGTGCTCTGAGCAGCTAACACCAGCAAAAACATGAGGCACAACGAAACAAAAAGTGGAAGGGAGACTCACGCCAAGGTGCCAGGTCCAACACTACAATGTTTGACTTTTACCAGCTACAGACTCAATTCAAAGACTTATTTTGATATTTAACAAAAATCCCATATAATGGCAAAGTCGAATATTTATCAAATATCTGGGAAAAGTAACTTTTAGAAACTTACTTTTACCCTACCTGAAGCTGCTGGAGGATAATTTCCATTAGCCCTACAGGATCTGACCAGCATAATACTTGGTCTGACTGAGGTGTACAAGAGGTGTGAAAGTCCTCCCAAGAGCTAAACAAATAGGTTGTCCTGAATGGTCAGAGATGACTCCTCTGTGCTCAGGGGTTGGGCGGTGGGCATCCTTTTGATACCACAGTGTCAAATCATGTTTGTCAGGTCTGTTTGATTCAAATGTAACACTTTGGCCATTTGGAAGAGACAACAGGATGAAAGACCAATTCATGCATCCCCTGTCTCGTACTGTAGGAACCTGCCTTTGTTGTACCAGACTTCTGTCTCCTACTTTGCTGTGTGTAGAGGGACTGATTAGTATTAGGTGTGGGAGGACACTGGGGATAATGATAAAGCACTCTTCTACACACCCATAAACCCCCAGCCCAAGTTTAATGTTTGCCATCTTGTAAATGTCTTGCCACATTGCAATTTGGGCCTGCTGACAGTAAATCAAGCAGAAGCTGCTGCAAAAGTGGGTAGGGCTGCCCCAAGGAAATGTTGCTCTATTGGCTGGGGAGTATCAATGAGTCACACCCACCCTGGTTCAAAGCATCAATGTGGCATCCCCATCAACCCTTTTGAGGACACCTTCTGGACCTGTGGAAGGGCGGAAAAGGATTGGAACTGCTGTCTGTGACCTGTGAGGAACTCTGAAGGACTGGACCTGCTCCCTTGTGTGGATGCAAGGGCACAGAAAAGCTGCAACAGACCTTTTCCCTTCAATTCCCAGCTCACCAGTGGCAACTGGAACTTGGTCTGAACTTAGTTGGAGGCTTCTGCCTGGCACCATGAAAGACTGTAGGTGAGTCCCCTGAGGTCCTGGAGGGTGCTTAAAAGTGTACTTCCGTGGTTTCTTGGGCACCCAGAAAACATGTGAATCTTTTGAAAACTCCAGAGCCAAGGGGCCCTTTCGCAAAAAGTATGTGTCCAGCAGTTTCATTGCATCACATTGCATTTCAGGTTCAACCTCCTGAAAGGCTCCAGCATCTCCAAAAAAACAAAAAAAAGCTTTCCGGTTTTGGGACTTAGAAACTTTTCCAAGCCAAAACCTCAAATGCTCCAGAGCCTTAGTGTACCAACGTGCGGCTGGTACCCGACCGACAGTTCTATGGCGGCAGCTACAAGTTCAGTTTTGTCCCATGGCAAAACTTTTTCTTCAAAATAAATAATGAAGTCCCTTTGTGAATTAGGAATTTGAAACTTTTTGGACCTTTTTGCCTTCCAGACTTTCACCAGGACCAACCTACCTCTTGTATATGATTAGGGCTCCTTCGAGGTCGGCAACAAATCATCCCTAGTTCCAGGTCTATTGCTTCCAAGACTAACATTGGCACTTTGTGCTTTTTTTGGCAGCAGTTTGACTTAAATCCTTAAAAATTAATATCTCTGTTTGCTTTTATAGGATTTTTGTCATTTCGGTCCTATTTTACCCATAAAATATGTCTTTTATTTTAAATGTGTGTAATATTATGATTTATGTGACTTTGTCTTCTGACTATGCACTGTTTAAATACTTTACATATTGCCTTTGATTTAAGCTGACTGCTTCGTGCCACTTTACCACGGATTGAGCACAATTTTATTTTATTTTATTTGTGTGACATCTGGCAGGTGGTGGCTTTATTCTCTGAGGTGGACATTATTCCACCACAAATCCACTTTCCTACAATATCCTTCTCTCAAGGATCAGACTGGAAACAAATGCTCTAACACGTGTCACACTGCAGGAAGCCTCTACTAGAATGCGGCTACTGGGGCATGGTTGAAACATGGCAACCCCCCCACCTCTGAAAGCAGCCAAACTGAGGGGCAGCGTCAGCTGCCCTGTGGGGGTATAGAGAAAGGACTGCTTAGTGCAACTGTAGGACTGGCACTAATGGGAACCATGCATTCTGTACAGTGCTGTGAGCTCCACTAGGGTGGCCATCTCCCTCCTGGTCATTATGGACACTGTTTCCATTTCTAGAATTTTGTGTTATACCCTTCAAGGGCCATATTATCAAGGAATGGCAATAACATTATCACCACTTTAGCGGCAGAAAACTGCCGCTAAAGCAGCGATAATGGGCTTGATAATATGCCCTTGAGAATTTCAATTGAAGCCCAGGTTCTGGTGTCAACATGGGCTTCTATGGGAATTCACAAGGGCATATTATCAAGCCCATTATCGCTGCTTTAACAGCAGTTTCCTGCCGCTAAAGTGGCGATAGTGTTATCGCCATTCCTTGATAATATGGCCCAATGGCACTACTAATGATCACAAGAGAGACCTGCATTTGCGGCAGCCATTTTTCTGCAATGGGACCTCCCCGGGAGAGATACCCTGGACCAGGAAACGGTCATCAAGAGACAATGTTCTAGTTTTTACCGCTCCTTGTGAAAATCTTTCTAATTCAGCAAAGTTCGGCCCATTATGCCATTCTGTCATTTTCTGACTTCAAAGGCCACTTTATTTATTTATTTATATTTATTTGTATAAAGTTTTATATAGCGCGTACATGACCCAAGCGGGTATCAGAGTGCTTTACAGATGATCAAGGGACAGACAAAGTAGGGCCCGAAGGTCAGTAGTAGCAACAGTGTTAAGCAAGATACTGGAGTAGAAAGAGGAACACGATATCATGCCAACGCAAAAGGACATAGAAGAACATATATGAGCAACAGACAGATATAAAGGTTGAGCACAGTCAAAAGTCACAGACATAGTCAAAGGCATAGGAATAAATAAGTGGATAACAGAGGCACTTGACGAAGCAGCTCCCTGGACCACAAAGCCCCTAAGCGTGGGTTCAAATCCGCTCCCTGGTTTAACGATGAGCTCAGAATAGCCAAACAGGGATGTAAGCGCCTAGAATAAAATTGGAGGATAGCTTTCTCTAAAGACTCGAAAGAAGCTTACAAAGCAGCACAGAACAAATACCACTCCCTTCTCAAAAAGAGGCGCTCCATGTACTATAAAGAGAGAATTGACATGGCAGAGAATTCCTCTAAGCAACTGGACGCCACGCTGAAAGAACTCTCGTCCCTGGAGAGAACACTCACGACACCTAGCAGCTCTGAAGAGCAGTGCAACGTAATTGCAGACTACTTTCTCCAAAAAGTGTCCACTATATATAACTCCTTCCCTGAGGATGCCCGCAACGGCCTCAGTGATCCTTATGAGGAATCTAATGAGATCTGCTTGACACCCTTGCGCGATTTCCTCACCCCACCCGTATTTGGTACTAAAGGAAATGGCTCTACAAATCAAATCGGGATCTCCCGATGACCCAGTGGCACCGAACAGATTAAAGGAGGGCATTGAACTTATAATGCCCAAAATAAACACATCCTTCAAATGTGGAGAGGTTCCGATGGCATGGAAACACACAATTGTTATACCGCTAAAGAAAAAGCCCTCAGCCAACCCCGAGCTACTGGAGAACCTACGCCCTATCTCCCAGCTACCCTACATATCTAAACTCACTAAAAAGGCTGTGAACAAGCAATTGGTGGAGAATATCAATACACGCAAACTCCTTCATCCTACGCAGCCTGGCTTTAGAGCATCCTTCTCAACCGAATCCACTCTCCTTTTTGCCACAGAGACCCTACGGAGGTGAGCGGATGCCGGTCAGACGGTGGCCTTGGTTCTGCTGGACCTAAGTGCCGCCTTTGACACGGTATCCCACAAGCTCCTCATCCAATGCTTAAAGGTGTGTGGTCTGAAGGTGGTAGCGCTACAGTGGATGCGGTCCTTCATGGAAGATCGCAGTTTCCAAATTGTACAAAACCCCCATCGCTCAAAAACCCTCTCACTTTGCCAAGGGGTCCCACAGGGATTTATTCTGAGTTCCACCCTTTTTAATCTATACATTGGACCCCTGGCTACAATTACAAGATCTCCATGGTGTTGTATGCTGACAACACTCAGCTTGTGGTGACCCTGGCACAAGATTCTGGTGAATCTGCGCTACAATTCTACTCCTATCTCAATGATTTGGCCTCCTGGATGTCCAACAACTGACTTAAATTGAATGGTAACAAGACAGAGGTCATGATCGTGGGGAAATCACATTCCATCTGGGATACAGCCTTGTGGCCTCAAACACTGAGACCTATCCCAGAGCCCAAAGCCGAGGTTAAAAACCTTGGTGTATGGCACGACCCCAAACTCTCTTATGAGTCCCAAGCCAGGAAAGTGGCAGGGAGATGTTTCAGCACCTTGAAGATGCTGAAAAAACCCTTGACTTCCTCCCTGTATCTGCTAGGAAAAGCCTAGTTCACAGCCTGGTGACCTCACAACTTGATTACGGGAATGTCCTCTATCTAGGGGCACCAAAAGCCTGCATGATGTGCCTCCAACGCATCCAAAAAGCAGCGGCATGCTAATCTTCCTAGCCGTGCTTCTTCGACAAAAGCTCTACACTCTCTACACTGGCTGCCTATCGAGAAAAGAGTCCTCTTTAAATCCATGTGTTTCTGTCATAAGAGTCTACAAGGGAAAGGCCCCAGCTACCTGCATGACTTTCTCATTCCGTACAATCCCAGCCGCCAGCTAAGATCGACAGGAGCATACCTGCTCAAGGTCCACAGGATAAGGAAAGCTAGGATGGGCGCTCGATCCTTTGGCTACCTAGCGGCCAAGAATTGGAATACACTTCCTCTATGGCTATGCGCAGAGAAATCCAAACCTACCTTCCGCAGAGGACTGAAAACCTGGCTGTATAAACATTAGCCCAGCAGTCTCCTCTTGTTGATATGCTTCTAGCGCGGGGATACACCTTTTGGGGTAGCCAGGCGCTCTACAAATGAAATATTATTTATCATTATTACATGCAAAAAACATTGTAGTGGTGTCATTCAGGGCGAGGCAGTCCGTGGAAGAGGAGAAAAACCTGCATGTAGCAGAACCAACAACGAGTGGTATCTGGTGGGAGTAGGTGCAGTCAATCAAGGGCATTCATCAATAGAGCTTTCACTTCTTTTTTTAAAGATGCCATAGAGGGAATTAGTCTGATTTGTGGAGACAGGGAGTTCTAGATTCTCGGGGTGATACCTGAGAACACCCGATTATAGTTTTTCTTTTTTTGGAATTTTTGAGGTTTCAGCAGCAGGGTGCTGGAACTTCTAGAAGATCGGCTACCACCAGAAAGTTCTAGGGTTTGGGTTAGGTACAGAGGGGTGTTAAAGTGAGGAGCCTTGTGTGTCATGCACACAATCTTAAAATGAATCCTAGCCTCCAAAGGCAGCCAGTTTAAGGATTTCAGGTCTGGTATGATGTGACTATTTCTTCTGGATCCCATGATGAGCCTTGCCGCTGAATTCAGGAAGCCCTGAGCTGTGCCAACTTGTAGTTGGGTAGCCTACAGAGTGTTGCTCTACCATAGTCTAACCAGGAAATTACTAGCGCTTGAACAGCAGACTTGAAGTCATCCGAGGGGAGGAAGGGTTTTATCTTCCTTAGAATACTCATGAGGAAGTTGGCACCTTTGGTGGCTGAGCTAATGTATTCCTTCCTGTATGCTCAGTGTCTTGTCAAGTATTACTCCAAGAGACCTTGCAGAGTCAATGATGTGTGGGGTTTAGTTGAGAGCTGTTAGGTGTTTCAAGTACTCAGCGATGATCGTAGTCTGTTTGGTTGGTGCAATCTGGAGGAATTCTGTTTTGGAGGAATTTAGCTTAAGATGTTGGGAAGTCAGGCAGTGTTGTGTTTTGAGTAGGGGTGAGTTGAGTGATCTAATGTCGTCTGGGGAGGAGATTTTCAGGTACAGTTGGGTGTCATCGGAATACATGTGATAGTGAATGTTGCATGAATTGAGTAATTCCGTTAGTGGCTCCATGAACAAGTTAAAGAGCGTGGGAGAGAGTGAAGATCCCTGAGGGACCCCAATAGTGGATGGCATAGAGTTGATAAGGGATTGATTGACTTTAAATCTTTGCGTTCTGCTATTAATACTGCGCCTGAGAGACCCATCCTTCATTCCAGTAAATTCAGGAGGTTGTCATGTTTGACCGTATCAAACGCTGACGACAAGACAAGGAGGATTAGAAGGCAGGCTTCATTCCCATCGAGCATTTTCAGGGTGTCATCAACTATGTGGGTAATAGCTGTTTCAGTACTATGGCCCTGGCGAAAAGAAAACCAGATTGGAATTGATCCAAAAGCTGGAATTGATCAATGTGGTTACATAATTGGACAAGAATGCTTCGATAGAGTTGGAATACTAGTGATAGAACGAAAGTTAGTAAAGTCCTCTTGATCCACTGTGGGGTGTTTGAGAATGGGTGTAATCTGCCCCACTTTAGGCAATCAGGGATTATATCTTGACGTAAGGAGGCATTTAGTATTTTGGTCCAGAGAGGGACAAAGTACCATTTCATCTCATTGCAGAAACTTGAGGGAAGAGTGTCACTGAAGTGGTTTGAGGGTTTCAAAGTAGTAAGCAGGTTGAGTATAGAGAATTCGTCAAAGGGAGTGAATTGGATCCAGCAGGTGTTATTTTAGGGTGAGCGACCTATAGCAGACAGAGGCTGAGGTGGAGTGAGTTGGTTCCAACAGGAGTTAATTTTGGTGAGAGATCATTCTTAATAGTCTTTTCAAGGCAGAAAGAGGGAAACACTTCACCAGTTGGCTGTGTACTGGACTGTAATGAGAGTGGGGAGATAGTTGGATTGGAGGTTGATCAATTCAAAAAGATTTTAGGTCTGTTTCTGCCATTATCAAGTTGGCTTCTGAAGAAGTTCGATTTCACCCTCCTGATATGTTTGTTGTAAGCGCTTCTTCTAGATCTCAGGAGCAAAAGGTGTTCAAGGGGCGGGGAACCTCTCCAGAATCATTCGGCAAGTCTCAGAATTCTTCTCTCTGAATTTAAACTATCGTTGAACCAAGGTTTGGAGTCTTTGGAGGACTTTCTTTTTAGTTGTAAGGAGACAACAGAGTCTAAAATACTCAATATAGAACTGCTGTAATGTTCCGTGAGGTTCTGTACCTCGGACATGTCGATTGGAGGCAACAAGGTATCCTTGCTGAGGGAAATCAGGGCATTCGTGCTTGAGTTTCAGAGAGATTGTTTCCAGAGCCTTGGATTCTTGTCTTGTGATCTTTTCTTAAACCAAGGTTCAATGATTTGGAAGGAGATAAATTGATGATTAGACCAGTCACATGGGGCAATCCAAACCAATTGAAAAGCATTGGGATTAGCTATAATAAGGTCCAGGATCAAGCCCAGAACATGGGTGGGACTGTCACATATTTGAACTAGGCTACGGTCCGCTGGAAATGTTTTGAGAGTGGTCGCTGCCTGGGCCTTCAACTCATTCCAGTGTAGGTTGAAGTCTCCGAGGAAGATTTGGGGACAATGTTGCCCCACATTGGAAGAAATGATTTCCATGATATGTTCAATGAATGGGAGGTTATCTCACGGCGGGTGGTAAAACATGTGCAATTTGCATTATGGCCTGCTGTTGCTGGTGATGTCAATGCACAGGTATTCACAAGAGGAGACTGCATCTATGTGAGAATGTTTCACAATGAGACTATTCTGGTATGTACAAGCGATCCCAACACCAGGTCTGTCCGCTCTGTCCATCCTGATGATGTTATGGTTCGGGGGGACTAGTATGTCAGGGATCGAACCAGAGGAATTCTTTAGCCAGGTTTCCGTAATTATGAGGATG
Organism: Triturus cristatus; assembly: GCF_964204655.1. NCBI lineage: Eukaryota > Metazoa > Chordata > Amphibia > Caudata > Salamandridae > Triturus > Triturus cristatus. The sequence continues at coordinate 69,861,216 of NC_140594.1, forward strand.
AGTTTAGCAATGTCTGTGGCATGTTTCACAGCTAATCTACAATTGATGAGCATGCACTTCTGGTGTCCGAGGAGGTGGGCTGCGAGAAGGGAGCTTGATTGAGGTTGGAGATATTTAAAGCATTAGTGTTGTGACTGGGTCGTCTGAGAGGGTTCAGAGGAATGGCTTGAATGTGTTCCTGGTGATCTGGCTTGTCAAAGAGAAAGGTATTATATGAGCATAGGAGAATGTCGATATGATTCACTGTGAAGGAATTCTTGGATCTAGAACGTCTAGAGGGAGCTTTCAGGAAGGGTATTGTTCTCCAACAGAGGGATGCATAAATTGGAGAACAACCCTTGATTAAAGGGGGAAATGACAGCTTAGTGTGGAGGGAAGTATCAGGTGTAAGATTGTGTATGTAATTCCCTGACGACCTATCAGTCCATCTGTCATTAGCCAGTTTAGTGGTGATGAGTATGAGATTTTGTAAATAGGCCTTGAGTTGTTGAATATCAAGGGAGAAATTGTCCAGGGTGGATGAGGGTACAGAGTGTAGATGAGAATCCAAGGAGTGTGTAAATGATCCCGTAGGATGAGACGGAGTTCTGATATAATCGATAGTGAGTTGCTGGCCAGAGAGTTTCCAATAAAGGTTGGTCAAGAAGGAAAGGTTTTTAAGATGGCTGGGGGCACGGGAGAGCTATTGAGCTGATCTTCTAGGAACTTTGGAGTCGAAAGTGTGTTGGACTAGTTAATGAGAGGGTAATCGGACTTCAGGGAAGACCCCTCATTAAAGGGACGAGAAGAGTAGACCGTAGTATCAGGTAAGCCAGGGCTAATGCAAGGTAAGTGGTGGTATGGTGTGGTGGAGAAGGAAGCATTGTTATGTATGACCGCAATCAGGGTGTCACCACTCACCCCGCGTGAGTCCGAAACCCACCGCAAAGAATGTGAGATGGGAAAAAGGGAGGACTGGAAGAGTTGGAGGGGAGAGTGACAGGGGGGTGGAGTTACCAGAGGGGATCGTTTGGAGGGTATTTGATGAGGATGGGGCGCTAAGCCCATACTTTGAAGTGTCAGGAACCTTGTTAGAAATTGAGTTTTTGATCATGTGAACAATGTCCTCAAAAGACCCTCGATGGTAGTCTGCAACTTGAATAAGGATTATCCCATTAATATAGATAGTGATTGTAGCATCAGCTTTGAAGGTGGATGAAGGGACTACCACTAACCTAGCTCTTTGAGCACAGTTTTTAGAGGAAGTGATCAGGCATAGAGAATGGATAGCATTCTTCCATTTAGCTCTTCTTTTCGAGTTGACGAGGAGAGGTAAGGGTCAGAAATGAGAGTTTCTAGGTGAGCTTTGAGAATTCTGTGTTTGAGGTGAGCATTTTTAGATAGGTTAGGTGGGTATTTAATGGTAAATGCATTGAGGCCTAATGGTACTAGTTTGACGTCTGAGTTAGGGTCCATGATGATGTGTGGTAGAGGACCTGAGTGGGGGAGATAAGGGAGGAAGTAAGCCTGTGGTCTCAAATACAGATGGAGCAACTATGTAGATGCATAGGACCCCTACTGCCAAGATAACAACCTTAGAGGAAGCTGACACCAGTAGAAAACAATTCAGAAGAACCTATTCAGCTCACCCTAATTTGCGAGAGGCAGCCATGAAGTTGTGTAATAGTGGACCTGAGTAGAGACGTGGGCGGGGGAGGTGGGAGGAAGAATGCCTGCGGTCTCAGAAAACCATGGTGCACCTATGTAGCTGTGTTGGACACCAATTGTCAAGATAGGGATCTTAGAAGAAGCAGTCCCCAGTAGAAAACATTTCCAAAGAACATCTTTTAGCTCACCACGGCCCAAATTTGTGAGAGGCGGCCACAAAACACAGCCGCCCAGCTTAAAACAGTCAGACGGGGGATTATATTGCCGAGATAGAGATCACAGAGGTCACCGCCCCTCGAAGAAAGCACATCCAAAACGCCCAAAGGGACCCTCTTTCAGCTCAAAGAGGCCCTAATTAGCGAGAGGGGACCAAGGAACATAGAGGTCCAATTTAATCATACGAAAAGGAGGTTCTGTTGGCCTTCAGAGGTGAGCCTGTGCACCGCTGTAGTAGAAAAGCCAATACAGGTACACTTAAAAGCCTTTCCAAGATGGCAGCCCTATTCGCTCACCTGGTGAGAAGGATCATGCTAGTCCCTCTTTATTTTCAAGCCTGGACAGGGGCATCCATTTTTAAGAAGGATCCTCAAGTGACAAAGGGGGGAAGGCACTCACAAGGGAGGGCAGTTGCTTCAAAAGCCCCATCTGGAGGAATGCATGAGATCAGCAGGCCCCCGGCCGTATATTCCCCTGTGCGCCGCATCCCGACACCGACACCAAAAAAACAAGTACAGCGAAGAGAACCGAAGGTAGCACTCTAAAGGCCTCACAGGGGCCCTCCACTCAGGGACTCTTGTTGGGGGCCAACCGGCAGCCATAGGGGGCTCGCGCGGGGCAAGTGGCGTAGCTGGAGTCCTCCAGCAGCTCTGGCTGTACAGGACCCCCTGGAAGCTGCTGTATAGAGTGTCCACCTAGAGAAGTGAGGCCTCTCTTTCAAAACACTTCAGCATGCCCTACTTCAATTCGTCATCAGAAAATGGAAACCACTCAATTCCCCTGAATTCTGTTTCCTTGCAACCTTCCTTGTGTAAGGTGGTGCTTGCACTTTTTGCTTCCAGAGAGGGCGCAGTGGCGTTTGCTCAAGCTTCATAGAGGTATTCCCCTCAACAGGAGAGTGTAAGACCCTATCACTCATCACTTTCTTGGAAGTTACCCATTCTCCAGGTGCTTATTTCATCACCATTTGCTTGCCCTGGAGTTCATCAGTGATGCAATATGGAACTAAAGAATTGCCTCTTTATTCTTTCCCCTGGAGACTCTACTACTTCTGCTTCTCAGCTGCAACAACCACCAGACCCTTAATCTAGGGAATGCTCCTCCTTTCACTGAGGACCCCAGGTGCATCCACACCAACAAAACAACCCTGTGGAAAAGGAGTGCAATCTTGGAGAAGAGACATTCAAACCATGCACTAGGCACAAGGATCCTCTTGCATATAATTGCACTGTCTAGTTTTGGACTCACCTATTGAGTATTCTGGCACTCAGGGGACCAATTAACATAACCCCCACACACTGAACCTTTCAAGCTGTCCCATATGACAGTGGCAAAGTGCATGATAGGCTAGCCATCCAATGGTTAGTTCCAATAATCTCCCCAGAAGGGTATGCTATCCCATTGGTTGTTGCTTTGGAAGAATAACTGGTTGAACAATGTTGTGTTTAACAATGTGCATGGGCTAAAAAATTCCAGTTAGGTCAAGAAGGTGTGGCAAAGGTAAACCGGTCTGCCCCCATTGACGCCAACTAGAACCAGAGACCAGCCACTATGCCAGTTTTACGCCTGTTCGACTTTAAGATCCTGGCCCAGAGACGCACTAAGTCTGCTTGGCATTTTTTGTGTGCAAAGAAACCAACTTGGGTGTTTAGGAAACTTCTGTTTATCATTTTGATAAAATTCTATTTTAATTACTATAAAACATTTTCCCTCAAACCTAAAAATGGTTACAAAGCAGAACACTCTTTCGAAAGAAATACTACAGTCTTTGCCACAACCACAGACACCTGGGTCAAGCCCAAAGGCTTATTTCAACACACGCTCAGTAGGGAAACACAGATATGACAATTTCAACATCTTACTGGCTTGAAATGTTGATTTATTGTTCTCATCAGAAACCTGCTCTCGGAGGAATCTACTCCTGATATCCTGGCTGCACCCCCTGAGAGATGTGTTATTTATTTAATAAAAAGGAATCAATAATCAAAAAGATGGAGCTATCGCAGTTTCTGTTCGAAAGTATTTCCACATTTCTTCAATTACCACCCACACATCCCAGACAACAACCTCATAGTACCAGTACTAAAAATGTCTTTTAATAATTGCTCTTTGTGTGGTCAGTTACCAGCATCCTCTAAATAAGTCTTCTTTCCCGAACCTATTTTATGACTGGTCTTCTCTTGCTGACCAGTTATACACTACTAATACTAGTAGAAGATTGTAACTACTGGATGAATGAGCCCAAAGCAGCATCTAAAGCTCATGAATTCATTGAATGAATAACCTCGCTGTCTTCATTACAGCGCATCTCGGATCCAACACGTGTATAGAGGCATCCCCTGGACCTGGTTTGGACTTTCTGCGCTAATATATCGAACCTCACTATTTTATGTTACATTTGGTCTGATGATCATCTAATAAAATGTGACCTACTTCTCCCTAAATATAAAAATATGAATCAGTCTGACCGTAAAACATTTTAACCCAAAAATATTTTTCGTCTACTTAAAAGAACACTGAGGCATATTTACAAAGAAATGACGCAACGCTGCATCACTTAGAAAATGCAGGGATGCACCATATTCACAAGAATTTGGCAAAGCCCTGTGTTTTCCTTTGCGCCATGGTGCAAGGGTGCCTGCGTTGCAGGGATGATTGTTTATGTGTAGGACAGGACACCTTACTGAACATAAAAAATCAGTGGAGTGATTAGCTTCCTCTATGTGTACTGCAAAATACAACACACATAGAAAGAGCAAAAAACAAGGAGAAATAAAAGTATTTTTCCTCGTTGTGTCACTCTGGCACCTGCTTTACAATGGCGTTAGTTTCTGCCGCTGTCTCAGATGTACAGATCCTTGTAAATCTGGGGCAGCATCAAAAAGCGATGAGTATTGCGGTGGTATGCCCACAGCAACACCCATTTTATGCTGCTTTCACGCAAACTGATGAGTGAAAAGGGGCCTATATACAAGGCCATAAATAGCCTTGTAAAACCGGCCAGCACACAGAGCCACCGGAACATCAAAAAAAGTGACACTCCAGTGGCACTACAGCTTGTAAATTTGCCCCACTATGCCTAAATCGACTAATACTGAGTAACTGGAGTTTCCAGATGTGCTACAATAATCTAGTAATACCCATGCCCCTCCAAGAAGACACAGTCATTAATTGCACTAAACCTGCTCCATGGTTTTCAAGTGAGACAAAAGAAGCAAAACTTCAGTATTGGTGCTTTAAGCGACAGTGGTGTAAAGACTACAGTAAAGAAAGTAAGATTAAATTCAACAATGGATTGGTAAAATATAAATAAATGCTAATTAGAACAAACTCCAAATATTATTCTTGTAAAATGAATGACACCTCAAGTAAACAGAAGGAAAGATTTAAAATATTGAAGGAATTATTATCAAGAACTTCCTCAACCACTACCAATGCCTGCAGAGGGCAACAAAGAAGACAACCTTGTCGAAACCAGCATCAACGACAGCAAGGAACTTTTCAACATTGTTAAGGAATTCTTCAACCCGGCTGCCAGTGAAAACAACATCACGCCCTCCCAAGACCTCTGTCACAGGCTAGCCTAATTCTTCCATGAAAAGATTGCAAACATATACAGGAACTTCGAACACCAACCTACACCCACAGATTCCCTCACCCAATACAACCTCACCGCAACTGACATGAACCACAGACTGACCACCTGTAACCAGCTCTCCACCCAGGACACCACCTCCATCATGAAATCCATCCACCCTGGAGCTCCCACTGGCCTTGGAAACTAAAGTACTGGGCAGGAACTCACCAACCTTCTCAACATCTCAATCACCACTGACAAGGTACTGGAAAAGCCTTTCAGAAGGTGAATAATGACACAGCCAGAGCAGGACCAGCTACTTGACACCTCCCAATCCAGTTTCCACAGCAATCACAGCGCCAAGACTGCCCTGATCGCAGCCACTGATGACATCCAACCCTCCTTGCCCGAGGAGAAACAGCAGCCTGGATTCTCCTGGACCTCTTGATCAGCCTTCAACACCGTTTCGTACCACACGCTGATTGAAAGAATCCATCACATTGGCCACACAAGGGGACACGCCCCGATGGATCACCTCCTTTCTCAACGGAAGGACACAGAGGGTCCGATTTCCACCTTTCCCCTCCAAACTCAAGGATATCATCTGTGGTGTCCCCCAGAGCTCATCCCTCAACCCTACTCTCTTCAATACATACCTAACCCAACTGGCGAACATCATCAGATAACACGGTCTCAACATAATATCCAATGCATGTGACACCCAACTCATCATCTCCCTCACCGATGACCCTACCACAAGGACCAACCTTTGAGGATGCATGACACGCATCGCTGACTGGATGAAGAACAACTGCCTGAAGTTGAACATGGACAATACGGAAGTATTGATCTTTGGCAACAACCGCAACCCCTAGAAGAATTCCTGTTGGCCCAAGACTCGAAACCCTCAGCCATACCTGCCAACCATGCCAGAAACCTAGGAATCATCATTGATAGCAAGCTCACTATGGAATCACAGATCAAAGCTGTCACCTCCACCTGCTACCTCACTTTGCACATGCTATGCAAGATCTTCTACTGGCTACCCCTGCACGCAAGATGCACAATGACACAGGCCCTCATCACCAGCCGACTAGACTATGACAATGTTCTTAACATAGGATTTGCTGCATACCACCTACAGAGACTTCAGGTCATACAGAATGCCGCAGCCAGACTCATTCTTGACCTCTCCAGGTGTACCTACATCACACTCCACATCAGGCAACTCCACTGGCACCCTGTACAGAGGAGGTGCCAATTCAAGCTGCTGACCCAAGCCCACAAGTCTCTACACAACCAAGGACCCACCTACATCAACCACCACCTCAACTTCCATCTACCATTGAGTAGTTTACGATCCTCCTCCCTATCACTTTCCCACATGCTCTTCATCCATCAGAGCAGAAGTGGAGGACGCACCTTCTCCTACATTGCAGCAAAAACCTGAAACAGCCTCCCCATGCAGCTCCAAGCCATCACCTCTCTGCTGGAATTCCGAAGACCCCTTACGACCTGGCTGTTCCAATGAGCCTCTTAAACCTGCACGCGCCTAGATACCTTAACAGGTGATTAGCTGCACTACATAAATCCTGGTTGATTGATTGAATTATCTTCATCTTAAAGTGTCACTCTAAGATTAAAGTCATCTCAAAATCTCAAATCTTTATACACATTTTATGTATATATACATAATCAAACATATAAAAAAGAGCATCAAAGGGACTCGCTAGCTTCATAAATTCCGGTAGAAGACCAGAACCTTTACTGTCTTTACTCCTTTAGTCACCTTGATGAAAGCAGATTACTAGAGTTGATGAGCAGGTCAAGTCAGGTTCTCCGATGTCCATGGCTCCAGTGATTGAGAACACACTATTAAATATTTTAAATAAGTCCCCGAAAGAAGGACTGGTGCCTAAAATCTATGAAATGCAAAGAAGATCCCACTATAAAAAAAACAAGCCGATAATGCAAAAGTGTTAAAAAACTATTGTCTCATTTCTTTGCTCCCATATTAATAAAAAATTCTGGAAGCGCACGTGGCTCAGGAACTCTGTAACCATCTCCAAATATCCGAGTCACTAGACCCACTGCAGGTCGTGTTTTACCTTAGTGTACAGCACAGAATCTGTGATGCTATCTGTGATAGAGGTTTTAAGACTAGATGGTCGCAGTGGACAGATTTCTGTTTTGGAATGTATTTATTTATTTATTTTTGCAGTTTTGTATAGCGCGAACAAGACCTTTACAGGTATCAGAGCGCTTTACAGTACAGAGATAACGACATAGAAAACCTGAATATCGTGACATAGGTGAGGAAAGTAAGGATTAGCATACACTAGTATCACATAGTTACAAGGGAGAATCAAAGAGTCATGTGAATTTGGCTCGAAGAATAGATTTCACTTCTTTTTTGAAAAAGGCTGCCGATGGGTTAAGTCTCGTTTCTTGGGGCAAGGCATTCCAAATCCTGGGTGCCATTCCTGAGAAGGAGCGGTAGTATGTTTTCTGCTTGGAGAACCGTTGTGGTTTAAGCAGAAGATTGTTGGAGCTCCTAGTGGATCTGTTGCCACCAGATAGTACCAATTTCTCCATTAAGTATCTAGGTGTTTGTGATGTAAGGCCTTATGAGTCATACAAGCGATTTTCAAGTGAATTCTGGCCTCAAAAGGAAGCCAGTTGACGGCACGAAGGTCAGGGGAGATGTGGGTGCTTCTTTTGGAGCCTGTGACGAGCCTAGCAGCTGTATTGATTGTGGCTCTTAAGGGAGCTGTCGTTGATCTGGGTAGGCCACAGAGAGCAATACTTCCATAATCCACTTTGGGCAATACTAGGGCTTGGACTGTCTGTTTAAAGTCCCTGTCCGGTATGAAGGGTTTCAGTCTTCTCAAGGTGTTAATCTGGAAATTAGCTCCTTTAGTTGCAGCGCTGATGTGTTTCTGCATATTTAACTTATTGTCCAAGGTTATTCCCAGTGATTTAGCTGAGTCGATGATGGTAGGTGGGCAATCGAGTGCTGTAATGTGCTCCATCCATTCCAGGATGGTGGTTGTTTGGTTGGGGGGGGGGCGATAAGGAGAAATTCAGTTTTTAGACTGTTTAGTTTTAGATGATTTTCTGCCAGCCAGATCAGTGTTTTGTGGAGAGTTGAGTTAAGGGACTTGATGTCGTCAAGTGAGTGAACTTTGATGTAGAGTTGTGTGTCATCGGCATACATGTGATATTGGATGTTTGACGAGTTGAGTAGCTCCGTGAGACGTTCCATAAACAAATTGAAGAGAGTCCGGGAGAGGGATGAACCCTGGGGTACTCCCAGAGTGACCGGGGAGGGGTTGGATAATGATTGGTTAATCTTGAATCGTTGTGTTCTGTTTTGGAGGAAGGACGTGAACCAGTTAAACACAGTACCAGATAGTCCCATCCTGTGTTTCAGGAGGTCTAGAAGATTGACATGTTTGACTGTGTCGAAGGCTGAGGATAAATCGAGCAGGACTAGCAGGCCTCCCTTGTTTTGATCCAGAATTTGTAGTGTGTCATTAATTATGTGGGTCATGGCTGATTCTGTGCTGTTTCCTGATCGAAAACCTGATTGGAATTGATCTAGCAGGTTGAAGTGATCTATGTGCTTACTGAGCTGTACGTGGACACATTTTTCTAGCAATTTGGCGAGGGTCGAGATGTTGGAAATTGGGCGATAGTTATTCAGGTCAGATGGGTCCGCCAATGTTTTTTTAGTATGGGGGATATCTGACCGACTTTGAGGATGTCTGGGATGATTCCTTGTGAAAGAGAAGTGTTTATAATCCTGGTCCATAGGGGCATAAGCAGTGGCGTGAAGGTTTTTAGATGGGTTGCTGGGAGAGGGTCTGTGAAGTGATTGGAAGGGTTCAGTGCTGTGAGCATTTTTAAAATGGTTTCTTCGTTGTAGAGGCTGAAGTCGGTCCAGGAGGCCATGTTTTTGAGTACGAGCTTTGGAGAGCTTATTATCGGGATACTGGGTGTGATCGGTGCATCACTCCTTTGTGAGCCAGTATGTGATAATAGATCGTTATGTAGGATTGTCTTTAAGTTTTCAGTCTTAGTTGAGAAGAAGGATGCAAGATCCTCACAGTTGGGAAGTGTTTCGGGATCTGCTTGGGGAGAGTGGGAGACACCCTTGGATTGAGCTTTGATAATTTCGAATAGTCTTTTGGGACGATTCTTGGCTTGGTCTAATTGTTGACGAATGAAGTCAGCTTTCGATCGTCTGATCTTTCTATAATAGGAATTTCTTTTACTTCTTAGCAATTTAAGGTGGGCTGCTGATGGAGCAGCTCTCCATTGTCTTTCAACTGTTCTTAGAGCTCTTCTGTCTTCATTTAGCCTACCATCATACCAGGGGTTTGAACCTTTTGTGGTGGCTCTTTTCAGTTGTAGTGGGGCTAAGTTGTCAAGAATCTGGTTCATAGAGTGAAAGTAGTGGTTGGTTAGAGCATGTACGTCATTTAGACCCTCCAGTGGGGGTGTGAGGGTGTGGATTTGTCCACTGCCTTTGATATAGTCGACCATAGGATTGTGGCGACTGATTGGAGGCTGCTGGACTTAAGGGAATTGGGTTGAAGTGGATGACTTCCTTCCTTGAGGATTGTGATCAAGCTGTCCGGATGCGTCCACTTACTGGAAATATTGCACCTATAACCTGCAGAGTTCTTCGGGGTTCCTCCCTTTCACCACAGATGTTCAAAGTATTTGTTATGCCTTTAATTAAATGAGCTGGCCTGAAGAGGCTGTATGTTGTATAAATATGGATGACTCACAACTACTTCTCCAACTTGACAACTCCACAACATCACATTCAGATTTCCAGAACACCATAAAGTTCATATGGAGCTGGATGGGCAACAATTATCAGAAACTAAAAACAGAAAAAACTGATATTGAGATTTTAAACAAAAGATTAGATCTCTGGGATAGCTGCTACTGGCCGTCTGAAAAGGCGGACCCATCTACACCCCAAACCAAATGAATCCTCAAAATATTTAGGAGTACGTGTAGACAACCATCAGACTATGACTCCCCAGGTAGGAGCAATGGTTATCAAATGCATTTATTTACTAAGGATGATTAGGAAGTTTGTTCCCTTATTATAAGTTGAAGCTTCCTGACCAATGCCACTGCAGGTGCAAGTGATTCAGAACAAGGTGGCCCGCCTCATGTATAACCTTCTCAGGAAGTTTCATGTGACACCTGTAATGTGGCTACTGCATTGGCTACCAGTGAAACAGAGGGCCCTGTTTAAGACCCATTGCACTATTTTTAAGCCCATTAGAGGCGTAGCTCTTCATTTTCTGAACAAGGAAGTCAAGAAATGTGGGGACTTTTGGGGATTCAAGAAAACTCAGATCTACTGGATTAAACAATCTGCTCATCAATAGATATTCAAGGAAAGGTATGGGTGGCCAGAGCGTTTCTGTTAAGGCACCCAAGTTATTGAACTCCCTTACTGATTACCTATGAATGGAAACTGAACTGCTCCCATTTCGGAAGATTTTAAAACGTGGTTATTCGGACAGGCGTACAACCTTTAGACCGTCCATCTCACTTACCCTGCTGTCCTACATCCTCCTAGCTAGTTTAATGCCAAGAAACCATTGGTGTACATACGCTGGAAAAGGTAAGATAAGGTAAGAAAAATTAAGGTAAGGTAAGGTAAGATAAGGTAAGATAAGGTAACATAACATAACATAACATAACATAACATAACATTGTGTGGGGCTTCATAGTAGCTTTGTGCTTTTATTCAAGGACTTTCCGGTAGCAGCAGGAGTTATCAATCTGGTTAGTGCAACATACGTTGACTTTATTTATTGATAAAGCGGTGCAGGTGTGCTTACAACTACTATCCACCCGACAAATACAGTGAAGACTGTGCTTATATTAATAACATTGTTGCTGCCAAGTGGGCCCATGTGATCTGTATTACGTGCAGCCAGTCTTGTAGTTATATAGTTACTGTTAGACCTGTCAGTCTTGTAGTGGTCTTGTCCCAAGCCTTTTGCCTTACTCCTCTTTATTTTGCTGATCTCGTTTTTGTTGGCCGTAGGGCTCTGTGCACTTTATCACTGCTAACCAGTGCTAAAGTCTTGTGCGCTCACTCCTCAAAGCATATTGACATTCACTATTCCCCAATAGACATACTTAATTTACTCATAAGATCCTAGTAAAGAGGTACTATATGTACCCAGGGCCTGTCAATTAAATGGCAGTAGTTGGCCTGCAGCACAAACTCAAGTAGCCTTGCAAATCTGTCCCAGGTCTGCCATTTCGACCTGGCAGGATAAACCTTCTGCAAGTGCCAACCCCTCCTTTTTAATACATATTTGTCACCCTTAGGGTAGACCCTGGACAGCCCAGAGGGCACGGTGTAGTTTATTGAAATAGTAGGAAATTTACTTGTTAACTCTTAAATTCTTTTTTCATTATTGCAAGGCCTATCTCTCTATAGGACAACATTGGAATTCCCTTATTACATTTAATAAGCTGCAATGTCCAAATGACAACAGGTAAACAATTCATGGTTGCTGTCTTTAGAAGAAATTGTAATGAAAAATTTTCTTCTGTGGTGAAGGTAGATTTTGTATCACAATTTCGAAAATGCCTCTTTTAGATATTTGGAATTTTCCTGCCTTTGCCATTTAGTCCCTGCGGCCTGTCTCTGGGTCACATGACTGGGTGTAGTTGGCAATTAGTCCTTGTTCATTCCTCCTAGACTGCCACACACAATAGACAGCTTCACTGCCAGGATGGGACGGAGGAGCTGGGCACAGCACCACTTACATCTTAAATAGGCTTTGTCCTGCCTTCTCACAAAAGATTGCATACCTCTTATAGTTAGTCTGTAACCAAGCCAGAGGAGGCAGGATACCTGTGCAATTTAAAGATCCTGGGCCCTTGCTGTGGCCTCAGTTGAGCTCCTCTGAAGTTTTTGGGCCCTTCGCGAAGACAAACAGGCCCAATGGCGCCAAAGCCTTGCCGCTGCGCCCATCACCAACGTAAAGTTCTGGTGAACCAACTCTTTGCCCTACAGTATCAACTGCTGCAGTGACAGCCAACATGAAGCTCCAGCCACGACCGTCCATGGCACCAACAGTATATTTACGCTACAGCAATGACCATCTGTGACGCCCGGCCGGCTCTTAGTGCTCCTTTGACCAAAATCTGCGACACTCTCCCTGCTCATCGCGTCCTCTTTCACCACAAAAGGAACCCTGTGCACTGGTCTAAGTACATTCTTTCCGCTGGACTAGCCTGATCCCTGTATACGACCCTAGCTCCATCATGATCAGCCTGAAACTGTGACTTTCTCTCGGTCTTGCATGACCAGATAGCCCTGAGTGATGCTTTGTGCTTTTAGGTGTCATTTTCACCTTACTCTTTAAAATTGCATATCTCTTATTCTACTTATTGGATTTTTGTCGTTTTGTGGCAAATTATTTATTAAATTCACTCTAAATTTCTAAATTGGTGTGGGATTTTGCTTGTGTTGTATTTTCACTTTATTACTGCTTGAAGACCTGCATAAATACTTTACACATTACCTCTAAATTAAGCCTGACTTCTCTGTCCCAAGCTGCCAGAGGGTTGAGCACAGGTTAATTTGGGGTTTACTTGTGACTGCAGCCTGACAAAGATTGTGGTGGCTGCTTAAGTAGGGTTTCAACTCCCTCAACCAGTAACCCAATTTTGTATAGTTACTATAAGAAGTATGAGATTAAATATTCAAGCATGAGAAAGGTTGCCAGATATAAGGTCAGGTGGTGTCATACATACCATAGGCCCGGTAGGTAGCTCTGCATGTTGAACCTTTTAAGCAGCGTAGATTGTAAATGCGCAATCAGAATTTAATTATCGATATCTCATACTTTTGTAAATATTCTATATGTCAAAGCCAGTGGCGGCTCCTCCACTAAGGCAAGTGAGTGTCAGCCCACTGCTCTTTGAGCAGTGCAAAAAAAAAATGATAATACCATGACGTTATTTTCATTTTATTTTTCATTGCCGACTCTGAGCCAGGTTAGGGTGGGGCAGAGCTGGGCTGGCTAGAGCAGAGGGAGGAGTGGTTTGCACTCCCTAAGTGTGCATGATGGTTTGCCCTGCTGGGCCGGCCAAACCATCATGTGCACTTTGCATGTTCCCCACCAGGCTGTAATGCACAGCCTGGTGAGGAACATGCACAGGCTTCAAGTCCCTCTCTGAGCACCGAATTACGGTGCTTAGAACAATCACAACGCTGCTGTAAAGCAGTGCCGTGATTGGTCGGGAGAGTCTGGGAGCCTGGGTGCTTCCGTTCTGCCAGTGCACTGCGAGAGAAGAGGACAGAGGAGAGGCGGCGGCCTTTCCAGGTAAGTTTATTTAATTTTATTTTTCGACCACCACCCCCCTTCCGAGACAGCCACCACTGATCAAGGCACTCGGAAGAAGCCAAAAGATAACATGTTTGCTGCGCGTAAAATATGTAAATAAGCAACAAAAATCCTGACACTTTACAAAATAGCACAAACATGCCCCTGAGGGATGTGGTCAGGAGGCTCTCAGGTCTCCTCCTGTTAGGTGTGACTAGATCATCAAATTGTGCTTTTTCTTGATATTTTGGCACTTCTAGTCCTGCATTTCTAAAGTGTGTGGAAACTACCTGCCATAGCTGTTAGCATCTGCTGAAGCCATTTTGTTTGTGGCAGCCATTTTAGTTAGCTATGTGCTCGCCATGTGCTTTCTCCCTCTTCACTGTTGACTGCCCTTGTATTCTGCTTGTGTCATGTGATATAGTTAACTCCTTCAGCACTGAGCCAGAGCCTTGCACATGCTCAGAAAGACCTGTAGCTGCCAGAATGCACCTGCTCTTAGTATATAACTGTCAGGCTGTTTTTACTGATGTAAGGAGAAATGTCTCCCCTCCCACTTTGTTGAGCAAGCAATTTTTGTATACCGATATTAGTCAATAACTATTCTTGTATGTGCCAGTGCCTCCCCTTGGTCTCATGCTGACTATGCAACAAATGCATATATAACGCCCCTGTTCTTTGTACTCCTTAGACTGTCTCCTACAGTGGCCTGAGGGTACCGTATTGATGCAGTCTCCCTCATGTGAGGTTAATAAATGCATTCTTAAGATATTACAGCTTCCGTGCCAATCTCTTCTTTGTTGGTTTAAGGACCAGGTGCATCAGCGAACCCCTAAAAAGGTTTTTATTTCTACAAGAGCAGAGCAAAACTTCACGTACTAAGGCCCCATGGAAATCACAGGGCTTGAAGAGGTACTCACTGATGATATGGAATAACTTTAGAGCTGTGCATTCAAAGCCAGAAAATAATCAAAATATGAGCATTTTGAGGAAGATTGTCAAATGCCTCTACGGTACTAGAGGCACAGCTCCAGTTCCGGGCTTTTTTTTCTAGAAATTAGCATTTTCTGTCTGTAATTGTCCAATTGGTGCTATTGAAATCGAATATCGAACAACACTACAAATCCCATAATGCATAAGGGTGTTAAATGAAAGCCCATCTCACTGTTTGCCCAAAAAGAGCAAAGGTCAGCCTGATAGACACTTAATTTTCAGGTCAGGCAGCCAGGAGCTAGACATGCCCTTAATGTGCAGGCCCCTGGCTCCTGAACTGAACTTTACTGGGCTTAAGAAGTCAGAGCTCCTGTGGGCGTGCTCTCTTCAACCTGGCAAAGCACCTTGAGGCCCTTCCTTTCGTGACCAAAGGGAGCATGACTGATTGCCTCGAACCAAGGCGCTTCAGTTCTACATCCTAAAGTACTATGGGCTGAGTACCAATCAATGACACGTTGTCCTAGAGTAGAGTGTGGCCAGCAGTCTCACTGACCGCATCCCACTCTGTGACGAGTGATAGACTGCTGCCTTTCCTCACTGGCTGATCAGCCAATGAAGGAAGTTAGCAGTCCCAACCCTCCTGGGACCTCCGAAGCAGAGCTGCCCAGGTTAGTGTGATTTTATTTTTAATTTTTAGTGCATGCATGAATATTTGGGAGTGAGTGTTGTGAATGAATGTTTGTGTGTACATGCGTATGCAAATGCATGGGTGTGAGTCAATATTTATGTGCACCTCTGTGTCATGTGCACCCCCTGCCTGATAAGTACTGGCTACTGCTGCATTTGAATGCTGCTCCAGTCCCATTTTGTTTCCTTGAATTCTGCAGCTGGTATTCCTTTTTCAGAATGAAATTACAAGACGACAAGTCCCGAATTTAAAAGAAAGCCTGGACTGGCACAACACATCACGTATGTACCTGGGAATCTTGGCAGGCCTGAATAATATCTCCATAGCCAGACTAATGCTTTAGGACAAACTGAGGGGCATATTATCAAGCCAGGCGATAAAACTATCGCCGCTTTAGCGGCAGAAAACTGCCGCTAAAACGGCGATAATGGGCTTTATAATATGCTCTATGGAATTCCAATTGAAGCCCATGTTAGATGTGAAGGACATCTAACCTGAGCTTCAATTGGAATTCCATAGAGCATATTATCAAGCTCATTATCACCGCTTTAGCAGCAGTTTCCTGCCGCTAAAGTGGCGATAATGTTATTGCCGTTCCTTGATAATATGGCCCGTGATCCCAACCAACAAAAGCGGAAGAATAGAGATGGAAGACACCTGCTCGCAACCCGGGGCCCATGAAAGTAATTCAGCAAAGCCTTGGTCAAGGACGAAGATAAGACTACTTGTGAAAGGGTTCGCCATGCTAGAACCACTCGGGATTTCACTGCTGCTTCGAGGTCCTCGGCTCTCTTTTCTGATCGCCACAAAGAATGAACTCACACCACTCCTGAACTGCTTGGCACAGAACCTGGGGTAGGATTCAGCGTGCACATCCATTGAATTCACAAGCATTTCTACTAGAAATGTTGTACAGGCATATATTTTTTTTAAAAATATTTTTTTATTGAGATTTTTCATTTAATGCAAGCAAGGTACAGCAATTGTAGAAAGTAAAACAACAATACAGTACACATGATATACTTAATAGTGAAAAAAAATAAAAAAAATATGAAGGATGTCCAGATACATAAAAAAGAAAACATCTTAATTCATAATCTCATTAATCCAATTCTCTAAAGTGCTCCAAAGTTGTCCACCCAACCTTCTCCTTTTCCTGCCTTTAACCCTATATATAGCCTTTTCCAAATTATACTTAGCTAGTAAACATGCTCTCCAAGAGGGGAAAGAGGGAGAATCTGGACTCAGCCAGGCTTGAGTAATGCATGCCCTCCAAGTAGACATAGAAATAAAAAGAAAATGTGTCTGACCTGCAGATAAATCAAGTGATGACACACCTATTAATACTAATTCTCCTGACAAAGTAATTGTCTGACCCATCAGTATTTTTAGAAAAGTTTGGATTTCAGACAATACAAAAGACAAACGAGGGCATGCAAAAAACATGTGAAGAGCATCTGCTGCATAGAGTCCGCATCTATTACATGATGTACCTACAGTAGTACTCCATTTACTAATTTTAGCGGGTGAGTAGTATAAATCGAATAAAGCCATATAGTGCTGTGTACGTGCTCTCCCTGTTATTAATATAGTGTTGGCCAAAACTATTGATTCTTGAATTTTAGTATTAGTTATCCCCAATTTTTCATTCCATTTATTTTGACATAGCAAAATATCATCAGGAAGTGAAGCCAAAAGTAAATTATAATATGTGCCGATCTTTTTTTTGATGAAAAGACTGTCTATAAGAGGAATCCTCGTCAGCCGTGATCGATCTTGCGGACGAAGAGTGTTAAAAAAGCTATGTATCTGCACATATTTAAAATAATCATTGTGGGTTAAATTGTATTTGCTCCCTAACAGTGAGAAGGGGATTAACTGGCCATCCTGCCAAAGATCACCTATACAGTTAATACCTAAGTTACGCCACCGAGTCATTACTGCATCCTGAAAAGTTACTTGAAAGATATTGGATGATTTGAATGGGGTATACACCAAGATTTTGTCAATACCCATCTGCCTTTTAATTAGCCGCCAAGCGCCAAACGCAGCACTCAAAAACTTGAACGTAGGTCCGAATCCCCCAGAACAATTAAATATAGTCCCAGTAGCCACTTATTTGGGTATAAAAATTACATCACCAGTTGCCGTTATTCCAGAACTTAACTTTACACCTGTGCTTAAAAAAGTGAAGTCATCTTTAGAACGCATTGATCATTTTCACTTATCTTTATTCGGCAGATGTAGTGTTCTAAAAATAATGATTTTACCCAAATTCTTATATATGTTTAGAGCAATCCCACTAGCGTTCCCCCTGACTTTTTTTCAACAGCTGGAAAGAATGTCTGCAAGATTTCTTTGGGGGTATAGAGGTCACCGCAGGTCATACAAAAAAATGATCCTTCCTAAATTAAGAGGAGGCTGGGGAATCCCTCATTTTCTTTTTTACTATCTGGGTGCAGTGTTACAGTTTATTTCACCTTTCATAATTGGGCCTAGATTACGCATTCCAGCTAGCCACACACCATCTATTTATGAATTTGCAATGGGTACAGAATGTCACGGTAGTTTCTTGAGAATTATAGAGCCTAGTTATTGTACAGGCATAGTGAGATACAATACATATAGACAAATGATGCCAACATAAACAATCATGTCAACGTAAATCACTGACAAAAATACAGGGCAAAACGAGAGAAATCAGTGAGCCAAAACAGTCTGAAGTCAATAGAGACAGCAGGCAGGAGTTTGTACTGCTGCCAATGTCATGCTGCTCTGGGCGGTGAGCCAAGTAGTAGCTGGGCTCTTCGTGGTGGAGAAGGTGGTACTCACGATTAGCCTTAAAGGCACGCAGGGAAGATAGAGTCACCAGGTCAGAAGTGTTTCAATGGAAGAACAAAGGATAGAACTCAAACAATACCACAAGGAGGTTTTGGAAGAGTAAGAATGGCTTGGGAGTGAAGGTGTGGTTGAAGGTTTAGAGAGCCATGGTCAGGGTCTAGCAGTGTGAGTCTGAAATAAAACTTATGGTTGAAGGTTTAGAGAGCCAAGGTTAGGGTCTAGCCATGTGGGTCTGAAATGAAACTTATGGTTGAAGGTTTAGCGAGCCATGGTCAGGGTCTAGCAGTGTGAGTCTGAAATGAAACTTATGGCTGAAGGTTTAGAGAGCCATGGTCAGGGTCTAGCAGTGTGAGTCAAAAATTAAACTTATGGTTGAATGTTTAGAGAGCCATGGTCAGGGTCTAGCAGTGTGAGTCTGAAATGAAACTTATGGTTGAATGTTTGGAGAGCCATGGTCAGGGTCTAGCAGTGTTAGTCTGAAATGAAACTTATGGTTGAAGGTTTAGCGAGCCATGGTCAGGGTCTAGCAGTATGAGTCTGAAATGAAACTTATGGTTGAAGGTTTAGAGAGCTATGGTTAGGGTCTAGCCATGTGGGTCTGAAATGAAACTTACGGTTGAAGGTTTAGAAAGCCATGGGTAGGGTCTAGCAGTGTGGCTCTGGAAGGAAACTTATGGTTGAAGGTTTAGAGAGCCATGGTTAGGGTCTAGCAGTCTGATTCTGAAATGAAACTTATGGTTGAATGTTTAGAGAGCCATGGTCAGGGTCTAGCAGTCTGAGTCTGAAATGAAACTTATGGTTGAAGGTTTAGAGAGCTATGGTTAAGGTCTAGCCATGTGGGTCTGAAATGAAACTTATGGTTGAAGGTTTAGAGAGCCATGGTAAGGGTCTAGCAGTGTGAGTCGGAAATGAAACTTATGGTTGAAGGTTTAGAGAGCCATGGTTAGGGTCTAGCAGTGTGAGTCTGAAATGAAACTTATGGTTGAAGGTTTAGCGAGCCATGGTCAGGGTCTAGCAGTGTGAGTCTGAAATGAAACTTATGGTTGAATGTTTATGGAGCCATGGTCAGGGTCTAGCAGTGTGAGTCTGAAATGAAACTTATGGTTGAAGGTTTAGAGAGCTATGGTTAGGGTCTAGCCATGTGGGTCTGAAATGAAACTTATGGTTGAAGGTTTAGAGAGCCATGGTTAGGGTCTAGCAGTGTGAGTCTGAAATGAAACTTATGGTTGAAGGTTTAGAGAGCTATGGTTAGGGTCTAGCCATGCGGGTCTGAAATGAAACTTATGGTTGAAGGTTTAGAAAGCCATGGTTAGGGTCTAGCAGTGTGGGTCTAGAAGGAAACTTATGGTTGAAGGTTTAAAGAGCCATGGTTAGGGTCTAGCAGTGTGAGTCTGGAAGGAAATGTATGGTTGAAGGTTTAGAGAGCCATTGTTAGGGTCTAGCAGTGTGAGCCTGACATTAAACTTATGGTTGAAGGTTTAGAGAGCCATGGTAAGGGTCTAGCAGTGTGAGTCTGAAATGAAACTTATGGGTGATTGTTTAGAGAGCCATGGTCAGGGTCTAGCAGTGTGAGTCTGAAATGAAACTTATGGTTGAAGGTTTAGCGAGCCATGGTCAGGGTCTAGCAGTGTGAGTCTGAAATGAAACTTATGGTTGCAGGTTTAGAGAGCCATGGTCAGGGTCTAGCCATGTGCGTCTGAAATGAAACTTATGGATGAAGGTTTAGAGAGCTATGGTTAGGGTCTAGCCATGTGGGTCTGAAATGAAACTTATGGTTGAAGGTTTAGAGAGCCATGGTAAGGGTCTAGCAGTGTGGGTCTGAAATGAAACTTATGGCTGAAGGTTTCGAGAGCCATGGTTATGGTCTAGCAGTGTGAGTCCGAAATGAGACTTATGGTTGAAGGTTTAGAGAGCCATGGTTAGGGTCTAGCAGTGTGGGTCTGAAATGAAACTTATGGCTGAAGGTTTAGAGAGCCATGGTTATGGTCTAGCAGTGTGAGTCCGAAATGAAACTTATGGTTGAAGGTTTAGAGAGCCATGGTTATGGTCTAGCAGTGTGGGTCTGGAAGGAAACCTATTGTTGAAGGTTTAGAGAACCATGGTTAGTGTGGGTCTGAAAGGAAACTTATGGAATCTGTCTGAGGCCCTGTTATGAAATAAGAGCTGGCTTGTGTGGTGTCAGAAGGGCGGGGGGAGGGGCGTAGGGGTCTGAGGAGGATGATTCAGTCCCCTGGAAGATGTTTCTGATAGGAAATGAGAAATAGCAGTGCAGCAGGCTGTGGAAAGAGCCAATCTTGCTCAGGACAAGAATGCTTTGATGAAGGGTTTTGGTGGGTGAGAGTGGAGGAATGCTGTAGCGATAGTGGATAAACACAAGTGACTGGAAAAGTGGAACCAAGGTTTTTTTGTAGCGAACAAGGGACAAGATGTCAAAAACGGCAAGAGCAAAGATGCCAAATGCTGGTCTGAAGCACGGGACATGGAGCAGACCCTGCTCCTCTTCATCCATGTCCTATTATCAGGCTCCCAGATTTATTGGAAATGGAACAGTATGGCAGAGCAAAGCACTCTGAGCTGCAGGGAGTCATCAGGCTGGGATTATTGGGTGCCCATGGAGATGAACCACTCAGAAGGTATAAACGGACACTATATGTTACCCACAGAGATGGCAGGCGTGGAGGGAAGTGGTTGAATGCATCAAAGGTAAGAAGAGGAATCAATGATATGCTAGCACCATGACATGATAGCATAGGAACATTGGCAGAAATTCATGTGCTCTAAAGCACCACAGGAAAGCACCTACTCGACAACACCTATTTGCCGTCTCCCTGAGTTTTACTGTTATTGGCTACACCAGATGTTTAACACTAACACAATCCTTCTGCAAACAGGTCACAAACACATTTGGATTAACAAATGCTGAATTTGTGTAAACGTGCATATGTCATACAAAGTACTCATTCATTCTCTGTATTATAGTTGTCATGTGTTTTCAGTCTCATATTCCTCAGTCCGTTTATGGCTAGGTTTGCACTACATGAATGGTAGGCCAGCTCTTGCCCTGTGAAAAATACAATTAGAAGAGGCTGGGCCTTTAAATGCCCCACGCCACAGTAACGTAACAGTAGAAGACCAACAGTGTCTATGCCAGGCTCTAAAGGGCAGCTTTTTTTGCCATGGTTGAGTGCAGCGCAAACTCGTCTTGCGTCTGCCTTTGATTCCATGAGAAGCAGAAGCACCCGTTGCCCTGTGGTGGAAATGTATCCCATTCCCTACTTCACTGGGGAGTCCCCAGGGCAGAGGTGGCTCCAAGAGGGAGTGCTGCGGGGCGGTGGAGGTGCAGTGCGGGGGTTATTCAAATCGGCGATGCAGCGCATGCAATGTAAATTGTTTTATTTATTTATTTACTTCACTCCATTCTGCCGTATGCCGGAGTTTGCTACCCTCCACCCTGCTCCTCTAACGCCCCCCACCCCGCAGCACTCCCTCCAGGAGCCACCACTGCCCGGGCTGAAGGCGTAGGCTGCCTCTACTTTCAGTGCTGGGCTGGATCAGGAAACCCACCGGGAGAGCACGGACAGTGGGCCACTACCTCCCACCAACTCCAAAAGAGAAGAGAAAGCTGACATGGAGTAAAAAGGTCGTGCTCCTCGCCGGGGACCGTGGGAACACACTGCGAGGCACTTGCAGCTGCAGTGGGAGTGTGAGAAAAGGAGGAGCAGAAGTGTGATGTTGAACTGGAAATTAAAAAAAAATTGTGCTGAGTGTAAACAAAGCATGTCGTGGCACAAGAGAGAACAGGATGTGTAAAAAAATGGTGCATGGCGCGCTGAATGTAAGCAAAACACGTCGTGCTAGCAGGAAGAGAAACTCAATGAAGAAAATAGTGCTTACAAGACTAAATAACACGTACCGTGTAACAACTGAAGTAAAGGGGCCAGTAGCCATGGGAGGTTACAAATGAATAAAAGGCAGTACTAAGGAAGGACTAACCAACCTATTACTTAATCAGAAGCCTGAAATTACTAAGGACAGACACAGAAGCCAATGACAAATATGGGCAGAGAGTGGGCAGGCTTCTCTTCCATACTCGTCTACAGCAGATTGCAGCAGCGCATGCGCACTGGCTCAGGCTAGACAAATACAACTACAAGTCCTGCAATGCACAGTGTGGTCTAGGAAACACTCTTATTAGGTGAAGGCTTGCAATGGAAGCACTCAGCACAGGTAGGATTCTCTTCAAGAATGATAACTCAGTCACTTGCTACAATATTGAAAATTACACCAAGTTAATTGCGAGTATCTCATTCTCTGCTCTTCTACAAATGTCACTATGCAAAGAAAAAACAGACCTTTAGCAACTCTGTGAGAAATGTGGTAATTGTTGAGAGGGTTGGGAGCCTTTTTGTAGAGCAACTTACACAATTCCTGTCTGGGTGAACAACAAACATCACTAAATTAACCAGTGCTTAACCTTCTGGCAGCTTAGCAGAAAAGCAGTGAGGCTTGACTTAGATGAAATGTGTAATGTATTTATGCATCACACAATTAGCAAAATCGTGAAAAAAAAACCACTAGAAAAAACACATCAATTTAGAAAAAATTGAATACATTTGTCTTAATTATTTGACAACAAAATGACAAGAATCCAATTAGTGTTTAAAAGCACAAAGCGTCAACTGTGGATATCTGGTTGTGCCGAACTGGGACAAAGACAAGGCTGACTGCGATGGAGTGCAGGCTGAATACAGGAACCAGGTTAGGCCCACTGAGAATTGTACCTTATGTCCTTGATACGGGATGTTGCACAGCACAACGGCAGTTCCTAGATTCGATGCGTCACACTGCACCACTTCTGAGGAGGAGCTGCAAGGGTTGCAAGATGAGGTCCACGTCAAGTTGTGTGGTGCTGTGTCCGTTCCAATGAGGAGATGCGAGGGCTGCAATCAGAGATCCGCTTTGAGTTACATCGCGCTGCGTTTGTTCCTATGAGGAGCTGTGAGGGCTGTATCAGGTTGCATCACGCTGCCTCAGCTCTGCTGGGTACCACAGCTGGGATGGCAGAGCACATTTATCTCCACTTCCATTGGTCCAGCACTGGGGAGGCACCACTTGGGGTGGGTTAAGACTCCCAGAAGGAAGAGACTAGGTGCAGGGTTCAAAGGAGTTGGAGCTTGTTGTGTCCCTGTAGCTCAGATGAGGAGGCCAGCCAACTAGCCCAAGGAGTCAATCTGGTAGTCCTCGGTTCAAGGTGCATCTCTAATCCTTCTCCCTCACGTAGCAGAGTAGTAGAACATCCTTCCTGCAGGCAGAGCTGTGGGCAGCAGAGCAGCTGGGCAAATCCTTCCTGCATCATGGTAATAGATCAGTCCTTCTCCTGAATCCTCCACAGGTCCAGATGTGATCTGAAGAGTTGGGTCTGAGGATCCAATAGTTATACACAGTCATGTGAACCAGGAAATAGGCTGCAGGCACCAAATGGTTAGGAAAAGACAATGGCTACTTTCAGAAATTGGTATTTTCTGAATTTTGACTTAAAATCCAACCTTATCATTAAAGAGGGTTTAAAATGACAATTCATCAGACACCAAACATGAGTTTTCTACTGGCTCCCAATCAAAAGTTATCACTTATTAAATGTAGTAACGTAACCCAAAGTTATCCTATAGGAGAGGTAGACCTTGTAGTTGTGAAACACGAAATTGGGAGTTTTTCACTTCCAGGACATGGAAACGTAAGAGTGTATATCTATCTTTTTAAATTTAATGCACCCTGCCCAATGGGTCTTTAGAGCCTACCCTAAGGGTGACTTATATGTATTAAAAAAGGAAGGTTTATTCCTGGCCAAAGGTTTATTTTGCTAGGTTGAAATGGCAGTTTAAAACTGCACACACAGGCTGCAGTGGCAGGCCTGAGACATGTTTAAAAGGCTGCTTAAGTGTGTGGCACAAATATTGCAGCAGGCCCACTAGTAGCATTTCATTTGCAGGCCCCAGATGTTTGTTGTACCACTGTACTAGGCACTTACAAGTAAATAAAAGTGCCAATAGGGTGTAAGCCAATTTCACCATATTAAAAGGAGAGAGCTCAAGCACATTAGCACTGGTAAGCAGTGGTAAAGAGCGCAGAGTCATAAGGCCAACAAAAAACGAGTTCAGCAAAAGAAGAGTAAGGCTAACTTGACACCTTCATGCAGACAGTTACTTAATCAGTTGTTTGAAAATACGTTTTCAATAGTGGGCGGATACCAGGGTCAGACTGGCCTACAGGGCAATATAGCATTGCCTTATGGCTGGTCTTACAGGACAGGTGTGCAGCCAGGATTTTTGGCTGTTTGTGGGACTGCTTTGTGGTCTGCTGGGCCTTTTTGTACTTTTGATCTCCCTCATACTGCCAGACACCTTGTATCCAGCAAGCACTAATGCATGCAGTCTTCCATACCTCGCAAAACACTCACGCAGCGCGCCATTACAAGTTAAGAAGAGCCCCATTGTGCAAACATGGGCCACTTTTTTTAGCTACCAAATTCACTAATTGGGACAACATTTATTTTGTGCACAGATCTATTTTCTTTTCCAGTACAGCCCTGGAAGATACTACAACTTTGAAAAGAAACACAGTGTGTGCACGCAGGAGGTTTTCAGAGGTCTCTGTGCTAGTGCCAAAACAGACATCCATTCTAGTGTCATCAGCAGCGCTCATGCTTAAAACAGCTGCTTTGAAGAAAAAAGACAGAGCCATCATGGTTCTAATCTTCCTCACCCTACTAACAATGGAATACCCAACCATAAGACAGGCAAAATCCTTGCTACATGACTGCATGAATGCATATTGCAAAGGACCAGTACAGAGTATTCATTTAGACCATCCATTGTCTATATTTTCTATTTCCTGCGAAGCCAAGCATTCTCTGTTTTTGTATCCCTGATTCAAGCACTCTCTGTTATTT
This sequence comes from Triturus cristatus, assembly GCF_964204655.1. Taxonomy (NCBI): domain Eukaryota; kingdom Metazoa; phylum Chordata; class Amphibia; order Caudata; family Salamandridae; genus Triturus; species Triturus cristatus. The sequence goes on from NC_140594.1 coordinate 69,886,448, forward strand.
GTCCCTGATACAAGCACTCTCTGTTTTTTGTGCCACTGATTGAAGCCCTCTTGGTTCTGTGTCCTTGATTCAAGCACTCTCTGTTATTTGTCCCTGATTCAAGCACCCTCTGTTTTTGTGTCCCTAATTGAAGCCCTTTTTGCTTTGTGTCCCTGTTTCAAGCACTCTCAGTTTAAGTATCTCTGATTTAAGCTCCCTCTGTTTTTGTGTCCCTGATTCAGACAAGTGTGTGAGGTCACTCTGGATGGCATTGAACTATTGATTAATTGTGGGGCACTTTATCATGTCATACCTCTACTGCCCTTGGTCTGTTTTCCCAGGATGCGCTCAGGAACTGGATGAGCTAGACCGAGGCCCACATTAAGTGCAGGGTGGCAGAGGGTCCTCCCACATTATGATGTAGGGTGGCAGAGGGTCCACCCAGTCAGTCTGGTAGTTCAGCTTTTTTCAGCAAAATCTGCATAAAAGTTTGGCATGACATACTATAAACAGTTCATTGCATAGTACAAACATTAACTATTGGTTAACAATTCTTATTGCAATGTTCAGAATCCATCCTCAAACTTACTTTGATAGAGTGGTCAACCAAAAAGCATAACACATTCTTGCAACAATAGAACTATATTCGTATACATTAAAAGTCCTAAGACTACAAGGGCCTGATTCACAAAAGTAATCTGAGACAAAATCCTAACTTTATGACTTTCGGTATTAACAAAGGGCATTTAGGAGTAGTAAAGTTAGGGTTTTGTCTCAGTTACACTTAAGTTTTGGTCTTAAGTTAAACTTAAGTCCAAAAGTTGTTTAACTGAGACTAAATCCTAACTTTACTTCTCCTAAATGCCCTTTGTAAATACCGAAAGTCGTAAAGTTAGGATTTTGTCTCAGATTACTTTTGTGAATCGGGTCCAATGTTCTTAAGTAGAAATGCAATACCTTTTCCTCGCTTTTAGGGAACGTCTTATATATAGTCTTATAGCCAACCATAGCAGGCCATAACAGCCATTAAAGGCCCGCTACAGCACTGAAGGCCCGAGCAGAAGGCGGGGGCCTTTAACAAGGGACCGGCCTTTAATTGGCTCGTATAGCCCAGCTATGGCGGGCTATAAATTTATTTATTTATACAATATGTAAAGCACGCAAATACCCGTGGGCGTCTCGGCACTATCAGATATTATAACATTAAAGATAATATAACATTCCGCCACTAGACGTCAGAATGGTCTAACAAATAAAACAAAAGCCTCAGGGAGCCCGAGGGGATTTAAATCCCCTTCAGCTCCCTGAGGCCGTTGTTCACAGAACAGCTTTGAAAAACAAACATTGGAATGTTGGAGCTTTGGCCAATTATCAGCAGTTAGAAGCCTGGAGCAGTCCATTGTTTTCAATGGAGCTCCCATGATTCCAATGCATTTCATCACAGTGCTGCAAACCTCGAGAAATCTTAACGGCTGGAAATAGATCAATCCCATCTTAGGAGTTCTAAGGATAGCAGTTTGAAGGATAGGCGCTAAAAGACGTAATAGCCATGTTGAAAATATAATGACCAAAAACCATACAGTGAGCAGTGCTTTGACGAGACTGATTGTCACAGGGTCAAATTGGAAGAGATGGAAACCATGCTCCTTGCTGGGGGAATGCTACTAATAATGTAAAGTGCCAAGAGTTTGATGTGATCTATATTGGACATTTTGGGTAAATATAAGATACAATTTAAAATTGTATGCAGAGACCAAAGAAAAGTAATTCACTAAAGCCTGTAATCATTGGGCATTAACATGATGTTCATTAAAACGGTAGTGTAGAAATAGAGATCTGAGTGGGGCTTTGTCAGAACCCTCCCCAAGCTCTGCGTTAGAGAAAAGCTCTGGGTCCACCCACATTTTGATCCAGGGGGGCTCCATATACAGCAGTGGCTACTCCTTTAAGGCGGAGGAGCGTCGCCCCAATGCTCTATGAGCAGCGCAAAAAGGAAAAATAAAATGATAATAACACAATGTTATTATCATTTTACTTTCAGTACTGAGCCAGTCTATGGCAGGGCGAGGCTGGGCTATTGTGACGGAGCAGAGAGGAAAAGTGGTGGCCACCTTAAGTGCGCATGTCAGTTTGGCCAGCCGTCTTAGCACAGCTAAACCAACATGCGCCCTTATCATTTCTCCAACCCATGTTGTATTACACAGACGTGGGGAACAGTCCCAGACTCCCAGGCACTGTTTGAGTAGCAAACCAGGCTACTAAGACCATTTGTGGTGCTGCCCTCATGCTTGTAATGCCATTACCAGCATGAGAGCAGTGCCATGATTGGCTTAAGGGAGCCTAGAAGCCTGTGTGCTGAGGGCAGTCAACAGGAACACAAGAGAATGGAGGAGAGGCGGTGGCCATGAGGCAAGTCATCTTTTCTTTTTTTTTTATTTGCCCTGCGCTGTCCCATCACTTCTGTTCCATACCAGCCTCCACTGTTCATATGTTCAGCTTCTGGCAGGGTCGAGGGCAGACATCTCTCTTTCTATGGTCTGCACTTCACATATAAAACACCTTCTCCGAGGGGACAGGCATGTGCCTAGCTGGAATGTTACATAAGGAGAATGCTTTGCACAATCCATCATGTGGCTGCTTAACTGCTAACTGTATTTAAATGTCCGCTACCTTCAGGTCATTAGAGGCAATCCTGCATTTTTGATGTTGTGGCCAGGACCTCTGTTCACCGTCCTGCTCACGATAAAGAAGAGATGCTGTATGGAGAAGGAGGAGAAGAAGCTCTTTCCAAGTAACCCCTCTGGTTTGAGGCTAGCCGGCTTCTCTACATGCAAGGACGAAACGCCAGGCTGCACCCGGAACCAGAAGCTGCTCTCACGTGATGACCCCTCGCAACACCAACCAAGATGGTAGGCCAACCCTTGGCTGTGCCTCATATATGTAGAGGGAAAAAGAGGAGAAAAGTATGCACAGAGCCAACAAATTAACAAGGAGAGCCGACCTAGGGCTTAGTCTGGGCTCTAAGAGGCCCAGCACGAGCCGAGCCAGCACAATATTTGACAAGTAAATCAAGCAACAAATGTCATGTAAACACAGAACAAGGTCGTAGGAGTGTTTCACTTTAGTACATTAGTGTATACATTAGTTTCTGAGTGACATTTGCTGTAAATGATCATTTCATACAATTAAGTTACAAAAAATTCATGCCACTACCTGTCCCACTCTGAGGATGATGCCAGTTGCAATCCAAGCCCCAGATTGATCAAACTTTCACGCAACGCAGCAAGACGCCTTGCTGAACTATGTGAAAGAGAAAGAGCAGGAATGCTCCATATTAAACAGGAAAAAGGATTTACAATGCTGTCATTACATCGCTGTACCATTACAACGCGGTCGTTACAACGACCGCGTTGTTAGCACGCAATGCATATACATCGCAAGTCATTACAATGACTTGCACTAGGGGGTGCAGAGGTATTGGAAATGAATTCCAACACCTTCCCTACTGTTGTGCAAACTGTAGTAAGAATAGTAATTAATACTATTCCTATGTTCAGGTCGCCCCCCAGTGCAAGTCGTTGTAATGACTTGCGATGTAAATGCATTGCGTGCTAACAACGCAGTCGTTGTAACGACCGCATTGTAAAATCACGCGATGTAATACATCGCGTTGCAATGTACCATATTCTTATTAAACATTATGAAGCACATTCCTGCCCTTTCATAGTGCTGCTGCACAATGTGCTACCGGAGAAGAACCATTGATACTCGTAAAAACATCACTTTTCTGGACAGTGATGTTTCTACTGTGAGGGGTTTCAACCACTCTGAGGGAAATCAAGATGGTGAAAAAGGGATTGTTGTTTCTATTGTGGATGTGTGCTCCTTGGGTGATAGCCTAAGTGCGCCTAAATGCCAAGTTAAGTTTTTAAATGAGATTCTAGAACTTATGGCAGATTCAGGGTCACCTTGGACTATTATTACCAAACTTTACTTCAATGAGAAATTTGGTAGTGTCATGTCTGTTAAGGATTTATTGCCTCCTGACATTATAGTCCAAAGTTTTGTTGGATCAGTAATTGATTTTGAAGGTTATGTTGCTTCTGAAGTAGAATTTAACCCCTTCGATGCTCATGACGGAACGGTTCCGTCATGAGCATCGGTTGGGCTGTGCTCATGACGGAACCGCTCCGTCATGAGCACAGCCCCCGGGGGAAGCGCTGGCGCTCCCCCCCTGGGGCATCGATCGTGCCCTCACAGAGGGGGATGGCAGCGGAAGAGCTTCCGCTGCCACCCCCGAGCCCCCCCCACGCTTCCTGATGACGTCAGCGCGCACAGCGCGCGCCGACGTCATCAGGAAGTGTTGGACGCGCTGGAATTCATTTCTTCCAGCGCGTCCAACGGATCAGGTAGGTGTTTGGCGGGGGGGGGCGGAATTGTGAGGACTTGAGGCATCGGGGGAGAGGAAAGAGTATTTCCTCTCCCCTGATGTCTCAATGCTGGGCAAAAGCCCACTAGACACCAGGGATGTCTTTTTCCTAATTTAGGAAGCGACCCCTTGGGCAAGGGTCGCTTCCTTGGCTGCCAAATTAATTCGAAGACTTTTCTGCCCCCCCCGGGGGCAGATCGGTCGTCTTTCTGCCCGTTTCTGCCCCGGGGGGGCAGAAAAGCCCACTAGACACCAGGGATGTCTTTTTCCTAATTTAGGAAGCGACCCCTTGGGCAAGGATCGCTTCCTTGGCGGCCAAATTAATTCGAAGACTTTTCTGCCCCCCCTGGGGGAAGATCGGTCGTCTTTCTGCCCGTTTCTGCCCCCAGGGGGGGCAGAAAAGCCCACTAGACACCAGGGATGTCTTTTTCATAATTTAGGAAGCGACCCCTTGGGCAAGGGTCGCTTCCTTGGCTGCCAAATTATTTCGAAGACTTTTCTGCCCCCCCTGGGGGCAGATCGGTCGTCTTTCTGCCCGTTTCTGCCCCCAGGGGGGGCAGAAAAGCCCACTAGACACCAGGGATGTCTTTTTCATAATTTAGGAAGCGACCCCTTGGGCAAGGGTCGCTTCCTTGGCTGCCAAATTATTTCGAAGACTTTTCTGCCCCCCCTGGGGGCAGATCGGTCGTCTTTCTGCCCGTTTCTGCCTCCAGGGGGGGCAGAAAAGCCCACTAGACACCAGGGATGTCTTTTTCCTAATTTAGGAAGCGACACCTTGGGCAAGGGTCGCTTCCTTGGCTGCCAAATTAATTCGAAGACTTTTCTGCCCCCCCTGGGGGCAGATCGGTCGTCTTTCTGCCCGTTTCTGCCCTAGGGGGGGCAGAAAAGCCCACTAGACACCAGGGATGTCTTTTTCCTAATTTAGGAAGTGACCCCTTGGGCAAGGGTCGCTTCCTTTGGGGCATAAATAATGGGAAGACTTTTCTGCCCCCCCTGGGGGCAGATCGGTCATCTTTCTGTCTGTTTCTGCTCCCAGGGGGGGCAGAAAAGCCCACTAGACACCAGGGATGTATTTTTCTGCATGAGGAAGTGACCCCTTGGCAAAAACTGTTTGCATTTGTGCTCGATGTGTATTTTGTTGTCTTGTGAGTAATTTGTTTTTTTTTTCTTCTTTCTAGTTGGATATCGTTGGTTTTTGCTGTGTCACTGCTAAGTAGGTTCTGGTGAGTGTAGCTGTCTCTTGTAATTGAATTCTATAGTTTTTGAGTACATTGATCATTGTGATAAAGGTACACATTTCTTTACTTACTTGGTTTGCACATTGTTGGTTGTTGTTGACTTGTTTGTGCAGTTTTCTATCTTAGAAAGTATAATGGCTAGCCGCAGGATTACTGCTCAGCAGGTTGTTGGTTTGCTTTTTGAGTCTTCCTCTGACCATGGTTCAGAGACTGACTCTGCATCTGCGGGAGAGGAGGCAGGGGACGATTCTGGCAGTGAGTTTTCTCTCCATATGGAGTCATCGGATGATGAAGATACTCTTAGTGCGGATGAAGTGCCTGTGTTAGAGGAGGAGACTGATGTGCCGATAGTGCGGCAAGAGGCATCTGGGCTGCAGCCTGGGGCTGCAATGCTTCCCGTTGGTGTAGTGCGGCAAGAGGCTTCTGGGCTGCAGCCTGCGGCTGCAAGGCTTCCCGTTGGTGTAGTGCGGCAAGAGGCATCTGGGCTGCAGGCTGGGGCTGCAAGGCTTCCCGTTGGTGTAGTGCGGCAAGAGGCATCTGGGCTGCAGGCTGGGGCTGCAAGGCTTCCCTTTGAAAGTGATGACCTCTGGGTTGCCCCTGGCATGGTGCAGCCGGCATTGCCAGAGTTTACTGATGTTCCAGGTTCTAGAGTGAATACTGAAAACTTTTTGCCGGTAAATTTTTTTCAGTTGTTTATGGACGATGTGTTTTTGGCAGAGATTGTTGAGCAGACTAATTTGTATGGCGAACAGTTTTTGAGGGACAACAGTGCCAGTCTTAAGCCACACTCTAGAGCTACCCGGTGGACTCCCACAAATGTTGAAGAGATGAAGAAGTTCTTGGGTTTAACTTTTTTGATGGGCTTGCTAAGGAAGCCATCAATGTCTTCATATTGGTCTAGCAGTCCCTTGATGGCAACGTCTATTTTTCCGGCAGTCATGAGTCGTGACAGGTATTTGCTTCTGCTTCGGATGATGCATTTTGTTGATAATGGTTTAGCGTTGCCACGAGATCACCCTGATTGTGACCGTCTTTTTAAGATTAGGCCTGTCCTTGATCACTTTGTTGATCGATTTTCTGAGGTTTATGCCCCTGGGAAAGAAATTGCAGTGGATGAGTCTTTGGTGTTGTTCAAGGGCCGCTTGGTTTTTAGGCAATACATTCCTAGTAAGAGGGCACGATATGGAATTAAGCTGTATATGCTGTGTGACAGTAGGACTGGATATGTGTCTAATTTCAGGGTGTACACCGGTAAGGAATCTAGGATTAACCTCCCTGGTTGTCCGTCCACTTTTGGAGTGACTGAGAAAATTGTTTGGGAACTTGGTTGAGGATTTTTTAACAAAGGCCACCATTTATATGTAGATAACGTCTACACTGGTGTGCGGTTGTTCAGGGAATTGGCCAAAGTGGACACTGTTGCTTGTGGCACAATCCGCTCTAACCGTAAAGGTTTCCCGAAAGAACTTGTTTGTCAAAAGCTTGTGCGGGAACAGTGCAGTGCGTTACGTTGCCAGGAGCTTCTTGCTGTGAAGTTTTCAGACAGGAGAGATGTCTACATTCTGACTACCATCCATGATGAAAGCACTGCACCTGTGACTGTTTGGGGTCAGGTCGCTGAAGCGCGCAAACCTGTGTGCATTTTAGACTATAATAGGCACATGGGTGGTGTTGACAGAGTAGATCAGAGGTTGGAACCTTACACTGCTCTTCGTAAGGCTTACATTTGGTACAAGAAGTTGGCTGTCCATCTTTTCCACTTGGCAATGTTTAATGCTTTTGTTGTGTTCCAGGATTCTTGCCCTGAGTCAAAGATGACTTTTGCTAGGTTTCAGGAGTCTGTAATAGGCAGCCTTGTTGTAGTGGAACAGGCAAGTGTTCCTAGAGTTGGAGTGGTGGAGGATGTTGCTAGATTGAAAGATCTCCACTTTCCAGATCACATTCCTCCCACACCCTCAAAAGATTTTCCCAGTAGGAGATGTAGAGTCTGTTGGCGAAGAGGTACGCGGAAGGAGAGTTGTATGTACTGCCCCGACTGTCCTTCTCATCCTGCACTGTGTCTCCCTGCTTGTTTTAGAGCGTACCACACGCGAAAGAATTATTGGGAGCATTCATGAGTGGTAAAGTGAACTGCCTGGTCTGTATTCTTTGGATAATTTGATTCTGTTTCAAGGTTGGTGTTAGTGCAATGTATTTAGTTGCTGATTTTCTGTTAGAAGATTTGTATCTATTTGCGATTTGTTTGTGTTTTTATTTTTTTCTACAAAAATCCTAAATGTGATGGCGGTGTGTGTAGGCTTGCGCTTGGCTGTTGGTGTGTGTGGACTGGCACTTGGTTGGTGGTGTGCGTGGAATGGTGCTTGGCTGGCGGTGAGCATGGACTGGCGGTGTGCATGGACTGGCGGTGTACGTGGACTGGTGCGTGGCTGGTGGTGTGCGTGGACTGGAGCTTGGCTGGCGGTGTGCGTGGAATGGTGCTTGGCTGGCGGTGTGCGTGGACTGGTACTTGGCTGGCGATGTGCGTGGACTGGTGGTGTGTGCGGACTGGTGCTTGGCTGGAGGTGTCCGTGGACTGGAGCTTGGCTGGCGGTGTGCGTGGATTGGCGATTGGCTGGCGGTGTGCCTGGACTGGCGATTGGCTGGCGGTGTGCCTGGACTGGCTCTTGGCTGGCGGTGTGCCTGGACTGGCGCTTGGCTAGCGATGTGCGTGGACTGGCGCTCTGCTAGCGGTGTGTGTGGACTGGCGCTCTGCTAGTGGTGTGTGTGGACTGGAGCTCGGCTGGCTGTGTGTGAGTAGTGACTTTCTGCTGGTCACTACACATACTGCTAGCTGAGTGCCACTCCACGCAATCCATCAGCATGTGTAGTTGCAGTGTCTGGATTGTGGGCGTGTGAAAGTGATGGGCCCTTGAATGGCGCTGTGTGCTGGTGTGAGTTTTGTTATGTGATGGGCCCGCGGCTGGCGGTTTGAATGGTTTTGTATGTCTCACACGTATGAAAGGTGTATGAATGGCCTGTAAAGAGGTTGGTGCCTTGTCGTGGCTTTACAGCTCACGAGCTGTGAGTCAATGGTTCAGTTTCTCGCCCTTTCAGTTATTACCAGTGCATTTCATGTTTTGTGAAATCACTTGCTAATTCAATTGTATCTACTGAACCATCACTCACCCTCGTGCCAAATCCAACCAGTATGTGTGTGTGCTTGCGGATTAGATGGCTGTGCAGTAATATTTGTCTTTCTGAAGCAGGGTGTACCTTGTCCCTTTTTGGTGAATTTTGTACTGTGTTGCTTTTGTACCTGGTGGTGGGAATGGTCTTGTTTGTATCACGTATGAAAGGTGTGTGAATGGCCTGTAAAGTGGTTGGTGCCTTGACGTGGCTTTACAGCTCACAAGCTGCAAGTCATTGGTTTGGTTTTTTGTGAATTTAATTATTGACAGTGCATTTCATTTTTGTGAAATCTCTAGTTAATAAAATTTAATACACTGAACCATGACTCGCCCTCGTGCCAAATCCAACCAGTATGTGTGTGTGTTTGAGGAATAGATGGTTGTGCAGCAATCTTTGTCTTTAGCTTCTCTGCCAAGGTACACTTTCCATGTAAGAATAACCCACCAACTGTAGATATTGTCGAAAACCCATGGGAGTTCATGGTGATGTCTCTCTTGTGAATTCAAAAATTTTTTTTTATCCCCAATGTCCTGCAAACCTCAAAATGTCTGCCACATTTTCTTTGGAATTTTATTCCAAAATTCTCACGCTGTAGGAACATTAGTAAATCTGGTTTTGCAAGGGGGGTCACTTTGGTTTTTGGCCCGGTGCTCAGCGGCCATCTAGGGAAACCTACCAAACCCACGCATTTCTGAAAACTAGACACCCGGCGGCTTCCAGGGACGTATGGCTTGCGTGGATCCCCCAACATTTCCTTACCCAGAATCCCCTGGAAACCTCAATTTTAGCTGAAAAAATCACTTTTTTCACACATTTTGGGGTGGGAAAGTTGTGGCATCACCGGGCTCACACAAATTTACCACCACCCAGCGTTCCCCCAGGTCTCCCGGTAAAAATGGTGCCTCACTTGTGTGGGAGACCCAAGTACCCGCGGCAGGCAAGGGCCCAAAACGTAGTGAGGTGACATAAAAATGGCCTATCGCAAAACCACCTGGTTTTGCAAGGGGGGTCACTTTGGGTTTTGACCCGGTGCTCGGCGGCCATCTAGGAAAACCTACCAAACCCACGCATTTCTGAAAACTAGACACCCGGCGGCATCCAGGGAGGTATGGCTTGCGTGGATCCCCCAACATTTCCTTACCCAGAATCCCCTGCAAACCTCAATTTTAGCTGAAAAAATCACTTTTTTCACACATTTTGGGGTGGGAAAGTTGTGGCATCACCGGGCTCACACAAATTTACCACCACCCAGCGTTCCCCCAGGTCTCCCGGTAAAAATGGTGCCTCACTTGTGTAGGAGACCCAAGTACCCGCGGCAGGCAAGGGCCCAAAACGTAGTGAGGTGACATAAAAATGGCCTATCGCAAAACCACCTGGTTTTGCAAGGGGGGTCACTTTGGGTTTTGACCCGGTGCTCGGCGGCCATCTAGGAAAACCTACCAAACCCACGCATTTCTGAAAACTAGACACCCGGCGGCATCCAGGGAGGTATGGCTTGCGTGGATTCCCCAACATTTCCTTACCCAGAATCCCCTGCAAACCTCAATTTTAGCTGAAAAAATCACTTTTTTCACACATTTTGGGGTGGGAAAGTTGTGGCATCACCGGGCTCACACAAATTTACCACCACCCAGCGTTCCCCCAGGTCTCCCAGTAAAAATGGTGCCTCACTTGTGTGGGAGGCCCAAGTACCCGCGGCAGGCAAGGGCCCAAAACGTAGTGAGGTGACATCAAAATGGACTATCGCAAAACCACCTGGTTTTGCAAGGGGGGTCACTTTGGTCTTTGAGCCGGTGCTCGGCGGCCATCTAGGGAAACCTACCAAACCCACACATTTCTGAAAACTAGACACCCGGTGGCTTCCAGGGAGGTATGGCTTGCGTGGATCCCCCAACGTTTCCTTACCCAGAATCCCTTGCAAACCTCAATTTTAGCTGAAAAAATCACTTTTTTCACACATTTTGGGGTGGGAAAGTTGTGGCATCACCGGGCTCACACAAATTTACCACCACCCAGCGTTCCCCCAGGTCTCCCGGTAAAAATGGTGCCTCACTTGTGTGGGAGGCCCAAGTAGCCGCGGCAGGCAAGGGCCCAAAACGTAGTGAGGTGACATCAAAATGGCCTATCGCAAAACCACCTGGTTTTGCAAGGGGGGTCACTTTGGTTTTTGACCCGGTGCTCGGCGGCCATCTAGGGAAACCTACCAAACCCACCCATTTCTGAAAACTAGACACCCGGCGCCTTCCAGGGAGGTATGGCTTGCGTGGATCCCCCAACGTTTCCTTACCCAGAATCCCCTGCAAACCTCAATTTTAGCTGAAATAATCACTTTTTCACACATTTTGGGGTGGGAAAGTTGTGGCATCACCGGGCTCACACAAATTTACCACCACCCAGCATTCCCCCAGGTCTCCCGGTAAAAATGGTGCCTCACTTGTGTGGGGTTTGCAGGGGATTCTGGGTAAGGAACCGTTGGGGGATCCACGCAAGCCATACCTCCCTGGAAGTCGCCGGGTGTCTAGTTTTCAGAAATGTGTGGGTTTGGTAGGTTTCCCTAGATGGCCGCCGAGCACTGGGTCAAAAACCAAAGTGACCCCCCTTGCAAAACCAGGTGGTTTTGCGATAGGCCATTTTGATGTCGCCTCATTACGTTTTGGGCTCTTGCCTGCCGCGGGTACTTGGGCCTCCCACACAAGTGAGGCACCATTTTTACCGGGAGACCTGGGGGAACGCTGGGTGGTGGTAAATTTGTGTGAGCCCGGTGATGCCACAACTTTCCCACCCCAAAATGTGTGAAAAAAGTGATTTTTTCAGCTAAAAATGAGGTTTGCAGGGGATTCTGGGTAAGGAAACGTTGGGGGATCCACGCAAGCCATACCTCCCTGGAAGCCGCCGGGTGTCTAGTTTTCAGAAATGTGTGTGTTTGGTAGGTTTCCCTAGATGGCCGCCGAGCACCGGGTCAAAAACCAAAGTGACCCCCCTTGCAAAACCAGGTGGTTTTGCGATAGGCCATTTTGATGTCGCCTCACTACGTTTTGGGCCCTTGCCTGCCGCGGGTACTTGGGCCTCCCACACAAGTGAGGCAATATTTTTACCGGGAGACCTGGGGGAACGCTGGGTGGTGGTAAATTTGTGTGAGCCCGGTGATGCCACAACTTTCCCACCCCAAAATGTGTGAAAAAAGTGATTTTTTCAGCTAAAATTGAGGTTTGCAGGGGATTCTGGGTAAGGAAACGTTGGGGGATCCACGCAAGCCATACCTCCCTGGAAGCCGCCGGGTGTCTAGTTTTCAGAAATGTGTGGGTTTGGTAGGTTTCTCTAGATGGCCGCCGAGCACCGGGTCAAAAACCAAAGTGACCCCCCTTGCAAAACCAGGTGGTTTTGCGATAGGCCATTTTGATGTCACCTCACTACGTTTTGGGCTCTTGCCTGCCGCGGGTACTTGGGCCTCCCACACAAGTGAGGCACCATTTTTACCGGGAGACCTGGGGGAACGCTGGGTGGTGGTAAATTTGTGTGAGCCCGGTGATGCCACAACTTTCCCACCCCAAAATGTGTGAAAAAAGTGATTTTTTCAGCTAAAATTGAGGTTTGCAGGGGATTCTGGGTAAGGAAACGTTGGGGGATCCCCGCAAGCCATACCTCCCTGGAAGCCGCTGGGTGTCTAGTTTTCAGAAATGTGTGTGTTTGGTAGGTTTCCCTAGATGGCCGTCGAGCACCGGGTCAAAAACCAAAGTGACCCCCCTTGCAAAACCAGGTGGTTTTGCGATAGGCCATTTTGATGTCGCCTCACTACGTTTTGGGCCCTTGCCTGCCCCGGGTACTTGGGCCTCCCACACAAGTGAGGCAATATTTTTACCGGGAGACCTGGGGGAACGCTGGGTGGTGGTAAATTTGTGTGAGCCCGGTGATGCCACAACTTTCCCACCCCAAAATGTGTGAAAAAAGTGATTTTTTCAGCTAAAATTGAGGTTTGCAGGGGATTCTGGGTAAGGAAACGTTGGGGGATCCACGCAAGCCATACCTCCCTGGAAGCCGCCGGGTGTCTAGTTTTCAGAAATGTGTGGGTTTGGTAGGGTTCCCTAGATGGCCGCCGAGCACCGGGTCAAAAACCAAAGTGACCCCCCTTGCAAAACCAGGTGGTTTTGCGATAGGCCATTTTGATGTCGCCTCACTACGTTTTGGGCCCTTGCCTGCCCCGGGTACTTGGGCCTCCCACACAAGTGAGGCAATATTTTTACCGGGAGACCTGGGGGAACGCTGGGTGGTGGTAAATTTGTGTGAGCCCGGTGATGCCACAACTTTCCCACCCCAAAATGTGTGAAAAAAGTGATTTTTTCAGCTAAAATTGAGGTTTGCAGGGGATTCTGGGTAAGGAAACGTTGGGGGATCCACGCAAGCCATACCTCCCTGGAAGCCGCCGGGTGTCTAGTTTTCAGAAATGTGTGGGTTTGGTAGGGTTCCCTAGATGGCCGCCGAGCACCGGGTCAAAAACCAAAGTGACCCCCCTTGCAAAACCAGGTGGTTTTGCGATAGGCCATTTTGATGTCGCCTCACTATGTTTTGGGCTCTTCCCTGCCGCGGGTACTTGGGCCTCCCACACAAGTGAGGCACCATTTTTACCGGGAGACCTGGGGGAACGCTGGGTGGTGGTAAATTTGTGTGAGCCCGGTGATGCCACAACTTTCCCACCCCAAAATGTGTGAAAAAAGTGATTTTTTTCAGCTAAATTTGAGGTTTGCAGGGGATTCTGGGTAAGGAAACGTTGGGGGATCCACGCAAGCCATACCTCCCTGGAAGCCACCGGGTGTCTAGTTTTCAGAAATGTGTGGGTTTGGTAGGTTTCCCTAGGTGCCGGCAGAGCTAGGGTTCAAAAACTACAGCTAGTCACTTTGCCAAAAAAGGGTCATTTTTCACTGCAAAATTGAGGTGTGACCACGTTGCGTTTTGCGCCGTTTCCTGTCGTGGGCACTAGGCCGACCCGCACAAGTGAGGTACCATTTTTCTCGTAGGACTTTGGGGAACACGGGGTGGGTGGAAATTTGTGGATCCACGCAGATTCCAGCACTTTCCATCAAAGAAATGTGGGGAAAATTTGTTTTTTTTGTCAATTGTTTACGTTTGCAAGGGATTCTGGGTAACAGACCATGGTGGGAGGCAGACAAGTCACCCCATCCTGGATTCCCCTGGGTGTCTAGTTTTCAAAAATGTATAGGTTTGCTAGGTTTTCCTAGGTGCCGGCAGGGCTAGGAGTCAAAAACTACAGCTAGTCACTTTGCCAAAAAAGGGTCATTTTTCACTGCAAAATTGAGGTTTGACCACGTTGCATTTTGCACCGTTTCCTGTCGCGGGCACTAGGCCGACCCGCACAAGTGAGGTACCATTTTTCTCGTAGGACTTTGGGGAACGCGGGGTGGGTGGTAATTTGTGGCTCCATGCAGATTCCAGAACTTTCCATCACAGAAATGTAGGAAAATGTGGTTTTTTGTCAATTTTTTACGTTTGCACGGGATTCTGGGTAACAGACCATGGTGGGAGGCAGACAAGTCACCCCATCATGGATTCCCCTGGGTGTCTAGTTTTCAAAAATGTATAGGTTTGCTAGGTTTCCCTAGGTGCCGGCAGGGCTAGGGTTCAAAAACTACAGCTAGTCACTTTGCCAAAAAAGGGTCATTTGTTCACTGCAAATTTGAGGTGTGACCACGTTGCGTGTTGCGCCGTTTCCTGTCGCGGGCACTAGGCTGACCCGCACAAGTGAGGTACCATTTTTCTCATAGGACTTTGGGGAACGCGGGGTGGGTGGAAATTTGTGGATCCACGCAGATTCCAGAACTTTCCATCACAGAAATGTGGGGAAAATTTGTTTTTTTTGTCAATTTTTTACGTTTGCAAGGGATTCTGGGTAACAGACCATGGTGGGAGGCAGTCAAGTCACCCCATCCTGGATACCCCTGGGTGTCTAGTTTTCAAAAATGTATAGGTTTGCTAGGTTTCCCTAGGTGCCGGCAGGGCTAGGGTTCAAAAACTACAGCTAGTCACTTTGCCAAAAAAGGGTCATTTTTCACTGCAAAATTGAGGTGTGACCATGTTGCGTTATGCGCCGTTTCCTGTCGCGGGCACTAGGCCGACCTGCACAAGTGAGGTACCATTTTACTCGTAGGACTTTGGGGAACGCGGGGTGGGTGGAAATTTGTGGATCCACGCAGATTCCAGAACTTTCCATCACAGAAATGTGGGGAAAATGTGTTTTTTTGGTCAATTTTTTATGTTTGCAAGGGATTCTGGGTAACAGACCATGGTGGGAGGCAGTCAAGTCACCCCATCCTGGATTCCCCTGGGTGTCTAGTTTTCAAAAATGTATAGGTTTGCTAGGTTTTCCTAGGTGCCGGCAGGGCTAGGGTTAAAAAACTACAGCTAGTCACTTTGCCAAAAAAGGGTCATGTTTCACTGCAAAATTGAGGTGTGACCACGTTGCGCTTTGCGCCGTTTCCTGTCGCGGGCACTAGGCCGACCCGCACAAGTGAGGTACCATTTTTTTCGTAGGACTTTGGGGAACGCGGGGTGAGTGGAAATTTGTGGATCCACGCAGATTCCAGAACTTTCCATCACAGAAATTTGGGGAAAATTTGTTTTTTTTGTCAATTGTTTACGTTTGCAAGGGATTCTGGGTAACAGACCATGGTGGGAGGCAGACAAGTCACCCCATCCTGGATTCCCCTGGGTGTCTAGTTTTCAAAAATGTATAGGTTTGCTAGGTTTCCCTAGGTGCCGGCAGGGCTAGGATTAAAAAACGACAGCTAGTCACTTTGCCAAAAAAGGGTCATTTTTCACTGCAAAATTGAGGTTTGACCACGTTGCATTTTGCACCGTTTCCTGTCGCGGGCACTAGGCCGACCCGCACAAGTGAGGTACCATTTTTCTCGTAGGACTTTGGGGAATGCGGGGTGGGTGGTAATTTGTGGCTCCATGCAGATTCCAGAACTTTCCATCACAGAAATGTGGGGAAAATGTGGTTTTTTGTCAATTTTTTACGTTTGCAAGGGATTCTGGGTAACAGACCATGGTGGGAGGCAGACAAGTCACCCCATCATGGATTCCCCTGGGTGTCTAGTTTTCAAAAATGTATAGGTTTGCTAGGTTTCCCTAGGTGCCGGCAGGGCTAGGGTTCAAAAACTACAGCTAGTCACTTTGCCAAAAAAGGGTCATTTGTTCACTGCAAATTTGAGGTGTGACCACGTTGCGTGTTGCGCCTTTTCCTGTCGCGGGCACTAGGCTGACCCGCACAAGTGAGGTACCATTTTTCTCGTAGGACTTTGGGGAACGCGGGGTGGGTGGAAATTTGTGGATCCACGCAGATTCCAGAACTTTCCATCACAGAAATGTGGGGAAAATTTGTTTTTTTTGTCAATTTTTTACGTTTGCAAGGGATTCTGGGTAACAGACCATGGAGGGAGGCAGTCAAGTCACCCCATCCTGGATACCCCTGGGTGTCTAGTTTTCAAAAATGTATAGGTTTGCTAGGTTTCCCTAGGTGCCGGCAGGGCTAGGGTTCAAAAACTACAGCTAGTCACTTTGCCAAAAAAGGGTCATTTTTCACTGCAAAATTGAGGTGTGACCACGTTGCGTTTTGCGCCGTTTCCTGTCGCGGGCACTAGGCCGACCTGCACAAGTGAGGTACCATTTTTCTCGTAGGACTTTGGGGAACGCGGGGTGGGTGGAAATTTGTGGATCCACGCAGATTCCAGAACTTTCCATCACAGAAATGTGGGGAAAATGTGTTTTTTTGGTCAATTTTTTATGTTTGCAAGGGATTCTGGGTAACAGACCATGGTGGGAGGCAGTCAAGTCACCCCATCCTGGATTCCCCTGGGTGTCTAGTTTTCAAAAATGTATAGGTTTGCTAGGTTTTCCTAGGTGCCGGCAGGGCTAGGGTTAAAAAACTACAGCTAGTCACTTTGCCAAAAAAGGGTCATTTTTCACTGCAAAATTGAGGTGTGACCACGTTGCGCTTTGCGCCGTTTCCTGTCGCGGGCACTAGGCCGACCCGCACAAGTGAGGTACCATTTTTTTCGTAGGACTTTGGGGAACGCGGGGTGAGTGGAAATTTGTGGATCCACGCAGATTCCAGAACTTTCCATCACAGAAATTTGGGGAAAATTTGGTTTTTTTGTCAATTGTTTACGTTTGCAAGGGATTCTGGGTAACAGACCATGGTGGGAGGCAGACAAGTCACCCCATCCTGGATTCCCCTGGGTGTCTAGTTTTCAAAAATGTATAGGTTTGCTAGGTTTCCCTAGGTGCCGGCAGGGCTAGGATTAAAAAACTACAGCTAGTCACTTTGCCAAAAAAGGGTCATTTTTCACTGCAAAATTGAGGTTTGACCACGTTGCATTTTGCACCGTTTCCTGTCGCGGGCACTAGGCCGACCCGCACAAGTGAGGTACCATTTTTCTCGTAGGACTTTGGGGAACGCGGGGTGAGTGGAAATTTGTGGATCCACGCAGTTTCTAGAACTTTCCATCACAGAAATTTGGGGAAAATGTGTTTTTGTTGTCAATTTTTTACGTTTGCAAGGGATTCTGGGTAACAGACCATGGTGGGAGGCAGACAAGTCACCCCATCATGGATTCCCCTGGGTGTCTAGTTTTCAAAAATGTATAGGTTTGCTAGGTTTCCCTAGGTGCCGGCAGGGCTAGGGTTCAAAAACTACAGCTAGTCACTTTGCCAAAAAATGGTCATTTGTTTACTGCAAATTTGAGGTGTGACCACGTTGCGTGTTGCGCCTTTTCCTGTCGCGGGCACTAGGCTGACCCGCACAAGTGAGGTACCATTTTTCTCGTAGGACTTTGGGGAACGCGGGGTGGGTGGAAATTTGTGGATCCACGCAGATTCCAGAACTTTCCATCACAGAAATGTGGGGAAAATTTGTTTTTTTTGTCAATTTTTTACGTTTGCAAGGGATTCTGGGTAACAGACCATGGTGGGAGGCAGTCAAGTCACCCCATCCTGGATACCCCTGGGTGTCTAGTTTTCAAAAATGTATAGGTTTGCTAGGTTTCCCTAGGTGCCGGCAGGGCTAGGGTTCAAAAACTACAGCTAGTCACTTTGCCAAAAAAGGGTCATTTTTCACTGCAAAATTGAGGTGTGACCACGTTGCGTTTTGCGCCGTTTCCTGTCGCGGGCACTAGGCCGACCTGCACAAGTGAGGTACCATTTTTCTCGTAGGACTTTGGGGAACGCGGGGTGGGTGGAAATTTGTGGATCCACGCAGATTCCAGAACTTTCCATCACAGAAATGTGGGGAAAATGTGTTTTTTTGGTCAATTTTTTATGTTTGCAAGGGATTCTGGGTAACAGACCATGGTGGGAGGCAGTCAAGTCACCCCATCCTGGATTCCCCTGGGTGTCTAGTTTTCAAAAATGTATAGGTTTGCTAGGTTTTCCTAGGTGCCGGCAGGGCTAGGGTTAAAAAACTACAGCTAGTCACTTTGCCAAAAAAGGGTCATGTTTCACTGCAAAATTGAGGTGTGACCACGTTGCGCTTTGCGCCGTTTCCTGTCGCGGGCACTAGGCCGACCCGCACAAGTGAGGTACCATTTTTTTCGTAGGACTTTGGGGAACGCGGGGTGAGTGGAAATTTGTGGATCCACGCAGTTTCTAGAACTTTCCATCACAGAAATTTGGGGAAAATGTGTTTTTGTTGTCAATTTTTTACGTTTGCAAGGGATTCTGGGTAACAGACCATGGTGGAAGGCAGACAAGTCACCCCATCCTGGATTCCCCTGGGTGTCTAGTTTTCAAAAATGTATAGGTTTGCTAGGTTTCCCTAGGTGCCGGCAGGGCTAGGGTTCAAAAACTACAGCTAGTCACTTTGCCAAAAAAGGGTCATTTTTCACTGCAAATTTGAGGTGTGACCACGTTGCGTGTTGCGCCGTTTCCTGTCGCGGGCACTAGGCCGACCCGCACAAGTGAGGTACGATTTTTCTCGTAGGACTTTGGGGAACGCGGGGTGGGTGGAAATTTGTGGATCCACGCAGATTCCAGAACTTTCCATCACAGAAATGTGGGGAAAATGTGTTTTTTTTGACAATTTCTTACGTTTGCAAGGGATTCTGGGTAACAGACCATGGTGGGAGGCAGTCAAGTCACCCCATCCTGGATTCCCCTGGGTGTCTAGTTTTCAAAAATGTATAGGTTTGCTAGGTTTCCCTAGGTGCCGGCAGGGCTAGGGTTCAAAAACTACAGCTAGTCACTTTGCCAAAAAAGGGTCATTTTTCACTGCAAAATTGAGGTGTGACCACGTTGCGTTTTGCGCCGTTTCCTGTCGCGGGCACTAGGCCGACCTGCACAAGTGAGGTACCATTTTTCTCGTAGGACTTTGGGGAACGCGGGGTGGGTGGAAATTTGTGGATCCACGCAGATTCCAGAACTTTCCATCACAGAAATGTGGGGAAAATGTGTTTTTTTGGTCAATTTTTTATGTTTGCAAGGGATTCTGGGTAACAGACCATGGTGGGAGGCAGTCAAGTCACCCCATCCTGGATTCCCCTGGGTGTCTAGTTTTCAAAAATGTATAGGTTTGCTAGGTTTTCCTAGGTGCCAGCAGGGCTAGGGTTAAAAAACTACAGCTAGTCACTTTGCCAAAAAAGGGTCATTTTTCACTGCAAAATTGAGGTGTGACCACGTTGCGCTTTGCGCCGTTTCCTGTCGCGGGCACTAGGCCGACCCGCACAAGTGAGGTACCATTTTTTTCGTAGGACTTTGGGGAACGCGGGGTGAGTGGAAATTTGTGGATCCACGCAGATTCCAGAACTTTCCATCACAGAAATTTGGGGAAAATTTGGTTTTTTTGTCAATTGTTTACGTTTGCAAGGGATTCTGGGTAACAGACCATGGTGGGAGGCAGACAAGTCACCCCATCCTGGATTCCCCTGGGTGTCTAGTTTTCAAAAATGTATAGGTTTGCTAGGTTTCCCTAGGTGCCGGCAGGGCTAGGATTAAAAAACTACAGCTAGTCACTTTGCCAAAAAAGGGTCATTTTTCACTGCAAAATTGAGGTTTGACCACGTTGCATTTTGCACCGTTTCCTGTCGCGGGCACTAGGCCGACCCGCACAAGTGAGGTACCATTTTTCTCGTAGGACTTTGGGGAATGCGGGGTGGGTGGTAATTTGTGGCTCCATGCAGATTCCAGAACTTTCCATCACAGAAATGTGGGGAAAATGTGGTTTTTTGTCAATTTTTTACGTTTGCAAGGGATTCTGGGTAACAGACCATGGTGGGAGGCAGACAAGTCACCCCATCATGGATTCCCCTGGGTGTCTAGTTTTCAAAAATGTATAGGTTTGCTAGGTTTCCCTAGGTGCCGGCAGGGCTAGGGTTCAAAAACTACAGCTAGTCACTTTGCCAAAAAAGGGTCATTTGTTCACTGCAAATTTGAGGTGTGACCACGTTGCGTGTTGCGCCTTTTCCTGTCGCGGGCACTAGGCTGACCCGCACAAGTGAGGTACCATTTTTCTCGTAGGACTTTGGGGAACGCGGGGTGGGTGGAAATTTGTGGATCCACGCAGATTCCAGAACTTTCCATCACAGAAATGTGGGGAAAATTTGTTTTTTTTGTCAATTTTTTACGTTTGCAAGGGATTCTGGGTAACAGACCATGGTGGGAGGCAGTCAAGTCACCCCATCCTGGATACCCCTGGGTGTCTAGTTTTCAAAAATGTATAGGTTTGCTAGGTTTCCCTAGGTGCCGGCAGGGCTAGGGTTCAAAAACTACAGCTAGTCACTTTGCCAAAAAAGGGTCATTTTTCACTGCAAAATTGAGGTGTGACCACGTTGCGTTTTGCGCCGTTTCCTGTCGCGGGCACTAGGCCGACCTGCACAAGTGAGGTACCATTTTTCTCGTAGGACTTTGGGGAACGCGGGGTGGGTGGAAATTTGTGGATCCACGCAGATTCCAGAACTTTCCATCACAGAAATGTGGGGAAAATGTGTTTTTTTGGTCAATTTTTTATGTTTGCAAGGGATTCTGGGTAACAGACCATGGTGGGAGGCAGTCAAGTCACCCCATCCTGGATTCCCCTGGGTGTCTAGTTTTCAAAAATGTATAGGTTTGCTAGGTTTTCCTAGGTGCCGGCAGGGCTAGGGTTAAAAAACTACAGCTAGTCACTTTGCCAAAAAAGGGTCATGTTTCACTGCAAAATTGAGGTGTGACCACGTTGCGCTTTGCGCCGTTTCCTGTCGCGGGCACTAGGCCGACCCGCACAAGTGAGGTACCATTTTTTTCGTAGGACTTTGGGGAACGCGGGGTGAGTGGAAATTTGTGGATCCACGCAGTTTCTAGAACTTTCCATCACAGAAATTTGGGGAAAATGTGTTTTTGTTGTCAATTTTTTACGTTTGCAAGGGATTCTGGGTAACAGACCATGGTGGAAGGCAGACAAGTCACCCCATCCTGGATTCCCCTGGGTGTCTAGTTTTCAAAAATGTATAGGTTTGCTAGGTTTCCCTAGGTGCCGGCAGGGCTAGGGTTCAAAAACTACAGCTAGTCACTTTGCCAAAAAAGGGTCATTTTTCACTGCAAATTTGAGGTGTGACCACGTTGCGTGTTGCGCCGTTTCCTGTCGCGGGCACTAGGCCGACCCGCACAAGTGAGGTACGATTTTTCTCGTAGGACTTTGGGGAACGCGGGGTGGGTGGAAATTTGTGGATCCACGCAGATTCCAGAACTTTCCATCACAGAAATGTGGGGAAAATGTGTTTTTTTTGACAATTTCTTACGTTTGCAAGGGATTCTGGGTAACAGACCATGGTGGGAGGCAGTCAAGTCACCCCATCCTGGATTCCCCTGGGTGTCTAGTTTTCAAAAATGTATAGGTTTGCTAGGTTTCCCTAGGTGCCGGCAGGGCTAGGGTTCAAAAACTACAGCTAGTCACTTTGCCAAAAAAGGGTCATTTTTCACTGCAAAATTGAGGTGTGACCACGTTGCGTTTTGCGCCGTTTCCTGTCGCGGGCACTAGGCCGACCTGCACAAGTGAGGTACCATTTTTCTCGTAGGACTTTGGGGAACGCGGGGTGGGTGGAAATTTGTGGATCCACGCAGATTCCAGAACTTTCCATCACAGAAATGTGGGGAAAATGTGTTTTTTTTGACAATTTCTTACGTTTGCAAGGGATTCTGGGTAACAGACCATGGTGGGAGGCAGTCAAGTCACCCCATCCTGGATTCCCCTGGGTGTCTAGTTTTCAAAAATGTATAGGTTTGCTAGGTTTTCCTAGGTGCCGGCAGGGCTAGGGTTAAAAAACTACAGCTAGTCACTTTGCCAAAAAAGGGTCATGTTTCACTGCAAAATTGAGGTGTGACCACGTTGCGCTTTGCGCCGTTTCCTGTCGCGGGCACTAGGCCGACCCGCACAAGTGAGGTACCATTTTTTTCGTAGGACTTTGGGGAACGCGGGGTGAGTGGAAATTTGTGGATCCACGCAGTTTCTAGAACTTTCCATCACAGAAATTTGGGGAAAATGTGTTTTTGTTGTCAATTTTTTACGTTTGCAAGGGATTCTGGGTAACAGACCATGGTGGAAGGCAGACAAGTCACCCCATCCTGGATTCCCCTGGGTGTCTAGTTTTCAAAAATGTATAGGTTTGCTAGGTTTCCCTAGGTGCCGGCAGGGCTAGGGTTCAAAAACTACAGCTAGTCACTTTGCCAAAAAAGGGTCATTTTTCACTGCAAATTTGAGGTGTGACCACGTTGCGTGTTGCGCCGTTTCCTGTCGCGGGCACTAGGCCGACCCGCACAAGTGAGGTACGATTTTTCTCGTAGGACTTTGGGGAACGCGGGGTGGGTGGAAATTTGTGGATCCACGCAGATTCCAGAACTTTCCATCACAGAAATGTGGGGAAAATGTGTTTTTTTTGACAATTTCTTACGTTTGCAAGGGATTCTGGGTAACAGACCATGGTGGGAGGCAGTCAAGTCACCCCATCCTGGATTCCCCTGGGTGTCTAGTTTTCAAAAATGTATAGGTTTGCTAGGTTTCCCTAGGTGCCGGCAGGGCTAGGGTTCAAAAACTACAGCTAGTCACTTTGCCAAAAAAGGGTCATTTTTCACTGCAAAATTGAGGTGTGACCACGTTGCGTTTTGCGCCGTTTCCTGTCGCGGGCACTAGGCCGACCTGCACAAGTGAGGTACCATTTTTCTCGTAGGACTTTGGGGAACGCGGGGTGGGTGGAAATTTGTGGATCCACGCAGATTCCAGAACTTTCCATCACAGAAATGTGGGGAAAATGTGTTTTTTTGGTCAATTTTTTATGTTTGCAAGGGATTCTGGGTAACAGACCATGGTGGGAGGCAGTCAAGTCACCCCATCCTGGATTCCCCTGGGTGTCTAGTTTTCAAAAATGTATAGGTTTGCTAGGTTTTCCTAGGTGCCAGCAGGGCTAGGGTTAAAAAACTACAGCTAGTCACTTTGCCAAAAAAGGGTCATTTTTCACTGCAAAATTGAGGTGTGACCACGTTGCGCTTTGCGCCGTTTCCTGTCGCGGGCACTAGGCCGACCCGCACAAGTGAGGTACCATTTTTTTCGTAGGACTTTGGGGAACGCGGGGTGAGTGGAAATTTGTGGATCCACGCAGATTCCAGAACTTTCCATCACAGAAATTTGGGGAAAATTTGGTTTTTTTGTCAATTGTTTACGTTTGCAAGGGATTCTGGGTAACAGACCATGGTGGGAGGCAGACAAGTCACCCCATCCTGGATTCCCCTGGGTGTCTAGTTTTCAAAAATGTATAGGTTTGCTAGGTTTCCCTAGGTGCCGGCAGGGCTAGGATTAAAAAACTACAGCTAGTCACTTTGCCAAAAAAGGGTCATTTTTCACTGCAAAATTGAGGTTTGACCACGTTGCATTTTGCACCGTTTCCTGTCGCGGGCACTAGGCCGACCCGCACAAGTGAGGTACCATTTTTCTCGTAGGACTTTGGGGAATGCGGGGTGGGTGGTAATTTGTGGCTCCATGCAGATTCCAGAACTTTCCATCACAGAAATGTGGGGAAAATGTGTTTTTTTGGTCAATTTTTTATGTTTGCAAGGGATTCTGGGTAACAGACCATGGTGGGAGGCAGTCAAGTCACCCCATCCTGGATTCCCCTGGGTGTCTAGTTTTCAAAAATGTATAGGTTTGCTAGGTTTTCCTAGGTGCCGGCAGGGCTAGGGTTAAAAAACTACAGCTAGTCACTTTGCCAAAAAAGGGTCATGTTTCACTGCAAAATTGAGGTGTGACCACGTTGCGCTTTGCGCCGTTTCCTGTCGCGGGCACTAGGCCGACCCGCACAAGTGAGGTACCATTTTTTTCGTATGACTTTGGGGAACGCGGGGTGAGTGGAAATTTGTGGATCCACGCAGTTTCTAGAACTTTCCATCACAGAAATTTGGGGAAAATGTGTTTTTGTTGTCAATTTTTTACGTTTGCAAGGGATTCTGGGTAACAGACCATGGTGGAAGGCGGACAAGTCACCCCATCCTGGATTCCCCTGGGTGTCTAGTTTTCAAAAATGTATAGGTTTGCTAGGTTTCCCTAGGTGCCGGCAGGGCTAGGGTTCAAAAACTACAGCTAGTCACTTTGCCAAAAAAGGGTCATTTTTCACTGCAAATTTGAGGTGTGACCACGTTGCGTGTTGCGCCGTTTCCTGTCGCGGGCACTAGGCCGACCCGCACAAGTGAGGTACGATTTTTCTCTTAGGACTTTGGGGAACGCGGGGTGGGTGGAAATTTGTGGATCCACGCAGATTCCAGAACTTTCCATCACAGAAATGTGGGGAAAATGTGTTTTTTTTGACAATTTCTTACGTTTGCAAGGGATTCTGGGTAACAGACCATGGTGGGAGGCAGTCAAGTCACCCCATCCTGGATTCCCCTGGGTGTCTAGTTTTCAAAAATGTATAGGTTTGCTAGGTTTCCCTAGGTGCCGGCAGGGCTAGGGTTCAAAAACTACAGCTAGTCACTTTGCCAAAAAAGGGTCATTTTTCACTGCAAAAATGAGGTGTGACCAGGTTGCGTTTTGCGCCATTTCCTATCACGGGCACTAGGCCGACCCGCACAAGTGAGGTACCATTTTTCTCATAGGACTTTGGGGAACGCGGGGTGGGTGGAAATTTGTGGATCCACGCTGATTCCAGAACTTTACACTACAGAAATGTGGGGAAAATTTGGGTTTTTTGTCAATTTTTTACGTTTGCAAGGGATTCTGGGTAACAGACCATGGTGGGAGGCAGTCAAGTCACCCCATCCTGGATTTCCCTGGGTGTCTAGTTTTTAAAAATGTATAGGTTTGCTAGGTTTCCCTAGGTGCCGGCAGGGCTAGGGTTAAAAAACTACAGCTAGTCACTTTGCCAAAAAGGGGTCATTTTTCACTGCAAAATTGAGGTGTGACCACGTTGCGTGTTGCGCCGTTTCCTGTCGCGGGCACTAGGCAGACCCACACAAGTGAGGTACCATTTTTCTCGTAGGACTTTGGGGAACGCGGGGTGGGTGGAAATTTGTGGATCCACGCAGATTCCAGAACTTTACACCACAGAAATGTGGGGAAAATGTGTTTTTTTTGTCAATTTTTTACGTTTGCAAGGGATTCTGGGTAACAGACCATGGTGGGAGGCAGTCAAGTCACCCCATCCTGGATTTCCCTGGGTGTCTAGTTTTCAAAAATGTTTAGGTTTGCTAGGTTTCTCTAGGTGCCGGCAGGGCTAGGGTTAAAAAACTACAGCTAGTCACTTTGCCAAAAAGGGGTCATTTTTCACTGCAAAATTGAGGTGTGACCACGTTGCGTTTTGAGCCGTTTCCTGTCGCGGGCACTAGGCCGACCCACACAAGTGAGGTACCATTTTTCTTGTAGGACTTTGGGGAACGCGGGGGGGTGGAAATTTGTGGATCCACGCAGATTCCAGAACTTTCCATCACAGAAATGTGGGGAAAATGTGTTTTTTTTGTCAATTTTTTACGTTTGCAAGGGATTCTGGGTAACAGACCATGGTGGGAGGCAGTCAAGTCACCCCATCCTAGATTCCCCTGGGTGTCTAGTTTTCAAAAATGTATAGGTTTGCTAGGTTTCCCTAGGTGCCGGCAGGGCTAGGGTTCAAAAACTACAGCTCGTCACTTTGCCAAAAAGGGGTCAATTTTCACAGCAAAATTGAGGTGTGACCAGGTTGCGTTTTGTGCCGTTTCCTGTCGCGGGCACTAGGTCGACCCGCACAAGTGAGGTACCATTTTTCTTGTAGGACTTTGGGGAACGCGGGGTGGGTGGAAATTTGTGGATCCACGCAGATTCCAGAACTTTCCATCACAGAAATGTGGGGAAAATGTGTTTTTTTGGTGAATTTTTTATGTTTGCAAGGGATTCTGGGTAACAGACCATGGTGGGAGGCAGTCAAGTCACCCCATCCTGGATTCCCCTGGGTGTCTAGTTTTCAAAAATGTATAGGTTTGCTAGGTTTTCCTAGGTGCCGGCAGGGCTAGGGTTAAAAAACTACAGCTAGTCACTTTGCCAAAAAAGGGTCATGTTTCACTGCAAAATTGAGGTGTGACCAGGTTGCGTTTTGTGCCGTTTCCTGTCGCGGGCACTAGGTCGACCCGCACAAGTGAGGTACCATTTTTCTCGTAGGACTTTGGGGAACGCGGGGTGGGTGGAAATTTGTGGATCCACGCAGATTCCAGAACTTTCCATCACAGAAATGTGGGGAAAATGGGTTTTTTTGTCAATTTTTTACGTTTGCAAGGGATTCTGGGTGACAGACCATGGTGGGAGGCAGTCAAGTCACCCCATCATGGATTCCCCTGGGTGTCTAGTTTTCAAAAATGTATAGGTTTGCTAGGTTTCCTTAGGTGCCGGCAGGGCTAGGGTTCAAAAACTACAGCTAGACTCTTCGCAAAAAAAGTGTAAATTTTCAGTGTGAAAGTGTGGTGTGTTCACCTTAGGTTTTGAGCCACTTCCTGTCGTGGGCACTATGCCTACCCACACAAGTGAGGTACCATTTTTATCGGGAGACTTAGGGTAGTTCAGATTTGTAAAGCAACTGTTATTACCTATTGATTTTTGATGCATTTCTCCCTTCCAAATGAAAGACATTGTGTAAAAAAAAGTCATTTTGAAAAATGACCAATAATTGTCATGCAAGTATGAGTATTCCCAATTTCGAAAATGTGCAAATATGCACTGTTTCTAAACTCTGTAATTTGTTCCCATTTCAGAAATACATAGGTGTCTTTCATACCGATTTTTCCATGTATACATTTTCCCACAATAATTGCTATATACCCGGAACAAAAAAAAAACATTACAAAATGCTGCTCAGTTTTTTACTCTGGGTTCATTGGGCTCTTGGTAAACCTACAAGTCCTATATATCCCCACAACCAGGAAGGTCCACCGGATGTAACGGTACATTGCTTTCAAAGAGATGTCATAATTAGAAGAAGTTAAAGGTGAAAACGTTGACTCAAAAGGCTGCTTTTTTCAACAAATGTTTAATTTTTCCTAATTGTAACTGTTAGTTTCTATAAAGAAACCTTGATGGATCTACACAAATGACCCCTTGCTGAATTCAGAATGTTGTCTACTTTGTAAAAATGTATAGCTTTCCAGGATCCATTATTGCTTTTCTACCCATTTCTACCATTAACTGGAAGGAGGTTGAAAGCACAAAAAATAGGGTATGTCCCAGAAAAATGTCAAAACTGTGTAAAAAATGTTGGATTTCTGACAAAAATCTGTCATTCCCTAAAATCTGGAGAAATGGTGATTTCAGCCCCACAAACCCTTTTTTGAAATCATTTGCAGAGAAAAACCCAGACGCTTTCATTTGCAGCCACTTTTCCCCATTTTTCACAAAAAAAACAAAATTTTGCTGTATTTTGACTAATTTCTGGTAACCCTCTATGAGAATCCACAAACCCTGGGTACCTTTAGAATCCGCATGATGTTGGAAGAAAAGGACGCAAATTTGGCATGGATACCTACTGTGGTCAAAACGTTACAGGGGCCTAAGCGCGCACTACCCCAAATAGCCCAAAAAAGGCTTAGCACAGGAGGGGAAAAGGCCTAGCAGCGAAGGGGTTAAAGGGAGGTCTGCTTTTATAAAAATGTATGTTGCTAAAAAAGGCGTTAACGTTTTAGGTCGGCGTGATCAATGGAAGTTAGGGATCATTCTCAATCCCCGTAACAAGGAGTTATCCCCGGTTATGGTTGTTGAGGGATGTGATGAAAAGGGCGTTGTGCAGGAAGGTAATGAGTTTGATTCCATTGGGAAAGAATTCCAAGAAGTTTTTACAGATTCATTAGGGAAACTCAAGGGTTTCACACATGAGATTAAACTTAAGACAGGAGCATCTCCTGTTAGACAAAAATTCAGAAATGTTCCCATCAATGTTAGAGATGAACTAGCGACACTCTTGAAGAGTATGTTGGATGAGGGAGTCATTGAGAAGGTGGAATCGTCTGAGTGGGTTTCTCCGATTGTTTTAGCACGAAAATCTGACAAATCTTTGAGGTTATGTGTGGACCTTCGCGCACTTAATGCAAATATTCTAATCGATTGTCACCCTCTGCCAAATATCAATGAGGTGGTGTACATGTTAGGAGGTGCTACTGTGTTTTCTACTTTGGACCTTAGGTCAGCATATCATCAGATTGAGTTGACCAAAGATTCTCGTCAATTGACAGCCTTCATTACACCACAAGGTCTTTTCCAATTCAAGAGGATGCCATTTGGGCTAGCATCTGCGGCATCTGTGTTTCAGAGGTCAATGTGTCACCTTTGCAGACATATGGATTCATGTGTGAAGTGTTTCCAGGACGACATTTTAATGTACTCGCCTGATCAAGTATCTCATCTGGAGCATCTAAAGAAAGTATGTAAGACACTTAAAGATTCTGGTCTCACCTTGAAGAAAAACAAATGCAAGTTATTCCAAGAATCTGTGGAATATCTTGGTCATACTCTTTCGAAAGAAGACGTTATTCCAAAAAAGTCACTGGTTGATGCTATTCTCAGAGCACCATCTCCAGATTCTAAAGAGAAACTCCTTTCCTTTTCAGGATTGTGTGAGTACTATAGCAAATTCATAAAAAACGTGATTCCAAGATGGAACCCTTAAGAGAGTTAACAAGGAAAAACATTGAATTTGTTTGGGGAAAAAGGCAACAAGAAGCTTTTGAAAGTATTAAGTCAGAAATGATTACTGCTCCCACTCTTAAACCTTATTGTGTTGGAAAAACATGTGTACTTACCGTTGATGCCAGTTTATACGGACTTGGTTGTGTGTTGTCTCAATGTGCTGGGAAAGATGAGTGGAATGTGGCGTTCGCCTCTCGGACGTTAAATGAAACAGAAAGACGTTATGCAGTGATTGAGAGAGAATTAATAGCATGTGTCTGGGGGGTGGAACATTTTAGGAACTATATCTGGGGGGCACGATTTATTTTGAAAACTGTCCATAAGCCATTGATTCCCATATTATCTCCTGGTGGGGGTCTAAATGTCACAGCCAGAATAGCTAGGTTAATGTCGAGGCTGCAAGAGTATACCTTTTCTGTTGAATATGTTCCGGGAAAAGTAAATGTCACTGCTGACTGTTTGTCACGCCTTCCCTGTGATGCATGTGATAATATTGAGGTGGAGGAAATTGTTGCTAGCATTCCTGAAGTTTTGTCAGGAAGATTCAGTTCTATTACAGAGGAAGCATGGATAAAGGCCATGGGTGACGATAATCTTTTAGAGCAAGTTGTTAAGCATAATAAGTTTGGTTGGCCTCCCAAGAAAGACATTACTGATGAGTTATTCCCATATTGGAAGGTTTCGGACGAGATTTTTGTAGAAAATGATTTCATTTTTAGACAAGGGAAGTGTATTCCACCAGTATCTTTGCGTGATTCAATTTTGTCATTGAGTCATGAAAGCCATTTGGGAATGTCTTCAATGAAGAGGCTCATAAGGTCAATATTTTGGTGGCCCAGTATAGACAGATTTGTTGATAGAATGGTGAGAGCGTGTCCGGAGTGCATGTGCAGTGAGAAATCTCTCAAGTGCAATCCTGCTCCTCTTATTCCTGTTAAGAGGCCTGATCATCCATGGCAAAAGCTCGGAATAGGACTGGAACCTGTGCAGCACCATGGTACTGCGTTTCCGATCGCACAGCCACATCGAAATGCTCACAAACTTGTTTTGTTTCAAACTTGATTTATTCCTTGTAATCCATTCATCAAATGCTTTTCTTTCTTGTTTGTTATTAATGTTCACAATAGGGCTGATCAAAGATCCCAATTTTTTCAAATGAGGCAGTTGTGCCCATCCGAGCCTCTTACTGCATCACGTGGGTATTGCAATTCATGTAAAACAGCTGTGATCAAACGTTTCCCAATGCATTTCGGGCCCATGTTTGGCCCTTCGTCAGGGGAAGCTGTACAAGTTAAAATAAAAATACACCCTCCATTAGTTTTCCATACTCAAATTCGACAATGTTCGTACAAAAATGCTAGCTTTGATGGAATCTTATGCCCATGTAATCAATGTAAAACATAACCCCCCATCTACTTCACCAAATCCAAAATGCCTCGTGTCTTTCCCTCAATCCTTTAAATCATATCACAACCTTTTGAAATGTTTCTTACCCGTAGAGACCTCCCCCACTCCATCCACGATCTAAAACCTGCCACTTCAACTACGGTATATCGTAAACATTTCACCACCCTGTGTCTGAAACAAAAATGTGCTACCCCACACCCGACTTTTCCCTTTAAAACCCTTCAGCACACGGAACTTTACTATACATCCTCCCCACTGGAGGCTGTATTTTTATTTTGAAAAAATTGGGATCTTTGATCAGCCTATTGTGAACATTAATACCAAACAAGAAAGAAAAGCATTTGATGAATGGATTACAAGGAATAAATCAAGTTTGAAACAAAACAAGTTTGTGAGCATTTCTATGTGGCTGTGCGATCGGAAACGCAGTACCATGGTGCTGCACAGGTTCCAGTTTTAGTACACGTGTTTCGAGGCGAGGCACGGATCTGGTCTGCACGCAAGCAGGAATATTTGTAACAAATACTGAATCATATTGAGAAAATTGTCGAAATGGTGTGCATCTGCTACCTTTTGTGCATTGATGAAAAGCTCGGAATAGACATTGCTGATCCATTTAATTTTTTACCACGAGATTGCAGGTTTGCAATAGTAATGGTTGATTACCACTCTAAATGGCCAGAGGTGAAGTTAGTTCCACATGTTACTACCAGTAGTGTTATTCTTTTCTTAAAGGAAGTCTTTGCCAGAGAAGGGAGCGCTGAAGTACTCATATCAGATAATGGAGTACAGTTTAAGTCTCATGACATGTTGGAATTTTTTAAAGTTCCATAATATTCGTCATGCTACCACATCTCTTTATGAGCCTCAAGGGAATGGTCAGGTTGAAAGATTTAATAGAGTTCTCAAGCAAGATATTATTTGGTCACGTAATTTTGGTACTGATTGGAAGGACAAATTGAGGGAGAAGTTATGGTTATACCGTATAACTCCACATTCGACAACAGAGGTCTCACCTTTTCGTTTACTTAGGGGTAGGGAACCTGCATCAAAATTATGTCGTGCCCCCCAGATATAGTTCCTAAAATGTTCCATCCCCCAGACACATGCTAGTAATTCTCTCTCAATCACTGCATAACGTCTTTCTGTTTCATTTAACGTCCGAGAGATGAACGCCACATTCCACTCATCTTTCTCAGCACATTGAGACAACACACAACCAAGTCCGTATAAACTGGCATCAACGGTAAGTACACATGTTTTTCCAACACAATAAGGTTTAAGAGTGGGAGCAGTAATCATTTCTGACTTAATACAAATTGAGGGAGAAGTTATGGTTGTACCGTATAACTCCACATTCGACAACAGAGGTCTCACCTTTTCGTTTACTTAGGGGTAGGGAACCTGCATCAAAATTATGTCCTTGGTGTTTTAAGAAGATTGTTAAAGTTCAATTCTCTGGATTAGACAAGGAAATCTTAGCCAGTAGAATTGATGAAAAACAACAGACAAGTAAAAATTTGTATGACCTTCGCATGAGAGTTAAGGTACCACAATTTGTTGTTGGGGAATTTGTAAGGATACGCAAACCTGGTATTCTTCCTAAAGGTTGTAATAAATACAGTAGGCCGGTAAAAATTGTTAAAGTCAATCTCAATAGCGTGGTCACTCAAGATGGTCAGGTTTGGAATGTAAGACGTGTTTCCAAATGTACCATGTTCCATTCTAAATTATTTTAAGGGGGAAGGTGTGTTACATCCCTGTTATTGCTGTTTTAATTATATGTTGCCCTTTTAACTGGGTTGTGTATTTTCATTTATGGCACATGTCTTACAGTTACTGTGACATCACTTGGAATGTCACTACCTTGGTTGTTTGGCTGAACTACTGCTGTAGAATTACTGTGCTCTGTCTACATTAAACTGGAACTATTTAATTACTTGGATTTTCAGCTTATGATGGGAAACTTAACAATTTTACTTACAGATCTGTCATACTGGGAAGAGCTGTGACCAGAAAGGTATGCCACTTTTCAAACCCTAATTTGCACAAGCATTATCCAAGAGACAGGTCACAGGAGAGAGGCCAGTCTCTCTCCACACGATATTACACAGAGTTATCATGCAATAGACTTTTTGTCAATAAACAGGGTAGCTTCTCCCCACAGCCTACTATACATACATGTCAGCATGAGTCGAGGTATGAGTTGAGAGATACATTCTTTTTCAAACCCTACAACAGACACCTCTTACCCTGTTAAGATGTGTTAGAAGAGAGGCGACTCCCTTCCCAGAAAGCACTGCAGATCGCTGTTGTTCTAAGGAGAGGTGTGAGCACAGAGACCAGTGGTTCACTAGGCTGTACTGAATATCCAAGTTGTGCTGGAGACAGGTGTTAGTGCAGAAGACAATGTTTCCCTACATAATACTGTATATATCTGTTAGGCTGAGGGGAGCTTTTAGTTTACAGGAAAAGCCATTCACACACCCTAATATATATATGGTTATTTCCCTGGGGAGAGGTGTCAATGGGGAGGCTAGTACGGGTTATGCTTAGTATGGAATAGTGTGGTCTTACATATGAGATGAATACCATTCCCCCCCTACTATGCATACGTGTGAGCCTGGGGAAGGTGCAAATGGAGAGGCAATGTCTCTTTACCTCCTACTTTATGCACTAGTTATCTTCATGCAAGGTCTTAGTGGAGAGGCAAAACTCTCCCTATAGTCTAGTAGTGGGGATTGTAAGAGATTAGTAATGTAATGAAGGAAAGTGTAAATTCTTCCCCATAAGTGTTTTTATGATCTTGCGAGAATCTTGTGGGATTGTATGTGAAGTTAAAACGGGGGGAGAAAATCTGGTGCATATAAATTATACATATTACTGTTCTTGCCTGAGAGGAGGAGCGTACCACAGCCCCCAGCGCTTCTCGCGGTAGCCGCCGCCACCGTCATATTTCCCGTGTCCAGAGGCACGTACAAAGATTGCCTGGGCTCCCGCAGCACAGGCGCCTGTTCTTGCCTGTGAGGAGGGGCGGACCACAGCCCCCAGTGCTTCTCGCAGCAGCTGCCGCTGATGTCACGTTTCCCATGCTCGGAGGCACGTACAAAGATTGACTGGGCTCCCACAGCATGGAAGCCTGTTCTTGCCTGTGAGAAGGGGCGGACCACAGCCCCCAGTGCTTCCCACGGCAGCCAACGCCACGTTTCCCATGCCCAGAGGCACGTGCAAAGATTGCCTGAGCTCCTGCAGTGCGGGCCAAGAGCTGGCCCGTCTGCCATTGTCAGCGGCCAGCATAAGCTGGGCTAAGCCCACCCTCTTTCCAGGTGTACAGCAGTGCCGGCCTTAAGGTCCAAGGTGACTGCTTGTCCGCAACAACAGACCTAGTCTAGCAACAGTCCGGCCAAGTAAGCAGCTATGGGGAAATGTACCGGACCACCACCCGCGCGCCCCTTTGTAACTCTTGACAGCATGATGGAGAGGGTGGTCAACATTGTGTCCAATGAAATCGAGTTAATAGAGCGTAGACTGTCATTGGGATGAGAGGCAGCCGAGACTGGCTCTGAATCTGGAGGGGGTCAGCTGAGGGGGTTCAGCTAATCCCACCCCAGTATCTGCCCCTACCACCACACCTAGTTACATCAGGTGGTTGGCACTAACAATGACTTGATCTGTTGTGGGAGTACCCTTGGTGTTTCAGGGTATGAGACACTGCCGATTATGGGTGCCCCAATCACAGCACCAGCCTTGGCCACCAAATGCCAAAGGATGGCAGGGAAGCCTGTTTTTAGTAAAAGCAAACAGTCTCCAAGCATCAGCGCATCCCATAGTAGTCTGTCCTCCTGGAAGTAGTCATCATCTAGCACCAGTCCTACAGTACCAACCGAGTTGCAAGGCTAGTCACTCTTCTTATATAAGACGGAATTCACATCTGCCGCACCAGATCGTGGGGAAGCTTTCATTAACACTGTATGCTCTCGGATAAGCGACCTGATAGACACAAAACGTACACCCTATGGAAATGTCTGGATCACTTGGACACCTAAATGAACAGACTTAGCCTTCGGGAAGAGACATTCCATTCCAACATCTCCAAGATCGAGACTTCCGTGGAGGTGTCTAATCCTTCATCCAATGTTGTCCTCATAAATAGTTCATTCCACACTGCCAAATGTCCACCTGAAGGCCCTTTAGTTGTATCTGTCTGTAAAACATGCATCGAACTAAGGGAGTATCTCCTTCCTAAGGCCAATACATCGCCAAAGCCCTCCCTACGAAATGACGGTCCACAACCCTCAGCTGGGTTTGATTCACTTGCTCCCCCTGTTCTTACACTTAAACCTATTCCTAGATCTAATAGTGACCCATCGAATTTGAGTCAATTTAGCAGCATTACATCTGACCTATTGAGTGGGATCCATCTCAGGCTAAATACAGATGTGTTGGGACTGCCACCGGCATCCTGCCCCTATGTGTTGGTGTTCGCAGGGGTACCTACTCTTAAAAAGGAGCAGAGGGGAACCTGGGATCAACTACGTAGCAAATGTCTGGACTGGATGTGTAAGAATAAGCAGTTTAATGTTTTAAATGCGATGGAGATAATCATGGTATGAAGGGTTGGGTGGGAAGTGAACTCACCTAAAAACATAGAAGGGGATTGTATTGTCATAAATTTTCGTAGACCGTCAATGGTAAAGACACTCCTGAGGAAACAGGAGATCCTCACACCCAGTCCATCTAAAAGCTGGTTACTACCACTGGGCTGATTTTATAAGCCAATCACCAGATGTTTGTTTCATGACTTTGCCTTCCTAGCCATTCAGAATAATTTCATAGCACTGTCTGATTTAGATACCCAGGAATGACTACCGTTTCCCCTTCAGACCAGCGGGGCCGATTATACACCTATATGGCCATTACATACAATTAAGATACACAACCAAGTCATCATAATTGGCCCTAAGGCTTGTGATAACCAGGACTTGAACATACTTAGATAGAACGTTGCTGGCCTGCAATCTAAAATAGATCTAGTAGATTGGCTAGAGCTAATCAGGCCGTAGGACATCCTCATATTCCAAGAGACCTGAGCCACTAAAGACATATATCTTGAAGGGTTTGAATATTTCAACTTTCTAGCTTCATCCCCCAAATTTGGTCGCCTGTCTGGTGGTCTTTCAGTGTGGGTGAACATTGCAGCAGGGGGTAGCGTTAAGGTTTTACAAATCCATAGTGATAAATTCCAAGTTCTACAATACAAAAGGAGGGTATCTATGTATTTATTACACTTTTACAATAATGACTTTCATAGCTCCCCCAACATACATTTTATTAATTTGTTTGACTTTGTCACCACCGTAAGGGATTCAAATGGTTTTGACAAAACAGCAGGTATCTGTCTGGGAGTGATTTTAATGCTAAGCTGTCCCATGAAGCCTCTGCCGTTCGTAGGCCTAGCTGTAGAGGTCAAACCTGCCACAGGGGTCTCTAGCTGATGGAGCATTTGTGAACCCATGATTTGAGTAATGTTATGGACATCGCTGCTCTTTCTAAAAATGATAATCTATCTGAACAGATATTCAGAGGCAGGGGCAGTGCTACTACAATTGATTACATTTTTATCTCCCTTGGTCTAGAGGACTTTTTATTGTACGCTGAGGTTGTTCCTACATACCGCGACGGTGATCTTAATCCGATCAAAGTAGTGAAGAGATTGTCCCCGAGACCTGTATATAAAATAGAATGCGGTGCTAGGAACCTGGTACCCTAAACAGGCAAACTAAGACTGGTTTGACGAGGGGTTAATAGGGCAGACTTATTTCATAGGGTGGTCAGAAAAAATCTAAGGGGTCTATTAGGATGGCGGGCGGACCTTTGCCCGCCCGCCACCCTAGCGGTGCTGGGACCGGCCGCCAGTGGTGCGGCGGTCCCGCACTGGCAATCAGGATGCCACTGTGGCGGTGGCATGCCCCATCCACAACATTGTGGTGGGCGGTGCTCACAGCACCGCCCGCCACAATGCCATGGATGCACCTTGTGCATTTGCATGCACAACATGGCAGGCACCGCGCGGTGCCTGCCACATTGTGCATGCAAATGCAGGTTGGTACCATAGGTACCCCCCATGTGCACCTCCCACTCCCCCAACACCCTGGGGGCCCGCAACAGGCCCCCACAGTCATGCACCGCACGCTGCCGCCATGGAAAGGCACTAATCCGCCTGTATGATAATATGGATGGCGGTGTCTTCCAGACACCGCCACTATATCCAGCCCCTTTGGGTCTTTCCATCCGCCGGGGTCCCCCCTGCCATAGTAATATGGCGGGGGGGAAATGGGTGGCAGGCGGTGTATATTGGCGGGCGGATCACCACCGCCATACGGGCGATGGCAATCCGCCCGACATTATAATAGACCCCTAAGACTCTTCAATTCCTGTTTAATAGCACAGGAACCTAATCCTGAGGTAATTAACGCATTTGTTAAACTTTGTGAAGACACAAAATCTGTGTTTTCGAATCCCACTGTCATCATACTTCATGGGCCCTCATGGTTTAATAGCGAGTGCTCAGCGATAAATAGTCAGTTAGGCAAGGCCCTATCTACAAAACCGAGGTGTCATCTCTCAGTACAGTTATTAAAAAAGAAGTATACATTAGCTATCTCCCTGAGGAAGGAAGAGTACCTAAATGACCAATGGGATGCACTTGCTAGTGCTGCGAGTTTAAAAAATGGAAAAATCTTTTGCGCCGCAGTTAAAGACATGAGAGCAATGGGACATACACTAACACAAATCAGCTGTAATATAGCCAGCGAGGCTTGGGAAGCTCACTTCTTTACGATATATCCAGCCCCCACACATGACAAAGCTTTTTCTGAGTTCCCAAGCCCTACAGTATCTATATCCCTGTCCGAAATTGAGGAAGCTATACATCAGAGCCTGGGTAATAAAGCTCCAGGCCCTGATGGGTTATCCATTAACCTTATTAAGCACAAACCAGACTGTTAAATGTTTTTAATAATTTAACCAACACCCCATTACCAAGCACCTGGTCAACCAGTATTATCGTCCCTATTTTTAAAAAGTGTGACCGTTCTCAACCTTGATGTTGCAGACCCATTTCCCTGATCAACACCAGACTGAAAATTCTAGGGAGGGTTCTATACAATAAGATTAACATCTGGACTGAAGAAAACTCTATCTTACAACCCTGTCAACTTGGTTTTAGAAGTAGGGTAGGGACTATCGAACAATGCCTAAACCTTAACCTAATATTTGGGAAATACACAATTGCGTAGCGGTCACCAATATACTTGCCTTTTATGGACTTGACATCAGCCTTTGATTATGTTAATCAGTCCAACTGTGGTCCATTTTATTGGAATGTGGGTTGGACGAGGTTGTAGCACATTATTTAGCATATCTGCATAGGGATCTGAAAGCTCAGGTCAGGATCAATACAGGTGGGGAGGTCTCTAATGACATCAGAGTCTGCAAGGGGTCAGGTAGGGATGTGTTTTGGTCCTGTTACATTTTATTTTATATACTAAGAACCTACACACATCCTTAACAGCTCTTACTAAAGCTGTCCCTAGAGTTAATGGTCATACACTCCCAGCCCTGCTTTACGCTGATGACGCAGTATTAATGGGTCACACACCTAACACCTTGCGCCTTTTGGCGCAGGGTTTTGTTGATTGTATGGCCTCTTTAGACCTCTACACAAATTAAAAAAAAATCTTTTTTAATGGCTTGTGGGCTGAAGAAGCGTCCTTTATATAGTATCTCTGTGGGTAACCAAAGTTTACAACGCACTAGCACTTTTCCCTACTTGGGGCAGTGAAGTATCTTGCAAATAATAACTTGGCAATCAGGTAGACAGTAGTAAGATGTTTATTCCAATAGAGAAGATCCCATCCATCAGTCAGCAGACAATCATGTAACTGAAGATTTACAGAACATTTCTATCAACAACAATCCATGACATCAGCAGGGTTCTAACATGAGATGCTCTAGGCTCATAACCCCCAGCAATGTCACCATGTGTGAAATACCACACATCTCCCTTCCCCAAAAGAAGACATGTTTATTAACAACAAAACAAATAAATACTAAATAAAATCAGCAAGATAACCAGGTCTCGTACACACCCTGGAAGATTTCCTCGGGCAATTCAAATCCTTTCTCTCATCATCTCCAGTATGAACAGAGGTGGAATTACCCTTAGCTGAATCTATCTTCACACCATGTTTCAGCACACCAGTACACACAACTACCCTATTTAAGTTCCAAATACGGTGATCCTGTGTTTGTATCGCATTATTGAATATTTTGATTACCCTAATGGGTTTCATGAATTTAGACAAAGAACTTCCTACCAAACCAGGACGTTTAATCCTGACCCAATCACCTACATGCACCTCAGTTTTCTTTGCAGCATGTTTCTTATCAAAGTATGCTTTCCTCAGTTTCCCCTTTTCTTCTTCCACTCTTAGCATCTTTTCACTATCACACTCCTTCTCCTTACCTTTTAATAGTTCATATTTATTAACCCAGTATGGTTCAACACAAGTATTGGGTAGTCTACCACGAAACAACAGAAAAGGAGTCTTCCCAGTTGTTGCATGTGGAGTTAATCTGTACTCTTCTATTTTAAAAATAACTTCTTTTTTCCAATCCATCCCAACACTTTTTGCCAAAGCAATGGTCTCTTTAATAACTTTATTAAATCTTTCCACCATCCCATTGGCCTCTGGATGATAAAGTGCAGAAGTCTTGTGGACAATCCCTCTAGAAGATAAAAATTGCTCCATTTCCCTCGAAATAAGTTGAACATCATTATCAGATAAAATAGAAATCGGTACGCCTTCCCTTGCAAATAAACTCTTCAAACCCTCTATCACATTACTGGTATTGATGGTAGATAAGAAAAACACCTCAGGCCACCTGGAGGTTCTAACATGAGATGCTCTAGGCTCATAACCCCCCGCAATGTCACCATGTGTGAAATACCACAGGCAGTTTTTTGCTGCTAATGGTTCATGGTCTGATCATACGGTATACTGCTGAAATAAGTTCTCCAAAGCAATCATTTTGGTTCATAGTCTCCCCCAACCCAGAAGGTCGGGGGTTATTTCAGCTATATTAAACATTTTAGAATCTCAGTGTATACCTACGGTAACCTAGGGCACTGAGGTATGGCGTTTCTCAAAGAGCTATAACATCCAGTATGAGGAGAATAGGTTTTGTTGGAAACTCCTGGGAGCCCCTATCTCTATGTCTCAATATGTTTGTCAGAGCGAATTAAATCTACACTATATTGAAGACTATATAAAGGCTCACCTTGCTCTATTTTGGCTAGCCATTTGGAAAAATCCAGCGGTGTCCCTCACAAGAGAAATTATAAGAGATTGCCTTAAGTGTGAAAAGGGCATGAACATTCCATGGCTAGCTGAGGTGAGATCTAGTTTAAGCAAGGTTGATTATGAACACATTTTTGAAAACCCACATGAGGTAGACACTGTAAGTAAAATAGATCTTCGGTTGGCACTTTATGCGTATGATAGAAAGGACAGATTTGATAGGTAATCCAGGAAACCA
Organism: Triturus cristatus; assembly: GCF_964204655.1. Classification (NCBI taxonomy): domain Eukaryota; kingdom Metazoa; phylum Chordata; class Amphibia; order Caudata; family Salamandridae; genus Triturus; species Triturus cristatus. Next base: position 69,926,430 of record NC_140594.1, read on the forward strand.
ACTGGAGCCACTTTCATGTCCACCAAGCATACTCATCATCAGTTGGTCAGCTATCTCACTTAATCTATGGGCCGCTGGGAGAGGGGACTCCTCTTCCATCTAAGGGCTGGCACAGTGACATTTTTATTATGTTTCCCCATTGGTTTTCATGCTAACCTTGATTCCTTGCCATGCCCATGCTAAGGCTGTACTTGGCAAACTACACTACATTTTTTATTCTTCTGCAAGTACACTAAATTGTTTCTAATATCTTTTTTTTTTTTTAAAACACCCACTTGTTGATTTTAGAGCCACATTTAAGATTATCTTGAATTTGGAAGATGATGAATTAGTATTTCGTGTGGGTGCTTTCCTGAAAACTGCTGTTCGTTCACGTAACATGATGTGCACTGTATAAATATTATTTTTATTGCATTGGTTTTATACAATGGTTTTATGATCAATACGAATTTGTTTATTTTATGTATTATAGTGCAAACTGCACTTTTATGGATATGTTTTTATCTGAATAAAGTAGTTGAATTGAATTGAATTGACATATTACAACAGGATATGTTCAGTGAAAATGCAAGTGCCATTATGAAAGTACACTCTTGCGAGAGGCTTGCGAGTGTAAAGCAGTGGATGCATACGAATATATGCCTTACCCCGAAACCATTCCCAGGATGCGTGTTTCCGGTCCAGTAAAGATCTGCCTTTGCAGTTCGGGCTGGACTGTTCCCATAAGGAACAGGGTCAAGACTGATTTGCATATGGTTGGGTCTGAACTGGGGTGGCGAAGTTAGCTAAATAATGATGATGGAGTCAACCAAGCTCTGTGACTGGGGGTGAGTTTCAATGCTCCTTCCATTATCTCCTTGTGTTTGCTTTGTTCGCCCTAAATTGGCAGGGTATATCCAGACTTGCGTCCCTTGCTCACTTTGCCACTGGATTCAAGCTAGCCTGGCTGATGAGGTGTGTTACCTCGAAACCATTTCAGGATGCTTGTTTCTGGTCCAGGGAACACCTGGCTTGGCTATTCAGGCTGGACTGTTCCCATAAGGAACAGGGTCAAGATTGATTTGCATATGACTGGGTCTGAACTGGGGTGGCAAAGTGAGCTAAAGGTGATGGAGTGTCTGAAAAATTTCAGCGCTCAGTACATTATTTTCTTGTGTTTGCTTTGGCTATTGCAAGAAGCCCGCTAGAGTGAATCATGCTATGTATGAGCATCGTGGCTCTCGCAAGTGTGCCGCAAGAGTCATCAAAAAGAAAAAAAGGGTAACAGTACAAACAACATACATAATGAAACTATAACGTAGCTCTGAAAATAACTTTTTAACTTACAACTTTGCTTTCTTAGTGTTTTTTAACATTTAAAACTTTTTTTGTATTTTAATTTTTTTAAAGGGTACAGCAAAAACAAGAAATTGGGAGAAACAAAATAAAGAACACCTCCTTCAAAACAAGGAGGAAAAAAATGTTTATAAAAAAACTACTGCTCAGGTGGGCATTTATGATCCTGGACAACCATCTCCTATGCAGCCCTGCTTTTCTCAGAGGAAAAAAGTATCTGCTTGCATAAGCAGCAAAAAATGGCTTGGCTGAGATAGGCAGGGTTGTTATCTGCTTAAACCAGTGGTTCCTAATCTGTGCACATCAGCACTCCGTTGCGCCTTCAAAACTAGCCAGGGGCACCGCGCACCAAGGGTTTCTGATTTTCAACTGCAAGTGATAATTGCAGTTTACCACATCATAGGAATGAAAAGGAATGTTTGCGGGGCTCTGTTTACTGTTTTACAAGCCATCAATACATGCTGCTCTGGTGGGTGGAGGGGAAGGGGTGACCTAATTAATTGTGTGCAAACTCAGACGTTGTCTCCAGGGAGCTGAGGCTTTTCAAGCCTCTAAGTGAGTTCCTTGCAAGACGTGCTGAGTCAACAAAGCGGTCCCGCAGGCTCCAGGGGTGCATTACAGCTTTTGGGTAGGAAGGCAGGGAATCAGCACATGGTTGTGCTTGGACAAAATTGTTAGTTTTTAGTCAGCTGCTCTCCTGAAACCTCATTATTTATTTATCTCTCTTTGAGAACACATGAAAGCTTAAGATGATCCTTTCTATTGGTCACAGCAATGTTACATGCATTTTATAGGACTGTTTTGCATATTTATATGCAAACAGTTTTTTGTATATCCATAACACCTGATTTGAGGTCTAGGGGTGAGCTGCTGATATTTCTACTTAAAGAAAAACAATAAAGAGAGGATTCACAATCTGCTTTGTGGTGTGGTTCACCTCCCATTGGATCTTGTTGACTTACGCCATTATGGAGTGTTCTGATGTGGTGCAGAGGATATGACTCAGACTGATGAGGAGGTTTTAAGGAGGAACCTAAGGGAGTACCTAGATAATTAAGTCTCAGGTTCTAATAATAAATGTCCTCCACATTTAAAAACGCTTCCTCTGATAATGGCAACTCTTCGGCACCTGGTGGTGCATAATGATGTTAATTTTGGTGGAGATTTAACTCTGTAAGAGATTTCTGACCATGTGTCTTATTGGTTTGATCCTAACTTGGTTAATGATGGTGGCCATTTCAAGAGGCTCAGGCTTATGATGGTATTGATCACCTGTGTCTAGATGACCTCTACTATTACGGTGTGTGGTATGAATAATATGATGTTGGTAATGCATCTAAGAAGGCTAAATTAGATAAACCCCAAGAAGTCACTTTAGATTCTAAAGGGAACCCTATATTTGATCCCAGTTTGCTGCAGCACCCCCATTTAGCAGAATGGGTTCCTCCTTCACATAATGGGGAGCCGCAGCCCACAGCCAATAAGCCATGAGAGCCGTGGGTTGAAAAAGTTTGGGAACCACTGGCTTAAGCACTGGGAAACACTGGCCTGGGCAGGCACAGTGTCACCAGGTTGAAAAGATGTGGACACCCCTGATGGGCTATCAAGCTCCGCAGCACAGGCTAACTCAGCCCAAGTAAGGCGTTGAGGGTACATTGTGACATCTAAAGCCTACCTTGCTTCTGATGTCATGGTGCCATGGTTACTTATAATTCAATGTTAGATTTTGGTAGGAGGAGGTTCTTAAAAAGGTTAAGACCTATAGGGTGACCCCACACAGCACAACTGGAAAGTCACCTTTTGTTCTCTTCATGGGTATGTCTCCCTGTACCACGCTTGAACCCTCTTGGGTGAGGCATCTTGAGGAGTCTGTCTCTGGGACCACATGTGAAAAGGTCTCTCCTGACTGGCGTATGAGGGAAGAAGCCAAGTGGTTGTCTAGGAAGTTGTACTTCGACTCCAAGCAATCCACCAGGGGAACCGTGGTCAAGGTAAGTGAGTTTGCAGACAACCTGGTACCAAGGATAAGTTTTCCAAACCCTATACGTGTCATTAAGGTTTTCAAAAACGCTGTAGGAACCCAAGACCACAGAATTTGGAATTTGAGCAGGGTCTCAGTGTACAAAGAGCCTATGTCTGGTGAAAGCTCTCTGGTTAGAGAAAATGCTGGTACTGCCTCTTTTACTTCTCCACATTTGTCTTCTAGGATTGTCAAGAGGCCATGCTATTTAAAAGACTATGGGGTCCATTAGGATGGCGGTCGGAAAGCCATCCCGACTTGCATAGTAGCAGAAATCGACAGTCCGCTGGTACTGTGGCAAAACCGGCGGTTCGATTAGGATCAACCGCCAAAATATTCTGACCACGGCAGAACGATACCACGAAAGACCACCGGTAGCGGGCGGAGCTGGTGAAAATCCGTCTGCAGCAGTCGGATTTGCGGCGGAAACACACAAAACCACCGCGAGGCCAACAGAGTGATCGTACAGAAATTAGGATTCCGTTGAGGTGACAGCGAGACGATCGGCTGTTTCCGACCGCCGCGATCGCAAACAGTGATGTTGGAAGAGCCGGCGGAAGGGCTGTTGCATAGCCACCACCACGGATGCTCTGGGACAAATATGGAAGTCGACAAAAAAAACACACAACAAGGCCACCAAGTGCACACATCAAACTAGCTCGGCCCCCAAAAACACCTAACACAACCCAATGACACACCCCCATGGCAACTTAAAAAATACAAATCCCAGGACAACACACACAACACACCTGACAGCAATACTCCATTTTGACACACCCACATAGCTGAGTATAAAACCAGCCCCTTCCCTGACCAGAATCCTTTGCACTACTCCAGCCCTGAAGGAACTAAACCCTGCAGCACATTGGATAGGCAAAATACCACACATCTCACCAGCACAACAACACATGCACACTACCTACAGCACCCCCACCACCCTCACAACTGCACCTCAAACCATTTGCACATCACACACCATGGCACAAAAGAAAATGCCCAAATTCACTGACAGTGAGTTGTCAGTCATGGCAGATGAGATGATCAGAGTAGAACCACAATTGTTTGGTCATCTGGTCCAACAGACACCATTAGCCACCAGAACACAAATGTGGACAAGGATAGTCGACAAGGTCAATGCAGTAGGGGCCATCCCGTGCACCAAGCAGGAAATCATGAAGCGGTGCCATGACCTGAAGAGGATGGTGAAACAGAAGAACAACAAGAACCGTCAGCTGGCTCAGATGACTAGTGGTGGTCCTCCCATTCCACCAAGAACATTCACGGCATGGGAGAAGGAGCTTGCCATACTGCATCCAGAGAGTCTCACAGGAGTACTTGGGGGAGTGGAGGCTGGTAAGTACGAACAAATGTCTACCATTACCCTGGTATGCACTGTCCTGCACAACTACAAAGCTACACATCCTAGGCCCAATTCCATTCATCTGCACCACAATACCCAACACAGGTCTCACAGATCTAACATTCACTCCATCTGAATCACCCCAAAGGTAGCCAGCAACATTCCCAGGGTTGCATGTGTACAGGCAGCCAGCACTACAACTCATACCATGCCCCCTTTTTCCACACCTCAGAAAGATGGAGCACTCCCTCCCACCCAGAAGCATGTGCCAGTCAATGCATTGTTCACCTTCACCTAACAGGTAGGTAGCCATCTTCCCAGGGAGGGGTGTTTGGGGGTGGGAGGCCTGCACTACAACTCCCACCACGCTCCCCTGTCCCACCCCTGAGCAAGATGTAGCACTCAACCCACACACCCAGAAGCATGTGGCAGCCATTGTATTACAACAACCAAACTTACAGGTAGGTAGCCATCTTCACAGGGAGGTGTATTTGGGGGTGGAAGGCCTGCACTACAACTCCCACCAGGCACCCTTGTTCCACAGCTCAGCAAGATTTAACACTCCCTCCACCCGAAGCATGTGGCAGCCATTGTATTACAACAACCAAGCTCGCAGGTAGGTAGCCATATTCACAGGGAGGGGTGTTTTGGGGTGTGAGGCCTGCACTACAACTCTCACCAGGCCCCCCTGTCCCACCCCTGAGCAGGATGAAGCACTCCACCCACCCAGAAGCATGTGGCAGCCATTGTATTAAAACAGCCATACTTACAGGTAGGTTGCCATCTTCATAGAGAAGTGTGTTTGGGGTGGGAGGCCTGCACTATAACTCCCACCAGGCACCCTTGTTCCACAGCCCAGCAAGATGTAGCACTCCCCCCACCCAGAAGCATGTGGCAGCCATTGTATTACAACAAACAAGCTCACAGGTAGGTAGCCATCTTCACAGGAAGGGGTGTTTGGGAGTAGGAGGCCTGTACTACAGCTCCCACCAGGCCCCCCTGTCCCACCCCTGAGCAGGATGTAGCACTCAACCACACACCCAGAAGCATGTGGCAGCCATTGTATTACAACAACCAAGCTTATAGGTAGGTAGCCATCTTCACAGGAAGGGGTGTTTGCGGGTAGGAGGCCTGCACTACAACTCCCACCAGGTCCCTCTGTTCCACCCCTGAACAGAAAGTGGAACACTCAACCACACACCCAGAAGCATGTGGCAGCCATTGTATTACAACAACCAAGCTTAAAGGTAGGTAGCCATATTCACAGGGAGGGGTGTTTGGGGGTGGGAGGCCTGCACTACAACTCCCACCAGGCACCCTTGTTCCACAGCTCAGCAAGATGTAACACTCCCCCTACCCAAAAGCATGTGGCAGCCATTGTATTACAACAACCAAGCTCACAGGTAGGTAGCCATCTTCCCAGGGAGGGGTGTTTGGAGGTGGGAGGCCTGCACTGCAACTCCTAAAAGGCCCCACTGTCCCACCCCTGAGCAGGATGCAGCACTCAACCACACACCAAGAAGCATGTGGTAGCCATTGCATTGTTCACCTTCATCTAACAGGTAGGTAGCCATCTTCCCAGGGAGGGGTGTTTGGGGGTGGGAGGCCTGCACTACAACTCCCACTAGACCCACATATCCTACCCCTGAGCAGGATGTAGCACTCCCCCTCCCACCCAGAAGCATGTGGCAGCCATTGTATTACAACAACCAAACTTACAGGTAGGTAGCCATCTTCACAGGGAGTGGTGTTTGGGGGTGAGAGGCCTGCACTACAACTCCCACCAGGATCCCTGTCCCACCCCTGAGCAGGATGTAGCACTCAACCACACACCCAGAGAGATGTGACAGAAATTCCACCCAAATGTGGACTGGTAAGTAGACAGTGCATGCACCTCACCAATCCGCTCAAAAAGCATGGATCCATATGACAACACCAGCCCTCACATCCCGCCAAAACTGACACGGATCCAATAGCCACTTACAGTGTGTAGACAGCTAAGCGTATGTAACTGTCACAGCAACCAAAGTGTGACTCACCAAATCACTTGTTGAAGACATTCAGGGCACAATCATGCACAACACTGAATGCTATGTGTAAGTGCCATGGGGGAAGACCTTTAAGGACCATATGAAAACAAAGCAAGCATGGTCTATAGTACAAATAATGCAAAGCACATGACATGAGAACGGTATGCATGAGACAACAATGGCTAGTTCATGCTCAGATGTAACATCAGCCAGGCAGAGTAATCAACAAAGATGCTTCACATAAAGTTGTTGTGCCGCTAGTCGTTAGATGAAAACATGTCCTTGTAATCACAAAATCTGCACCTGGCGCATTGTATCTATTGACATGTCACACCATGGACAAGTAATGTATGTACCTCCACATCATGTCATGATGCACAGTACTGTGCAGACATACAATGTGATAACTAGTAAACTGTGTGGTGCATAACCTGTAAATAAGATACATCTAACACCATGCTTGAGGGCTGCACTTCAATGACCATTTACCCTCTGTCCCACAGGTGATCAAGAACTGACAGCAGAAGATGACGACACCAACCTGCAGAGCCAGTCTCCACCCCTGGAACATGGATTCCATGAATTTTTAGGATGCAGAGCAAGAAGCCGGCCCATCAGGCATGCCAGGGTGGAACAGGTCCCAGGACCCCACTGTCCCCTCGCCACCACATCAGCAACAACAACTACGCTGACCCCGGCTGTAACAACCTGTGTGGCCTCCCCTACCACCCCCACCCCCACCAGTGCTGCCTTCAACACTCTCCCTGCCTCAGAAGATGACCACCCTACCCCACCAACTGCGGAGGCTAGGGAGAGTAGGCGGGTGCGTAGAATGATGACGCCACAGTTCCTTGACAGCAGGGCCGGTGGGAGGGCAACTGGGAGTCAAACACAACCGGACACTGGGACCGAAGCCCTGGCCAACATTGCCAGAGTCCTTGGGGCCTATAAACGAGCCCAGGGACACACGGGCCAGGCTCTGGAAGATTCCCATAAGCTCCGCCTGCTGCTGAGGTCCATAGACACCCGCATGGGCCAAATCGTGGCCCTCTTGGGCCAGCTTGTGGCGGTTCTGAGAGACAGGCCTGCGGCCCAAACAACAGCTCCACCTCCCTTTAGTGGCCCGCATGATGACAGTTTCCCCACCTCCCCTGTGGCCACAGACCCCACTGTGCCCACAGCAGAGGGCGCCCCTGCCAAACGATCAAGGGGCCATCCAAAGAAATCCCAGGGAGGATCCCGTGGCAAAGCACCAGCCAAATGCCAGTCAAGGAGCCAGCCATGTTGGCACCCCTCTTCACTGTTGCATTGACTTTGTTGATTGTCCTTATCCACACTGCCATGTCAATGGCATGTGTCTGTTGGACTGGTCACCACATCAATGAGGTGACTACTCGGCTGTCTCATCTTCCATCACTGACAACTCATTGATTCCTTATTCACCTTTTTGTAAATATTCACTTCCCTGTCACATATACCCATTGTAAATAAACACTCCTTACACACCTATGTTTTCGTGTCTGCTCCATGTTTATCACAGGATGTCCAATGTTGTCCATGATTACAATGTACCAGGAGCACGGATTGTTTGTAGGCAATGAGAGGCTGAATGGACCTAGGAAAACACAAGAGAACAATATTCATTTGTCAGGCGAGGTTATCACAGCCATTACACAACACTTGTCATCAAGGTACTCCAATCTGCACACATTACAAGGAGCAACAGGACCGACATGGACATCCCGTAGCTGTGAACAACCACTCTGTCCCAGAAACATCAGCATCGGCAACAACAGGCAGCAGTCACAAAGCTCACCTAAGCCTTTACGCCAACAACATCAGCAGACAATGGCCCCGTTGTACGTTTTCACTCACCTTCAAGGGAAGTAATGGTTGATGAGCTGTTGACGCAGGTCGACACCTTCCTCCTCACCACTATCCTCGTCACTGGACATGTGTGGATTTGCAGGCGGGGACCTCAGCTGCTCATCAGCGTCCAGGAGCAGGGGGATCTCCTTGCGCAAGGCCAGGTTGTGGAGCATGCAGCATGCAACTACAATCGGACACACCTTTTTGGGCGAGTACATCAGTGCACCTCCGGTCTTGTCCAGGCAGCGAGATCGTAACTTCAGGGGACCAAAATTACGCTCCACCACACAACGTGTCTTCCCATGGGCATCATTGTAGAGGACTTCAGCTGAGGTACTGGGATTCCGCAGTGGGCTCAGCAACCAAGGCCGGTTGGGATATGCAGAGTCACCTAGGTGTGAGATACATATACCGATTTTGTGATATATCTTTGGCAGAGGACAGCATGTCACACATTCAGCACGCTAATTGACTCTGCGTACTCACCCACAATCCATGTACGCTCCGGAAGCATATTTGCCATCAGCTGCGGCACAATTCTGTTACGCAGGATGTACGAGTCATGGGCAGAGCTGGTAAATTTGTCTCAGACATGTGATATTATCATATCTGCCTGGCACAACACTTGCACATTGATGGAATGGAAATGTTTCCTATTCCTGTAGATGTGCTCACAGGCCTGTGGAGGAACCAGGCCAACACGTGTGCAGTCAATGGCACCAACAACATTAGGGATGTGGCCAAGGGCATAAAAATCACCCTTCACAGCCGCCAATTCATGCCTCCTGGGGAAATGGATGTATCTGTCCTTGTAGGTCATCATAGCGGACAGGACATCACATAGCACCATGCTGAACATAGGTTGCAACATCCCACCTGCAATGGATACCGTGTACTGGAATGATCCAGTAGCAAAAAAATGCAGGGCCGCCATCACCTTAGACATTGGTGTGAAAGCAGTCGGATACGTTCTGCGAGGATGCAGGTGGGGCTCCAACAGAGCACATAAGTCTTGTAGGGTGGGTCGATCCAGACGGAATTTCCATATGACGTCTTCATCCTCCATGTTCGCCAGCACTGTGAAGGGACGATACACATTTGGTTGCCTCCTAGGTGAGATGAAAGGGGACACATGTCATTGCAATCCACCATGAGATGTGTCCAACTTCTTACATTTTGACTGACACAACGCCAATAATAACTGGCATCACAGTTCAGCTTACAGCACAACTTACATGTAGGGACACCTTCAGCTGCACTAGTCGTACACTTGTCCACTGTTCACACAGTGAGTACCTCCAAAACAAAATCTGACTATGTGAATGCCCAAAGGTATATGTCCACAACTTGCGTAACCAGCACTGACAGTAGTTCTTACAGCATATGTGTGAAACAGCAACACTACCGGCTCCTACCTAGCTGCTGCACCTGCCACACCTTCTTGTGTAAGTTGAACAGGGCACACAACGAGCACAGTCTGTACATTAAGATCAAGTATGTACATGAGCCAAACGAACTACACAGTGAAATATGCACATTGTGTAGTCAGACATTAATCACTGTGAGTTGCTTAGCCATAGCACACATTGACATGTGTACCTATTGGAGAGTTGTGGTGTCTGTGCATTATTTCTCAGTGCACTTTCTTTATACAAAAATGTTGGAATGTTACTTTGTACTTGGAGGATTCCTTGTAGGTATGTTCAGTAAGCATTTTGTTCACTGTTTTATTAAGTGTGGTATTTTCTATTTTTTGTTGAAAAGAGGGAGATATGTAGTGTCTGTGCATTATTTCTCAGTGCGCTTTCTTTATATAAAAATGTTGGAATGTTACTTTGTACTTGTCAATGTTTTCCATGTATTACTTGTTTAGAATGTTTGGGCCAGGCACTGGAATTGCTTCACAGGCAGTTGGAGCTACCACCTTGAGCTCTCTACACTTGTATACCTGTGTATCCTGTGGACTGCAATAAATCTACTTAAAGAGTGAAGACTCCTCGTCTATGTGAATTGCTGTACAACTTTATTGAAGAGAGCACACTTCAAGAGTCCATCTCAACACTGATCTGTGTACATGCCCCGCAATATCACAAGTGGCATGTGTCGGAGTAAATGCCAATATTTTCAATCATGTGCACCAACATGGCAGGTGTAGTCAGAAGTGGGCTGAATGTTACATTGGCATTGTGTGCACAATCTTGTGCCATGAATTAGGTGTCTACTGTGCACTGTTGAGAACTGGTCATTGCCATTGACAGAGCATGATTTGTCATAGGTGCTGTCAACGCGCTCCGCCACCAAAATCACGGTCATTGGCACCAATGGATAGCAGCCATATCGCGGTAGAGACAGCCTGGCCCCTGCGGTGGGTCACCAATGCCCATGCCCTTACAACCAACGGGAACCGCAATCGCGGTAGCCTAATGCAATTTTGAAAATCGCGGTAGGCGTGCTCTGCCACTGTGGGCCAGTCATTGGATGCAATTGAAAGATGGACGATCGCGGTAGCGACCGCCTGGCCCCTGCAGTGTGTCACTGTCAATGCCCATGCCCTTACAGCCAATGGGAACCGCAATCGCGGAAGCCTAATGCAATTTTGAAAAGCGCAGTAGGTCTGCCGGTCATTGGATGCCTTTGAAAAAAGCGGACCCGGAACACCAATTGCAGCAGCTAAGAACCACTGAAACTACCCCAGGGGGCTATATATGTGTGGGAGAGAACCTCGCATTTTCACTGCTTCCAGACACTGCTGCCTGAGACTCTTCACCACCAACAGCTGCTGCTCCTGTCTCCAGACACTGCTGCCTGACACTCCTCACCACCAACTGCTGCTGCTGCTCCTGTCTCCAGACACTGCTGCCTGACACTCCTCACCCCCAACTGCTGCTGCTCCTGTCTCCTGGACCCAGTGATGGCAAGGACTGAGAACATCAGGACCCGTCCCTTCACCACAGAGGAGCTGGATGCCCTGGTGGACGAGGTGCTCACACAGTATGGGAGGCTATATGGTTCTCTAGATGTCATGGTAAGTTTTTCAGAGTGGAAGTGAGAGTGCAGGGAGTGCACATATGAAGTTGATCTGCTGCAGTATGTGCCTGAGAGTGTAGCTTTGTGTTATACACTGGCTAGCATGCTGACTTCAGGGGAAAGGGGTTTGTAACAGGCCTGGGTGGTGAACTTCGCTCCGTTTGCAGAGTTTGGGGAGTTTTCTGCACACCACACTCCACGGAGTTTGCGAAGTGCAGAAAACTACGCTTCACAATGAGCAGCAGAGTTTTTTCCTCGCTCCCGATTGCAAATGGTAAGTTTGCGCACGTAAGCTGCCACTCGGGTAGAATTTTTACCCAAGCTGCAGGAATACTAGCACAAACTGCAGTTCGCACTGCACTCCGCCACTCGCGGAACTTCACTGAGCTTTTTTGTAACTTCGCGGAGTTCCGCGTAGCAAAACTCTGCTAACTACGCCCAGGTCTAGTTTGTAGCCTATTTTACACATTTTCCGGGCTGCATGTCAGGATGGAAGGGACATGCATTGTTTTTGCAGCCATACAGTGTCACTGCATGTTGGGTAAGCTGGAGTCAGGACAGAAATTGCCTGTGCCAATGGATGTGTGGATCCATGAGGTTCTTCACAGGCTCATCTGTGACATTACCAAGAGTTTCCGTCCAGATGGTACTGATGGAAGTGTGTCTGACTTAATACTGCCACCATGGATATGTCAGCATTATGCACAAGAGTGAAATACCAGAGGGGGACACTCTTGGTGGAAATTCACCTATGACACAGCAGTTTGTTGTACTTCATCATTATGTGTAGTGACTCGCATGTGTAGGCACTGTTTGCCCTCTCATATTGTCCCATGTGATATTTCTGATGCCCCACGTTAAACCTCAGTGTGAGCCACCCTGGCCTCCATAGTCACTGCCCAATTTGACAAGGACCCATCACTGTAATGAAAGAGTGAGAGATATGGGTTGTCTGCTACCCTATTCATCAATGACATATCTTAGGCCTGTGGACTGCTCAAGATAGACCTTGTGAGAAGGGTGTGAGATTGTAAGATCATGTCCCTAAATGTGACCTCCATGACACAGTGAGCCATGCACAAAGCAAGGACATTGAGGGGTGTTCAGTGTTGGACACAGTGAGTCTGCCCCACCACATCATTTCCAATGTAATGTATGTCTTGCTCACTCACACATTTGATCGCAGATGTGGGCCTCCTTCACATTGCTTTCTGTGCTGACAATCTGCATGTGTGTGAGATGGGCAGGTACATCGTCCATCCTCATACCTGCATGCATTTTGGTATGATTATCCCATGCTTATGTACTACGTGTCATGCTGTTTTGTTTCTGCTAAACATGTCTATGAAGTTGTGCTGAGTTTGTGCATGCTCCTGTACTCAGAGATAGTGGAACATAACCCAGTGTCACTGAAATTTCCTCCTCTTGTCTCCCATGCCTGCAGCTCAGAGTCCACCAGCGTAAGGCCGTATGGAGGGCCATTGCACTCAAGGTGCGGGCTCTGGGTGTCTCCAACCGACATCACACACACTGTCACAAGAGGTGGGATGACATATGCCGGCTGAGCAAAAACGTGGCAGAGATGACGCTGGGGCTGCTCCCTCGGACTGGCAGGTTGGAGCGCCAGAGCATGACACCACTAATGGCACACATCTTGGCAGTTAAACAGCCTGAGCTGGATGCACATTTGAAGGACCTTCAGCAGCAAGCTGGGGGTGAGTATTCTGGGAAGGGTGACTTTGGTTGTGAGTGACTGCATGTGTTCCAAGCCAGAGCTAGTGCTGAGCTCTGTGATGTTTCTAGTGTGATGCAATGGCTTGTAAGTGGCCTCTGTGTTGGGTGTAGCTGTCATGCATTATCACTACATGTACTTTCTCATGTCATTGATGTAATGGCCCTTGATATTGCATTCTGAGTTGTGGTCTTATGGCATCAGCTGCATTGGGGGAGTCAGGGGCATCCCATGGCAGTTAACAGCAGTGTGCCTCATCTGAATGTGCTTTCATCAATGTGTGCAGTGCCTGACCTCAAAATTGTGAGGACTACACATCTGACTCCAATGTGCAACTGTAGTTATGCCCCAAAGTACAACATGGTGGATGGCATGAGCTCATGGCCATTGCGAACTGATATTTTGTAGTCTGTATATGTGTTGTTCTCTTATGGCGACTCCATATGTGACTGTGACAACACGTTGGGAGATACATCTTTTCCTCCCTCCGGTCCCTAGGAATGATCAGAGGGATCAGTATGTCTGGTTACATGGAGGCACAGACAAGCTATTTGGCTGTGTGGGCATCATATTGGTTAATTATGCCAAGTTTGCATGATACCATGCAATGTTAGACTTTGGAATTAAGGTTGCACAATGTGACTGCACAGGGTGGTGTGCAACATGGGGTTATTATCATCTTGTTTTGTACTTTGCTTGCATATGATGTTTGTGTGTTTGGCACTAAACTGAACCTACGTCTCTGTCTCTTGCAGCATCTACCGTGGGTACAGAAGGACAGGGGACGGACACCAGTGGTGAGGCATCAGGCACGACTGCTACACACGAGCACACTGACACTGATGTGACCAGCGCCTCAGAGGGGGACAAGAGTCTGCTTGAGGAATCACAGCCAGAGACACCAACCTCAACGTCGTCTGATGCCAGCGGTGACTCCTCTATGTTGGTGGGCACGGGGAGCAGGAACTCTGCCTCCTCTTCCACCACACAGTGTCCAGTGCCCACCCTCCCAGCTACTTCCACTAGTGCTGCACGTGCTCACACCAGTAAGAAGGGAAGAGTGTCCTTCCCCCAGGCACCGCTGCCACTGCCCCTGTCTCCGCTGCTGCCTTCAGTGATGAGGCTGTGGACCTTTTGTGCCAGCTGTGTGTAGGTCAGACAACTCTCCTGAATGCCCTCCTAGACCATGACAAAAAGTTGGCACAGGTAGTTGCCTTCATGGTGGGCATTCATTCAGACGTGGGTGGGCTACACAGGACTGTCCAGTCTTTGTCCTCCACAGTGACGGCAGCCATTCAGCTGTCACAGGCTCAGAGTCCAGCTCCAGTCCCTTTGGTCACCCCCCTGCCAGTGGCTACATCTGACGAGAGTGACCACACACCACAGACCTCAGGCTCAAAATACACCACACGCAGCACACAACAGCAGCACCCCAAGCGGGCCAGAGCGCAGACACCATCCCCCAAACAAACCAAAGTCGCCCCACAGCGCCAAGGCAAAAGCCCTTCAGGTGACACTCAGGATCATCAAGCCAATAAGCAGACCTCAGTCTCACATGCCTCAAAAGCAGCCCCATCCAAGGACCCTCCCGTCCCAAAAGCGTCTCCCAAAAGCAGACAAGCATTACAGTATCCCTTTCTGCTTGCCTTTTTGCGGCGGATATCCTGCCGCAAAAAGACCGGTGGAGACTGGCTTTGGGGGCCTGTTGAGGGCCCCCTTTGTGTGTGGGGGGTGCACTGGGGGTATCCATGGTACCCCCTGCAGTTCCATGCACCAAGTGGCAGGCACTGCATGATGCCTGCCACGTGGTGCAGGGAAATGCGGTGCATGCAACTTTATCATTGCGGACGGTGCTGCAGCCAGCAGCACCGCCCTCAATGATAAAGGCCCAGGATGCGCCCGTCAGCATGGCGGGCACATCTTATTAGCAGTGATGGAACCGCTACATGTCTGGCGGTCGGTCCTAAACACCGCTATGGTGCCATCATAATGAGCCCCTTAGTTAATGTTAATTTGTTTGGTAGTACGGGCCTTCTAATAATAGATTGTAGTGTTCTGCTACATCAGTTATTGGGATGTATGCTAGTGCAATTAGCTTTTTAATTTCATATGCAAAATTGCTGTTAGTTGCATATTTTACACTAAGGGCCCGATTCCGATCCTGCCTGGAAAGCCCTCCGTACGGCTCGGATCCGGAAGGCTTTCCGGACGTAACGTGCTCCAGGCATCCAAGCAAGCGAGTACGATGCGTCCTTAAGCATACGGACTTGATTCGCTCGGACTTTCATTGAATTCTATGGGAGCCTGCGTACAAACGTGTACACAGGCTCCCATTGCAGAAAATGGGTGGGTGGGGAAAAGCATACCCCCTGTGGTGGGCACCCCATGGTTCCCGCCACACTGTGCATCCTTGGATTGGGGGGACCCATGAGCACCTCCCATGACCAATGCAGAGGGCCCTGATTGAAGGGGGTCCTGCTACAGCCCCCCGAAGTACGCTTCCCAGAGCTTTTTAGAGTCAGAGGCTCCGACTCGATCCAGCTGATCGACGCGTGCATTGACTTGGTCGCTCGGAAATCGGACCCATTGCGTTGCACGAGTCGACCATGTTGTCGTCGTCCGGAGGGCTTCGCTGGCGGGTACGAGTTGCTTGGAGTGCGAGGCGATATTCACATCGTACTTGCTCACACGTACAGCGGTACGAGTCGATCGGAAACCGGGGCTACGAATCGGACTCGCTCGCGACGGATCCCGTTCGTAGCCCTTCCGAGCGAGATCAGAATCGTGCCTTAAGTGTAGATTTTTGAAGGTGGCTCCATATGCATTGATTAATGTGGTAATAGCAACCATGTATTGCTGTGTGAGGGTAGTTTTTCAGGATGGCTTGTATCATTGACTGTTGAAAGTCTATGACAATTTTTTGAGGATAGTAATTATTGGTTTGCTTTACTTTTGTTAATAGTTCTACATAGGTAGTGGTTTGTTTGTTTGGTAACAGGGCATATATAAAGGGAATGTTGCTATTGTGATACAATCCATGGATTGTGTACAATTGGTAAAATGGTTTGGGACATATTTTAAATGTTCCATCCATCCTCCATGTCTCACAATTCTGTAGTTTAAGTAAGTTTGTGGAAGTTGCATATATTATAATCCTTTTGTCGTTAGATTTATTGTCATAAAGTAGAAATTGATCTTCATTATGAGTTACAGTGAGTTCAGGTGGTATTTGAATTTCACTGAATGTTTTGGGGGTAGGTGGGGTAATAGGCCAGTTACATGTTCTGGAACTCAGGGGAGTATGTCTTTTAGTATTTCAGTAGTAGGTTTTTGAGAGCTAGTGCTTGCTTCTTTCAAAGTGTCTTAAGCATCTCTCACTTCTATTTCAGCTATATTGGGGGTGGTTATGTTCCTTAACATTTAGTACAGTAGTTTCTTTTGTTGTAGCTCTCCCATAACATGCATTTGAATAATATTTGCTGCATTTCCAAATACATTTTTTGCCTGTCTGATTTTCTTGGGTGTAGAAGTTATGAATTTTGCACCTTCAGTCATTCTGATCTTTCAGATGCTATGAGAAATGTATATAAAAAATATTAAATGTATTGTAATTTTCTTTATTGTAATACAGATTTCTATATACAAAATTATACTTACATGCTTGAATATGTTGAACTGTTTTTGATGCTGAGGTGTTTCTGTTGGTACTTGGCTTGAGTGTTTCTTTTTATATCCTGCAGAAAAAAAAGATAATTTTAATAAATGTGTTTAACCGCATTTTCTGTATTTTGGAGTTTGTGTGGTTAGTGAGTGCTTTGTGTTGGGATTTTTAGTAGTTTTATTATTTTAATTTATATTTATTCTTACTTTTTTGGCAAGATGGTTTTTAATGATGTTTGTAGTTAGTTGAGTGTCTTTTGGAGTTTCTGTAGAGGAGATATCATTTTTTTTTTTAAACATTAATTATTTAATTATTGTAAAAAGTGCTTTACTGTTATTTTGTACAGTTGCAACATTACATTTATATTTTACTTACTTTGTGAAGTTGAAATCAAAGCTTTCAGTGAGGAAATACAATGTTGTAGAAGCAATCCGGCAGAGATTCCCCTTATTCTTGGTTTTGTTGTTGGAGCATAAAATAATGTTACTTTTTTTTTTTAGCTTATATAGTGTTCGTTTAGTTGTGCTTTCAATCTTATTGGGTTAATTAAGTTGTAGGTGTTTTTCATTGGTTGTTACTAATGTTTTCAATTAATTTGGCAGTTCTTTCCTGATTTAGGAAACAAAAATTTCTGTTTAGTTAATCTTTTTTTTTATTCTTACTTTATTTAAATATTGCATTAAATGTATAATAAAGTTTATTTATTTTATACATTCTGTCTGTAAGGAGTAATTCATTTGGTGAATTTAATTATGCTATAGGTGTTTTTTTAATTATAATTTATTTAACTTTAATTTTATTTATTTATTTAATATGTTGTGAGTGTTTCTGATATTGTTCATTTTTTTTTGTTGTATATTGTGTTTTCAAGATAATTTTGTGATCTATATTTTTGTTATCGATATTGTGTCATTTTGTGTATTTATTTAATGTTTACGATATTAGTTATAACAATATTTTTTTGATCGATATTAGTGATATCGATGTTAATGTTTTACGATATTTTTGTGTCGATATTTGTGTATTTTTTAAAAATGAGAATAGAATATCAATATTTGTGAATCGATAATTTTGTAGGTCAGTGTTGATGGTATGTCAGTGATCCAAAGAATGTTTCATTCTTCTTTTTGAAAATGGACTGAATTTTAGAAAATTGATTGATTGAAAATCAATCACAGACATGGTGGTCTGCTGACCCCAGCAAGCCACCATCTCTGTGATTTTTGCAATTTGGGTCGCAAACCGAGAGCTACCTCATGAATATTAATTAGGTCAATGTGCAACCCACTTGGATCCACCAAATGTGTTAAACACACATTTGTACATAGCTGTCTGAGATTACCAAATAGTGAATCCCAAAGGTTTGCTATTTGGTAATGGCAAAAACGTACCTTTGTACATTTAGCTCATTATTCCTACTACAAAGTCCATAAGTGTGAGAGGTGTGGTGCAGCGGCCAGAGTGGCTGACACCGGAGTGCAGGGCTCACAGTTTGATCGCCGGCGGCAGCTCTGCTCATCATCATGTGACTCTGGGCAATAGCTCACTTGATCTCCTTGATGGCCCCCAGCGTCTTGAAACGCTTAAGGGTGTTATGTTGGCACTTTACAAAATATGGATTTTTATTATTATTATAAGGTGACACCGAATGCTCATATGTCAGACCAGCTCATTTCCCTATCTGGCCCCACTCTTCTACTTCACCAAGATGTCTAAGGGCATCACCAAATCCGCAATGACAGTGTCATTTTAAGGATTTTGGCGGCCCAAGGTAAGGTATATTTTGGGGAACCTGTACGGAACAAATTTGAATGTTATTACCCATTTACTGCTAATTCAAGCCTGCATGATGCCAAACAATACTAAGTGATATCAGGTGTTATAGATCACACTATAAACATACACTCTTCCCACCTATCAACAACAGAGGCAGCCTCTTAACTGCCTGCTCAGGGCAGCACATTGAAGCCAATACAGCGGTATGAAGTGCTATGCAAATTCTACAATACTATTTTTGAGAAAAGGGAGAATAGAAGCCTCTGGCTTGAGATTTTGCTGCCTGTGCGCTGTGCGCCTGCTGCCATGGTCCACGCAGGCATCACTTAGAGAACAATAATATCCCAAGATGGCGGCATGGGACTGGATAGGTAGGCTCCGCCAGGGGGAATCGGGGAGCACGCGGACACAGTTAATTGCCTCATAACCGAGAGCGTATTGAAATATGAAAACAATCGTCCCTTCTTAGAACTGCCCCATGTCCACGTACTCAGATTTGATTACTTTTTTTATCACTAAATTAAATTCCCACAATTGCCTGTCACCTTGCATTACATCTCTTTAAATCTTCGCCAATGCAGCTTGGACCGCACGTGTGGGAAAGAGCAGATAAACTCCCTTTGGGCAGGCCATTTACTGCTGGGGGAAGTGGGGGCAGCTGGCAGCAAGAGGCAGCAGCAGATTGGGTCTGGCTATCGGAGGCTGCAGAAGCTTGGCAGACAAGGCGGCTTAGGGCTGGGAATTGGATGAGTTATGTTATAAAAATCAATTGCCCGGTGTGAAGGATAGCTATTTAAAGGATGGCTCAGTTGTGTTAGGAAGAGCGGCTTTTTGGAGAATAAATGCACAATAAAATATAATAGACATTGAGGGGCAGATTTACAAGCCCCTTGCGTGACTTTTGCGCTGCAGTTGCGTCACTTTTTTGACGAAACATCTGCGCAAACAATGCGGCCTATTTACAACGTGACTGCGTCAGGTATAATGTATGCAGGGTGGGCGTTCCCAAGCAGGAAGGCCTCGTAAAAGTGACTCAGTGAAATCTACAAGATTTCACTGCGCCACTTTTATGATGCCACTGCGTCAAAACCTTACGCCTGCTTGAAGTAGGGCGTAAGTAGTGATGCAGTGTAGTGGAAATAGGCCTCAACGTGCATTGCTGGAGTTGCGTCGTGCTTGCGACACGACTCCAGCCATGCGTTAATTTTCCCACCAACAGATGCGTCAGAATTTCTGACGCATGTCAATCCTTGCGCCATAGTGCGCCGTATTGTAAATACGGCGCATCTATGGTGGCACGAGGGTTTCTAAGTGTGGCGCAGGGAAAGTGACGCATCTGTACAGATGCGTCACTTTCTTGTAAATCTGCCCCTGAATATTTAACAGGCCGTGCTTGAGGGCCCTGGTTTGCAATATTCTGGTAGATTCTTGTAACACTCTTCACTGATCACATTGGTTTGCCACTGCATTGTTGGGGAAAGATCACAAAGGGATCCTGTAAGAGAGCTGAGTGGGTTAATGCAACTACTGCAGAGATCAGCATACAGTCTGCAGGTTAAAATCCCACCAAGTTGACTCAAGAGCCTGATTATGACTGCCGGATTACAATGCATGCCTCCTGACTCTGACTGACCGCTGACAGACCGCCGACTCCGACAACCTTTCCCCGACTGCCGAGATGGTCGTTGAAGAATAACAGCATACATAGGGCAATACAGGGATTTCTG
Organism: Triturus cristatus; assembly: GCF_964204655.1. Lineage (NCBI taxonomy): Eukaryota > Metazoa > Chordata > Amphibia > Caudata > Salamandridae > Triturus > Triturus cristatus. The sequence continues at coordinate 69,946,967 of NC_140594.1, forward strand.
ACCACTGTCCAGATTACAATGTGTGTTTCCAATGACCCAGCCATGGCGACCATCTGCCTGCCTAGAGTCATTGCAACTGATGGATTTGGGGTCCATACTCACCCAAATCAGCTATTCCCCGAGAGTCACAGGCATGAATCCCTTTTCCAGGTCCCCCTACACCGCGGCAGCTGAACCCTGAAGACTTTGACCCTGTGGGTGCCGGAATGCAGGTAAGTCCATAGGTGGCATGTATCCCCATTGACTGGACAGCGCACAGATAGCCACACTCCAGCAATAGGGTACATGGTCCACAAGGCATATCCACACATATGGCATGCATGTATGCACATATCACATGTTCCTGTGATTTTTCATGCACTTGCAGTGACATATTCGGGGGTATGTGCACCGCCATAGATGAGACTGCCATGGTAGCATTGGTTGCATTGTAAGACAGTGGGGGGAACTTTCCTGACCTCAGCAGTTGAAACCGGACTGCGGCCGTGCAAGTTGAATGGTCAGTCCGACCGGCATTGTAATCAGGCCCTAAGTTTCATATTTTCAAGGTATATAAGAGGGTTCCATGGCAGTTGAATTTTAGTGATTTTTGTTACAAACAGTGTGAATTTGGAATGCTATGTAAGTAACCTACATAAGATATGTACAGTATGGTAAATTAATATTGAGTTTTAAATATTGTGCTATAAAAATACTGTAACAAAAAATAAAGGCCCCTAAATTAGTAGTAAGATACCTATATATATATATATATGTATGTGTAGGTTTACTCCTCAACTCCACATACAAGTACCTTGACATGTGTGACTTCAAAGTACTTAGATGTGATGTTCAGAAGAGTCTATCTCTATTTACCAATAGATACTTACCTCTGTTATATTTTGGTTGTCCCTATATAACAACAATATTCTTGTAGAGCGCTATTTTTGTAGGCAATCATCATCCATCCATCCATGATAAAGCCACAATATGCAGCTATTACCATTGTACTGGAGTATTGTACACACTGTGATTTTGCCCATATTGCATAGAGTACTTGATTTAAAGTTTGTGCTACTGGTACCCATAGAAGTTCCAGTCAGGGATTGGTAATGGTCAATGATAATCACCAAGTGTCCAAGTGTGGTGCTCTCTATGCAACATGTCTACATATCAGCTGAGTTCTCTAGCTTGGTTTACACTAGTCTGTCTGTCTACCCGTCCGTTGTATGTCAATCTGTCTGTCTACCTCCATCTTAAGCATTCACTGAACAGACAGCCTAAAGGACATGGATCCTTGATGGATAGAGACCCCTGGAGCAGGGAGCCTCGTGGAAAGGAAACCTCAAAGAGAAGCAACCCAGTGGAATAAGGAAAACAAGAGGGGCGGTAGATGCGAATACAGAAGACAAGAGGACAGATGTAGTCCAACAAATAAAGTTATCAGGGCTGTAAAATACCAGACATACATGTGTAGGAACAGTAGAATTGAGAACCTCAGACACATACCCAAGTAGGAGCAGATTTGCCCCACCATGGAGTACTCAGGGTAACACTGCATTCATTAAACCCTACATCAGTAACAACAAACCCCAGACAGGAAAAATAAGAATCACAAACACAGCACTACAACAGCTCTGACACACAGCTACTCAGATTCATGTGATGGGCGTACTGCCCATCACGAATGCAGGACAACAGTACCAGAGCTATCACAGAAGAGAAGGAAGACACAATACCCAGGCTAACCCACACAATGTTAGGGCATTCAAAATAATGCCATATTTAAATGGGGTTTAGTTAGCATGACTAGACCTCAGCCAGCTTATATTGACATCCAATCTTATTTTCAGAAAGAAATGTGCACTTTTATGTGAACAAGCTTTTCCATGCGTGTTTGCTGTGTGCTTTTCCGTTTCAGAAAATAAGTGAAATCGAAGACTAGTCCATGGTCTCTGCATTATTAAGTGCATTCATTTGTGTTCCTCTCAGATAAGCCATGTTTGGAATGTTCCTGACTTTGTAACTTTCAAGGGCCTTTTTTCCCCAAGCCTTTCATAAGGACCATTAATTAGTTGAACTGCCTATTTCTGTATTACATAAACATCATGTCATTGCCTTCATTTCCTATGGATCCCTTGTTCATTAATAATCAGTAAGGTAGGTGTGTCTAGATGGAGGGGCGTGGCCTGTCTGACTCCAAAATGGCCGCATTGTAAGCGAGCTCCGATCTCCGCCTTAACTATCCTGCAGACATCGCCTTCATCCTAGCCTATAATTTTGCCATCAACACATGTGGAGGAGCAGGTTAACGCCAGACATCCCGGGAGACCCCCATCTGTGATTTCATGAGCCCTGCATTGAAAGTGAGCAAAACGAATATTGCGGCCTAGCAGCATGGTGGCAAGGCGAGTGGTGTAGCGTTGGCCCCGCGGCTGCATATCCTGCCTACAAGATACCATCGAAAATCAGCTTATCTCAACTCCTCCCGCGGTGAGGCACTGAGATCATTGTCTGTGGCGACTGTGGAGCTGGAAGCTGCCCACCACCTGAGTCTCCCGACTGCTGAGGCCTACTGCAGAGCGAAGTGCAGTGACAGTGGCCTGCTGAGTGCCCCGGCCGGAGTCGCTGTGGTGCAGAACGTGCTGTAACCAAGGGCCGCGAGGTTTGGAGTCGGCCTGAGACCGGTCCGATTGGTCGCGGCAGTGAGGTGCGACGGCGGCAGTCCCTGCTTGAAGCTGCGAGGCAGTGAGTCGGGTGTTCGTCTGTGCACGGCTGGCCCCTGCTGGCGGATGTAGGCGGCCGGTCAGGGGCTCTTGCATGCGGCGTGGCCGGTCTGCCTGAAGGGCAGTGAGCGCTGTGCTGGGAACCCCGCGAAGAGATCCTGAGGCGCACAGGGGGTGCATGCCACTGGTGCCAGGCCTGAGCGGCGACCTTGCATGAGGTAGGAGCTCCAGGGGTAGCGCGCCATATGGGAGTACAGCCCGAGTCACATCCCCCATAATTTGCCCGTGGTTCTAAACGCCTGCACGAGGGACACAAATACCTTGTACTTCTCTAAGCAGCACCATAAGCAAGATGGGAAAGGCTGACAAGACCCAGACCAAAATACAGTTTGAGCACCGCAAATCGTGAAAGATCAGGGAGGAAGCAGACAACACTGCGAAAACAGAGAAAGGGGCTGCAGGCTCCGATAAAGAAGACGACATTCGCCACATCCTCTCAGCCATGCAGAATAGCCTAGCTACAATTGATGGTAAGCTCGACTTGCTTTTGTACAGGATGGTTTGCATGTCTGAGCGCTTGGATAAGCATGCTAAGAGGCTTGACATGGTTGAGCGCAGTGTCACAAGCTGAGGATGCGCAAGAAGAGACAGGGGCCGCGCAGAAACAGTTGGGAAAGCAGATGACAAGGCTGAGGACTTAGAGGCGCACTCCAGGAGCAACAATGTACGTATTTTGGGCCTACCGAAGACAAAGGTGACCGGTAACATGGAACTGTTCACTGCACAATTGCTTGCATCTTTACTTGGGTGCGACACATTCTCCCAAGTATTCATCGTGGAGCACGCCCACCTCTCTCTGGCCCCAAAACCTCCTCCGGGGCCCTCTTCCGGCCTATAATAGCACATCTACTCACCTACAGGGACAGGGACGCAGCTTCACGTATAGCCAGAGAGCTGCGTGTGCTATAGTACGAGGGCTCGGAGATTGCGCTCCGCAGGTCCAATAGGCTCCTAAGCAATTCGGTCCCATGAAGCGCAAACTGAGCGAGCTCAAAATAGACTATGCTATGCTCTACCCAGCTGGAGTAAAGGTCACGAGCGATGGCAAAAACAAAATCTACAATGAGCCCAAGATTCTTCAACAGGACCCCAAAAAACTTGGTAAGGCCAGGGCTGACAGGGTTGCCCAGGAACAGTCAGAGAGCGGTGAAAGTGCGCACAGTGAACAAGAGGACTAACTAGATCGCTTTGAAGAGGAAAAATTGGCAGTGTCGTCTACAGCGCGTAGCTATGTTAGCGGCTTCACAGAGAACAATGGCGTGGTGCCTCATCACTGACTGGCGCTGGTTGCTGGGTAGGGGCCGTACTTTGGGTCGAACAGGCCCACCAGTGGAATTAGTCCTCTCTATCCTGTTTAATGGACAGCGACTCCACAATAAGGAAGGTGAACTCGCCACTGTAAGCGGGCTATGACTTAGATAGCTTGGATGGTATATCCTTTAATAGACGCGTAGGCAATGGCAGGGAGTGTTTAGGAGGCGGTCAGCCCCCACCCCGCGTGTATTCCACAAACCGGGTTATTATAATAATTCCCCTTATTTGTTTTCTATGTTTATTAACCTGGGTCCGTAAAAGCTAAGGCTTGCAAACACATGGGGTAGAAGTGGATCCCGGTGGCAGATATGTCATAGCCAGATGCCGCAAAAACAGTTTCAATGAGATCCTGGTTGGAGTATATGAGCCCAATCATGAAGACCCGCTATTCTATCACTCTTTACATTACAAAATTGCAAGACTCTCCCATGCACCTTAGGGGGGGGGGGGGGGCGACTTCAACTGTATACAGAATCCAGATCTAGATCATTCGAAGGGTCCATGCAGGTGTCCATCCGGGCCGCTGCTGCCATTGCCGCTATAGCAGAAGCTGAAAACCTCACAGATGCATTGAGACACCTGTCGCCACTGGGCAGGGGATACACGCACTACTCCTCAGTGCACAACACACACACCAGGATAGATTACTGGTTTGTCTCCCGCTCATTGTTGCTTTCCACCATAGATTGCATACACCTACCACGCACCTACTCAGACCTCTAGCCAGTCCTACTAACGTTATCCCTCAGTAACATGTCCGAGAGTAAAACGCTTGGCGTTTCCCGCAATTCTCTTCCTTAGATCCAGTCTTCAAGACGAGCTCGAGAAGGAGATAGATGAGTTTTTTGCCACTAATATTGGGAGTGTTCCCAAGATGAGCACAATTTGTGAAACGTTCAAAGTCTATATTCGCGGCATAACCATTTCCAAACAATCAGGGTTTCTCAGATCGATTCACACACAACTGGACAAGGCAGAAAAGGACTTGAAAAACCCGGAGAGGCAATTTCAGGTAAGCGGAGATCTGAAAATGTGATCACGAATTAGGGCACGCATAGTGGACTTTGACGAGCTCGCTAGCTCTGAGATAAAACATCTCGGTAAATATGCTACGGCCAGGGCTTATGCTGAGGGGGATAGGCCGAGTGCCATACTGGCTGCCCTGACACGTCCCGCTAGAAGTGATACAGATAATTTACACATTTACAATGAAAGAGGGAGTTGATGCAGGACACGCCTGCGATAGCAGAGGCCGTCCGCACATATTACAACCAATTGTATGCCAAACGAAACTCCACCTTGAGCAAATCAGACGACGAATACCTGTAGTATATAGCGATGCAATGGTTGAGCAACTCTGAGAGAGAGAGACTCCTGGCCCTCCTATGCCCAATCAAAATTTGATCTGCTCTCAAAGATAAGCCCAATGATAAAGCCACGGGGTCCGATGGACTGATGGTGGCCTTTTACAAAACGTTTCAAGATCGACTAATACCGCATCTATTGAGTTTTTTTGAAGAAATGGGGCAGGATGGTATAATGCCGCCTTCCATGTGCAAAGCCATCTTGATCACTTTACTGAAGCCAGGGAAACAACCAAACCAGTGCTCGTCCTACAGGCCATTCTCACTCTTAAACAAAGACACCAAGCTGTTTGCAAAGATACTTGCCAACAGGCTGTCTCCCCTGCTGCCCAAATTGGTGGGTCAGAAGCCTACTAAGCTTGTTCCCGGCCACTCCCTCGCAGGCAACCTGTGAACCCTCTTTGATATGATCAAACGCATAGACCCAAAAATCAACGCTGCAGCCCTTTTTATTGATATAGAAAAAGCTTTCGATTCCGTTGAGTGGCAATTCTTATACGCCTTGCTAAGGAGAGTGGGGGTGGGTGAGGTGTTTCTGAAACTGGTCAAGGTCCTCTTCACCAACCCAACGGCACATGTGAGAGTCAATGGGACTTTTCACTCAGCCAATAGCAATTACAAGAGGTACTAGGCAGGGTTGTCCCCTGTCCCCACTGTTGCACACCCTGGTGGTTGAGTTTCTCGCAAGTGCCATGCGGGAATATACCGCCCACAGAGGCATCAGATCTCCGCAATACAATTTAGTTATTGCAGCGTATGCAGAAGATACTTTGCTACATATACGTAACCCGGAGGTGAATCTGCACCCTAGGCTCCGGGAGGTGGAGACATTTAGTCAACATTCAGGACTACACATCAATAGGCACAAGTCAATGATGTTCCCACTGACGCCCACGACCACCCACACAGTTACTGACTATCCCTTTGTATGGACCGAGGAGCCTCTGTGCTATCTGGGAATCCAGGTCCACACAGACCCGGAGGTAGTAATGCGGGAAAACTATGGCAGAGCAACACAGAAATTGTCGGAGATCATAGAGAAATGGATTAGGCTTCTTCTGTCCCTTATAAGCTGCATTGGGTTGATGAAAATGATCATACTCCCCCGGTTTCTCTTTCTATTTATACATATTCCCATCCTTTGACTAGGTCGTTTTTCTGCACCCTGCGCACACTGATGATAAGGCTTGCGTGGGCCGGGAAGCAACCCCGGATTAAAGGAGAGGTACTGGCCAGAACATACGCAGAGGGGAGTCTCAACGCACCAGACCTAGAAAAGTACTACACAGCCGCGCAGCTACTGCAGGCCCATTATTGGATCCACAGGCCCCAGGGTCTCCCACAGCTCTTCATAGAAAGTGCGGAAGTCAGCCCCACTGCTCTGGTGGCAACACCATTGGGCGGACCCCAGGGTAGAATGGGAGTAACAGAACCGACCGGCTGTACAAGGGCACATCTACACAAAGCGGCATTGACACAGCTACTCATATTGAAATACTCCCCTAAGCTGCCGATGGAGTGGTGCGACTGGGCTCCAATCAGGGAAGACAGGGGGGTCATACAAACGCTGCACCAGCTGAAGATAACACTGATGGGGGATTTCTTTGTAGATGGGAAAGTTAAAACGTGGGCTAAGGCAACAGGGCACGCCCCTCTGACAACCACTCTAGATGCATACCAATACCACCGGGTGTGGCAGGCGCTTAAGGACAAACTGGGTGAGGATTTGTCGGAGCCACAGGAAATGGGCTCCCTTACTTAACTCCTTTAGGCCAACACCCCAAGATGTGGCATTACGGCATTATACACCCTTATCAAAAGACACGACCTGCAAGCCCTGGGCAAGACACAGGAGGAGTGGCAGAAAGAGCTGGGGGTCACTATCACAGAGGCACAAGGGGAACATCATTATGCCAACACAAAGTCGATCTCACAGAATGGGAAGCACAGGATGGTGCATTACAAATGCCTTCATAGGGTCTATTACACCCCAGGCCGTCTGTACAAATAAAGGCCTAAGGGAGGATGATAGGTGCCCGGTCTGCGGTGCTAATGGGGCCGGATTTGCTCACCTACCGTGGGACTGCCCGGGCATCCGTGCATTCTGGAGGGAAGTGTTTCATACAATAACAGCGATGCTGCATATTCAGATCCCGGAGACCCCCCTGGTAGCACTGCAGGGCTATGATAAGGATATTCCAAAGTCATCCCGTAAATTGGCGGTCATCAGTTTACTATTACCAAAGCGTAGCATAGCCATGCGCTGGATGTGAGGGCCAATACATAAAGTAACTGAGTGTCGCATGGACTTAACTTATTGATCCACACAATCTGACAATTATAATGCTCTAGTTCCGTCCCGCTGTAGACCCAAAAATGTATGCGGGCCATTCCAAGAATACCTCATTCGGCAGTCAGCCTTGGAGAGCGAACTGGGTGGGCAAAATGATCAGGACCAGAACACCACAGAGGATGAGTGGGCGGACAACGCCAGGCGGTGGGCACGCGGGGACATGAAACAAAGGCCTCTTGATGGGCCACGGGCCCCACCACTTACAGGATAAATGTATCACCTACAGACATTGTGTTGTAACATATTTTGGTGCGCTCTACGCGCATTGGGATCCGATATGCATACTTGAATATTTACACTGTATTGCTTGTTTGACTGCAACTGAAAAATGTAAATAAAGTTTAAAAAGAAAAAGTAGGTGTTTCTAGATGTATCTTATTGAATGTATATTATATATTACAATGTTCATTGGCTTCCTAGAATGATATATTGCTAGCTTAAACCAATTATGTCACATCTCTCCAGTGAATGTGTGTGGCTTTTTTGTCTGTCTAAAATCCTATAAAATATGTTGTTATTGGGATATGTGCTAGACCTTCTTTGCCTTTCTAACTATGCAAACTGTATGCTGGCCTATCATTTGAACTATACTTACTTTTGGCTGATTGATTTCTTTAGAGGTTGATCCTATTTTGATCCTCTCACATTATTTGCTTTTGAATTACTACTGGTATATTCATTGCTAGTGATTAACTAACCATTTTGTACGTTTAGTAATGATCTTAAGTAAAATAAACCTATATGGTTTAACTTGGAACTCTATATCCCATTTATTTCTTTTTTAATTGGTTTGTACTCAATCTTATAAAGACTCAGACAGTGCCAACCCTATGTATCTACCCTATTTTAATTAGAGCATTGACATTCTCATAAGTTAGGTTGGAGTTTTGCAAGATCAGTTTCCTGCTACAAAACACCAACGTAAAGAAAACGTACACTCAATAAACCATTTCAGATGCACTCTGTCATACAAGGCAAAGGCTGAGTGTCCCCGTAGGAGATTTTCCAACAGGTATATCCACAAGTCCAGATATGAGTCTTCCCACAAGAACTCAATATAGCAAGAGGCCAACAAATAGGCGAAAGCTGCACTATACAAAAATAAAGCTAAATGGCACATCATAACATATCCCTGGAACAGCATTTGTCACAATCTCCTGAAATTGACTCACTAGCTGCCAAACAATGAAGCTCATCAGTGTTTGGGCATATACACTTAACTGTCTTGGAGAGCCAGAAAAAGGGACCTGCCAGTTAATGACACATTATTAAGTATGTTTTTTTAGGTTGCTGCATTAGCCGAAGAGAGACAATATCAATGGTAATAACGTTATTGAATCTTGTATTTGTAAAATATTTTCTCTTCCCATGAAGTAGTATATTGAATTAAAACTCTAATTTCAAAGTTATTTGATCAGAATATCGAATTTAAAATATTATGCAACAAATATATGGTAGCAAAAATATTGATAATCAACATTGACAAAATAAGTATATACAAGTATGTAAAGTTTTACTGTACCTTAAAAACACATACCTTTCAGTTACATGGATATGGTGCTAAGAACAAACATTTTATATTTACCAATATATAGTTACCTCCACAATGTTTAGGCTGCCATTATTTTTTTTCTATGAAATTCTGTGGTCGATAATGTGTCTTTCAGCCCATTTTAAAAGGTAATCACACTGCAGGACCCATAGAGATGGTGAGCCACTCTTCACCATTCTTCGGTCACTTTCTGGTCACAATGGTTCTTTGAAACAGTCTTCACATAATCTTAGTGCCAAGAAACACAACACACTCTAACTTGAATGCATGTCTCTCTATAAAGCTATGTCACTTACAATACTGTTAAAATGATCAAATGTAAAATGCCACTTCTATGGATGGCACAATTCTCACCAAAGCACTAAAACACACCTTAAAACATCAAAACCATGTGTTAATAAGTGTTCCCTAAGGGGCAAGGCATGTCAATTGTATGCTTTAGGGGAGCGGTGCTAGTTGAACAAGGCGGGAACATGGCGGGCAGCTAGGCAGCCGGTCGTGAGCTCTCTCCTCCGGGGATCAGTGCGACTCAGCGTATTCCCTCCTTACTCCCCTAGCCTCGTTTTTACTCCCACGTACCTGGCAGCAGATTCTGTGGAAGTGACCCTCCAGTAGGAGGCTGTGTTGCGCTCATGGAAGGTGGCTGGAGAACTCCAAAGGAGGCAAGCGCAGCACAGCACGTCACTTTCAGGCACAGTGCAGGCAAACTCCACCCCGGATCACTGATGGGCTACTTGAGAAGACTACGTGGGCACGTTGTCTCTAGCGGGAGGAAGGAAGCTAGAGAGCGCACTGTGTAACATTTGACTGGGAAGATTGGAAACCTGAAGAGGCACTGGCTGGTGACAAGTACAAAGGATTAATGAAGAACGCAAGGAAATGGAATTAGCCACTAGCGCCACAGAATATGGAGAGGGTAAAGATATTGCGGAGAGGGTCCAGACTTTACATACAATCACAAGTTTCGGGGGGGGGGGGCAAACCAAAAAAGTAGGGAGAGTGTATGTTTGTGGAGGAGACATATATTAAGACCTAAAAATTAAGTCTGGGCGGTGAACACCGTTCGCGGAGTTTTCTGCACTCCACGTTACGCGGAGCTCGCGGAGTTCCGAAAGACTCCGTGTTGCAGAGTGGAGTTTTTTCCCTAGCTAGCATTCGTCAACGTCAAGTTGGCAAGCACGAGCAAGCAAAATCCACCTCCTGGAAAGATTTTTCCTCGTTCACGATCGTCAACATCAAGTTGGTGAGTGCGAGCGTGGAAAATGAAACTCCCTGCGAGATATGTCAACGCGGGCGGTCAGATTTCTCATTGCGGTGGTTGCCTATGCTCACGTTGAGAAACCATCTGTTTGCGTTGAGAAAGCTGCCGCACGAGTAAAAATCTACTCGAGTGGCAGAAAGGAAGCTGCGCCCGCTTGCGCTGTGCATGGTGCCGTTCGCAATGACTGCGCAGTGCGGACAAGCACCTGGCACTGAAAATCACCATGTTTCTCTCTGTGCTGTTAATTCTGGGTCAATCTAGCGCTTAGTGAGGGCATAGAACAACTACAGCAGGTCAAAGTAAGGTCGAATGCAAGGAAACATCTTAGGCCTCATGGGGAAGCTTCCCGTAAGCTTTATCACTCCAAGGGAGTTAAGCCTCTGGTTGAGGGCAAACCAATTCAGGTACTAAGAGTGCCAATATCACTCTTTCATCTGATCCTTCTTCAAGGTCAGAATAGATTCAGGAGCCTCTGTTAGGTCCCTAGAGCAGGGAGAGGACGGTGAAGACATTTTTATGGCTGGAGCTCTGAAGACGATATATCTGGAAGAGGTAACCACAGATGAGGGAAGGTCAAGTTCACCTGGGGTACTATAGACTTACCTTCAGAAAATCGATTCACCTCCCTCGTAATGCATACCCTAGAAGACTTAGCGCCAGAGGCTTTAGTCGAATCAGGAAAGAGGGTACAAGTAGAGGCAGGCCAGGTGATAGACCGTGAGACAGGTGTGTCACAGAAAACTATTCATATTAATAGGGACCCTCTTGAGTGGCAGAAGATACAGGTAATGGTTGGCAAACCAGAAGGAGATTCAGGGGACTTGCTTGAGTGTGGAAGAAAAAATTGTGGGTTTAGCCCAATGTACCAAGGCACTTGACAGCAGAGTATTGGAGCTGAGCACGGAGGTCAACACAAACATGCAGGAGGTATCTCGGTTAAGGCAACAAGGCAAAGAGTAGACAGTCAAGCTAGAGAGACTGGAAAACAATGCGAGATGGAATTACCTCCAAATTGTGAATGTGGTGGAAGGGGCAGAGGGGCAGAGGGGAAGAAAGTGAAGCTCTTTGTGGCAAATTTGACAAAAAGACGCCTTCCCTCAGATCACTTCCTATATTGACCTCAAGTGGGAAATTCAGAGGGTTCATAGAGTCCCGTTTAAACTACAACCATGGTGCAAGAAACCCCACAGAAGTTTTGTAAATTTTCTGTCGTATTCAGTAAAAGAAAAGTTTTCCCCTTAAGGAGAAAACCTCGCAGTGGGTTACCTTCTCTATTAACTCAACAGAAGACAGGTAATGGACTGGAGCAAACATGCAGCTTAGGTTCCCAGCGATGTTGAAAATAGTGTGGGGAACACGATTCATGGCGTTGCTGAGCCGGAAGCAGTGGACAACTTCATTACACACATAAGGTTGGAGGTTGGAAAGTCGGAGGGAGAAAAAAAGTTAAACATGGAATAAGTGGTATAGCAACGGCAAGAGGAGCTTAAAGAGGGATTTGAGATGCCAAGTGGAAGTTGTGGGAGGGTTCCCGTAGGTGGGTGTCCATGAGGTGGGGAGCGTGTGGAAAAATAATTTCAAAGGTTTTGTCCTCAATGTGTAACAGCTGGTCATCAGGTGCAATCTGACTTAGACAAAGAAAAATAAAAGACTACTGGGTAAAAGGGTGATCAGCAGGGGACTCAGGCACTCTCTATTGAATGTTGGAATGTCAATGGAATTTGGGTGAAAAGGAAGCAACGGTCGATACTGCAATACTTTAGAGAGACTAGGTCACATATAATAATGCTTCAGGAGACCCATTTTTTGAAGCAGAAATGCAATGACCTTATGTTGAAACAGAGATGGGTGGAGAAAGTGCTAACTACTGAACAGCAACATTGCACGAAGGAAGTAGCCATTATATGAGGGTTAACTCTGGAGTGAAGATAGTAAAGTATAAATCGGACAAGGATAGATGGCGGTTAATTGCAGAAGTTAAGGTGCAGCAAAATCTATTTACTTTGGCAAGTTACTAAGGCCTTAATATTGACAATGTGGACCCATCAATCCAGCTTCTTTCTGAACTTAATTGAATTTAAGGAGCCTCTAAATATTGGCAGAGACTTTAATATCCTTTTAGACAATAGCTCGGACACTTCCTCATCATGCCCCCAAGTGAGCTCTCTAAAATGAGGGCCTACTAGCTTTTTATGATAGAACGTCTGAATTTGCGCAATTTATGGAGGAGATTAGAAGGTAATCTTTCTATAGGAAGAATTACGGCCATTACTCATGGCTAGACTACTTCTTCATAGAACACAGAGAAGCAGACAGGATTCAAGTGATTGAACACCTCCCAATTCACTTATCAGACATGCTGCTTTATTGCTAAAAGGTCAGATCTTAGATCAGAGGGCCATTAGGAGGTGGACAGTTGACAGGAAGCTCTTCCTCCAGCCAGAAATAGTGAAGTAACTGGAGAAGGTTACAGAGGTATTTTTTTTAGCTGGAACCTGGCATCAGCTCCAATTCAAGTCATCTGGGATTCACATAAAACTTGGATAAGATTTACTCTACATAGCCTATCGGTAGCCTAGAATAGGACGGAGAGCCTGCAGAAAGAGCAGTTAGAGGAGGATATCGCCTGGTTAGAGGCTCTACTGAAAACAACCTCTCCAGAGGAAGACTTAAGACTTGTGTTAGAGCAGGCCCTAGTGGCCGTCTGCTGGAGTTCAGACTTTTGACAGAAGAGAGAGTAAAATAACAGTGGGAGGTGAGCAAGATTAGGAACTACAAGTATGGGGAAAAGGTTAGGAAACTTCAAGGATGAAGAGCAAAAATGGAAAGAAGTACGAACTCTATTAGAGAGGTCCAGAACCCAGAAATAAAGTCTAATATAGTTGACAGAGAAGGTACAGAACAGGAGTTTCATCATAATTTTTTTCAGGATCTATTTACAAAAGACTCACTCTTAGATTATGAGAAGCTAGAAAGCTTGCTAGTAGGTAAGCAACTGCCTGGGCCTACCTTAGAACAGCAGCAATTTCTAAACTATGAAATTACAGTGGATGAGATCTTGAAGGCTTTTTGGAAACTAAGAAGAGATAAAGCAATGGGCCCAGATGGGATTGCTAATGAATTATTCAATTTGATGGTAGAGAAGGTGGCTGTGGTCTCCATCTTTTTAAGGCGCTCACCCATACTCGATTCTTGGAAAAAGGCAACAATCTCCCTGATCTTGAAGCCCGATGTAAACCAGACGGGGTGCTAGTTCTATCATCCCATCTCCTTGCTGAACTGAGACTTTAAGGTCTTTGTTAGTACTTTGGCTCCATGGTTAAGCAAGGTGGTGGGTAGTGTGATACATCAGTATCAAAAGGGCTTCCTACCTGGAAGACACCTGAGGGAGGGGACACATACACTAACAGGTTCAATGGATGTAGCAATAGTGTTTAAGACCCTGTTGGGTATTCTAACAGTCAACGTAGCTAAAGAATGCCCCCTTTCCCCTCTCGTTTTTGATTTACATATTGAACTCATGGCCCAAAGCTTAACAATTAATATGGATCATCAAGCCATTTGTAGGTGGTGAATTTTCAAGGAAAATAGCGCTATATGCATATGACTTAATAATTTATACTTAGAGGTAGAGAGCGCTGTCCCACAAATTACAGTAGAAGTGAGCCAATTTAGGGAGTTATCAGGGTATAAAGTTAATGAATCAAAGTCAGAAGTCGTGATATGGAGCCAGGCCTGGGAGACTACTGAGTATAAATAAGAATTAAGATACTTGGGAATAAGAGCTGGGCAAAACCTGAAGGATATTACGAGGAGTAACCTAAAGAGAGTCAGCAATGAGGTAGATAAGTTATTGAAAAGATGGCAGAATTTACCACTCACTATCTATGGTCAGGTAAACTTTGTGAAAATGTCCATTCTGCCCCAATCTGTTTACTTGTTTGACAATATCCTATTGAGTTTTGACTGAAAAGAGCTTGGAAATATAGAAGGAGAATCACCTTGTTAAAAGGACTGTTAGGGGCTTACTGCTGTCCTGGAAAAGACTGAGGAGTAGGTTGGGAAGAGGGATCTAGCACTACCCGACATTCAGTTGTACTGATGATAAAAGTGGGCACAGCGGGTGAGTACCAACCAGCGAGCTCGATTGGTGGTGCGCACGTGAGGGGTCATCTTGCTTTTTCACAATTTTTTTGATTGCGATGTTTAATTTGTATGCACCTTTCACATTATCCCTCTTGTATGTTGGTCAGGGGTAATAGAATGTGGGGACTTCCAATTGTAAAAAACGTATTTTTTTCTTAAAATTGATGGTAAAAAAGCAGGAGGTTACTACCTCGTAATGGTAAAGAGAGGCGTATATGGGAATAAAATACTGCGAATCCCTACCTCCGCGCTTATATATATATATAATTTTTTGGCCTGAAGAGAGGCACCTTCATAGACCAGGTCTTGTTTGTATTTATACTGCCAAAATAGAGGTACCTGACAAGCGTCTTGATGTGGCAGAAGCTAAACTCTCAGACATTGAAGACAGCTCGGCGTATTGCCTGAAGCACCTTGAACGAGTGGAGCGCATCCTAAAGGAGGTTGCTATTAAAAATGAGGACTTGGAGGCGCGCGGCCGGCGTATTAATATACGCATTTTAGGGGTGCTGGAATCCACTAATACTGGCTACATTGACACCTTCGTTGAAACTATACTCGTAGACCTGTTTGTCAGGGAGTCCTTCATGCCTGGCTTCGTGGTGGAATGGGCGCATCGCACATTGGGCCCACGCCCTTACCCAGGCTGCCTACCAAGACCCATCATTGCCCGAATTATGAGCTATCCGGACAGAGACACTGCTCTGCGGCTGGCCAGGTAGCGGGGAGACATGACATGGCAGGGGTCCAAGTTAGCCCTGTACCCGGACTTCACAGTTATGGCGCAGGAGGCTAGACCTAAATACAACAGTGTTAAAACCACCCTCAGGAACTTAGGTCTCAAACATGACATGTTGTACCCAGCACGGCTGCGCGTGGACATTAATGGCCGCACATCTTTGACTCACCCATTGAAACTCAGGAATTCTGTTAGGCTTATAAAAACAAGGGTGGCCAGCAGAAAGTAGACGGAGCTGGGCCCTCCCCTCCACGAAGTGGCTCAAACGCTAGTATGGAGCTCTTCTCCACTGAATGACCAGGCACAGGCAGAGTATAAATAACAGTGCCCTATTACTGGGGTGTAAGTTTATTGGGTTGGTATCACACATATGGCATGAATAGTTTCATAATGCTGGGCATCATTCGGAACGTTGACTACTCCCTAGGTGTAGACCAATGAAATGTCAGTTTTGTACCTAGCGAACTGTTGCATTCACTTACTGTACCAATTTGAATGTTTCTGAGATATTTGGTATCGTTGTTTGATGGGTTTTGATCCTTGTGACAGGGTACGCGAGGCTGGGTGGGGGTGGGGGAGGATTATGCTATGGTCATAATTGTTATTGTTTAGTTACTGCTATGCTCACTGTCCAGTCACACTCCTTTTTTCAGCTCACAAATGACATTTCTGTAATCGAACCACCCAGATGGCTAGGAAAGGCAATATTACTGGTCCCTCAGACCTGGCCCTATTATCATGGAATGTCAGGGGGCTCAATGACAACAGGAAGCGGAAACATGTTCTACACTATTTACAGCGGCACAACATAGACATCACATTTCTACAAGAAACACACTTGCCCAAAGCGGATACTACACGATTTGCTTCTGGCTGGGGACAGCACCGCTATTTCTCCAACTTTAGTTCCTATGCTAGGGGTACGGCAATACTAATACATAAACAGGTACCCTTTCACTTGTACACCGTCCTATGTGACAGCGAAGGCCGCTACACACTAGCTACCAGGAAATTAATGGAACACAACCTCACGTTAATCTGCATCTACGCACCTAACACGGACTGCCCTGACTTCTTTCATGAGTTGCACTCACAGATTACAATATTTCACCATCAACACTGGTTTGGTGGATACGTGGGTAGTGTTATGGGAGGCCTTTAAAGCCTACATCAGGGGGGTCAGTATCGCGAAGCACGCTGGGGTCTTAAAGGATTTGAGGGCTACGTTGTCCCGGATAGAGCAACAACTGGTGGCACTGGATAGGGAATTCCTATCTCATCCCAGCCCAGAAAAGACCAAGCAGCGGGTCACATTACTTACTGACTTTAGGTGATCGACAGATCAGGAGTTCCATTTCTTGAGCACATATGTGCCTGCCCTTCGCTATGGGGAAGGCGAACGACCGGGGCATACGCTGGCGCACATGCTGCTGCCCCCATATAGCAAAGCTTACATTACAGACCTTAGGTCTGCTTCGGGACAGCTCCTCACCAGCACTGCCGAGATCCGAGATGAATTCCTAGACTATTACACTACCCTATACACCTCCAAGGCTGCGCGCGACTCTACCGCACAAGAGGATTACCTGTCTGCGATAGCACTGGTGTATTTGGAAAAGTATATGCAGGACTTCCTGGCTGAACCCTTCTCAAAAGAGCAGATCATTAGCTCTACTGAGGCTCTGAATGGCTCCACTTTGCCAGGCCTGGATGGCTTCACCGGCGATTTTTATAAGGCCTATAAGGATTTGCTGGCTCCTAAGCTGCTAGAGGTGTATGCTGCATCACTTGAGAAGAACATTTTGCCTCCTACGCTCAGAGAAGCTGTCATCATCCTGCTCCCCAAGCCAGGCAAGGATCCCTTACTTTGTGCCCCATACAGACAACTATCCCTACTCCATTTGGACTATAAGATCCTTGCTAAAATGATTGCCCTTCGCCTGGTCCTTATGATGGACAAAATTATTGCCCCGGCGCAGTCAGGGTTTGTTCCTCAAAGGTCTACCTTGCTTAATCTCCACACCCTGTTTCTAGTTCTTCATAGAATAAACCCTGAGGTCCATTCTGTTGGCCACTGAGAAGGAATTTGACTCCTTGGAGTGGCCCTATTTTATATCCGTAATGCTAAGGATGGGTATGCCCAAGAGATTGGTGACAAACACAGCGATGCTGTACAGCGGCCCCACGGCGAGACTGCGACTGAATGGCTCGCTAGCTTGCCCCTTCTCATTATCGCGAGGCACCAGGCAGGGCTGCCCCTTGTCGCCGCTTTTATTCATACTTGCAATGGACCCATTAATCCGACACTTTCAAGAGAAGCATCTACAAAGGGGACTTCATCTTAATACTGGACCATTGCTCGTTTCTCTATACGCAGACGATGTTATTCTTTACGTTCGCAAACCTCAGGAGAATTTGGACCCCATGATAGGAGAAATCATCCGATTCAGACAATTCTCGAGCCTGCGAATAAACTGGCATAAATCAGTCATATTCCCCTTAACTTCCAGCATAGTACAATGGGAATGTGAGTTCCCACTAGACTTGTGTACATACTCCACCAAATATTTGGGCATTCATATACATCTAGACACTGCTCATTTGCTTAGGCTCAACTATGGCCAAGCAGTTCACAATTTAGTGACGCAGATCAAAAAATGGATACGCCTCCCCCTCTCGCTCGCGGGATGGGTAGTCCTGATTAAAATGGTTGTGCTTCCAAAATTTCTATACCTCTTTAATAACATTCCAATCCCATTACCAAATAGCTTCTTTTTAACGTTACACTCTCACCTGATCAGACTGACATGGGGAGGTAAACGACCTCGAGTGTAGTGGCAGGTGTTGACCCTGTCATACGACAGAGGAAGTTTCAGCGTCCCAGACATTAAGCTCTATTACTTGGTGGCCCAGTGCAGTTATGCTTACGCCTGGTTTCATCTGCGGCCTGAAGCAGACTTGGTTTTACCTGATACATTACAAACGGTGTTGCCCAAAGCCGTGGCCAGAGATCCCAAAGACATTCAAAAAGTTTCCACCACTAGTTGGGCCTGGGACCAGCTGTGGCGCATCACTGGCTCCCCCTTATTATATTTCTTGGCTCTTCCGATCCCTAACAATCGCTGGATACCGATCATGGGGGAGAAATTAGTACAGCGCACATTGGCCAAATTTGACATCACCATGTTCGGAGACCTGTTTCTGGGAGGGCATATTTTCATGTTGACGGATGAGGAGCATTTCCACTCTGCCACTTTTATGGACAGGGCGGTACAAAAGGGGGTGGTGATGGACGGAGCATCAGAACCAATCAAACACTCACACCCAGTCAACAGATCTGGGTTTGATCCATCACCGTTCTTTAGCCCACTCTGCCACCCCAGTTCAGACATGGCCATATGCAAATCAGTCTGACCCTGTGCCTCGTGGGAACAGTCCAGCCCGAACTGCCAAGCCATGCCTTCCCTGGACCGGAAACAAGCTTCCTAGACCGGTTTCTGGCATTTCAGCCGTCTTCAGCCAGGCTTGCTTGAATCCAGTGGCAAAGTGAGCAAGGGACTCACGTCTGAGCATACCCTGCCAACTTATGGTGAACAAAGCGATACAAAAGGGGGTGGCGATGGACGGAGCATCAGAACCAATCAAACACTCACACCCAGTCAACAGATCTGGGTTTGATCCATCACCGTTCTTTAGCCCACTCTGCCACCCCAGTTCAGACATGGCCATATGCAAATCAGTCTGACCCTGTGCCTCATGGGAACAGTCCAGCACGAACTGCCAAGCCATGCCTTCCCTGGACCGGAAACAAGCATCCTAGACCGGTTTCTGGCATTTCAGCCGTCTTCAGCCAGGCTTGCTTGAATCCAGTGGCAAAGTGAGCAAGGGACTCACGTCTGAGCATACCCTGCCAACTTATGGCGAACAAAGCAGTACAAAAGGGGGTGGTGATGGACAGAGCATCATAACCAATCAAACACTCACACCCAGTCAACAGATCTGGGTTTGATCCATCACCGTTCTTTAGCCCACTCTGCCACCCCAGTTCAGACATGGCCATATGCAAATCAGCCTGACCCTGTGCTTCATGGGAACAGTCCAGCCCGAACTGCCAAGCCATGCCTTCCCTGGACCGGAAACAAGCTTCCTAGACCGGTTTCCGATCACCGCCCTGACCACCTCAGCCATCAAGTCTTCCATCCACTCTGGGGCGCCCACTGCCCACTGCCCCCTGCCCCCACCACCTCTACAACCTCGCAAATAACCCAATCAGCACACAACTTACCAGCATCCTCAACACCTCCATCTCCACAGCAACCTTCCAGGAGATATGAAAACATGCAGACATCAGACCCCTCCTAAAGAAAGCCTCCTCTGACCCCAACAATCTAAACAATTATCGTCCAATCTCCCTACTCTCCTACTCGGCCAAAGTTCGTGAGAAAGCCATCTACCAGCAGCTCACCAAATTCCTGGAACAAACCCATGTACTGGCTGCATTACAATCAGTATTCCGTGTCAACCACAGCACTGAGACTGCTGATTGCCACCACAGATGGCATCAGAACACTCCTCGATCATGGAGATACTGTAGCCCTCTCCACGGCGTTCGACACAGCCTCCACAACACCCTGATCAACAGACTCTGCAACATAGGCAGACAGTAAGACTCCCTCGGGTGGATCGCCTCCTTCTTTACAGGATACACACAGAACATCCAATTGCTTCCGTTCACCTCCGCATCCAAAGACATCACATGCGACATGCCACAAGGATCATCCCTCAGCCCCACTCTGTTCAACATCTACTCGATCACCCTCATAGACGTCGTCAGATCGCACATACTCAACATAATCTCCCATGCAGATGACATTCAATTGATCCTATCGCTCACCAGGACCCCTCCAACACCAAAACCAACTTCTGCAACACCATGACCAATGTAGCCAAATGGATGAGAGACAACTGCCTCCAACTCAACTCCTACAAAACTGAGGTACTGACCTTTGGGAAGAACACCTCCACAATGGACCACAGCTGGTGGCTTGCAGAACTCAGACCTACATCCACACCAACAGACCATGAACGCAACCTCAGCATCATCCTCGACAGTCGAGCGCCCATGAAACGACAAGTCAATGCAGCCACCTCTTCCTGCCTCCAAACAATTTTGCATGCTCCGCAGAATCTTCAGATGGATCCCAACCAACACCAGAAAGACCATCCCTCAGGCCCTCGTCACCAACTGCCTTGATTACGGCAAGATCATTTATTCCAGCATCTCCACCCAGCTCCTCACAAGAATCTAGACCATACAGAAAGCTGCAGCCAGACTCATCTTGGACCTCCACAAACGAACTCAAATCGCTCCCCATTCCTGAAAAGATGTCAATTTAAGATTCTCACGAAAGCCTACAAAACCCTCTATGGCCTATGATCTGCCTATCTCAACCATCTACTGAATTCCACCAACCCTCTAGACACCTGAGCTCTTCTTAACTCGCCCTCGCATACACCCCCTGCATCTGTCACAGCCGCAACAGGGGCCGCTCCTTGTCCTACATCACTACCAAGACCTGGAATGACCCTCCCCCCCCCCAGCTCTATACAACCCCCTTGCTGGCTGACTTCAGAAAGAGACTCAAGACCTGGCTCTTTGGCTGGGACACAGTGCCCAGATACCCCTATGAGTGACAGTGTTGAGTGTTGCACTTTACAAATGCTGTTTGATTGATTGATTAATGTTTTTTTATTAAATCTTTCTTCTAAATGCATGGAAGTAGACCTTTCGTGATGCAGAACACTGTTTACTGAGCAATTTTCTCTTTAACATGAAATTATTGGTGCTTCCCAGGGTAGTGAGACCTTAGGAATGGGTTGCTGTATGGACATTTCATTTTTCTTTCTACTTATCAGACTTCCTCCCATTAGTTGCACCCCCTGGTATGAATGTGCACTGATAGCAAACTTTTTTTAATGTGAGACAAATATAACAACATTGTAAAACACATTTAAACATATCTATTAATTGTTTATAAAAAGTCTCTCTTTGCTTTTTACATGACTACATTTAAATCTCACTCGGAAAAACTGTATTTTAAGATAAGAAACATTGTAAATAAGGCAGGACACTGAGGCAACTATTTTATAACATTAAACTACACAGATTTCATAGACTGGTTAGACTTAAAAATATAATGCAAACTCATGGAAAGTAATATTTTGGGAACTCATTTATTTCAGACACATTGCAACAGAGATGTGAACCATTTTCATATAAACATTTGGCCTTATGAACAGGAAAGGGTATGACTCTAAAGGTGTCTCTCAGTGCAGGAACATTCTGTGAGTTAGGTAACCATTCTATTTCTTTATTAGAACTCTGTGATCATCACAGGCAGCTGTCAGAGGAAGATGGTACAGTGAAATGTGGGTTGATCCTGTAATGAGGCTTGTCTCAGGTACTCGCTATGAATCTTCTGGGTAGATATCGACCAGCTACAAGTCAATAAAAATGCAGCATTTTTGAAGTGTAGAGCTGTCTGATTTACAACTGAGGGCAGAACTTAGAACTCTAATATTTTATCTTTTATTCAATTACAGGTGCATTCTGTTTACAGCTAATGTGAAGATCAATAAAAAAATAAGATAACAAAGAACTGAAAAAAAGATAAATTGTTTTTGGAGCTCTGTGGCACAGCGATTTTATGTGCTCCAATGAACATTGCCTACACCCCTACAAAGTTCTCAAAATTGTAATAAACAAAAGTTGGCATTAGCACAAGCATATAATCTCAAATGAAAAATAAAACATTAATCATTAATATAAATGTCTGCATTTCAAAATGGATTATTCATTTGAAATACCTACCAGTTAATTAGGTAACGATTCACTACGTGGTTCTGAGAATTTGGAAACTTTTGTCACAAAAAGCTTTTATTTGCCATTGAATCAGTTTGCTGTAAATGTCTCCATCACCACCACCAGCCGTCACAGGTGTCACTGGTTAATATTTCTTTGTGATGCCTGAAAGTTCAATCAAAGCCCAAAGCAACACAATTTTATGTATTGCATAGTTCTACAAAGAATGCAAATTGATTCAAAGTAATCCCTCTTACATTTCAAAATTCCATGATAATACAATCATAATATTAGTTATTTGTTCAATCCATCAGAAATACTTCCATGTGTATGTCCTATACTTACTTTTGCATAAATGTATACTTGTGCACCTCATTTCTCTATCTCCTGCACCGCTTTAATATTTATAAGCATTTATATACATTTATTTCTATATGCATATTTGTATGTCAAATTTAATTTAGGGCCAGGTGTAATAGCCTATTTTGTGGTTGCAAATGCTCCAATTCGCAAAATAGGAGCATTTGGGACTGCAAAATAGGTTTTTTTCTATATACGAATCCCATTTTCGGCATCAGTAAACTTTTACCAACTCCTAAAATGGAGTTCTGAGGGGTTACCAATTTTCAATATGTAAGGGGCATGTTGTGAATATCCTTTCCAAATTGTGAATTGGTGCCATATGTATCAATGGTTTACGACTCCCAAGTTGAGGTGGTAGCACATTTGCAAAAGGGGAGGGAGGAGGTGCTTTGGGAATTCTGCAAAACATTTCTTGGGGAGTAGGCAGTGATCCAGAGGTAACACCACAAACACTCTGAGAAACTATTTTTGAAATAGCGCTTTTTTTCTTTTAGATGCAGCCCAGTCTTTCAAGGAAAGCAGGTTTCTTAAAAAATGATTTTATTTAAAAGCAATCACAGACATATTGGTTTGCTATCCCTTGCAGGACATTATCCCTTTGATTGTGGCCAATCGGATTGAATCGCAATTTGTGATCTACTTAATAAATATTACTGAGGCAAATTGCAACTCAATCTGAATAAGAATTTTGTAACTTACCTATTAATACATAGGTCTGTTTCTCAAACTTCCACATTCGTCACTAAAATACTGCTTACAAGTTGCGACTAGGTTTTGCAACCAATGTTAGAGTACATCTGGCTCTTTACTATCAACTATTCATTGTTGAAAATGTGTAAAAATGGATATACCTTCATAATTGATATTAAGTTAGCCCCATATTGCACATTGTCTGAAAAACCTATCAATGGTTCCTAGAATTGTAGGCCTGGGACCTCTTAGTTTCCTCAACAGTGAGACAGCATGAGCAGTGAATTGCAAACTATCACCCCACTTCTAAGCAACTTTCTATGCACAACTAAAACTGCTTTTCCCTTACCTTACTAGCAGCGTTCATACTTTTGTGCCATGAACACAAGAATGATCTTTATTGAATATTAATTTACACAACATGACATTATTGTTTTCCCTAAAATCATTCCCAGACAGCCCATTTCTACAGTAGAGGAGCGAAGAGTTAAAATTATAGACAAAATTTGATGGCGTGTGCAACTTTTGAATTCTAAACATTTACAAATGTACTGGACTTCTCCAAGTGGCAAAGAGTTTCCGCAAAAATACTTTTTGTGAGAGAAATCTGCTTTTATACCTTTTTTCAGAAACATTCTCTGGCAAAAAAAAGTATGTTTTTTTCTTTAAAAAGACCATTGCTTTGCATTTTTTGCAAACGTCATGATGGTCACACCTTCCCAACTCCTAATTTCAATACCGATCCAGAATGGAACATAAACAGCTATTCACCAGGTTTCTGTTGACTTACCTCATTAATCACATTATTTATTTATGTTTTCGTCCCAAATACACTGTAAATTTTAATTGCTTTTAGGCACTAGCAAGAGGAGAGCAACCAGAAGATTTCCAGAGTCAAGAAGAGTAGGTGTGAAAGGAGGGCAATACAGTGTTTTATCAGGTAACTAGGGTTCAGACTAAGTGTATTTGCAGGTTTTTTTCTTGTTCACGAGGCTTGGAGAGGCTTCGATGTGGAGTGGAAGACAGCGACCCTGTCTGCACCTCCACATACATCACTCGCTCTGTCTTTCCTAGAATAGTAGATTTGCACCCTTTGCTTCTTATTGCAGTGCTAACAGTAATCCCAAGAGCGGTCTGAGATCCTGTGTGTCCCATTAGGAGATTTCATTATATGGTTTACAGATAAATTTCCGCAGAATGATAAAGCACAAACGCTTTATAAATACGACCCAATCTGTCAAGGTAGACTGGACCATTGACAAACACTTCAAATCATTAACAATACACCTTAATGAAATGAAATGTGGCTTTTGCAAAGCGCAAACTGTCGCTCCCAAAGGAGCCGCTTGGCGCTACCAGGTAACGTACTTCAGCAGAAAAGGATTAGGATCTAGATGAGTGCGAAACAAGATTCATCAGATGTTCCATAGATCCATGTCTTTAGGGCCTTCCTGAACTGTTCTTCAGATTCCATTGATCTTAATTTGCTTGGCATGGAATTCCAAGACTTTGACCCTAATACAGTCGCCGGCTTCCCTCCCCTAGTTTTGAGTTTGAAGTCTGGTACTTTGAGGAGGTTTGAGGAAGTGGATCTAAGTGTCCTCCTTGTCGTGTATGGCATAAATCTTGTGGAGAGATATACTGGCCCTAATCGGCGCATTGCTCTAAAGGCCGTGAGGAGAAGTTTGAACAAAATGATTTTGTGAAGCGGGAGCCAGTGCAGAGTTTTCAGGGCTGCTGAGGCTGACGCCCTACGGGGAGCTTTAAGACCAATCTAGCTGCTGCATGTTGCACCACCTGTAGTTTCTTCAGGGTAGATTTATTAACCCCTACCAGGAGGCTATTGCAGTAATCTAGACGCAAATGTATTAACGCCACTGCCACAGTTTTCCTTTCAGCAAGTGGGAGCAGGTCAAAGAATTTTCTCAGAGTCTTGGGGTCATATCAACAACAACCGGCGATAATTATCGCTGAGATAGCGTGCTATTAGCAACGCTTATCTCATCAGCGATAAAAATCCTAGCGCTAACTGGCTAACGTGAGATTATCGCTGGAAACCCAGCGATAATCTCACGTTAGCTAGTTGATAGGGACTCACAAACTTAGCCATGATATCCACCTTCCATAGGATATCATGACTGAGTCAGTTCTGAAGCAGGAGTAAGGAAAGTAGCGATAACAGGGGTTATTGCTACTTTTCCTGACGCTATGCTTCATAGCGTTATGCTTGCTGATAGGAGAAATGTCGCTTAGCGACATTTCTCCTGTCATGCCAGGTCAGGAACACCCACTTTGCATCTCATTAGAGATGCAAAGCTGGGTGTTAGGAATCCTGATGCTAAAGCAAGGTTTCACGCGTTAGCGTGACCTAGCTGATTAGGCGATAAAATTATCGCCGCTTTTTGGCTGAAAACGGCCGCAAAAGCGGCGATAATTTTTTATCGCCTGCTTGTTGATATGCCCCCTAATTAGGCCGAAGCATCTACCCGCCACATTGAGTACGTGGAGTGTGAAAGAGAGGGAGGAATCGAACCATACCCCCAGATCTTTTGCCACTTCTACGGTGGATGGAGGGGCTGCTGCTTCTATCGGCCACCAATCCTGGGGTTGAAAGGGATTATTTTTCCCTATCAATAGGATTTCAGTCTTATCCGTATTACAACGGAGGTGGTTGCTTTTCATCCATTTGATGACCGCGGTGAGACAAGATTTAAAATTTTCCTCCACTTCCATAGAGTTTTTTTCAAGAGACAGGATTAGCTGAGTGTCATCAGCATAAGATGTTGTTTCGATCCCGTAAGCCACAATGAGGGAAATAAGTGGAGCCATATAAAAGTTAAAGAGAAGTGGGCTAAGTGATGCACCCTGTGGGACACCCGTTGTGATGGTACGTTCTGAGGAGAAAATGGTGCCCAGGGAGATAGCTTGTCTCCGGTTCAACAGGAAGGATGTGATCCATGCCAGTGCCATATTGGAAATGCCGCAGGATTTTAGTCTGGCTAGTAAGATGTTATGAGAGATGGTATCAAACATGGCAGACAGATCCAAAAGGATCAACACTGCCTTCTTGCCGCTGTCTGTAATAAATTTCAGGGTGTCCGATGTTTCCAGTAGCGCAGATTCAGTAGAATGTTTAGGGCGAAAGCCAGATTGACGAGGATGGAAGATCTGGACTGCTTCAGAAAAACTGGAAAGTTCCTTATGGACCATTCTCTCAGTAATCTTATCTAAAACCGGTAGAAGGGATATAGGCCTGTAATTGGAAAGATTAGAAGAATCGATATTTTGTTTTTTCTTTAATGACTTTATTATAGCAAATTTCCATGTATCCGGCACTATGACGGAGGATAGGGAGGAATTCACAATGTCATTGACCACAGGGTTCACTATGTCAATTATCTGATGTAACATCGTTGGGGGGCAGGAATCCAATGGTGAACCTGACTTACATGCCAGGACGGCTTCATATGTCAGGCTAAGGTGACAGTTTGAAAAGCATGAAGGACCGGCTTGTCCTGCCTATGATCTTGATCATGTTCGTTGGTAAGTTCCGGTACGCTTAAGGTTTCAAAGTCCTTTTGTATGTTCTTGATCCAGTCTTCAAAGTTTGTTGCAATATCATTGCAAAGCATTTGAGAGGGAGGGATTTCTGAATGTAGTGCTTTAGGGTCAATAAAAGATTTTACAATTTCAAAAATCTCTTTTTGGTTTTGCTTTGCCATGGCTATTCTGTTACCAAAATACTCTTTTTTAGCTGATTTAATAGTCAGATGATATTGTCTCCTATAGTTTTTGAAAATATGTAACTTGGCTAGTTCATATCCCCTTCTTCATCTTTGTTCTAGTTGTTTACAGTGCAGATGTTGCTGTGCTAGCTCTTTCGTAAACCATGGATCGTTATGTGATTTCCAATTAGCATTAATAATTTTCCCTATGTGTTTACTGCTTAGGAGGTTGAGACAGGGTAGGCGAGTGAATACCTCTTTATTGACCACAAGGCCATTGGTCATCCACCTCAGCAAGAGAAGCCTAAGTCATGTCTCATACAAATCATCTCATGGTATACAGTCTAGAAAGGCAAGCCTCATCAGTGGTTTCAATAATGTACAGGATCCGTCCAAATGTAAATTGGATCAATAATGAAATGGGATCAAACAAAGTCTCATTGATAGGATCAATAATGGAATGGGATCCTTCCAAATGTCATCAATTGGATCAATAATGAAATGGGATCTGCAAAGTCTCATTGATAAGATCAATAATGGAATGCGATCCTTCCAAATGTCATCAATTGGATCAATAATGAAATTGGATCTGCAAAGTCTCATTGATAGGATCAATAATGGAAATAGGATCCAACCGAGTCTCATCAATTAAATCAATAGTGGAATGGGATCTGACCAGATCAATTTAGAAATGAGATTTAACTAAGTTTCATTGAATCCGGTCGGCTTTGGAAAATGGCTCCCCAATTTACCTGTGGACAATCCAAAAAAACAAGCAAAAATGGGTATGCAGTTCCTAAGGGGGTTGGAGACGTATAGGCATGAGGCGGGATACAATGGTGGCTAACGAGAGGAAGGATGGGGAATCCTTCCTTTTGGAATGAAGGCCCTCACACACCCAGCCCGCTGGGTGTCATGCCGCATCATTGGGCATGCTCCTTGTCGGGTCGACACTGCAATACCCGACAGGCACCCTATGGAGGGGCTCTTTGGAGGAGATCTTTTATTCCTTGCCGTATGGTTCAGTACGTGTAAGGGGCCCTAATAAGTGTAGAAGTGCAGAAGTGTGGGTTCTAGTGGACCTTGTGAGTTAACAAAGGAGAAATGGGAGGATCAGGGAGACCAATTTTAATGGTCCTGTCTCCCACCCTGATTAAAATTAGTGTGGTGACTATCTTCAGTGATGTTGCAGAGAGTTGCGCTTAAATTACTATGGTCGACATGTTTCTTGCCTAATTAGTCAGTAGGATCTGGCGGCAATTCTTCAGGACCTAAATAAAATGATGTATCTACACTCTAATCAGTGGTGTATTAACCTAGCTTTACCAGCTTGTTGCACCAGTAGGGTGTGGTATCCGTAGGTGCAGTAGGCAATCTATAATAGAAAATGAAGACAGTCATATCGGTCATGACATTATAGTAGGAACACGCCACCAACAATCCTATATAACACCCCTGTGCGTCTTAGCATTATATATATTGACTCAAGCACTAATAGTGCAGTTATAAAAAGTACGTTGAACTTAATTAAAAAGTACTGTGGCAGCAGTACGATGAGAACCAATAACTCACCTAATGGTACCAGGGAGTGATGTCAAAGTCCAGTCCCTCGAGCGGTTTGCCTTTTACAAGCAAAGCATTATCTAGACGAACTATGGGGAAAGAGAGCAGAGGTCCCAGATACTCACGTTAGTCTCGCGCCCACTCGCCGGAGGACCTACCCTGCGGTGCCGGATCCAGGAGGTAACTGTAGACCCGGTTCAGGCTGTAAATGTACCAACAGAAATGGTGCGCATTGTAATGCGTCTCCGTGAGTGGTGCAACGCTAGGCTAAGTCCCACCTACTGACCTGTGGAGCTAAAGCGGCTACCATCTTGGTGTTAATACTATGGGAAGATGGGGCGCCATGATATAGTGTGTCAAAAGGATGCGGTTTATTATAAACAAGTGTTGTATTGGTTATACTAAAAATCCAATCCAAAAAAACCAGCAGCAATGGAAACTTGCTTTGCTGGATTCTAGTAGAAAGTGCATTGAGCCTGTCGTCGCTGATGTGAAAGGAATTTAGCTGAGATTGCATTGTGAGAGGGAGAAGAAATACCAAAGGGATCTTGCCTCGATAATGAGCAATCCAAAATTCATATGTAACCAAATAGTTTATAACAACAATTAATCAATAAATCCAATATTGCTCGCTAAATGACAATGAACTTTATTTCCAATAATTGCAGTTCTTTTACAAGCCCACACGATCTGTTGAGAATTTGTTAGATGATAATCCATTGAGTGTCCTTGTTGATTATGAACGCTGAGTGCCATCAAAAAGGTATGTTGTAAAAAAAGGTGATATCATGCAGCCATTGTGACCCAAGCAAAATGCCAGTGGTCTTGTAGAGTAACCTCATGTAGCAATACATCCATAATAGTGCTGTATTGTGCAAGTGATCTTGGCAAAAATCACCTGAGAGCAACGAAAGAATGATCATGTGAGAGCGCAGGAAGCAAAGCGTCGGGAGGAAAGAGAACAGACGGAGAAACAAGAGAAAGAACATAGGTTACAAGTCTCGGGTCAATATGCTGTTCGTCAGCCACTCTATCCTGTCCTTAATAATCATGACGATGATTTTTATTTATTAGATCGTTCTCCGCCTCCTTATGTCGGCGCGTCTGCCCCGAGGCCACAAGATTCTGGATCGGGTTCGAGTAAGGTAGACACGCGGTCCATGTTATCGGCTGAGCGAATGGGTGAGCTTCGGCAGGCTTCTTATCGTGCATGTAAGGGCAAGTTATCCCTTGATGAACTGTTGGCTTCTTGGGAGTCGTGGCAGGATAGAGAAAGGTTGTATTTCTTGGGACACTTTTCTGATGAAGTGATTGGTGCCTTTCGGAAATATTCCAGTGTCTTTGAACCTGACGATGTGGTATTGGATGCTAAAGCATTGCGTAATGGTGTTTTCTCTCCCTCTAAGGCGCCTGAGGCGGTTCGGAGACTGTTTGCGTTGCGGGATGCGGCAGCAGACCTTAAAGAGAAAGCGCGCCAACATCTTGAGGAGGAAAAGCGGTCGGATTCGCGTACTGGAGGCGGCCATTCATCCACCTCTCAATCAGATAAGAGCGATCCAGTGCATGCTAAACCAATGCGTGAGGCGGCGCCTTTGTATGTTCCTCCTAAAGGAGCGGGGACTAGCTCGGATATTACCTCCGCCGATGCTAAGGGATATTTTGTGTATAATTGGGTTTATACTCCCTGGCACAGGGCTGACGTCATGGCATTAAAGAATGCGTTGCCTGATCCCCGCAAGAATCCAGCGGCCTTTTACGAAGAAGTCGAGGGGGCCTTGAATTCTTGTACTATGACCTTAGCAGATATAGATTTGTTCTTTGGGCTTATTCTACCACCAGATATGTGGCGATCTGTGCGGAAGGTGGACGATGTTGCCGCTTTTAAGGCTCGGTGGGCTGAGCTTGAGGATGAGGATAGGGAGAGAAAGCCCGCGCAGAAACCACCTCAGATTATCTTAGATCTCCCTGCTGCTATTCTGGCTAAGTTGAAGACAATTATTCCCCCTAAAAAGATCGATTGGAACATGCTAGCCTCGTGTAAGCAGAAAGCCGATGAATCAGTTGCAGATTTCTTTACGCGCTTTGAGGAGACGTTCCATGATTTTAGTGGTCAGTCTCTTACGGATGATACGGGTCGGCACCTTTTTGCTGACAAATATGTGGCAAATCTATTACCGGCTATTGCAGCTCGCCTCAAAGCAAGTGAAAGTTCTTGGTCCACTACGACCCCGACAGCCCTCCTGACTATAGCTCAGTACTATGAGCGCCAGGAGCTAGAAGCGAAGGGGCAGGAGGAAAAGAAATCGAAGGATTTAAAAACGAAGGTGATGTTAGCACAGGTATATGGTCCGCCCCGACGGGGTGTAAATAGAGGTAGGGGAGGATTTTATGGTCCTCCCTCGGGCCGATTTGATCTGAATAGGAATCAATGCGCGTATTGTAAGCAATCGGGGCACTGGGCCAGAGAATGCCCAGCGTTGCATGCTTCACGGCAGGGACACAGTCAGGGACACACTCAGGGTGGCCCGAGGGGTAGAGGGGGTTTCTCGAATTTTAGAGGGAATTCTAATGATCACGCTCGTTTTGACCTTGCTGGGCAGCAACGAGATAGGTCTAATGTTTTTGATCGACAAAATCAGTATCAAGTGTCGGGGATTGACCGGTCTGGGTATCATGATTCTCAGCATGCATAGGAATGCGTTGGATGGGGGTTAGAATCAGTTGAGGTGCCAGTTGATCAGAGGGGTCCTTACGTATCAGCTGAGGTTTTGGGCTCCACTGATCAGTTTCTAGTGGACACAGGAGCGACTCGTAGTGCGCTGTCTAAACAATTGGTTCCGAGGGCTCCCCCATCTGGCTTAATGGTTACATCGGTAGGGTTTGATGGAACACTCTCCCGAAGCCCTCTTTCGCAGCCCCTTACATTTCGGGTTGATTCCTTTTCTGCACCCTGTCCATTTTTGTTAGCTCCGAACACGCCGGATAATATTCTGGGCCTTGACATGCTGAAGCACTTCAGAGCTACGATCCGGTGTTCCCCTGCTGGAGTGCGGGTGATATTGAATGACAATTACCCTCTGTCTGAACGGATGTGTGTGGCTACAGAAGATGCTGTGTTAGCTGCCCTCCCCCGTGCTCTGTGGGCTACCTCGGATACTGATGTGGGACAGATGGTGATTCCGCCTGTTCACATTAGTGTCCAGGAGGGGGCGGTGTTACCACGCCTTCCCCAGTATCGTATTTCGCAGGAGGGGGAAGAGGCTCTTATACAGATTGTGCAGGATTTGATTAAGGTGGGAGTGGTGGAAGAAGTTCCCTATAATGTTTGTAATAGCCCGATTCTACCCATTCTGAAAAAGGATACGGATGCCAAAGTCTATCGGTTTATTATTGACTTGAGAGAAGTAAACAAGATCGTGATACCTCAGTACCCAGTGGTTTCGGATATCACGACGTTGCTTACTTTGGTCCCGCCTACGGCGACCACGTTTTCAGTTATTGATTTGAAAAATGCCTTCTTTTCAATTCCCATTCATCCCGATAGTCGACACCTTTTTGGTTTCACTCTCAATAATAGGTCTTACCGATTTTGTAGAATTCCCCAGGGCTATACGGAAAGCCCTAGCATCTACAGTCAAGCCTTGAAAAGACAATTGGACTCCTTTGTTCTGCCCGAGGGTGTCGCCCTCATTCAATATGTCGATGATATCTTGCTGGCGGCTGACACCCCGGAGTTGTGTGAAACGAGTACGTTGTCTTTGCTTTCCTTTTTGGCTTCCCACAATCACAAAGTCTCTCGGAAGAAGTTGCAATTCTGTAGACCAAAGGTGACTTATTTAGGTCACCTTTTGTCTAAGGAGGGGCGTGCACTCACACCAGATCGTGTCCAAGTAATCTTGGACACACCGACGCCGTCCACGCAGAAGGACGTGCGTGAATTTTTGGGTCTTGTTTCTTTTTGTAGGCAGTGGATATTAGGGTTTTCGCACATAGCCAAGCCATTATTAGCCCTTTTGACAAAAGACACACCTATCCCGCTTCCTTGGACGAATGAGTGTGACACTGCCTTTCAGAAACTGCGACAGGCCCTCTGTTCAGCACCAGTATTAGGGACTCCTGATTATACCAAGCCCTTTTCGCTGTATGTGCATGAGAAAGATGGATGTGCATTATCAGTTTTAGTGCAGATGCACGGCGATAGGCAGCGCCCTTGTGCATATTTTTCGGCTGTACTTGATCCTGTTGCCCGAGCATTGCCTGGTTGTTTTCGCTCGGTTGCGGCGACAGCTGTGTCAATACGCCAGAGCGAGGGAATTGTGTTATCTCATAAGCTGTTGGTATTAGTTCCCCATGCTGTTGATGCCCTGCTTAATCAGACAAAGACGCAGCATTTGACCAGTGCCCGTTTAACGGGATATGAGCTGACGCTTTTGGCTCCTCATATCACGTTGAAGAGGTGCGTGACGTTAAATCCTGCCACATTGTTGCCATACCCCGAGACTCGGTCTGAGGCACGAGAAGCACATGATTGTATCCTTGTGACCGAGGAACAAACAAAGGGTCGTATTGATCTCCAGGATACGCCCTTTTCAGATGTAGATGGAGAACTGTGGGTGGATGGGTCATGCCTGAAGCTACCAGATGGTACGACTTCGGCTGCGTATGCGATTACCACATTGCAAACAATAGTGGAGACAGCACGCATACCACAGAAATCAGCTCAAGCAGCGGAACTGATAGCATTAACACGAGCATGTGAGCTCAGTACAGGATTGTGTGTGAATGTTTATACAGATAGCCGCTATGCCTTCGGAGTAGCGCACGATTTCGGCCTGCTCTGGAAGGAAAGAGGGTTCTTAACGTCGCATGGAGTACAAATAATGCATGGGGAGTTAGTTCATAATCTTTTAACTGCATTGACATATCCGAAGAAAATTGCTATCATTAAATGTAGCGCTCATAGGAAAGTAGTCGATAAAGTTGGAGAAGGGAATGCATTAGCAGACCGGGTGGCGCGGGAGACTGCGATGCAGCCCGGTGCTACTGCCATGTATGTAGTGAAGTCACAAGCAGAAAGATGGCATGATGCGAAGGAAGAAGTGCGAGAAATGCAGAGGACCGCTTCTGACAAAGAACGGGAGCAATGGTCCAGTGAGGGAGAATTGGATGATGAGGGTTGCTGGAGAAATAAGCAGATGGATCGATGGAAATTACCCACAGCTTTTGTACAACCTATGGTTCAGATGGCACATGGGCTAGCACATGTTGGAGCTTCCGCAATTGTAAAATTGCTTACCCAAGTCTGGGAGCATCCAGAGATTGCTAGCACGGCAAAGAGGGTGGTACAGACCTGTATGATCTGCCTGAGGTACAACCCAGGAAAGGGGACTCGGACCCCAGCAGGAGGGTTCGTAACGCCTACTGCACCCTTTGAGGTTTTACAGATGGATTACATTCAGCTCGAGCGTTGTAACAATTTGAAGTATGTTCTAGTAGTGGTGTGTGCCTTTAGCAAATGGGTTGAGGCCTACCCTACGAAAGACAATACTGCAATGACTACCGCTAAGATGCTGTTGAAGGAGTTCTTCCCTCGATATGGCGTTTGTAGACTTCTGTGGAGTAATAACGGGCCCCACTTTATAGCGGACGTTATAAAGTATGTTCTGAAGGGTCTAGGCATCACCCAGAAGTTCCATGCAGTATTCCACCCTCAATCTGCAGGACTAGTCGAGAAGTATAATGGTACACTGAAGCTCAAGATTGCTAAAATTCAAGCTTCAACGTCTTTGACTTGGCCAGACGCTTTACCGCTGGCATTGTTGTCAATTAGGTCGGTACCGCACTCTCGAATCGGTCTTACACCGTATGAGATTGTTTTCGGACGTCCAATGAATATTTGGGGTCCACCAAAACCTAAGACTGTGTATGATGTACCTTGTGTAATGATGAATGATTATCTGGCACAGTTAACGGATAACTTGGTTTCCATTCATCAACAGGTCCGGGAGGCGCTCCCTGATCGGTCCACCGGCGAAGGACATAGTCTCCGGCCTGGAGACTATGTCATGCTGAAAATCTTCGACAGAACGAACAGCCTGGAGCCGAGATGGGTGGGCCCTGAGCAAGTCTTGCTGGCAACAAGGACGGCTGTGCGAGTTTCCAACAGAAAGAATTGGATCCATTCCCTGCACTGCCGCAAAGTACCGCCCGGATTGGTGGAGCCCGCTGTACTGACCGATCAACGAGAGATTCTGACCACGGAAAAAGGCCGTGCTGTGGAATCGAACGACGCTGAGGAGCTCTTTCCGGACCACGCGACCCCTGGAGGAAGGCGATATCATCTGAGGCCAAGAAAGTGAATCCTTCAGTATCGGGACATGTTGTCAGAACGGCCCTTGGGTTAGTGAAACGGAGAGCCAGTGAGGCAAGGGGGGGGGCATCAGCCTTGCATTAGTGTAGTGACACCCGTCTTGGCCCGTTGGTGAAGAAACCGACCGCTGCCCAAGGGGAAGAGTTCTGACAAACCTTTAGTTTCAGGAAGATATTGATTTTCTATTTTGACATGGAGAAGAAGAAGATCCTTTGTGCAACAGGTTTTATGCTCACAGTAACTATTGTTGGGATAACTACATGGTTTGTGGAGAACGTGACTCCTGCCCGAGAGTTGCTTGTGTTGACCACTCCAGTGCCTGCGGAGCACTATTTCTATACCCTTCCGTATCAAGAATTGAAGCATCGCCAGTCCTATTTGAATAACACTTTCATTCAGATGTTACATCATACCCATGTTGCCACCAATGCTACGAACTGTTCGATATGTGGTATGATGCCAGCTCATCAGAAGAAGGGAGGAACGCCATTCATACCTCTTCCTTTCTCTCATAATGGCTCTTGTAGAGCATGGTATACTTTGCTTTTTGCCACTCGGAAACCCACAGTGGGACGATTACTCTTCAGACTCAATAAAGAATGTCATCAGGATAAAGATGGATATCCGCAAGCGAATGGGACAATTTGGGAATGGGAAGAGTATCGACCAGACAATGAATCGATTCCATATGTTTTTACGAACACCAGAGACACTGTGGGAAAAGATAAATTTGTGATTCAAGTGGCACAAGCTCAAGCGGACCTGTGTGTCCAAAGTGTGGGTTATATTCCCGTCGGTGTTAGCGATTGAATTACCATATTAAACATCGATGGATTGAATAACAGTACTTTCTTAGCATCCCATAATACGTATTTTGTGTGTGGAACTAAGGGTTATTATCGTTTGCCAGCCGGTTGGTCTGGAGTATGTTATGTATCATTTTTGTTACCTCCTGTATTTCTGGCACCTGCATCCTATCATAAGGATTTAAAGTTGTTAAATAATGTGACTGTAAATAGGTATAAACGTACTTTATCAATTAATGATGTGGATCAGACTGACACCAGTTTACAGCAGTATATCGACTTCAATCTAGGATTGTTTTTCTTCGTTGGAGCTGCCCTAAATAGTAGGAAAGTTCGAAGATTAACACGAGTGGTAGAGGCTGTGACAAACCAAACCGCTGCTGCCCTTGGGAATCTTACGGAAGAATTACAGATTACCAGAATTGTTGCATTGCAGAATCGTATGGTGTTAGATGTTATGTTAGCTGATCGAGGTGGAGCTTGTAAAATTATCGGAAGCAGTTGCTGTGTGTTTATTCCTGACCACACACCTTCAGTCTATAATGCAATTAACAGGTTGCATAAAATTGCAGCTGAAATCCATACAGAAAATGGCACTTGGTCCTTTTCTGGATGGTTTTGGGCATTGATCACTGCTTGGGGTTGGAAGGTTTTGACTGGCCTCTGCATAATTATAGCAGTTCTGTTCTCTTGCTGTATCTGTGTTCAATGTGGTCCCTTGCTCTGTTCTGTATGTGTATCATTTTGTGTCCCCGATAAGAAAGCTATTGCCAATGTCACTTATCAGAAACGTTTAGCTAAGGAAGTAGAAGAAATGATGATAATCGATATATATGATGATTATTCTAACAAGCCGGATGTCTTCAGTAAATGCTGAAAGGGTCGTCTGTTGTAAATTGCAACTTTGATGTGTTAAGCATTTACTAAAGACATGAATTCTCCTCCCTTGCACATGTTCCTTTTGTTATGTTGACTGAAGTCTGGACTCCATTTTGTATTGTCATGTCTCCACGTGCTCAGCACGAGAAGAGTCTTATCTTTGTGTTAGTTGCTCTTGTAATCTGCCTAGTAACAGTCTATAAATAGTTCCTTTTTCCGCCTGGCGCATGCCCAGACTTGACCACATCTGTTATCAGTTAGTCCTTGCTTGACCATGTTTTCGCGGGCTTAAGGAGTATGTCAGCTCCGCCCACATATCGATCTAGTATTGCAAATGTCCATAAAAGGTAACATTCCTCGTCTCATGTTGTACCCTCCCACTTATGAGCCCCTCTGTTGTGTATAAAAGGGGACCGTGTATGCAAGTTCTTTGTGCTACTCTATGCAATACTGAAGGGTATTGTATGGATTGTAGGACCACCCTTAAGGGTTAATAAACCTTGTCTTTGTACTTTGCAGTTTCCGTGCCAACTTCCTTATAGATTCCATTACAGGAGAGCGAACCCTTGTGTCCTGCGGGCCTAGCTGGGGCCTGTATTCATCAAAGGCAGGCCGTGGGGTCCATACTGGTGGTTCAAGATACACCATTCCTTCTGGATTTTTGGCATTCTGAGCAGGTGGTGACATCTTTGGTTTTGTAATGCCCAATCCAAGATGGCGCTTTCCCTAATACTTTCTATGGGCAAATCACCAATCCACAATGTCAGCCATTTGCTTACTGTGGTGTGTTTCTTTTTCCTGGTCATTTTCACAGTATATAAGCCAGTAAGACCATGTCAGGAATGCATCGCAAATGTCCTCGTTCTTTGTTCACACTCCCAGTTTATTTCCTTGAGATTCTAATTAGTTTTTGCTTGTGTCCATGTTCCAGGTTGGTCTTCTCAGTGTCTCAAGCCCTTCTGGATTCTTCTTGGAGGTTTTTGCACCTTTGGAATTTCCTCCTCCAGAAGTGGTTCTTTTTCCTAGTGATCAGCTAGCTTGGGAGTACCCCCTGTTTGCAGGGTGGCTTCAAGAAGGGATCACCCTTTCTTCAATTCCAAGGTCTCCAGGACCCGAAGTCAACCATCACGCCCGCCCGTTTAAATTTGCTACTTAGAACCCAGAAGTTTTAATAAATTCACAAGCTGTGCAATTTGAAAAGTTTCCAAAGTTTGTCAATTTAAAAGAAAACACATTTTTCCAATAAAAGTGGGAGATTGCAAGATTTTCTTTGGCAAAACATACTTTTGCAGAAATATCTTTCAAGCGAACAAATGTGTGCAACCTTCTCAATAAGTCACGAAAGTTGCACTTGGCGGTGGAGATTTGTTAACAACGCATTACATTGTAAACACAGAATTCATGAAATAATTCCGACTCCGCCACGTAGCAGAGTTAGCTATTGCAAGTGCAACCACAACCCTTTGATTAAACAACTTTACCTTTACATGCTAAAAAGCATATAACCAATACACAAAAATGAACTCAACTAAATTTTCAGGCAATGAGAGAGGTGATGATTTTGGGGTCACCCCTAACCTAGGGGGAGAGTAAGCAGATGCCTTAAACACAAAGCTCAAATCATGCTGAACGATTTGGTGGTGGTCCCATCCACCTAGGACCACCCCAAGCAAAGGTATGGGCAAAAATTCAATGCCAACCAAAGGCCCAGCAAAGCATTATGGGGCGAGATTCTAGAGTGCAGTGAATATTATAGTATTAGCTCTCAGCTGAGCCCGAGAGCCTGCCCCTTGAGGAATGTTTTGATATTGGATACTATAATATTCACTGCACTCTAGAATATCGTCCCATAATGCTTTGCAGGGCCTTTGGTCGGTATTGTATTTTTGCCCATAACTGTGCTTGGGGTGGTCCTAGGAGGATTGGACCACCACCGAATCGTTCAGCATGATGTGCTCTTTGTGTTCAAAGCATCTGCTTGGTTCTCTCCCTCAGTTAGGGAGGACCCCAAAATCATTACGTCTCTCACTGCGTGCTATATTTTCATTTTCCCTTTTGTGAGATGACTATATGCATTTATGCATGTAGAGATAGAGTTACTTGTTGTTTTATCAAGGGTTTGTGAGGTTTCTTTTATATTAATGGGGATGAGACGGAACAGAGTTGTTGAGCAGAGTAGTTGAGCAAAGTTTTTGTTCAATACCGCAGAATTTTGTGTAGTGGTACTCCGCCAACTACATCCACCCTTAGTTTTGGAGACAAAAATCAAGAAAGTTTGCAGAGACAAGCCTTCACAACTACACCAGCTCGTAGTTTAGATCTTAAAGCACATGCATCAGGTTGAACCCCAGAAAGAGAGAGAGGCAGCAAAGCAAGCTAGACCGAGTGAAAAAGGGGTGCTCTTTTGCCCTACTAAGACAAACGTGAAAAGGGCTGCAGCATCCTCGCATCCTCTGGATGCATTTATGGGAAGCTGCTCCTTTGAAGATTTAAATGTAATAATTTGAAAACCGTATCCAGCTGCTGCATGTGATCCTTGGAGGGTTGGAGGCACCTGACGCCGTGTGATAAAGAGGATTAATCTCCCATGGCTACTGTCTCTGCGCTCTCAAAAGTGGCCAATGGAAAGGGCTGGAGATGCTCTGCTGAGGTTTGCCGAATTAATTACCCTTCAGATTTGCAGGACTTACGAGAATCTTCAAGAGACATTGTAAGCGGATGAAAGACTCAGAAGAAAATAAGGTTTACAGAGCAAATATTTATTTAGTAGATAGAGGGCATTTTAGGACATCTTTCTCAGACTGTACTGGTTGTAAGGTGCATGACTCATGGAGCAGGCCTTTAACGACCAATATAGCCCTGGGAGGCAGGCATTAATCCCATAATAAGACATATCATAAAGCAGCCTGGTAATGAAGAAAAATGCTCTTCTGAAATGCAGATGAAAGTGCATTACTACTAGCAGTCAACTGCGAGATAGAATAAAACACACGTAGGTGATGACGGAGGTGGGCAGTTGAGACCTTTAGGTTCAATGGCATCATATCCTTGAATGACCAAAATTGGAAAAAATGAAATTGACTTCCCTAATTTTGTGCCTAGACTCAAGGGAACTTGAGCTAGTTTATTTATCACTTTAAAATAATCCGCCTGCTCTCAGGCTCAGTGTAGATGATAGACTGAATGACACATTCAGGGCCTTTTTGCATCTAGAGAATGGCAGGCTTGGTCATTGGTGACAAAAATTAATAGTGCACAACCTTTCCACGTCCAGAGCCCATGTGCGCCTTGGTGTAGGCTCTTGGTAGCTTAAAAACCTGTCAGCTAACTGCTTTCATGATTCATGAGCTCTCAGCCACAAGTAACAATTCGTGGGGTGCTGTCACCTGATCTTTATCATTTTGATTTTTTGAAAGATCTTTGTTGCTATTCTGCAAACTTAGAGGTAGACAAGCTGGGTCTGGTGGCTCAGTAGACTAATGTGTCGCTGCAGGGGCCTGTGTTCGACCTCATGGCCATAGATTCAAATCCCGGCGGGTCTACTCAGCCTTTCATCTATCTGAAGGCGATAATATGAATCTCATTGAGTCAGGTAGCAATAAACATCTCTCATTCAGCACAAAGATACCTACGGGTGAACGTGCACTTTACAAATACACGTTATGGAGGTGGTCAAGCCACTGACAGCTCGAGCCAGTCAGGAGCCAAATGCCTGCCCAGCCGCGGTCCGTGGAGGGAGTTCCGTGGGGCGGAAAGGCGGGGCAGGGTGGGGGGTACTAAACACCGGAATATGGATAATTGGAGGTAAGTAAACAATTAAATAAATAAATCGAATTTCGTAGCGTGTGCTGCATCACAAAATGCGATGCAGCGCACGCTATGAAATTTGTTTTAATTGTTTACTGACCTCCAATTATCCATATTCCGGTGTTTAGTACCCCCCACCCTGCTCCTCCCCTGCCCCGCCTTTCCGCCCCACGGAACTCCCTCCACGGTCCGCGGCTGTGCCTGCCTCTGGCTTAGCTCAAGGTCCTCTTGGAACTACGAGTGAGCCGAGTCTCCAAATGGATTCTGCTTGCCCTGCCTCCCACCCTCTGCCTCAATGTTCAAACCTGCCTTTCCTATCCTCTTCCCTGCCGCCTTGCTGCAGAGAGAGGGTCTGCCTCACCCACGCCGAAGTGGCGAATTAAAATGCATAAAGCTTTCACAGTACAGGCACTGTCATGAAAGACTAATGGCATTAATCCTGGCTTCCTCACCTAAGTTGAACAAACTCTGTCATCCTAGGCAATGATTTATTTTACTGCGCCTCCTTTTATTTCATCAGTGCACTTGATAGCACCTTGAACTATATCTGTTCAGTTTATGTGCTGTAGTCTATCTTCTCTTGTACATGAGATACATATAGGAGACAAACGGCACTTGACTTGACCATTGGAGCCAGATTTATCAAGGTTTTGTGTCACACTTGCGCCATACAAGGCGGAACAAGGCTGGCAAAAAACCTAAGTGGGATTTATCAAGCCACGCAAGGCCACCTTGTGTGGCCAGCATGGCATGTAGAAAGAGGGAAAGGCCCCTTAGGATTGTTTTTGAGCAGGATGATGTGCCTTATTGCACAAAAACAATCTTGCCTACAATGCAGGCACACTTGCACCACATCGCAAGGATGCCTGCGAGCACGCTTTAGCAAAATGTCCTATCCTACCACATTTTATACATTCTTTTCCTATGGCAGGACACAACTTAAAAGACGCAACATGACTAGTTCTTCCACATCTAAAACATACGACATTTCTGATGTCCTTAACTCCTGGTTGATGCGTCTTAGCAAAAGAAGTCTTTTTAACAACACAAACTTCGTCTGTACATTTATTACTGTTCCCTTTAGAGTTAACATCATCAATAGTTTTCCTCCATTTATCAGATTGTTCAAAGGCTTTTGCAGTTGCTATAGTGTCATGTAAGTTTGGGTTGCCTAATATCCATAACGGCTCTTGTGTTTTCTTACTTCTTACGTTCACAATAATTTGATCTCTAACCATTTCGTCAGCAAGATGACCAAAATTGCAAGAGACTACTAGACTCCTAAGCCCAGTTAAAAAATCATCAAATGTTTCAAATTCCTTTTGAGCCGTAGTATAAAATTTATACCTATTGAGTGCTCTGCTAGTCGTGGGTTTAAATCTAGTTTCCATACGCATAAGTGCTTCCTCAAAAGTACTAAATTCTCTGTGTGCAACAGGTAATGTCCTAAATACAGCTTGCCCCTCTGAACCTAAACAATGTAAAAAAATACTTTTTTTTCTTTCATTACCCATTCTCTCACCATCAATTGCTTTCATGTATGTTAAAAATTCCTCTTTCCACCTACACCATGGAATAGGAGGATCACCTTTAGACTGCAAAAATGTTGAAGGTGGGTCAAATTGCATGTTGTCTAATTCCAACGTTACAGAGAACAAATACAGATAAAGTAGAAGGAGTAAATAGTAGTATATTCTTAATGAGTGGTACGTAATAAAATACTTTCAAAACTAGTATGGTCTAATAACCCCAAAGAAACTGTGTGTATTAGTGATGTGCACAATCATAAATTAAAATATTGATGTAAAATTAGTCTTGTCCAGGATGGTGAAAAGCTGTGCACATCAGCGATGTGTACTGAAACACAACATTAGTTATTAGAAATACCTCTTTGCAATTGAAAAGTAGGAGCTGTGCAGATCAGCGAAATGCACCAAAGAAGTCTTTCTTAAACGACGAGCAAGAAAATATATTTCCTTTAAGTTGTATCCAAAACGCGAAAGATTGTCTTCCTCCGTGCGTTTTTAATATCCCAATTTGTTGTGGTGCGTATCCACGGAAACGCACACCGGAGAA
Organism: Triturus cristatus; assembly: GCF_964204655.1. Taxonomy (NCBI): domain Eukaryota; kingdom Metazoa; phylum Chordata; class Amphibia; order Caudata; family Salamandridae; genus Triturus; species Triturus cristatus. The sequence continues at coordinate 69,989,602 of NC_140594.1, forward strand.
GACCACGTTTAGCGCGATCTAGCGTGATGACGAGAGACGAGTTTACTGGATATTAGTTTGTTGTGGTGCGTATCCACGGAAACGCACCCGGACCAATGAAGTTCCTTACAACGCGATCTAGCGTGATGACGAAGAATGCGTTCCAGGCGTCTTGACGGGGATTCAGCAACAGGACGCGAGGAACAATCACGGTGCGCGCGCTAAGCGCTTCAACTCCAACAACTCCAACAATACCTTACACAGTTATTCAAATGATGCCAATGTTGTCAAAATAGGTGAAATTGTTTAAAATTAAGTAAAAATGTTCGAGTGTCTCGTAGAGAAACGATAAAAACACGGTGGTGGAGGATATTTCCAGATCATTCACGATAAGTTTCAATTCCAGGTCCAATGAATAAATAAAATAAATCCCAAAATGTAAAGTACCGCTCCTGTGCTCAAGAAAGTAGCAGGTACGTTGTCCTTCGTCGCCAGTGTAAAGTTTCCAATCATAAGCTGAAAATCCAAGTAATTAAATAGTTCCAGTTTAATGTAGACAGAGCACAGTACTTCTACAGCAGTAGTTCAGCCAAAAAACCAAGGTAGTGACATTCCAAGTGATGTCACAGTAACTGTAAGACATGTGCCATAAATGAAAACACACAACCCAGTTAAAAGGGCAACATATAATTAAAACAGCAATAACAGGGATGTAACAAAAATATAGAGTTGACAATAGCTTTATGCTCAGACATGTGTCTTGCAGAACAAATATAGAGGCTATGATATGAAAAAACACTGCCCTCTCAGATGAGACATCTCCCTAGGAGAGGAGTTGGCCTAACGGCTAGGGTGGTTGACTTTCAATCTGGGGAACTGGGTTTGAGTCTTGGCAATGACGCTGAACATCCTGTGATTCTGGGCAAATCACTTAATCTCCCCGTGCCTAACAAAAATGAATGTGTCCTCATGTAATGCAACTGGTGCTATGTAAAGCACTCTGATACCTGATTCGGGTCAATTTTGCGCTATATAAAACTCTGTAAAAAATATATATGTGCAAAGTAGGCTGTGGATGGAAACTGTTCTCTCTACAAATGCCGCTCTTTTTAGTGATGAATGTCCATAGTAGAGTCTAAAATGGAGTATCCTCTCTGTTCAGAATTGTGTCTTGGACAACTTGTGTCCAAATTTCATACTGAGACATACTAACCTCTGTTTAATACACCTCGCAATGGCAAAACCAGTAGCTGAGAGTATAAACATGCACTTCTCTCTGTGCCAAAACCTCTCTCTTGCATCATACTTTCCTATACTACAGCATGCAACACATCACTCTTGCATGACAAGTAACCATACCTGCATAGAAAAAAGAAAATTGGCATCTCCATTGCCAAGGGTCTTTAGGATGAAAGATGTGCATAGTGCCGTTGACAGACAAATACCTGTACTAACATATTCACAGTTCCTGAACATGGAACTGCCAGTTTTATTGAATATTGCAATAGTATAATAGACTTGAAATGTATAACAAGTATTAAAGAAACTAATACAAAGTAACTTTACATCTTTTTAATTACAAGAATACAATTTATTAGCAATTCAAAACTACAACAACGACATTAACAAACTATATAAACAACAAGGAAAACAAACAACTTTAAAATACATAAAAAATGTCTGCGGCATATAAACATCCCAATTCCTCACCCCCCCAATTTTTTACTTTTATGTGCATACTTGATTTTGACCTTGGTAGCACTTCATTTACAGTTTTCTACCCGAACCCTGAAAAATTCTACACCCTCACCCAGTGCACTTTTTTATTGCAAATAAATTATAACATGCCATCAAACCTCATTTCATAAAAGTTTATAAAGTAACACATTCCTCTTGGCTCACCACAGCTTTTCACTCTATAAATAGCACTATCATCACTCAAACACTTAGCCTATGTACAATGAGGTTCATAACCACAGCACAGCTTGTATTATTACATTCTTTCTTTTATAATTTGAGAAACACTGCTTCCTTTCCTCACAAGGACAGAGTTTGTACATTTCATTTTTTTACACAATCTGCAAACTTTGCTCACATTTCTCTACGTTCTAATAACCTATTTAAACACATATACACCTCCCCAAACAACCTTTCACTTTGTAGACATGGGAAAGAATAAGTCTACAAAATTAGTATGCTTACTGACACTTCACAACAAAGCTTATGAAATATACTATTAAATACCTGCACTTGGACTTCTTTCTTAAATGCAAATGATCACAACAGTCTGTTTTAACTCCAGATAAATTAACTTCTGCTGAGCACAACTCATAGAGGCTTCTTTCTCCTCCAAAGCAGCAAGTAGTGTATTGGGACATAAGCTTCGAAATAACAGCAGGGTTCACTCTTCGTGGCTCATAGAAAAGCAGCGCACTCTTAAATATTGCTTGCACCACATAGCATTTATTTCACGGATAGTGTAGGTTAAGGCACAACGCTCCTAACCCATTTTGGTGAACGAGTCACCTTGATCACAAGTGGGCAGCTGTCTCTCCCTGACTGGTTTTAAAAAAAAAAGAATTACAAGTTATGTATGCATCAACATGGAAGAAGGGATCATGCATAGGAGGAAAGTTACTAAAATGTTGTCGCCATTTTAGAGCTCAGTCACTTCCATTATATCTATATGGGAGTTTGACACAAAATGAAATAATGTATCCAGTTTGGACAATATAATACACATAGAAAGCATAAATACATTACATATATACTTAACATAGAAACATATAGGTAGTAATGGTAAAATAAATTCATGAACAGTAGGTAGTTTTAGTTAGGACCATGTTTCCATAGGAAAATAGTTTTTTTGCTTCGCCACTAACTCTGACGCCGTTTGATGAATCTTCAAGAAAGTTTCAAAACTAGTATGACGCTAACTTTAGGAGCAGTGTTAAAAGTTTGGGGGTGATTCGTCAAGCAGGTCAAGAAAAAGGGGGGTGCCAAAATGCATTTTTTCCATGCAATTTTCCATAGGGATTATAGATACATCTACAGCCCAAACTGCTGAACGGAATTACACCAAATTTGGCAGAAAGGTAGCTGGTGGTCCAGAAAGATATCTTCTTGTAAATTGGTGTAAAAACGTTCAGTAGATTGGGAGGTATGAAAGAAATAAACAAATTTAGATATCTAGGGATGGGAAGGTTATGTGAACCCTCCCAATCTTGTGCTGAGATCTGATTGGCTGCCAACCCTTCAAGCAGGAAGGGTTGGCAGCCATCTTGGAAAAAACCTTTGTTTTAAGAAAAGGTGCCAGGGTAGGATTACCTTGACCCCTTAGCTCTGATTGTGGGGTCCCATTGGGACACAGTGAGAGCAAAACATTTTTTATTTTAAATTGCCAAAAATTGCGACAGATGCATGACTCTGGCAAGTATTTTAAAAAATAAAAAGCAAGCGTGTGCTTTTTTTAGAAAAAGCCCATGCTCGGGCCAGGTCCCGGGGGCATATGCACATATTTAAAAATAAAGGAGGAAGCACACATGGCTTATGTTTGTATTGCGGGGACCACATGGACCCTTCCAGGCCCAGGGTCCACCACCTCCCCGGGGCTTTAATCATAACAATTGTGTGAAGGGCTGTGTGGACCCTGATGCCCTGGAGACCATAACCTCCCAGGGGCTAAATTGAAAGTAATGGGGGCTTCGCAGAACCCCCAGGGACTATCCCCTTCCTGGGGCCAAAATAACATTTCAATGTGGGAGAGGGTCACGTGGCCCCCCTCCCAGACCATATATGGGCCTGAGGACCACCCCTTCCCCAGGTCAGCCAGTGAACAACAAAGGAGGGGGGCCATGCAGACCCCTCCTTAAGCCATATATGGCCCTGGGGACCTCCACCCCAAAGGCCGGCTCATGCAATGACCTGGAGTGTCCAGCCCCCGGACATAGCTGCTTGCTCCGACTTGACGGGAGCTTCGACAGCGTCTGTCAAGTCAGAGCAAACATGAATTTCACTCCAAGCAAGCCAGAACTGTGAACCCACTCCCGCTTGCTGAGAGCAGAGATTTCATCTGATTCCCTGCCTGCTGTCATGTGGGCAGGTAAACTGAATAAAGATTTGCTCTTAGACAAGAGGAATGCTGGCTCCCGCAGGAGGCGGGTAGCCCGCAGGGACTGTGGGGGCATTCAGGCTCCCCACGCAGTCCCCAACGGTGGTGACTGGATCCCCGGAGTGAGCTCCAGGGCAACCAGCATTTGAAGGGTAGGCCCTGGGGGATGGGGTCCCCAGGGCCAAAATTGGCCAGAGGTGAGGAGCCCTGCGGACTCCCTCCCCAAATGTATCATGGTGAGCCCTGGGGGATGGTATCCCTGGGGCAGAAATCGACCCAGGAAGTTTTGCCCCCCCATTAAAATTACGGTGGCCTCCCTTCTCAATTATAGAGGCAGAAAATGAAGGAAAAAAGGTCAGAGAAACTAGCAGAAAAGGAAAAACAGAAGGCAAAAAAATTTGCAGAAAAGGCAAAACAGAGCGGAAAAGAGCAAAACAGAGAGCACTCAGTTACTCACATACCCACTCACAAACCTACTATGACACTCACGCAGCCACTTCCAGACCCACTTGAGACTCACGGACCCAATCACAGATCCACTCACAGACTCGCGCACCCACTCACAGACCCACTCAGGCTAACGCTACTACTCACAGACCCACTCAGAAACTCATGAAGTCACTCACAGACCTACTCAGAAACTCATGTACTCACTCACAGACCCATTCAGAAACTCATGTACCCACTCACAGATCCACTCAGGCACCTACTGAGACACTTATTCACTCACTCACACACTCACTGCCAAAGGTTAGTGGTTACAGTTAAATTCACTTAAAAAAACAAAGGTTACAGAGAAGTTCTTGTTAGAAAACATCATTAAAAAAAACTCACAGAGAAAATAAAAGTTACAGGGACATTATCGTTAGGAAATATAATTTTAAAAACTCTTAGAAATTCACTGAAAAAAACAAAAGTTACAGGGATGTTATGGTAAGGCTCAGATTTCACTAGTACAAAACCATTGAAATTCAGCAGGTATAGCTATCTGAGCTAACTATAACTTACGCCCTCCCAATGAACTGCTTATGACCTCACATATAACATCACTCATGACATGGTCAGTGACATCACTGATGATATCACTAACGACATCTTGAATGACATCACTGATGACATCATCCTGTGAGTGTGAGAGTTTTCTAAACGTTTATGAGGGTTAAACATATATACCACAGTACTACAAAAGTTAAAATTGTATATTTTCTGCGCTACTAATTAGTGATAATAATTCTAATATATATTATGTGAGTGGATGTGTGACTGTGTGTCTGTGTGTGAGTTGGTGTCAGAATGCCTGTGTGGGTGTGTAAGTGGGTGCATGAGTACATGTATTGGTGTATAAGTAGGTGTGTGAGTAGCTGTGTGGGTGAGTGAGTGGCTATGTGAGTGACTGTATTTGTGAGTGAGTGGGTGTGTTAGTAGTTGAATAGGTGAGTAAAAGGCTGTGTGAGTGGCTGTCAGAGTGGGTATGTAATTGTCCGTATGGGTGAGTGAATGTGTGCCTGAATGACTGCCTGAGTGAGTGACTGGTTGTGTAAGTGGCTGAATGGTGGGTGAGTGGCTGTTTGAGTGGGTGTTTGGTTAAGTGAGTTGGTGTGTGAGTGGCTTTATTGTGGAATAAGTGTCTGTGTGAATAGATTCATGGGTGAGTGAGCCGATGTTTGAGTGCTTATATACATATGTGTGAATGGATATGCACATGGATGTGTGGGTATTTGAGTGAGTGTGTGAGTGCTTGTATGGGTGAGTGAGTGGCTGTGTAGCGAGGCTGAATGGGTGAGTACATGGCAGTGTGAATGGCTGTATGGGTAAGTGATTGGGGATGTGATGTCATCAGTAATGTTCTGAGATGTCTCAGTGGGGGCATCAGTGTTGTCACTGACCATGTTATGAGTGGTATAATATATGAGGTCATAAGCAGTGCATTGCGGGGGCGTAAGTTAATGTTAGCTCTGGTAACTAACTAAACCTGTTGAATTTCAATGTTTTTTTACAAGTGTAAGCTTTGTTTTTTTTCAGTGAATTTCTATGTTTTATAAAATTCTATTTCCTAACCATAGCACCCCTGTAACCTTTCATTTTATCAGTGAATTTCAACATTTTTTAAAATGTTATTTTCTAACTGTAACCTGTAACATTTGAGAGTGGGTGTGTGAGTGGCTGTATAAGTAGGTAAGTGGGTGTGAGAGTATCAGGGTGGGTGAGTGAGTTGGTGCATGAGTGTCTGATTGGATCTATGAGTGGTTGTTAATCAGAGTGGGTCTGTGAGTAGATCTGTAAGTGTCTGAGTGTGTATGGGAGTGGGAGTGTGAGTCTCTGAGTGGATCTGTGAATGAGTGATAAGTCTCCCAGTGGGTCTGTAAATGGTAACATGTGTGTCTGAGAGGATCTGTGAGTGGGTGGATGAGTGAGTGGGCCTGTGAGAGCATGTGAGAGTTTCTGAGTGGGTCTGTGAGTGGGTGTGTGAGTGTCTAAGTAGGTCTATTAGTGGGTGTGTGAGTCTATGAGTGGGTCTGTAAGTGGGTACATGAGTGTTTGAGTGGGTGTGTGAGTATCTGTGTGGGTTTGTGAGTGTATGTCTCTCAGTCGGTCTGTGAGTGGGTGAATGGGTACTTAAATGGATCTATCAGTGGCTGTGTGAGTCTCTGAGTAGGTCTATGGGTGGGTGCATGAGTGGGTTTGTGAATGGGGTGTGAGTGTATGAGTGGGTATGATGTGAGTAAAAAAGTAGGGATGCACATGGGATCAGGGCCTTCTGTCCAGCTTGCCTGCTGTCCGATACTCTCTGCTGCCTTTGGTTTTGTGCCTTCTCTGCTTGTTTTCTTCCCATTTTTCCGCCTCTTCTCTGCTCCTTCCTGCACTCTGTGTTGGCTCTTTCTGTCCATTATTTTGCCTCTTTCTGCTCATTCCTGACTAATACTTTGCCTCTTGCTGCTCATTTCTGATCTCTATTTTGCCTCTTGCTGCTAGTTTCTCAACTCTATTTTACCCCTTTCTCCTCATTTTGCCCATTCTTTTGCCTTTTTCTGCTCTCTCCTCACTTTTATTTTGCCTCTTTCTGTTTGTTTCTCAACTTTATTCTGCCTCTTTCTGCTAGTTTCTGAGCTTAGTTAGGCCTTTTTCTGCTCCTTTCTGACCTTTATTCTGCCTTTTCTGCTTGTTTCTCACCTTTATTTCGTTTCTTTCTGCTCGTTGCTGACCTTTATTTTGCCTCTTGCTGCTCATTTCTCACCTTTATTCAGCCTATTTCTGCTCCCTTCTGACCTTTACTCTGCCTCTTTCTGCTCCCTTCTGACCTTAGTTCTTCTTCTTTCTGCTCATTTCTGACTTCAATTTTGCCTATTTCTGCTCATCTCTGACCTTTATTCTGCCTCTTTCTGCCTGTTTCCTAAATTTATTCTGTCTCTTTCTGCTCAATGGAGACCTTTAATTAGCCTTTGTTTTTGACCTTTATCTTCCCTCTTTCTGCTCATTGCTGACATTTAATCTGTCTTATTCTGCTCATTTCAGACCTTTAATGTGCCTCTTTCTGCTCGTTTCTGCCCTTTATTTTGGCTCTTCCAGCTGGTTTATTCTGACCTCTATTTTGCCTCTTTCTGCTAATTTCTCACCTTTATTCTGCCTCTTTCTGATCCTGTCTGACCTTTATTCTGCCTGTTTCTGCCCGTTTCTCACCTTTTATATTGCTTCTTTCTGCTCATTGCTGACATTTATTTTGCCTCTTTCTACTCGATTCTCACCTTTATTATGTCTCTTGCAGCTGGTTTATAAACTCTATTTTGCCTCTTACTACTCATTTCTCAACTTTATTCTGCCTCTTTCTGTTCCCTTCTGACCTTTATTCTGCCTCTTGCTGCTCGTTTCTGACATTTAATTTGCCTCTTCTCATTTCTGATCTCTATTTTGCCTCTTTCTGCCCATTTCTCACCTTTATTCTGCCTCTTTCTGCTTGTTTCCCACATTTATTTTGCTTTCTTCTGCTTGGTTCTGATCTTTATCTTGCCTCTCTGCTTGTTGGTGACCTCTATTCTGCCTCTTTCTGCTAGTTTCTCACTTTTATCTTACCTCTTTCTGCTTGTTGCTGACCTTTCTTCTGCCTCTTACTGCTTGTTTCTCACCTTTATTCTGCTTCTACTTCTCTTCTAATATATATATATATATATATATATATATATATATATATATATATATATTCACTGAAAAAAACATAGGTTTCAGGCACGTTATAGTTAGGAATTAGCACTTAAAAAACCTTAGAAATTCACTGAAAAAAACCACAGGTTTCAGGGGCGTTATAGTTAGCTGGACTTTTCACTCGTACAAAACCATAGAAATTCCCCCGTTATAGTTAGTTCAGCTAACTATAACTCGCGCGCCCGCAATGCACTGCTGATGACGTCACATATTACATCACTCATGACATGGTCAGTGACATCACTCATGACATCACTGATGACATCGCTGATGACATCATCCAGTGAATGTGTGTTTTTCAGAAAATTACATATGTTTTATATATGTATATCTCAAGGTCCATGGAAGAATAAATGGGTATATAAGTGTCTAAATGGATGATCTGTTTTTGAAAAATTGATTGTATAACTGACTGATTAAGTGTATCTTAGTGAATACATGGCTTAGTGAGTAATGTTTAAATATGTAAATATCTGTATCAGTCTCTCACTTTGTGTATAAGTGGCTGCATGGGTTGGTGAGTAGCTACATGAGTGTCTATATAGGTTATTAGTTGGTTTTTTGAGTATCAGTATGAGTGTCTGAGTGTCTGTATGGTTCGGTGGGGGGTATTACGTAGTGCATAGGTGCATGAATGAGTGACTCACTGTTTGTATGTGTTGAAGACAGCATGTGTACAGGACTGTATGGGTGGATGAGTGTGTGCATGGGTGTGTTAGTGAGTGAGTGACTGTCTCAATAGTGTCTTTATGAGTAACTACATATGTTTTAAACTAGTATATGTGACTATTGGTGTACATAAGTGAGTATATGTGAGAGTGAGAGATTGAAAGAGTTCCTGTATGAATAAGTATGTGTTTCTATAAGTGATTGTTTAAAAGACTAAGTATGTGTAAGTTTCTGTAGAAGTAAGTGTGGTGGTGTTTGTATAACTGTATATGCAAGTAAATGGATGTTTGATTCTTTATTAGCATGAGCGACTATGTGTGTGAGTAACTCTATGGATGAGTGGCGTTGTGTAACAGGATGTATAGGTGTATGAGTACATATGATGAGTGAGTACATATATGAGTGACTGTATAGGACGGTTGGTGAATGAGTGGATGAGTATGTGGATCGTAGAATGACTGAATTGGTTGTTGTAACTGGTATTGGTATGTCCATTGTTTTGAAAATTTTAGTTTCTATTTTTGAATGTGTGTATCAAAGGTTATATTAGGGGGAGAGGAGGTCTGCCACTCTATCACAAGGATGATGTCATCAGTGATGTCATTTGAGATGTCATCAGTGATGTCATGAGTGATGTCACTGACCATGTCATGAGTGATGTAATATGTGACGTCATCAGCAGTGCATTGCGGGCGCGCAAGTTATAGTTAGCTGAACTAACTATAACGGGGGAATTTCAATGGTTTTGTACGAGTGAAAAGTCCAGCTAACTATAACGCCCCTGAAACCTATGGTTTTTTCAGTGAATTTCTAAGGTTTTTTAAGTGCTAATTCCTAACTATAACGTGCCTGAAACCTATGTTTTTTTCAGTGAATTTCAAAGGTTTTTTAAATGCTAATTTCTAACTATGCCTACAGAGATAGGACATGTGAAGAAAGAAGAAAAAATGCACAGAAAGAAAAAAAAGAAATGCAGAAAGAAGCAACAGAAGTCCTCAAAGACGAAGAAAAGTGCAGGAAGAAGGATAACGTGCTGAAAGAACAAACAGAAGAGCAGAAAGAAGCCTTGTTGCAAAATCATCCTGTACCCTCAACTTTTTCAGACGGATAATGGTGGTAACTGAGTCTGACTAACCAGTCCTAGAGCCAGTGCTATGTTAAAAGACACTCAGAATACAGTGAAAACATCTACATACACTAGGGAACACTATGCATTGGGGTACCCCTGTGATTAGCATGACCTCCTCTGTAAGCCCCTAGAATATAATAGGGCAGGGGATTAAAATTACCTCTTAAAACGCACCACAGGGCGTGTTTGCACACGTCACCTCAGGCCCCATCCCCTCCCTTCCCCACTGTGTAAACACGCCCTGTGGCCGTTTGAAGTTGGGAGATTAAGTCCCCTTGAATCCTGAGGGTCCCTAGGGTCCAACTAGACCACTAGGTACCTCCAGTAAGCGCCACAGAGCTGCATTGCAGAGAGATGTAAAAAGGGGCACGGCCTAGACCACCTCTCTGCAACGCAGCTCAGTGGCACGTACTGGAAGCACCTGGTGGGCTGGTTGACCCCCAAGGTCCCTCAGGACTGAAGGGGAATTATTTCCCCAACTTAAAACGCACCACAGGGCTTGTTTGCACACATTAACTCAGGCCCCGTCCGCTCCCTTCACCACTGTGTAAACACGCCCTGTGGCAGTTTTTAGTTGGGAGATTAGGTTCATTTGAATCCTGAGGGTCCCTAGGGTCCAACTAGCCCACTAGGTACCTCCAGTAAGCGCCACAGAGCTGCGTTGCAGAGAGGTGTAAAAAGTGGCACGGCCTGGACCACCTCTCTGCAACGCAGCTTAGTGGCGCTTACTGGAAGCACCTGGTGGACTAGTTAGACCCCAGGGGCGCTCAGGATTGAAGGGGAAATATTTCCCCAACTTAAAACGCGCCGTAGGGCATGTTTGCACACGTCACCTCAGGCCCCGTCCCCTCCCTTCCCCACTGTGTAAATACGCCCTGTGGCCATTTTTTAAGTTGGGAGATTAAGTCCCCTTGAATCCTGAGGTTCCCTAGGGGCAAAATCGCCCACTAGGTACGTCCAGTAAGCACCATTGCAAAGAGGTGTAAAAAGGGGCAAGGCCTGCACCACCTCTCTGCAATGCAGAGCAGTGGCGCTTACTGGAAGCACCTGGTGGGCTAGTTGGCCCTAAGGGTCCCTCAGGATTGAAAGGGAATTATTTCCCCAACTTAAAACGCGCCACAGGGCGTGTTTGCACATGTCACCTCAGGCCCCGTCCCCTCCCTTCACCACTATGTAAATACGCCCTGTGGCCGTTCTAAGTTGAGAGATTAAGTCCCCTTGAATCCTAAGGGTCCCTAGGGTCAAACTAGCCCACTAGGTACCTCCAGTAAGCGCCACAGAGCTGCGTTGCATAGAGGTGTAAAAAGGGGCGTGGCCTCAGAATACCTGTCTGCAACGCAGCTCCCTGGCGCATACTGGAGATACCTGTCGGGCTAGTTGGCCCTCAGGGACCCTCAGTATTGAAGGGGAATTAATTCCCCAACTTCCAACTGGCCAAGGGGTGCGTTTGCAGAGTGCTGCAAGGAGGGGTCGTGGCCTCCGGCGCGATGCCGGTCTTTTATTTATTTTATTCTTTTAAGAAGGAGGGCTGTGTGGCCCCCCTTCTTTTTCTAATTTATTGGCCCTGGGGACCCCATTCCCCGAGGCCTGCACCCTAATTTCTTTTGTTGAAAAAAATAAATTTGGCCCTCCCAAGGCCTTAATCGGCCCCGGGGACCCCAACCCCCGGGGTCATGGCCTTTTTTTTTTTTTATTCTTTAGGAGGGGGGCTGCGTTGCCCCACTCCTCAGGCCACTTATGGCCCCGGGGACCCCATCCCCCGGGGCCGGCCTTTGTTTTTTATTATTTTTAAAAAAAATATATTTATAGAAACACCTAGGACATGCTGGACAAACCGTATGTACCTATCACCATGACGATTTGCGTGATATTCATTAAAAGGAGACTATGCATACAATGAATCCACGTGGAATGTATTTACACCGCTAGTGAAGCTCTGACGTGTCTGACGCCCTACCCTGCCTAATCCCGGCACCCCCGCCGGTGGGTACTCTCCAAGTAGACACCCTTGTCGTTTATTTATACAAAGATGGGTAGCTATTGACGGGCACATTTAATACACACGCACACCAAGCCGTTCAAAGTGGATTCGAAAAAAATTCGACCAAACTATGCAAGAAACCCCCCTCACAGTAATAAAACACACATCCACCGCCGGATGTGTAATACTTTTTATTTTACTCTCTGGAAAGGAGACGAACCTCACTTGAGAGTCACAGCGTGCTCCTGGCTGAGCCCAATGCTGTGTTAGGGTGTAACACAGCATTGGGCAGTGCCCACCGAGTGCCACACACCTCTGTGTTGTATTCCACCAGCTAGTGCGTATGCTATGACACTCTCTAGCCCATGTGCACTGTAACACCATCCCCTGAATATGTCATGCCACACTTGCCTTCGCACGGTTTATATTGCCCCATCTAACGTGCCTTCCTCGTGCCTATGTTATAATGGACAGCGCTATGCCATACATATTACAATCTGGGATCCATATCTTTGTCACTGTGCATATGCAATGTTACACTCCCCTTGTAGAACAAGCACAGGAGTAATACCCGTAGACCCAACTGAGATTTGGGTGAATACTGTATAAATGCGACAATACCTCAGCGGGATATATTGGAATTATTTAGACTGGTATGTACAAGACATTACAAAAAGCAAACAAAAAAGAGGAGGCTCAAAGTTGTTCTTTTCAAAGCGCCAATCGGCGTCATATATTTAGAAGATCAAGAAAATTTTTAAACAGTGATAGTAAGAGCACGATAGGGTATGAATACTCAGGCAACCATAGTGTAGAAGGTGTACAAAAGTGCTCGTGTTTGTGAAACAACGGCGCAAGTGACAACGTGAATAAACCACAGCAGACGGCGCAAAAGAATATGCAATATATACAATTAAAAGGTTCATATAACAATTTACTCAATGGTATAATTGGTATTTTTCATTATTTCAATGAACCAGGTTAGCATGCGCCAAGGAAGTTTGGGCTGGTGGTTGATTGTCAACGGCGTTTCGATCCTGTCAATTTAGGATCATCTTCAGGACCTGGGTCGCCTAGTTAGGGAGTGCTCTGGTGCACGTAGAGTGAGCGCTGAAGTGAAATGGTATGTTCAACTGCAAATGAATTCCACAGTGACGGGCAGGGTGCGAAAATTCAACCCAAGGAAGGTAGTAGGTCGGGACACCACAGGACGGGCAAACCTTGTACGGGTCCCAGGGGCCCAAGGTCTGAACGAGATCAACGGTAGCAAGGTAATTGGCCGAGATTTCACAGGACGGGCAAAAATAGCAAGGGTCCAGAGGGTGCACCGCCCGATGAATGATGGAGCGGGAGTGAAGGCTAAATTTGCGGTCGCGTCTGTCAGGAATGAATCCGGCTCAAGAGTGAATCCTCAGGAGGCGAGATGAGCCACAGACGTGTGCACACTGATCGTCCTCAGTGAGCACACGTCTGTGGCTCATCTAGCCTCCTGAGGATTCACTCTTGATCCGGATTTGGGCTCTTTTGTCTCTGGTGGCCATCTTGGGAGACTTATCTGTTTTATGAAGTTTCCTAATTTCCTCATTTACTGCAGTCTCCTCAGTAGGGAATGCTTTCAGTTTTTTACTTTGATTACATCAAGAAGGTATTCAGATATGTCACACATTTGCCATAAATTCTAAATGTTAGCACTCTAGTTGCTCATTAGATCACTGTAGTAAAGCTACTGCTCACCACGGAAGTCTGCTGCTGGTATTAAAAGTGCATGTTTCAGTCTGCTTATCAGAATTTTTTAATGAAACAGAAGAGGATTTGAGAAGTCACTCAAAATGTGCCCTAATTTTTCTTTCTATAGCACTAATCATAATTTTTATGGCAAAATGAACCCCCTCATTGTGTTCCTTTTTAAATTAAATATTTTAAGTGTTACCAGTTTATTCCAATCAAGATGGCTTCAGGTGTGCCATACTTAAGCGCTCTAGTTGTTCTTAAGAACACTCTGGGACATTCTGTCATTGGGCTATACTTGGGCTACATCTGGGTGATATTTGGGCTACAGTTGGGCTCTTTTGTCTCTGGTGGCCATTTTGGGAGACTTATTTGTTATGAAGTTTCCTAATTTCCTTGTTTACTACAGTCTCCTCAGTAGGAAATACTTTCAGTTTTTTACTTTGATTCCATCAAGAAGGCATTCAGATGTGTCACACATTTGCCATAAATTCAGAATGTTAGCACTCTAGTTGCTTATTAGATCACTATAGTAAATCTACTGCTCACCAGGGAAGTCTGCTGCTGGTATTAAAAGTGCATGTTTCAGTCTGCATGTCAGAATTTTTTAATGAAATAGAAGAGGATTTGAGAAGTCACTCAAAATGTGCCCTAATTTTTCTTTCTGCAGCACTAATCATACTTCCTATGGCAAAATGAACCCCCTCATTGTGTTCATTTTTAAATTAAATATTTTAAGAGTTACCACTTTATTCCATTCAAGATGGCTTCAGGTGTGCAATACGTTTGTCATAAGTAGGACTGTTAGCGCTCTAGTTGTTCTTTAGAACACTCTGGGAAGCTGCAGTAGAACACAAAGGAATCAACTGACAGTCTCTGCCCTTGTTCGATGTACATGTTTCACTGAGAATGTCAGACTTCATTCTCACATGACTGAGAAAAAAAATGTGAATTTACAGAAAATATGCTCTCAGTTTAGCTTATAGATCACTTTCCAAACCTCTGTGGGAAAAGCATGAGAAAATGGTTTTCTCTCAAACATGATTCATGATATCACAGAAAAAGACTTTTTCACATGGTAAAATCACCTTAGAACACACCACAATTCCTAAAATGAGTATGGTACCATCAACAAATGATTTATAATGTAACTAAAGTCTTAAAACCTTCTATTAACTGCAATGCTTTTTAATGAGGTGCTATCATGTATATTGGTCCCAAGATGGCTGCCAACACTTCTTGGATGAAGTGCTGACAGCCAATCAGATCTCACGATGAGAGCACGATGAGAAGGCTTGATGCAGTCCAATGAGAGACTACAACTCCCAGCATGCCGCACATAGTGTGTCTGTAGCAGGATGCGATGTTGTTGCCGTGAACGCTGTTGTATGCCAGGTAACGTGGAGGGGGGCCATGTAGAAGCAAGTAGTCACGCAAATAATGGTGCCAAGCGCTCCCTCAGGTCCCCAACGCCCAGCGTAATAGGTGCAGCTGATCTTTTGGGAGCGCAGAAGGATTTTTAAAGGAGGGGAAAGGTGATTACAAGGTACTAGCAGCACTGAAGAAGGCTCAAAATGCCGAAATGCATCTGCACGCTGTACCGTTGAAATAAAGCAGTCCCCAAGGAAATCCCCGCTGTGTCCTTGAGCTTTCTTCCTGGAGGGGCTGATGTGTGATATTTGTCACGTCTGCCAACAACGCGAAACTAGGATCCGCCCTCTAAAGAGTCCTGGGACTGTTGGCAACTGACTGTGTGCTCAATCTTGGTATATATATATATATATATATTACCTACTGGCGGTCGCCAGTAGGTAGTTATAGTTAGGACCCCTTTTCCATAGGAAAACCTCAACATTCTATTTTGAATAACTTTGGCGCCGGTCGACGAATCCTCGCGAATTTTTCAAAATAGGTGGGGCGCTACGCTCCGCTCCTACCCTGAAAGTCTCGGGGGGATTCGTCAAGCGGGGGCTGAGATAAAAGGGGGGTCCCAAAACGCATTTTTCCCATGCATTTTTCCATAGGACCTTTAGACACGGCTACAGCCCGAACGGCTGAACAGAATTACTAGAAATTTGGCAGAGAGGTAGTCCTCAGGTCAAGGAAGTGCCTTTTGTAGGTTTGGTGTAAATCTGTTCAGTAGATTCTGAGAATATAGCCTTTAAATCAATATATATATATCTAAGCGCGCTCCGTGCGCGCTGGGTGCGCGCACCTCGCCGTGCGCGAGCGCAATTCTGATTGGTTGTTAGATCTTAGTAAACATTCGAATCGGTGGAAATCAGGAAGCGGCGGCCGCCATTTTGTCTATCGCATAAAGAGGGGGTGATAAACAAAGGGGGAGAACTTGAAAAGGGGGCAGAGTGGGTAGAAATAGACCCAGTAGGCATTGTAAGGGGGTCAAAGTAGGACCTTGTAGGGCAAAAAAAAAGATTAATATTTTGTTAAAAAATATCGCCGAGTGCGCGCACCCAGCGCGCACCCGGAAAAAAACTTAATAAAACAAATTAAAAAAAAAACGCATTTAAGTGTTTAGATATAAGGTGGCTCTAAAAAGAGCCCTTGTGTTTATTGTTTGTTTTTTGGTACCTACAAGTAAGTACCGATGCAGAGTCTGAGGTTCAAGAGGAAGACTCTGTTCCCTTCATCATTGAAGTGCACACCATCTCCTCTATAAATGTCTTGCATGTCGTAACGCAAGTTGTTGTGGTAAATGGAACCCATACCATAGTCACGGAGGAAAGCAGAAACAGATTTGTTGACGTGCTTTCTTGCTTTGTCAATCTGCGGACAGAAATGATTGGACCAGTTCCATTTTTGCCTTTGGCATATGTTGGAAAACACAAAGGCAGTTTTAGGGAAAAGTGAAAACAGTTGTGCAAAGGTGTCCTTCATAAGCATTTCCAGACCTACCCCAGTCAAAGTGCCTAGGTCATTGCCACCACAGTGCACTATTATGAGGTCAGGGGGTTGGATGTGCATGAAGGATTTCACCAATGGCATCAATTGGTGCCACTTTAACCCTCTCTGACCAATCCATTTAATGTCTACATTTGGCAAAGCAAGGTCTCTCACCATACCTGTTTTCTCTGCAAACTTTTCACTCCAGAAGACATAGCTGTGTCCTACAATCCACACTGTGAACATCTTCAAAGGAGATCTGGATGCACTCAGGAGGTGTAATTCAGTAGAATGGTAAAAAGAAATGAAAGACAGTTTGGAAATGGAGGCATACATATTTTTTTCATAAAAAAAAAGAACTGATTGGCTGTTTCATACCATTCTACACTAAAAACTAGGCTGTATGTGTAAAATAATAGAAGCATGTTTTGTATTGGTACAGAAAAATGTGTTACCAAAGAACAGTATTTTGGATTTGCTGTTAGGTTTGAAAAGTCAAGCACTCTTGCTCTGTGGAATTGAAACATTGTGTGGCGAACTTCTGACCTAACTCCACACAGCAGTGTTCCATGAGCTGTTGCTATGGTAGCAGGCAGAAGTCAAGTTGGGGGAAGGGTACTAGGCAGAAGTCAAGTTGGGGGCAGGGTACTTTTGGAAAAGGGTTGGTTTTCAACCAATAGAAATGTGTGATTACATTTGAAAAAAAGGGGCAAGCACTGAGATTTGAAACTTACATGTATATGTGTGGAAAAATACAGGGAAACTTTGCCATTATCTGGTTCTGCTGAGAGGAGAGAGGTGTAGAGAACAGAGATCCTGGCTCTGATAATCTGCTGTTTGAGTGCCACATTTCTTTCACAACTAACTAATTTTAAAGGTGAGGTTAGAGTTTGAGAGGGGATGTATATGGTAAATTAAGAAATGAATAATAGAAATGTAATTCTTTTTGTTGAAGTTGCGTTTATTATTTTCTGTTTTGGGAGAAATTTAAATGTGAGGAACATGTCAAATAATATGGACTATGTTTTCACGATAAATTAAGGTGTATTGGTCTGGACATGGGCTTTTTAAAAAATCTGAAAAGTGGATTCATAATGTGTCAGTCTGTAAAAGTGATTATTACTTGTCAAAAAAAAAGAGCAGTAAGTGTGCTTTGAAATTGGCAAATAAATTTCGTTTTGTGACTAATGTGAAAACATGACTCTGTGTGCAAATAGGAATTACAGGCAGAGATTTATTGCGTTTTGCTCTGGTGATTTCACAGTTGCATTAGTAGGAAAAAGGGGGAGCGATTTTTTGGTGCAGAAGCAGACTCTTAGCACACACCCAGCTAATTTCCATGTATAATCATGCACAGTATTCACAAGCGAGTGGGGTTTGAGGTTTCAGTCTGTAATGCAAATACATTCAGCATCACTAAGGCTGGTTGCCCTTGCTGGAGTGTAGGCAGTCACCCAGCATACACATGGTGGTGGCCTGAAAAAGCAGTCTGGACATGGGCTTTTTAAAAAATCTGAAAAGTGGATTCATAATGTGTCAGTCTGTAAAAGTGATTATTACTTGTCAAAAAAAAAGAGCAGTAAGTGTGCTTTGAAATTGGCAAAGAAATTTCGTTTTGTGACTAATGTGAAAACATGACTCTGTGTGCAAATAGGAATTACAGGCAGAGATTTATTGCGTTTTGCTCTGGTGATTTCACAGTTGCATTAGTAGGAAAAAGGGGGAGCGATTTTTTGGTGCAGAAGCAGACTCTTAGCACACACCCAGCTAATTTCCATGTATAATCATGCACAGTATTCACAAGCGAGTGGGGTTTGAGGTTTCAGTCTGTAATGCAAATACATTCAGCATCACTAAGGCTGGTTGCCCTTGCTGGAGTGTAGGCAGTCACCCAGCATACACATGGTGGTGGCCTGAAAAAGCAGTCTGGACATGGGCTTTTTAAAAAATCTGAAAAGTGGATTCATAATGTGTCAGTCTGTAAAAGTGATTATTACTTGTCAAAAAAAAAGAGCAGTAAGTGTGCTTTGAAATTGGCAAAGAAATTTCGTTTTGTGACTAATGTGAAAACATGACTCTGTGTGCAAATAGGAATTACAGGCAGAGATTTATTGCGTTTTGCTCTGGTGATTTCACAGTTGCATTAGTAGGAAAAAGGGGGAGCGATTTTTTGGTGCAGAAGCAGACTCTTAGCACACACCCAGCTAATTTCCATGTATAATCATGCACAGTATTCACAAGCGAGTGGGGTTTGAGGTTTCAGTCTGTAATGCAAATACATTCAGCATCACTAAGGCTGGTTGCCCTTGCTGGAGTGTAGGCAGTCACCCAGCATACACATGGTGGTGGTCTGAAAAAGCAGTCTGGACATGGGCTTTTTAAAAAATCTGAAAAGTGGATTCATAATGTGTCAGTCTGTAAAAGTGATTATTACTTGTAAAAAAAAAAGAGCAGTAAGTGTGCTTTGAAATTGGCAAAGAAATTTCGTTTTGTGACTAATGTGAAAACATGACTCTGTGTGCAAATAGGAATTACAGGCAGAGATTTATTGCGTTTTGCTCTGGTGATTTCACAGTTACATTAGTAGAAAAAGGGGGAGCGATTTTTTGGTGCAGAAGCAGACTCTTAGCACGCACCCAGCTAATTTCCATGTATAATCATGCACAGTATTCACAAGCGAGTGGGGTTTGAGGTTTCAGTCTGTAATGCAAATACATTCAGCATCACTAAGGCTGGTTGCCCTTGCTGGAGTGTAGGCAGTCACCCAGCATACACATGGTGGTGGTCTGAAAAAGCAGTCTGGACATGGGCTTTTTAAAAAATCTGAAAAGTGGATTCATAATGTGTCAGTCTGTAAAAGTGATTATTACTTGTCAAAAAAAAAGAGCAGTAAGTGTGCTTTGAAATTGGCAAAGAAATTTCGTTTTGTGACTAATATGAAAACATGACTCTGTGTGCAAATAGGAATTACAGGCAGAGATTTATTGCGTTTTGCTCTGGTGATTTCACAGTTGCATTAGTAGGAAAAAGGGGGAGCGATTTTTTGGTGCAGAAGCAGACTCTTAGCACACACCCAGCTAATTTCCATGTATAATCATGCACAGTGTTCACAAGCGAGTGGGGTTTGAGGTTTCAGTCTGTAATGCAAATACATTCAGCATCACTAAGGCTGGTTGCCCTTGCTGGAGTGTAGGCAGTCACCCAGCATACACATGGTGGTGGTCTGAAAAAGCAGTCTGGACATGGGCTTTTTAAAAAATCTGAAAAGTGGATTCATAATGTGTCAGTCTGTAAAAGTGATTATTACTTGTCAAAAAAAAAGAGCAGTAAGTGTGCTTTGAAATTGGCAAAGAAATTTCGTTTTGTGACTAATCTGAAAACATGACTCTGTGTGCAAATAGGAATTACAGGCAGATATTTATTGCGTTTTGCTCTGGTGATTTCACAGTTGCATTAGTAGGAAAAAGGGGGAGCGATTTTTTGGTGCAGAAGCAGACTCTTAGCACACACCCAGCTAATTTCCATGTATAATCATGCACAGTATTCACAAGCGAGTGGGGTTTGAGGTTTCAGTCTGTAATGAAAATACATTCAGCATCACTAAGGCTGGTTGCCCTTGTTGGAGTGTAGGCAGTCACCCAGCATACACATGGTGGTGGCCTGAAAAAGCAGTCTGGACATGGGCTTTTTAAAAAATCTGAAAAGTGGATTCATAATGTGTCAGTCTGTAAAAGTGATTATTACTTGTCAAAAAAAAAGAGCAGTAAGTGTGCTTTGAAATTGGCAAAGAAATGTCGTTTTGTGACTAATGTGAAAACATGACTCTGTGTGCAAATAGGAATTACAGGCAGAGATTTATTGCGTTTTGCTCTGGTGATTTCACAGTTGCATTAGTAGGAAAAAGGGGGAGCGATTTTTTGGTGCAGAAGCAGACTCCTAGCACACACCCAGCTAATTTCCATGTATAATCATGCACAGTATTCACAAGCGAGTGGGGTTTGAGGTTTCAGTCTGTAATGCAAATACATTCAGCATCACTAAGGCTGGTTGCCCTTGCTGGAGTGTAGGCAGTCACCCAGCATACACATGGTGGTGGCCTGAAAAAGCAGTCTGGACATGGGCTTTTAAAAAAATCTGAAAAGTGGATTCATAATGTGTCAGTCTGTAAAAGTGATTATTACTTGTCAAAAAAAAAAGAGCAGTAAGTGTGCTTTGAAATTGGCAAAGAAATTTCGTTTTGTGACTAATGTGAAAACATGACTCTGTGTGCAAATAGGAATTACAGGCAGATATTTATTGCGTTTTGCTCTGGTGATTTCACAGTTGCATTAGTAGGAAAAAGGGGGAGAGATTTTTTGGTGCAGAAGCAGACTCTTAGCACACACCCAGCTAATTTCCATGTATAATCATGCACAGTATTCACAAGCGAGTGGGGTTTGAGGTTTCAGTCTGTAATGAAAATACATTCAGCATCACTAAGGCTGGTTGCCCTTGCTGGAGTGTAGGCAGTCACCCAGCATACACATGGTGGTGGCCTGAAAAAGCAGTCTGGACATGGGCTTTTTAAAAAATCTGAAAAGTGGATTCATAATGTGTCAGTCTGTAAAAGTGATTATTACTTGTCAAAAAAAAGAGCAGTAAGTGTGCTTTGAAATTGGCAAAGAAATTTCGTTTTGTGACTAATGTGAAAACATGACTCTGTGTGCAAATAGGAATTACAGGCAGAGATTTATTGCGTTTTGCTCTGGTGATTTCACAGTTGCATTAGTAGGAAAAAGGGGGAGCGATTTTTTGGTGCAGAAGCAGACTCCTAGCACACACCCAGCTAATTTCCATGTATAATCATGCACAGTATTCACAAGCGAGTGGGGTTTGAGGTTTCAGTCTGTAATGCAAATACATTCAGCATCACTAAGGCTGGTTGCCCTTGCTGGAGTGTAGGCAGTCACCCAGCATACACATGGTGGTGGCCTGAAAAAGCAGTCTGGACATGGGCTTTTAAAAAAATCTGAAAAGTGGATTCATAATGTGTCAGTCTGTAAAAGTGATTATTACTTGTCAAAAAAAAAAGAGCAGTAAGTGTGCTTTGAAATTGGCAAAGAAATTTCGTTGTGTGACTAATGTGAAAAGAAATGTAGTAATATATTTAAATAAAATAAAGGATTTTTTTTTTAGTTTTTTTCAGGTATTGCTGAAGAGCAGTGAACAAAATTTAAGATGCCTACAAAATCCAGAGTTAAAAAACCCCAGAAAAAAAACGTATATTTGAAGACAACTGGAGGACCAAAGTTAGTAGAAGATGCTCATGTTGGGAAAAAGAAAAAATCTTCTGGTAAGCAGAAAAAACAATTTCTTAAAAATATATTCAAAACAAGGAAAAATGTACAAAATGTCTGTACTGGAAAGAATGTTATGAAACGAAAAGGACAGGAAAAAATTGAGAATTTAGTTAATGCAAATATACCTTCTGCAACTGAAAAGATTTACATAAACAGAAAAACAGCGTTTAAAGAGATACGTAGAAAAATGTTTCAGAGAAGAGTTATGTCCAATTTGATAAAGGATGTGAAGAAATATAAGCAAAAGAGTAAGTTTTATAAAAGAAAAAAAGAAATTGAAGTCATTGCAGCAAAGGCATTAGAATTAAAAAGGAAACTATTCATTTTAATTTTGAATAGGATGCGTACATTAGACAAAATGGTTAATGTACTGAAATCACATAGCAAAAGGAAAAGAGTAGTGAACAGAACAAACTTTTGTAAAGTGTTTTTAGGAAAGTGGATGCATAGTGAACCTTTTTTTAATGAAGAGAGCTATTTTCAAAGTAATAGTTTGCTGCATGCAGTTGACACCAGAGGTCGTGGTTACGAAGTGACAAATGGTTGCATAATGGAGAAGGAGATAATGGTTCCAAGAGATGATGTACAAGTGATGGCGGATGAGGCTATGGGGAGACGTCCTAAAGCCCCAGTGTACACTTGGAATTGTAGTAGTATTTGCACTGTGCGTCAGGAATCTATTGACAAATTTCGTGAGTTTCTAAGAGAATATAGTAAAAAAAGTATAAAACAGAAGATTAAGGTGCTTCAAAGTCTGGATCCATGCAGAGTGAGAGAGAATACTGGTTTGCAGGGTCATTCTCTGGCTTGTCTATCTAGAAAAGTGTGTAATAGTGTTTTCCATCATTTTAGGATGCTGGCTGTTCATCATACTGAAATGAGAAAGTTTGTGAGACGGTTGTATTTTGCAAAAAGTGCAGCAATAAAGTTAAATGAATTGAATAGGGCTCTGTTCCGAGGAACGGTATCAGATGTAGAGAAGGTTGTTGATGAAATTCAGTTTTGTTACTTTGGTCCTGAACAAAACAGTGCAGAGAAGGACACAGTAAATGAGGAAGAAGTGGAAGAGAATGTAGAACCCTCTGTAAGTAACACATTTAATGATCACATAACAAAATTTGCAATTATCTCTAATGAAAGACCAAATATTACTTGTATTTGTTGCCGCAGAACTCATTATAGAAAACAAACCAGGTATGTTGATCTCTACAGAAAGAGTGAAAATGAAGATAATTATAAGTGGAAGGATTTTGCCACATATATATTTCTTGAAAATTGTTTTGAATTGGGTGAAGTTCAGCGTATTTGTAAATACTGTTACAACAAGTTAGAGGAAAATAGAATGCCGACCAGAGCTGTACATAATAATTTAGAATTGGATGCTATTCCTGCTGAACTTTCTGAATTAAATACATATGAGTCTATACTCATTCAATGTGTTCATCCGTTCCAGACCATAGTACGTATGGAGCCCAAAACTGGTAAATTACCTCCTTCAGATTTACTGAGAGGTTTAAAAGGTAGAGTGGTGTATTTGCCCTTGGATTTGAAAAAAAATATGGAAACTATTGATGCGGATACTTTGGAAACTGAACCATTAATTATTCTGGTTAATGGTGTACCTACAAAGAATAAGAAGATTTGGCAGGAGCTGGTAGATGTGCGGAAAGTACAAAGAGCAAATTTGTATTTGAAAAGGAATAACAAATGGTATGAATCAATTTATATAGAAGAAGAAGAAGAAGAAGATTTACAAGAAGACACAGAAACACCAACTGGACAAATTGAAAAAGTGGACAAGTCAAAGGAAGAAGAAATATATGAACATTTTAGCATACATCCTCTCCATTCAAAAGAAGTTATGGGAGACAATATTGATCTGTTTCAGATGAAGAAAGCAAAAGGAACTCCCGTGAGTGTATGGGAGGAGAGCTTGGAAGCTCGATGTTTTCCCCAGCTGTTTCCTAAAGGAAAAGGAGGACGATACGATGAACGTCCAGAACAGATTCCAGCTTCTGAGTATCGGACTACAAGACTATATGCTGAAGATCCCAGATTTCGACAAAGTATTCCTTATTTGTTCCATCTTTTATTTGAAAGCGACTTGTCTGCACTGTCTTATGCAGTAAATCACATTTTAAAAAGTGGAGTACATTTACAAAATGTGTCTGCTAAGGATTTTATGGAGAAAGTGCAGCACCGAGATGATCATTTGGAAACACAACTGATCAATCTGATGGCTTGTCAGCGTGGGACAAATGAATATTGGTACCGACGCCATGGTGAATTAAAATGCATGTTACGGAATTTAGGAACACCAACATGGTTCCTTACCCTAAGCTGTGCCGAGTACGCTTGGGATGATTTACTGGATTTTCTACGAGAGGCAAATTCAAACATTAAAAACATCGAATACAAGACAGCAGGAGAACTGTGCTCATTGGATCCAGTTAATGTTTGCAGATATTTCAATCATAGATTTGAGGCTATGATGTCCTTCATCTGCAATAAAAAAAATCCACCTCTTGGAGAAGTTGTAGATTTCTTTTGGAGAAAAGAGTACCAGGCAAGAGGTGCTCCTCATATTCATATGCTGTTGTGGATCAAGGATGCACCAAAGTTTGGAACAGATGCTGATGAAGCAGTGTTATCTTACATTGAAGAATATGCAACATGTGCTATACCAAAAAGCACAGAAGAGAAAAAGTTAAAGGAGCAAGTTTTACGTTTCCAAAGTCATCGATGTGGAAAGTACTGTCGACGGAAATACAAGAGCAAAGATAAATACTACACTAAATGTCGATTTGGATTTCCTAGACCTGTTCTTTCAAATGGAAGAGTAAACAGTTTTATGTCAGCTGTGAGACATACTATCACAAGAAAATCACCTCAGAATACCTACAACCTAAAAAGAAAAGAAGAATCAAAAAATATAAATGACTACAACCCAGTCATTTTATCCATGTGGAACGCTAACATGGATATACAGTATGTAGCTGACAATTCCATTGCTGTTGCTCGATATGTAACGTCTTACATTACCAAATCAGAAAAAACAGAATTGAAGGAAATGTGGGAAGAGATTTCTCACGAGTAGACTGTCAGTAAGAAGCTGTACAGTTTCAGTTTGAAGATGTTATCGCATCGAGAAATTGGATCCTACGAATGTTCAGAAGACATCAACAATGGAAAATATAAAGTGATTGGTGAGGAAGGATGTTTGGTGAAGCAAACAAAAGGAAGTTTGATAAATCACAGGAAGCTGAGTTGCGACACTACTGACAAAAAGGAATTTTACTACTTGGCTCTTTTACAGCTGTTTAAACCATGGCGTTCAGAGGACGAACTACTGGGAGAATTTCAAAGCTATGAAGATTCTTTTAATGCTTGCAAAGACAGCATACAATGCAGTACATTCACAACTTATCTGCAAATGTTAAATGAAGAAATTGAACAGGAAACTACAATTGCAGCAGAAGTAGCTAGAGACAGTTCTCAATACAGCCAAAGTTCAGGAACACTCAGTCAAGATCCTCTAGGACAACCAATCGTTGAAAATGAAGCATCAATAGCCATGAATGAAGTGGAAACGGCTATGAATCAAGCTCAAGAAGAATTTATAGACTTACAAAATTTGGAAAGACAACTGAATGAAGAGCAGCAACAAATTTATGAAGAGATCAGAAGCAAAATTGATCACGGATTTCAACATGAAAAAAAGAGTGCTCATGCACATCATTTCATCCAATCAGGATGTATGTAAGCGGACAAGCTGGAACTGGGAAAAGTTTCCTTATAAAAGTCATCAGAAGCTACCTACAGCAAAAAACGGATTCTACTTTGTCTTGTGTGGTTACTGCTCCAACTGGGTTAGCAGCATATAACATAAAAGGAATCACTTTACATCGTTTGCTAATGTTACCAGTGGAGCATGAGAACAAAATACAATACAACAAGCTAACTGGAGAAGCATCCTTGGAAGTTTCAAGAGTATTGAAGAAGATGAAAGTTCTCATTATTGATGAGGTGAGCATGGTATCAAACTTAATGCTTGCCTTTGTGCATTTAAGAATGCAGCAAATTTTGAAGACAGACTATGACATGTTATTTGGTGGAAAACACGTCATAGTTTTTGGAGATCTTTTGCAACTTACTCCAGTTAAAGGACAACCAGTGTTTAATACTGTTACACATGAAGACACGAAGAAGTCATTGGGAAGCATCGGTAATACAAATATTTGGTCCTTCTTTGAGTACAAGGAACTTACTACTAATATGAGGCAAGCAAACGATGAAGAATATGGAAGTATTCTGAAAGATATCAGAATTGGACTACTCACTGAAGCTGGCACAAAAGCATTACAGAGTCGGCTGCTACATAATTTATTTCCAAAGGAAGAAATAGTTGCTGAGAAGATATACAAGAACATTGCAGAAAACAAAAGTGTCATCTGCTTAATGCCAACTCTACGTGAATGCTCAATATTCAATGAGGAGCTTTTGAAATTGGAAAAGGAGGAGATCAGGAAATTGGAAGCAGTTGACAAGATTGAGGATGGAAGAATTACTGTCACAGTAACAGGCACACTGAAAAATAAATTGAATTCACTAGAGAAGAACATTTCCAAAACAGCTGGTTTAGAAAAAAATCTATATGTTTGCATGAACTGTAGAGTATTTTTAAGGAGAAATTTGGATGTTGAAAAAGGTTTAGTTAATGGAGCTATGGGAAGAGTTGTGGGTTTTATTAATTATCAGAAAAAAGATGGAATTGAATGTTTAAAAATAAAATTTGATCAGATAGAAGAAGTTAAAGATATTTGTCGTTGTTCAGTTCGTTTCATGCTTGTGAAAGACTTATATGTACGTAGAAAGCAGTTTCCATTTTCTCTAGCATATGCTGTAACTATTCACAAGTCTCAAGGATTGACTGTAGATTGTGCATTTGTGAACATTGGTTCAACTGTGTTCAAAGAAGGTATGGCTTATGTAGCTTTGTCACGAGTGAAAACATTATCTGGTTTATTCATGATAGACTTTGATGACTCAAAAGTTAGTGCTGATGCAAATTGTGTAAAGGAGTATAATAGATTAAGAAGAACCTATGCTCCTCATTTAGGTCAGTATCCTGTGTTGGAGAAACATGTAGTTTCTCGTAAAAGGAGAAATGAGAATATCTGTAATGAAGATGTAGAGAGGAGGAAAAAAAAGAGGAGTGATGTAATTGCAAGCAAAAAGAAAAAGGAAAATGAAGAACAGGTTGTAGGATGTCATTTTGAAAATAGCTCTGGTGTCAACTGCTACGCTAATGTAGTGCTGAATGTTGCATTTTATCTGGAAAGTTTGCAAGAGCAGATAATAGTAAATCAAAGAAAAAGAATCTGTTCTGAGTTGAGTCTCCTTTTTCAAAAGCTGAGTAATGATAAAACTCAAATAGAAAGTGCTACTGAAATTAGAAAACTTTTAGATGTATGTTCAGGACGAACACAGTTTTCTCAAAATGAACAGCAAGATGCACATTAATTTTTGATGTATTTTCTTCAAGTACTGGAAGAAGAAGAAGTTGCAATTGATATTTTATTTGGTCTCTCTTATAAATGGGAACATACTTGTGAAAACTGTTATAATATATGTGGCTCTAATGTTGATAATGAAAGGTTTATTTATTTGACATTACCAGAGAGTAAAACAGTCACTTTTGCTAAATTAGTTAAAGATGCTAATCATAGCATGCAATGCGGTGAGTGTCAATCTGACATGTTTTCAACATTAATTTTAAAGGAATACGGACAGTATGTAATTTTAATGATGCAACGATGTAGAGCTGATGGTTCAAAATTGGATACTTTAATAAAGAAGTTTACAGGACAGCAATTATCAATTTCAGGAAAAACTTTTGTAACTGTTGCAATAATTTTCCATGAAGGACCTTCTGTTACTTCTGGACATTACACAGTTTATCTTAAATGTGAGAAAGGCTGGACACTGTGTAATGATTCCCAATTGGTTTTCAAGCAACGTTTGCCTTTTGATTTAGCAAATTCCTATCTAATCTTCCTGAAACCTAAATTTTAGAGAGACTTGGCAAAATCTGGACAAAACAATTTTACCATTTTATTGGATTACCATTGGAATTTTCAAAAAAAAGATTTTTTAAATTATCATTTGGCCTAATGGAAAGATAACCAATTGTAATGTGGACTTTTATAATTTTTTATGAAACTTTCAAAAACCAAAAATTTAGATAAAATTGGTAACATCTGCACAATTCCAATTTTGGAATGTTATTGGAGTGCCATTGGAAATTTTTTTCAAAAAAGAATTTTAAAATTACTATTTGGCCATGCGGAAAAGTAACCAATTCTATTGTGGACCTATTAAATTATTAATAAATCTTTCGGGAACTAAAATGTTACAGAGAAACGGTGAGATCTGTACAAATTTAACTTTAGAATTTTATTGGATTACCATTGGGAATTTAATCAAAAAAGAATTTTAAAATTACTATTTGGCCTAAAGGAAATGGAATCAGATGTATTGTGGAGTTATTTGAGATATGATATTGTGATTATACTTCTGAAACAAAAATATCAGACGGTATTTTAAAGAAATAAGTATTGTTTTTAGATGATATTTTTTTAGAATATTATGCATTTCTATAATGTTAAGTTTAAGTGAGAAGAGATTCTGGGCTTTTTTAATACAATCTTTGAGATTGTTATTTTTTTTTTGCCCGCTGTTAAATGATGAATGCAATTGCTTTCACAATTTATAGTGAAATGCAATATATTCTGAAAACAGCAAAAAAAGGCAAAATTTTTTTTTGATAAATATGTAAATATGTGTACTCTATTTTAAATTGTTTTAAAAAATATTAATACTTTTTTTTTTTTTCAGATTGAAATAGAAAATTTACGAAAAATAGAACCATTTTTAAAGCAATTTTTTAGAAAAATAAATGAAAAAATATTTTTTTTAGTGGGTATGGTAAGTCACCAATATCATGGTTCCTTTTTTTCTACTTCTCTACAATCACATTTTCAATTTTTAATTGTAGTCTCTCAAAAAAAAAAAAAAAAAAACCTTGGGTGCGCGCACCTCAAAAAAATTTCAAAAAAAATTTCTAAAAAAAAAATTTGTTTGGTTAAGTTTATAAGTGGCTCTTAAAAGAGCCCTTGAGTTAATGGAGGGAAACAGGAAGAGAAAAACGCAAAAAAAGAAAAAACATCTATGGCCTAGTGCACGGATGCGCATCAAATTTTCTCTGAAGGAGATCAAGACTGGTCTCCCCCACAGAAATAAGAGAACCGCAATCAGTGCACCGTGTAGACAACCTCGCCAAACAAGGTGGACCAACAAGAGGTATAGAAACAGGTGAAGGCACCATCGCAGCTGAAGTGCTCCCCTGAGCTGCCGAAGATGTGCTCGGCTGAGCTGCTGCTGATGTCGTCGGCTGAGCAGGTGGAGGGTTTTCTCCAGAAGCTCGACGATAAGTTACTGGATGCATTTTGTAAACATGTCTCAACATAGTGTGAATGCTAAAAGAATATTTCTTGTTAGGATTCCCACGAGATAAGACTTTTTTACAAAGTAGACATGTAACTTTCGGTGCATTTACCTTTTTCTCACCATCTGGAAAAGAGAAAAACTGCCATATAAAGCTGTCTTTCTGCTTCCTGTTCCTCTGCCTCTCAAGAGTGTCCTGGTCACTGTCTGAAGTAGGTTGCTGTTCAGCCATTGTCTCTCAACAACAGAATAGCTCCTTCTCCAAAGGAATCAGAACTAATAATGAGGGGAGTAGGTGTGGTTTGGGAAGAATCTGGAACAGAAAGTACTTCAAACCAATCAAAAGTAATGATTCTTGATCACATGACTTGCCATGAGGGGATTGGGTGTGGTATTGAAACAATTAGAAACTGAAAGTAATGATAACCAATAAGAAATATTGTTTTATTATGTATAAACCCGAGGTGCGCGCACTGCGCAAGCTCCGAGCGCGCACCCCGTGATGACGTATGCACGAACGCGTAAACGCGCAGGTGCATACGTCATATGCGCGTACCTAGCGCGCATACGTTGAACACGCGTATACGCGACCGTTATTGCGCATAATTTTAGCGTATGCGGAAGTAAACCGCGTCGAGCGCGTAGGACGCATGCGTACGTACGTACGCATACGTACTGGGTGCGCGCTCCCAGCGCGCACCATGAAGTATATTTGCGCACGTAAATAACGTACGCCGGAATTCATAAAAATCTTACGAAATAGTACTAGGAGCGCGCTCAGAGCGCGCACCCCAAGAATTTATAAAAAAAAAAAAAAAAAAGTGGACATAAAATAATTTAAAAAAAATATATATATATATATCCTAATTGAATTTTTAAAAAAAATAATTTATACAAAAATACAGATAATATATAAATGAATATATACTAATTTTATTTTAATAAAAAAAAATATCTTTAATTAAAAATACATAACTTAGCATATAAAAAACCATACAAATTCACTGAAAAAACCAAAGGTTTCAAAAACGTTATAGTTAGGGATTAGCATTAAAAAAACCTTGCAAATTCACTGAAAAAACCATAGGTTTCACACACGTTATAGTTAGGAATTAGCATTTAAAAAACCTTGCAAATTCAATGAAAAAACCAAAGGTTTCACACATGTTATAGTTAGCTGGACATTTCACTCGTAAAAAAACAATGAAATTCCCCCGTTATAGTTAGTTCAGCTAACTATAACTCGCGCGCCCGCAATGCACTGCTGATGACGTCACATATTACATCACTCATGACATGGTCAGTGACATCACTCAATGACATCACTGATGACATCTCAAATGACATCACTGATGACATCACTGATGACATCATCCTTGTGATAGAGTGACAGACCACCTCTTCCCCTAATATAACCTTTGATACAAACACTTAAAAAAAGAGAAATTTTAATTTTAAAAACAATGGACATACCAATACCGGTTAAAACAACCTATACAGTAATTCTAAGATCCACATACACATCCACTCATTCACCAACAGCCCTATACAGTCACTCATACATGTACTCACTCATCATATGTACTCATACACCTATACACCCTGTTACACAATGCCACTCATCCATAGAGTTACTCACACACATAGTCACTCATGCTAATAAAGAATCAAACATCCATTTACTTGCATATACAGTTATACACACACCACCACACTTACTTCTACGGAAACTTACACATACTTAGTCTTTTAAACAATCACTTAACGAAACACATACTTATTCATACAGGAACTCTTTCAATCTCTCACTCTCACATATACTCGCTTATATACACCAATAGTCACATATACTACTTTAAAACATATGTAGTTACTCATAGAGACACTATTGAGACAGTCATTCACTCACTAACACACCCATGCACACACTCATCCACCCATACAGTCCTGCACACATGCTGTCTTCAACACATACAAAGACTGAGTCATTCATTCATGCACCTATGCACTACGTAATACCCCCCACGAACCATGCAGACACTCAGACTGATACTCAAAAACCAACTAATAACCTATATAGACACCCATGTAGCTACTCACCAACCCATGCAGCCACTTATACACAAAGTGAGAGACTGATACAGATATTTACATATTTAAACATTACTCACTAAGCCATGAATTCACTATGATACACTTAATCAGTCAGTTACACAATCAATTTTTCAAAAACAAATCATCCATTTAGACACTTATATACCCATTTATTCTTCCATCGACCTTGAGATATACATATATAAAACATATTTAATTTTCAGAAAAACACACATTCACTGGATGATGTCATCAGTGATGTCATCAGTGATGTCATTTGAGATGTCATCAGTGATGTCATGAGTGATGTCACTGACCATGTCATGAGTGATGTAATATGTGACGTCATCAGCAGTGTTTTGCGGGCGCGCGAGTTATAGTTAGCTGAACTAACTATAACGGGGGAATTTCATTGGTTTTTTACGAGTGAAATGTCCAGCTAACTATAACATGTGTGAAACCTTTGGTTTTTTCATTGAATATATATATATATATCAGCTCCACACTGTCGGTCGGTAATCGTACCGAATCACAGAAGACAGCACTCACGGGGGAGAGTTCCAAAGAGTATTTATTTCAGGAACTCTGGGCGCACAACAGACGCGTTTCGGCAAGTCGCCTTTTTCGATGTTTAGCACGAAACGCCAATATCGCCATTGCCTTAAATTCATGGTTCGCGCTGAAAAATGGCAATCGACACAGTGAAAGGACTAATCTGGCAAGACCCCACAATCAGGGTACTAAAATTTCGCCATCTTTGAACATTCAAAGTAGTGTCATATCACCTTAAATCAGCATATTTTAACGTATGTTATCATGTACATTCATTAATACAATTCATAGAATGACAAAGTTCATAATTGCGCCCTGGATGGGCATAATTTCATGCGTAAACATACAGCGCGAACAAAATATCTCTCCCAATTAATGGTGCAATGGACAGCGGCTTCTAGACTTCTTATTAAACGCACAAATGCAATAAATACAGTATTCCTGATAATTCAATAGAGGAAATCATACTTCAAATACAGAAACAGACAACGATAAATATTAGAGATATGTTCATATTTCATTCATTAATCACCTAAATGGACTGCTAGTTCTTCACTGCTATTTAGACCATATGGATTCTTACTCTGCAGATCAATTATGTAACGTGATTCAAGACGTCTAAGTCTTTGGATCCTATCACCCCCTCTAGGATTAATGGGTACATGATCTAAACAGCAGTATGTCACCAGGTCTCGATCCCGTTTATGACATTGATTAAAATGTCGAGCAACCGGGTAGGACTCATCCATATTAGAAATAGCCCGCATATGCTCAAGGATCCGAATCTTGGCAGGGTGTATGGAACTGCCGATGTATCGAAGTCCACAAGGACAGGTCAGGCAGTATACAGTGTATGGTATGGTGCATGTGAGAAATTTAGTAATTTTCCTCGGTGTCGTGAGGCCTGGGACATTATAAGACAGGTCCCTTTTGCTCTTCTTACAGGCCTTGCACTTTCCACAAGGATAAAAACCATTAAGTGCCCCAAAAGGTGATTTCGAGTCCACAGTATGCTGGTAACTGTGTACCAAAGTATCTCTGAGGGATCTAGCCTTCTTGAATGTAATCAGAGGGTTTGGAGGTAGGTCACTGCCTATGATGGTATCAGATAGGAGGGTTGGCCAATTCTTTTTCAAGATACGTTTGAGATGACCTGCATCTTTCGAGAATGTGGTGATCATTCTGAATTTACCTGTGTTGTCCTCATCCCTGGGCCGAAATCAACAAAATTTGGACGGACAGAGTAGTGGTGTGGCATCGCTATATTGATGACCTTTTTATAATTTTTAAGGGCTCCCCTGAATTGGCATTTAATCAATGTCATAAACGGGATCGAGACCTGGTGACATACTTCTGTTTAGATCATGTACCCATTAATCCTAGAGGGGGTGATAGGATCCAAAGACTTAGACGTCTTGAATCACGTTACATAATTGATCTGCAGAGTAAGAATCCATATGGTCTAAATAGCAGTGAAGAACTAGCAGTCCATTTAGGTGATTAATGAATGAAATATGAGCATATCTCTAATATTTATCGTTGTCTGTTTCTGTATTTGAAGTATGATTTCCTCTATTGAATTATCAGGAATACTGTATTTATTGCATTTGTGCGTTTAATAAGAAGTCTAGAAGCCGCTGTCCATTGCACCATTAATTGGGAGAGATATTTTGTTCGCGCTGTATGTTTACGCATGAAATTATGCCCATCCAGGGCGCAATTATGAACTTTGTCATTCTATGAATTGTATTAATGAATGTACATGATAAAATACGTTAAAATACGCTGATTTAAGGTGATATGACACTACTTTGAATGTTCAAAGATGGCGAAATTTTAGTACCCTGATTGTGGGGTCTTGCCAGATTAGTCCTTTCACTGTGTCGATTGCCATTTTTGAG
Organism: Triturus cristatus; assembly: GCF_964204655.1. Lineage (NCBI taxonomy): Eukaryota > Metazoa > Chordata > Amphibia > Caudata > Salamandridae > Triturus > Triturus cristatus. The sequence goes on from NC_140594.1 coordinate 70,023,689, forward strand.
CGCGAACCATGAATTTAAGGCAATGGCGATATTGGCGTTTCGTGCTAAACACCGAAAAAGGCGACTTGCCGAAACGCGTCTGTTGTGCGCCCAGAGTTCCTGAAATAAATACTCTTTGGAACTCTCCCCCGTGAGTGCTGTCTTCTGTGATTCGGTACGATTACCGACCGACAGTGTGGAGCTGATTTTGATGGCGGGAGCACCCCCGCCGTGACGAGCACGGTTCATGTGTGCGTTGGGCTGGTGCAACTCAGGAGCGAAAATATATATATAAATATATCACCCAGTCCTCTGCAAACATCCAAAGGATGACGACGCCGTGTCCAGGCTCAAATACGTTTATTATTCAATCAGCCGGAACCGGCTGATTGAATAATAAACTTATTTGAGCCTGGACACGGCGTCGTCATCCTTTGGATGTTTGCAGAGGACTGGGTGATGTAATGCGGACTTTGCTGGGGTAGTTCGCGGCAGACGATGCACCCTCTGTTCTGGCGTGCGGCGGCAGTTACTCGAGTGAGGAGGAGCAAATATATATATATATATATATACACACACACACAAATATCTCATTTATTTAAAAAAGACAAAACATGCAATCCGTTGGTTTTCACTTTGGCTTGTTTATTCTTGCATGGGTATTGTCGCCAATGCGTTTCGGCTGCCAGCCACCGCCTTGTTCACGATGACAAGTCACTTTTGCTTACTCATTTAGATGCTCACTTCTACGATAAAATATATTCACAGAAAGAGGACAATTTGCATTGTTGTTACAGCCACACTTTGGGAGGTAAATAATGGCACCATCTTGGAACGTACATTAATGCACAAATTTCACATTATTCTCTACCCCTGAAACACTTAGTCACTAAATATTGAAGCCTTCTAGATCCCATTCAATTGGAAAGTTCTATTGACATGACATTCATGCTTCTAAAAACAATTTCTTTTGGAAACAGACTTTTTCAGTGTCTCATAATTGATCGGATAGTTCCTATTGGTGAACAACATGTTCAGTTTTGGATTGTAATGTGTGTACGTGCATTAAGTTCCATAGCTGCCATTTCCCACTACATTTTTTTTTACATGGACTTCACAGTACTTCTTATATATGTGCAAAAATATATATTGTGTGTCAATTATCTAAAGTGCTTGTGCTTTGAAAGTGCCATAACTATCATAAACTGTACAGTTTCAACCTAGATAAAAAAAAAGGTTAAAATGTGTTTCTAATGTGAACTAAAGTGCTACCCTCAAATTAAGCGCTAGTGCCTATTTCATTGTCCTCTCAAAATTTGACTATGATCTATTGATGAAAGTGCAGATTTCGAACTAGGCTTTAATACAGGGAAGTCAGCGCCTTGAGACCCTCACGGGTGAGTAGCACACTTACAATTCCCTGATTGATTTTTGATTGAAGTAAACAATTCCTCATCCACGTTAAGATCATTGGGTTTTTTGCTGCCCAGTTCTAGGATGAAGTATGTTTCTAACTATATTAGCTTCCTGTCTCTATCACCTCCTCTGCTTCTCCTAGGCACTCGTGCTATACAGCTATATTTCATCCGTGAGGAATCACTTTGATGCTCCTTCTCAAAGTGCCTAGCCACAGCGTTACTCTGGTCTTTGTTGATTATGGCTCTCCTATGCTGTAATATCCTCTTGTGTGCTGGTAGTGTAGTGCTACCAGCATACACATTATTACAAGGACACTTTAAAATGTACACCACAAAACTTGTTTTACAGGTGAAAACTCCCTTTACTTTCACAGTTTTATTAAAACATGTCTTAAAAGATGAGATATTCTCCCTGTGTTGACTTGCTTTGCACTTCAGACACTTTCTGAAGCCCTCTTTCTGTGGGAGTCAGATTTGTTGCAATATATCCACCAAACAATCAGTTTTGACAAGATTATCCCTCAATGATTTTGATTTTCTGTATGTTATCTCTGCATTTTTCTTTGTCTGTTGTCCTATTATCGGGTCCTCTCTAATAAAGTGCCAGGGCTTCTTTAAAATTTGTTGTATTCTCTTGTGTTCAATATTATATGTTGTTATCAACCTGTGTGTACTTATCTGTCCCTGGATCTTCTTTCCACTGCTGTTTTAGATGGTTCAAACAATACATTTTCTCTGTTTAGATCTCTTGCTTTTTTGAAGCTGTTTATAAAATTGAGAGTGCGTAATCCCTCTATTGATAAAATGGCATTTCATTTCATCCTCTACTTGATCATACTGTTCTAAAGTGGTGCATGCTCTCTTTGCTCTATAAAATTCACCATAAGGCTTACTTCTTATATGAGGTGTGGGGTACGAACTACTGGCATGTAAAATTCTATTCCCTGCCGTTGGCTTTCTAAAAAATGTAGTCTCTAATTTGTCCTCCTTCACCCACACTTTTATATCCAATAATTCTATATGCGTTTTGCTCCTATGTCCCACAAAATTCAAATTCAATTCACTCTCATTTAAATCACAAATAAATTGATCTGCTTCGGTCTCTGTGCCCAGCCACAGCACGAAGACATCATCAATAAATCTCAGCCATAAAAGTATCCTTTCTGACCATTGTTCCAAACTCGGCCTCCCAAGCACCTGCTCCTCCCACCATCCAAGATGTAAATGTACATAGCTCGGGGCGAAGCAGGTGCCCATCGCCGTTGCTTGTTCTTGTTAGAACAACTCATTTCAAAATAAGAAGATGTTTTTTGTCAGGCACCATTCCATTATCTCAAGCAGCATTGTATTGTGTTCCACAAATCTCATGGGGTTCATTCTTAAAAATGCTCTGTCGCGTCAAAAGCCATCTCTACGCCTAATACTCGTGTACAAAGTCATTAGCACCATATTCTCTTCCCATTTAACATCATAAATATGTTTGAGAAAATCTTCTGAGTCCTTTAAATACGATGGAAAGGTTTTAACAATTGGATTTAAAAAACAATCAATATACTTTGAGACATTCTCGAAGAGACTATCATGTGCCGATATTATTGGCCTCCCTAGTATATATAGTTTTTTGAAGGTAAAATAAATTAATTTATTTTAACATTACTACCTATGTGTTTCTATTTTAAGTCCCTACCTCAATTATTTTTCTACAGGAGGATGTTGCAGTACCAATGGTTGGCCATATGTGGTGCTGGACTTGCTCCCGCTCAGACCTGGAGTACATTTACTACTGTTTTACATTATTTTTGGATGTCGTTACATTAGAAGTGAAGCTTGTGAATAGAAACAGGCTTACTCTTTTGTGGGTGGGTGTCTGACCCTCCCTAAACTTCTGCTTAATACCTCCGAAACCCTTTCTTATGCTTCAGTAAAACTCTCCCAATTGGTAACATGTATTTTCCTTTCGCCAGCCACTCCCCGGGTCCCTCCTATATTTATTACTAAGTAGTAAACGTACATGTGTAAGGATCTCTCCATACAATTGATATGAGAGGTGGAGCTAGACATTTACACAAATAGGTTTGCGACTACATTTTGTATTATTTGAGTGGTACTGCTCCAGTAATACTTTACATACTACAAAATGCAGTCTAGGACTATGGATCTTGGTTGATAGTCAGTATCTAAAAGAAACAATTATTTTCTATTATGCTAATTGCGGAGGGTGGAGAGCTGAGACATTCTAATGAACAGGATAATGTAAAGCTTGTCATGACCTTTTTTTGAAAACTGAGGATGTAAGTTAAACAGAGGTAGTATGCTTTTACACCTGAACATAATTAGTTCAGACTTACTGCCTTTGAGCTGGAGACAAGTCATAGGCACCTGCCTACAAATGAATGCAAGATTCTGGAGGTGAGGAAAGGGCCCTCTGTTCTCTCTGGCCTGCCCAATAGTCTGGGTCTCATTGGCATTCTTTTACTCTAGCTTCTTGGTGGCCCGGGGTACAAGTATGGTTATAAAAAGATTTCCACAACTTAGTAGTTATTTCTAGAGTTTTGAAGGATGCCAAACATTTTTAATTCCGTTTTTAGGTCAGATGACTTGCATCTTAAAGTGCTTCCTAGTGAAACACATGTACTATACTGTTCTGCAAAGATGTTCCTTATGGGAAAGGGATTGTTTCAGACAATCTATAGAGTGAACACAAAATAAATCCAAACATTGACCAATAGTTATAAAACATAACTGCAATGCACAAAAAAGGGAACTTTAATTATTATAAGATGGGATTTACCAACATTACGTGCAGATCAACACAGCAAGACAACTTGCTGTGCTACATCAAATGGAGAGGCCAGGAATCCCCATGTTTACTAACATATTGTGCATTCCTGCTCTCTCTCTGTGCTGGCATACTTGCGGCTGCCAAGTGCCCAACGCAGGCAACCTTGCGTCATGGTGCAAGGGTGCCTGCGTTACAGCAGGATTGTTTTTGTGCAGGAAGGGGTACTTACCTGCACAAAAACAATACATAGAGCTGTTTTCCTCTTAGGGCATGTATGTGCGCCACATGTGCACACATACATATTTCAGGGGTGCAACAGGGTATTCTTTTGACACCCTTAAAATTGCATTCGCAATTTGCGAGTGCCTAATGGTTACTCGCAAATTGCGAATGTCTTCCCATTCATTCCTTTGGGCCTCTAGGCCCGTAGGAATGAATAGAAAGGTATTCATTAATTGCTATTCACAATTTGCGAATTGCAATAAAGTAATATTAAGGAATCGCAATTATTATTGCGATTCCTCCATACATTCCGTTTTGCAAATCCTTAATAGCGATTCGCTAAATATTGCTATTAAGGACTCGCAAAACGGTTTGTTCATACATATGCCCCAATGTGTAATAAAATGTCAAATTAGGTAATAATTCAACAGAGCTTGAAAAACGACTTGCCTTTAGTTGCATAATATGCATCATTATATATATATATATATATATATATATATATATATATATATATATATATATATATATATATACCTACTGGCGGTCGCCAGTAGGTAGTTATAGTTAGGACCACGTTTCCATAGGAAATCCGCAACATTCTATTTTGAATAACTTTTGCGCCGGTCGACGAATCCTTGCGGATTTTTCAAAATAGGTGGGGCGCTACGCTCCGCTCCTACCCTGAAAGTCTCGGGGGGATTCGTCAAGCGGGGGCTGAGATAAAAGGGGGGTCCCAAAACACGTTTTTCCCATGCATTTTTCCATAGGACCTTTAGACACAGCTACAGCCCGAACGGCTGAACAGAATTACTTGAAATTTGGCAGAGAGGTAGTCCTCAGGTCAAGGAAGTGCCTTTTGTAGGTTTGGTGTAAATCTGTTCAGTAGATTCTGAGAAAATAGCCTTTAAATCAATATATATATCTGAGCCAGCTTACGGTGCGCTTACGGTGCGCTTACCGTACGCGTACGGTGGCGTGCGCGAGCGCGATTCTGATTGGCCCTTAGATCTTAGTAAACATTCGAATCGGTCGAAACCAGGAAGCGGCGGCCGCCATTTTCTCTCTCGCACTCTGAGGGGGGAGCTGATAAACAAATGCCAAAAACATATAAAGGGGCTGTTTAGACAGCGCCCATGCACATAACCATATTAGTTGAGTCTTCAAAGATCCCCCAAGGCAAAAAACGGTAATTTTTTATTTTTCGAAAATTTCGCCGATTACGCTTACCGTACGCTTACCGTACGCATACGGCAAAAAAAAAATCCACACTCTCTCCACCCCGTGTGCAAATGGTGGCCGAAGGCCACCATTTGTGCTTGGCGTATAAGAGCACAGCATTTCCCAAAAAAATTTCAACAGATTACCTATCACAAGGAAGCGCATAATATGTCCTCCATGTGCGCACGGTGCGCGAAGCGCATCGTGCGTACATGGCCCATCTAGCGTAACGTGGGCACGCGGTGCACGTAGCGCACCGCGTGCCCACCGTGCGTGCACGGCACTAACAGCGTAAAGTGGGCGCGCACGGAACGAACTGCGTTAAGTGGGCGCGCACGCCACGAATGGCGTAAAGTAACTTAGCATTTAAAAAAACGTACAAATTCACTGAAAAAACCATAGGTTTCACACACGTTATAGTTAGGAATTAGCATTTAAAAAACCTTGCAAATTCACTGAAAAAACCATAGGTTTCACACATGTTATAGTTAGCGGAAATTTTACTGATAAAAAACCAATGAAATTCCCCCGTTATAGTTAGTGCAGGAAACTATAACTCACGTGACCGCAATCTTCTGCTGATGACATATGTGTCTTTATGAAAAAAAAATATTTGTAATATATGTATAGCTAAAAATTTATGGAAGAAGACATGGGCAAATAAGTGTCTAAATACAGTATTAGCATCAGCAGAGGATTGCGGTCGCGTGAGTTATAGTTTCCTGCACTAACTATAACGGGGGAATTTCATTGGTTTTTTATCAGTAAAATTTCCGCTAACTATAACATGTGTGAAACCTATGGTTTTTTCAGTGAATTTGCAAGGTTTTTTAAATGCTAATTCCTAACTATAACGTGTGTGAAACCTATGGTTTTTTCAGTGAATATATATATATATATGTATGTGTGTATATATATATATATGTGTATATGTATTCACTGAAAAAACCATAGGTTTCACACATGTTATAGTTAGCTGGAAATTTTACTGATAAAAAACCAATGAAATTCCCCCGTTATAGTTACTGTAGGCAACTATAACTCACGCGACCGCAATCCTCTGCTGATGCTAATACTGTATTTAGACACTTATTTGCCCATGTCTTCTTCCATTAAATTTTAGCTATACATATATTACAAATATTTTTTTTTCATAAAGACACATATGTCATCAGCAGAGGATTACGGTCGCGTGAGTTATAGTTGCCTACAGTAACTATAACGGGGGAATTTCATTGGTTTTTTATCAGTAAAATTTCCAGCTAACTATAACATGTGTGAAACCTATGGTTTTTTCAGTGAATTTGTACGTTTTTTTAAATGCTAAGTTACTTTACGCCATTTGTGGCGTGCGCGCCCACTTAACGCAGTTCGTTCCATGCGCGCACGGTGCGCTTCGCGCACCGTGCGCGCACAGTGAGCACGCGGTGCGCTTCGCGCACCGCGTGCCCACATTACGCTAGATGGGCCATGAACGCACGATGCGCTTCGCGCACCGTGCGCACAAAGTGAGCACGCGGTGCGCTTCGCGCACCGCGTGCCCACATTACGCTAGATGGGCCATGAACGCACGATGCGCTTCGCGCACCGTGCGCACATGGAGGACATATGATGAGCAAACTCTTAAATCTGCTTTTCATTTATTTTTTTTTATTTTTTTTACCGTACGCTTACCGTAAGCTTACGGTACGCGTACCCCGTGATTTTTTTTAAAATCAATAAATGTTTTTTTTGTACTTTTCTGTCCTTCTTTGACCCCCTTACAAATGTTAGGGGGTCTGTAACTCTCCTCATTGCCCCCTTTCCTTGTTTTCTCTGTTTTTTTTCTGAGTGAAACACACAAAATGGCGGCCGCCGCTTCCTGGTTTCGGCCGATTCGAATGTTTACTAAGATCTAAGAGCCAATCAGAATCGCGCTCGCGCACGCCATGTTTCTTCCGTACGCTTACCGTAAGCTTACCGTACGCGTACCCCGTGATTTTTTTTAAAAATCAATAAATGTTTGTTTTGTACTTTACAGTCCTTCTTTGACCCCCTCACAAATGTAAGGGGGTCTGTAACTCTCCTCATTGCCCCCTTTTCTTGTTTTCACTCTTTTTTTTTCAGAGTGAAACACAGAAAATGGCGGCCGCCGCTTCCTGGTTTCGGCCGATTCGAATGTTTACTAAGATCTAAGAGCCAATCAGAATCGCGCTCGCGCACGCCACCGTACGCTTACCGTAAGCGTACGGTAAGCGTACCGTAAGCGGGCTCAGATATATATATTGATTTAAAGGCTATTTTCTCAGAATCTACTGAACAGATTTACACCAAACCTACAAAAGGCACTTCCTTGACCTAGGGACTACCTCTCTGCCAAATTTTGAGTAATTCTGTTCAGCCGTTCGGGCTGTAGCTCGTTCTAAAGGTCCTATGGAAAAATGCATGGGAAAAACGCGTTTTGGGACCCCCCTTTTACCTCAGCCCCCGCTTGACGGATCCCCCCGAGACTTTCAGGGTAGGAGCGGAGCGTAGCGCCCCACCTATTTTGAGAAATTCGCGAGGATTCGTCGACCGGCGCCAAAGTTATTCAAAATAGAATGTTGAGGTTTTCCTATGGAAACGTGGTCCTAACTATAACTACCTACTGGCGACCGCCAGTAGGTAATATATATATATATATATATATATATATATATATATATATATATATATATATATATATATATATATATATATATATATATCAACGCTCCAAAATCCTTTGTTTAGTAAAGAATGAAAGCACTCACGGGTGGCGTATCAGCGGGTCTTTATTCCCAGAACAGACGCGTTTCGGCGATCTGCCTTCCTCGGTTTTCACGGCACACCGTAACCGCCATTTTTTTATATACATCACAGTGTGTCATACACATAAAAATAAACATAGACAGAGGACAGCGTAAATGTTTGCGGAGTTGATAACGCCATCTTGTAATGTAACCACATCGTATGTATATGTGTGGGCCGATACACGGCATGATTGTTGAGATGGGTGGAGTTGTTGCCATAGACATTGTAAGCAACACACATTAAGGTACTTTGGACTCGGGTCCTGAAATACACGGTGATCATTTTATTTAAAGTGATTAACGTTTTAATGTGTCAAAGATGGTTTAATGAATTGACAACTTTGAACAATCTGTACCTTGACTGGCATTGTATATGTGTATTCACACATATACATACGATGTGGTTACATTACAAGATGGCGTCATCAACTCCGCAAACATTTACGCTGTCCTCTGTCTATGTTTATTTTTATGTGTATGACACACTGTGATGTATATAAAAAAATGGCGGTTACGGTGTGCCGTGAACACCGAGGAAGGCAGGTCGCCGAAACGCGTCTGTTCTGGGAATAAAGACCCGCTGATACGCCACCCGTGAGTGCTTTCATTCTTTACTAAACAAAGGATTTTGGAGCGTTAATATTGTGCGGTAGGCACCGCCGCACTCACAACACCCGACCGCGAGTGACTCGGATTCGGTGCAACGGGAGCAGTAATATATATATAAAAAAAACCCTTGGAGTGCAGTGTGGTTGCTGTTGAGCCGTTCGTAACCCTATGCTGAATATATATATATATATATATATATATATATATATATATATATATATATACAGCAACCACACTGCACTCCAAGGGTTTTTTTTATACGGCTTTCTTTATTGATGAGTTCACATCAACGCATTTCGATGGCCTCTCGCCACCTTGTATATATACACTATGCCTAACTCCACATCTACGTACCTTAAGGATATATGTACAGCATAAGTCTATATATGTGGATTTTGTTACAGATAATCTAGATGTACCTGTCGATATTGTTGTTATATATTTGTTCGATGGCTTTGCAGTGGTCCTTAGACATAGTCAGAAGTCAGCATAGAGTGACTGCTGAGCATTATCTAGACTTTAGGCTTGGTTGCAGTAATAAAGGCCGGAAGGATCCTATGACGTTGAACCAGATCAGATTTTCTCGGTCCTAGATTTAAGGCAGGCTGTGGTTGGTCCTGCAGTGTGGAACGGACGGTGTGCTCTGTCTGTCCTCTGATGCTCTTCCCGAGCTGTGTTGTCTGTCACCTAGCAACTATCAGACTGGAAGGCATTGCATTGGTGCTGTTGACGGTCCCCAACGAGTCCTGACACAGGAGTACCACGAGGAGGCGCCCTTCACTCCAGATGCTCTTTTCTGAGAATACCCTTTACTTTGGGCTCCATAGCTGGAGGATACTGATCCAAGGATATCTTCAAAGGAACACAGAAAAAAGAGTGATTAGAGAAGCGGAAGGGGGAAAATGGTCGTCAGCCAAGTTGAGGAAGTGCCAAAAAAGAGGGCCACGAAGGGAGTGAGATTGGGACAGGTCAATGGAATGGAGTGAAGAAAAACGAGATGTCAAAGAAGAAATGGGCAAAAATAAGGACTCAAGGAAGTAGGAGACAGAGGAATCACGGAAGGAGGGGAGGCGCAAAAAACAAAGGAAAGGGGTAAAAAGGCGGGGACTACATAATATATAAAAATATGAGTCAGGGACACAAAATAACAATGGTTCATAGATGGGTTTGGGAGGGAAGATGTGGGTCACAGAAAGAGGCGATAAACCAAGTCAGAGAGGTTGTTAAGCTGTCCAAGTGAATTAAGGAAGGAGGGAAGGTCGGCGAGAGAGAAGAAATGAAATAAAACAGGCTGCAGAAGAAAATGTGGGAAGAAAAACAAGAACTAATCGAAAGAGAGAGCTATACAAGAACACCTGTGAGGGGGTGTGGGGGGAGGGGTTCACTGATTGGAAGTGGCAGCTAGGGAGAAGTTTATAATGGAACAAACATGGGGTTGAAAGGCAGATAGTACAGTACAGGAAAGACAAACTACATTTGGTAAGGTAGAGTAGGGTAGGGTGCACGAAACCTGTTGTCAGCTATGATAAGTTATGATGTGGTAAAGTATGGTAGATACAGGCTGCATATAGCATGTTACATTACACTATAATATGTTGTGACATATTATGATAAGATGAGGTGACTGATTCGTCATATAGCACATTGAATGCACGACAGGAAGAGATTTAGACCCAAAAAAAGAGATACTGGTCTTATCGGAAGCACACAGTTTTCGGTCACGAGCGAGCGCTATGATAACAATTAAATAAATAAGTATTCCCTTGCTATCGCCGGCCGTTGTGCCGTCCCCTCCCCCCGCGCAGGTGGAACAGTCCTTAATATGCAGGGAAGCGCGTCCTCGCGCCCTCGCCAGACCCCTGGATGCGCGAGGAGATAGGACGCGCCTCTCTCCCGGCATGAATGATTGTCCTGCCGGCGCTATCACCGGGGAGTTTTATCTTTGCATTTTCCATTTCCCGTGGGGCCGGCCGAGTTTATCTCCCATGGTTTCTCTGTCCCGCTCTGTTCTGTTTACCCGATTCAAGAATGCAGCACACGCGAAATATTACTGGAGACATCTGAGGCCAAAGAACGCTCGATGTATCCCTGAAAAACCTGGTCATTACATTGCACTTGTAGAAAAACCTGGTCATTACAGTGCGCTTGTAGTTACAGTTCCAAGGAACTCGATACAGGTGAACTACTCTAGTCTGGAACCTTTTCAATACAGCCAGGCTCAACCGGGAAGGGACTGCCTGCCATCTGATATCCCCAGACTAAAAAAAGTGGAGTGTGGGACTGGCACATGCCCTCATCACACCATGCCCTGCTGGCACACACCCTGGCGCCCAGACATCTTCCCGCAATTCTTCTGCCACCCATGGCTTAGCTGTCCCAGTATTTTATCCGCTGCCCTGGGACTTTCTCCTTGGTGATCAACTGAGTTGGCCTGAACTAATGTGGGGGCATTAGCAAGTGTTACTTGTCAGTTAGTTAGTGTGAGTAGGCATAAGCCCACTTTGGGGTGCCTGTCTTGGCGGGATTGAGGTTCGGAGCAGACAGGGGTGTAGCCTTCCTGAAGTCAGTGGGTTGAAGGAACCCCAGGGTCTCACTATGGACTTTGTCTTATGCACCTCACTGTCCGAACAAATCCTTTTCCTCTTCACTGGTGGTGCTGAAGTGAAAGTGATGTTCAGTGGTTCTGGGACTGGTGGCTTTGAGTCTTATGCAGTTGGAACATGGTCTCTTTTTTCTTGGGTCTCACTAGAAGAGCCAACACACACCGTTTTCATTTGTCGGGTGTGTCTTCTGTGATGGCATAATTCCCTCTCATTGGGCCAATAAACCAAGAGACAGGGGTGCTCTTAAACTGTAGCGTCCATGAGAACTGGCTGGAGAAGGGTGCCAAGCTCATCTGGTGGGCGTGGACAAAGCTCCATCCCCTCAATCTATATAGGTGGCACTTGTGTGATGGCCGGGTAGCCAACGGTTGCTGTCTTTCATGGCTTCTTTGGAGACACTACATGGTTCCCTCAACTTCCAAGGCACTGGTTTGCTTCAAAGCTACTTCTTAGTTAGGGTCCCTGTACTAGCTTTAATGCAGCATCACCACCTCTCCCCCCCCCCCCCCTTTTTAGGGCAGAGGAGCATCGCCCCCTGCTGTCAGTGCAGCAAAAGTGAAAATAAAATGTTAATAAAGCGAATTACTATTTACTTTTTTACTGCTCCCAGCCTGAGCAGTGTTTGAGGGTCGGGCTTGGACATAGGGCTACTGCGGACTGCTCACTCCACCAGTTTACACTGCGCTGTCTCTTTGACCGGCTGTCTTGCCACAGCCAGCCTGACATGCTCAGTGTAAACCTCTCCACCTAGCTGTCTCAGAGAGCTGGGTGGAGAGCAGGCACAGGCCCAGTGTGCCAGCTGGAGCTCTGAGACAGCCCTCTCCAGCCAATCATTAGGCTGCTCTCATGCTGCTCATCTGCAGCATGAGAGCGGGGTTGGGATTTGGAGACGGCTGCCTGAGACTCCAAGAGGATTCACGCTGACTGCTGAGGAAGCGTGGGTAAGTATGTTTTAATTTATATTTTTAATTTGACAGGCACTGTGAGCAGCTCGCATGGCCTTTCTCAGAGTGCCAGGAGCCGTTCGGTCCTGCATCACGTGGGACATACCAGAAAGATGCGGATTTTGCTACAAAATGCCACGGGTGATAATTGTGAGAGCGCAGATCCATGGAGCACAATAACTCCCCAGCATTAACCCACTGTCTGCCGTTAACTGCTCAGCAGCTCTGGTCTGCTGCTGAGATGTTTGGGGAGAACAAGCAGCAGAAATGACACAGCTGCCTAGTTCTCGCTTTGCTAATGATTGACATTTCTGTGATTCAGTTGCGGATGAGCGACATTTACTCTCACGTGAGTGGCTCTTCCAGCGACACTTTCTCACGAGTAAATGAAAACAATGACTTTTATTGAAGTGTTTTTATATGGGTTTTATGCTACATTATCCAGACATCACACAACGACAAACATATGCCTAAACCAAACCAGCCCTGTAGCTGATGCCAGTGCTTCCAAGCAGTATCAGATCAATGAGCAATATCAATCATTGTGTTGTGATTGATTAGAATCGAAAATGTTTACATTCTGAAAATATTAGTCTGGGAATTGAGCTTCAACGTCTTTGGAAGGGGAAGTGTTTTTCCTTTATATTGATTAAAAATACTCGAACCAAAACAACTCAAATATGTCATTGTTAACAGTATTTTATATAGGTTGAGAGGTACGTAGACACACTGATAATTAAGTGTTGGCAGGGCCCTGGTAGAATTAGAACCAATTGGCAGCAGTGTATGCTCCTCTGCAGCGGGCAGGTGCATGAACCCACTGGTGGAGGGGCGCAGGCTGGCATCCATCCCTTCTTCCTCCAGTGTCCCTCTGTACCACAGTGCAGGGACTCAAATTTGTAGTCAGAAGTTTACACACCTTTACAGCAGGTGCAAAAACCCTCTCGACTATCTATCGAGGAGACTTCCTCCTCTCTTCCTCAGTCCCCCTGCAAACCATAGTCAGGCATTCAAACCCCTGTTCGATGATGTATGTACCTGTGCAGCAGGTGCATAAACGCACCGGGTTATCTTCTTCGGGGACTCTTTGGACTATCCGCGGAAGAGGTGCTGGGCCGGTTTGCTCCTCGCTGCCACATCACCCCTGCAGACGGCAGTACAGAGTGCGGACAGCATGAGCAGGGGTGTGTTACTCATAATGGAGGTGCTGCCCGCGCTCCTGGCAGAAGCAGGTGGGGTCTGCTGTCTGGTAAGTTTTAGTGTCTTCCAAGAAGCCCCTCCCCCCCAGATAGTTTCCTCAGCAGCCTTCACTATACATTATCTGATCGCTCCAGACACAAGTCACATCCATATGGGACTATTGTTCTGCTCGCTCTGTAGAGAGCCCAATGAATGGATGAGCAGGTTCTCTGGACACCTTTATGAGCCACCAACAGTCACTGTGACAAGTTCTCACTGCCTCTAACCTCTGCTGCAGAGCTCTCAGTTGTGCTCCCTAATGAACACCCACACATATCCTTAACCGACCCAGACACCTAGCGGTGACAAGGGGCACAGACCGGGGCACAGACAGCTCGAACACACCCCTGCAGCATGAGCCTCACCAGGCTGCAAGCAGGAACATGCAACTAGACTGCAGGAGGAGGAGGAGTGACAATTAATTACAAAGTGAATTGTTTAGCCAGTCCCTGGCTGATTCCAGGTCCACATACCTGCTCCCCTGCTGCTGCTCATTCTGCCTTCTCGTCCGCTTGACCCCTGACTGCCTGACTGCCTGACTGCCTGACTGCCTGACTGCCTGACTGCCTTGCTACTCTGCTTGCTCAGACTCTGTACATCTGTTCTGAGCATTTAGCATTTCCTTGGCTTGATTTTGGTTCCCATTTGTTTCTCTTCTGTTTTGTTTTGCATCGGATCGCACTCCCGCCGCTCTCCTGCCCGTTTTCTCCTGCTGTTTCCCTCCTGCTTCCCACCTCCCACCTCCCGCCTGCCCCAACCCCGTCCCCCTCCCAGGACTTACTTAATGGAGGCCGCAGCGTGACCCCATCGATCAGGTCCTCATTCCTGCTTCCCCTGCTGCTGCCCATTCTGTCATCTAGTCAGCTTGCCTCCTGACTACCCGACTGCCTTGCTACTCTGCTTGCTCAGACTCGGTACATTTATTCTGAGCATTTACCATTTCTTTGACTTGGTTTTGGTTGCCATTTGTTTCTCTTCTGTTTTGTTTTGTGCTGGAACACGCTCTCGCCGCTCTCATGCCTGTTTTCTCCTGCCGCTTCCCTCTCCCTTCCCACCTCCTGTCTGCTTCAAGCCACTTCCAGGACCTATTTAATGAAGGCCGCAGCACGACGACACCGCTGGTGCGCCGAAGGCATGCCAAAGGCAAGCCCCTCTGCACTTGTGCGTTCCTGGGCCAGGAATCCTTGCTCTTCCATCCCACAGAGCTACACCACCGCAGACCTCTGAGCCCTAGATTCCAGACGCATCCGCAACTGCTGCCGCACAGCTCCACGTACCACCAGAGGACCATTCTCCTGCCAGCACTGCCACTTCACCTGCAACACCGGACACCTGAGGACCATTCTCCTGCCAGCACTGCCACTTCACCCGCAACACCGGAGTGACCAAAAACGCTAGATACACCACAAACACGTCTTCGTCCTCCACGCCTACCCAGACAGCCACGGCACAGCTACAGTGCATTCTACTCAACCAACGATGGCTCGGCAAACACGCCATAGAGACCTGGCTAAACCCCACATCCGTGCCAGACATTCCCATCTCCATCCCCATTGGCTACAAGATAACACACTGGGACCAAACCAACAAATACGGAGGTTGAATTGCCATTATATACAATAATACCATCCACGGCATGACCTACAGAGATGACTCGACCCCGATAATGGAGCATCTCAACTTACAACTCCACACAGATGGAAAAAGCAGTCGACCTCGAAGCTGGGGAACCGGGTTTGCGTATCGGCAAGGATGCTCAACATCCCATGATTCTGGGCAAATCATTTAATCTCCCTGTGCCTAACAAAAATGAATGTGTACTTATGTAACACAACTGGTGCTTGTGTAAAGCGTTCCGATACCCGATACCCTCGGGTCAAGTTCACACTATATAAAACTCTGTGAAATAAAAAAAATTAAAACAATTAAATACGGACCCCTGTCCCCATCCCATCTTCAACGTTGGGAGTAAAATGATTGGCGACAAGCTCAAGAAAGTCTTGAACACCTCCATCAACTCTGCCTCCTTCACTGAGGACTGGAAACCCGTTGAAGTGAGGCCCCTTCCGAAGAAAACTTCAGCCGACCCAGCAGAACCACAGAACTACCAGCCATTTTCCCAGCTCCTCTTTCCAGCAAAGGTTTTTGGGAATGCAATCAACCAGCAATTTACAGAGCACCTGAAGCACAATAACCTCCTGGACCCCTCTTAATCCGGATTCAGTGTAAACCACAGCACTGAGACAGCCTGATCGCAGTCACTGATGACATCGGAGCCCTCCTGGACTGCAGCAGGACAGCAGCCCTCATCCTCCTGGACCTGTCTGTTGCCTTGGACACAATCTCCCATCACGTCTTAATAAACAGACTCCACTTCTTCTGAATACCGGGAGACGTCTTCAAATGGACAGCCTCATAACTCACCCAAAGACCCCTGAGAATCTGTCTCCCACCGTTCATCTTGGAACCCAAGAAGATCAACTGCGGTGTTCCCCAAGGATTGCCCCTCAGCCCCGCCCTCTTCAACATGTACATGACCCCACCAGCCAGCACCGTCAGAACGCACGGACTGAACGTCATCTCCTAAGCCGATGACACTCAGCTCATCCTTTCGCTGTTAGAAGACCCCTCTACCATCGGAGCCAACATCCTCAGAACGTCGGCAAGTGGATGAAGGACAACTGTCTCAAACTCAACATGGACAAGACAGAAGTACTCATCTTTGGGAACAACACCTCACCATGGAACAACAGATTCTTCACATAGCACTTCACTCCTTCTGCTTTGTTTAGCCTATTCCATTTTTGTGTCAGGCAAGGCATTCTGAATGCATTATTGTCTAAAATTGCAGACACCTAGTGCCGCTTCCAACACGTTTGACTTCATCAGCAAGGCTTTGTTGTTGAGGTCTTTTTCTCTTTAGGCTGCCACCTTTCCCAGTGGCCCTCTGGTCCACGTAGACCCTCTGATGAGAATAGTGTCTCCCTTTAAGTGTTAGTTGTGTTGTTTCTAGGCGATCGGCTAGGGTTTTTGCTTTCTCATCTAAGAGCTTGCACTAATGTATTTGCGCTTTCAACTTCAAGACAGATGTTTATCTTCACAACTAGAGACTGTCTGTGGTTAGAGCTGTGACTGTGTTTCCCCTACCAGGGCTCTTGAGGGATTATCTCCGCCCTATTCCTTCTGGCCGAGCAGGTCGCCATTTCCCAGCACTGCTCATAGAATCTCTGGAGGTGCTGACTTTCTGTGTCCTCGAGATGGCCCCCACCCAACCAGTGTTTGGATGGGTCGGAGGCAGTCTTATGGTCAGTATTTATCCCCCTGCTTCTTTGTGGGCAGATTATGTATAACTACTTTGTGAATCCCACCCCTTCCTTCCTTGGAACTTTACCTGGGAAAGGTCAACCTTTTTATGGGTCTTCCTTAAGGCTTACCTTTACTGTGGGGATGGGTGCTTTTGAGTTAAAGCCTACCTTTAAATTCAAGCTTGCTAGGGTCTCGTCTGACAGGGAAGGGCCTGTGTTCACCTCGCATTTTCATCCCTCGACCTGTACTGTCTGGTCACTGCAGCTCTTCTACAGCCTTGTTAGTATATGTTCTATTGCATGGGATGGGTGGGGAGGTCCAAGGTGCACTCTTCTCCGGAGAACACAGGACCTGGTCCAGTGCATGTTCTGCTCTCAGGGCCATTAAACTATCACTGTTCCCGGGCTTGCGGAGTGGGGCGGCCGGGGACTTGAGTAACCTGATACCCAGACGGCAGAAGGTAGGTCCAGGTGGGTCCAGGCGAGCGGCTCGTGCGCACCCTCGCTGTCGACGGAGTGCACAGCCTTCTGCCAGAGAGGAGCCTGCTTGAAAAGCCACATATATGCTCCCACTCTGTGGACCCCTGGTGAGCAGTGAAACTGATTGTTGGAGCCGGCTGCGCTTTGATGTCTCGCTTTCCCCCCAAGGTGAGGGGAGCTGCGCGGGAGCCTTGGGGCAGGGTCGGCCCTCACACAATAGTCTGTTCATAATAAGCCGCTGCACCAGGAGCTGCCACAACGATCTATTGCTGGGACTGAGACATTGCGCCACATTATCGCTCCTGGCTGGCCTAACCTGTGGAGACGTGCACCTAAATACCGGAGAGAGGTGGAATGAAGGACTGATACAGGGCCCTGACGAGGGCCTGCGCTAACAGAGTTGGTGAGAGTCTAACTAGAGGGCAGCAGAGTCCAGAGGGGGAAGGTGCTGCCTACCTGACGTATTAACCACTGGTGCCTAGATACCGGAGTTTCTCGTGGCATTGCCCTCTGCCTGGCATACCAGAAAGAGCACAGGAACAACTCGACCCGGGACTGCAACCCCAAAAATCTTTCATCGAGCGGCTGTGGTTCGGTAGAGGGGGGGAATCCGACAGGCCACGTGGTGTGCGCTACGGTAGGCAGTGGTGATTACCCCCTATCCATGGTCCCTACGGCAGTGATTTCAAAATGGCGACAACCAAGGGAGGTCGCAATGTGCACCAACAAAAAATGTATAGATTTGCATCACTAAAGACGCAAGGGGGGGAGCCAACTCTGGACTCGGAACAAGACACCCAACAGAACGAGGGTGAACAAGACCACCCACGCTCCAGGACATTTTGGCAGCCATCAATGGAGTCTGCACATCACTCAAGGGCTGTATTGACCTACGCAAAGTGGACTCCCGGGTGAAAGAGGTGGAGTATGTCACACAAGAAATTGTCACCGAAGTATCCACCTTGGGAAAACAAGTCACGGAATTACAACAAAAGACTAAGTTTTTGGTGACCCAGCTTGAGGACTACTAAGGAAGGTCACAGCGTAATAATGTTCGCATTCTAGGGGTGCCGGAAAGGGCAAAAGGTCCAGCAGCGGACCTCTTCGTTGAAGAACTTGTGATCAAGTATTTACAGCCTAAACACCTCTCCATCTACTTCTCCATTGAGAGAGCCCACCGTATACCGGGGGGTAGGCCGAAGCCAGGGGCGCCCTCATGACCTATCCTGGCGAGAGTGTTTAACGTTCGTGATCGAGACCATATCCTTCAGACATCTCGATGTGCCCCTCTTCTCAGATTTAAGAACAGTACGATCACCCTTTTCCCCGATTTCACCACCAAAGTCCAAAGGCGTTCCTTTTTGGAGGTTAAAAAGGCTCTCAGGGAGCAAGAAATCAAGTACGCTATGCTGTTCCCCGCAAAACTACGTGTGGCGGCAGAAGGCAAGAGTTGGTTTTTCACAGATCCGCAGGGTAATGGATTGGCTCGATGAATGGCGGAAAGTGGGAGAGCACAGATATCCGGAATGAAATCAACGCTGAGAGGTGATGACATGGACTGTGGCGGGGATCCATTTACAGAAGAGAAGATTTATACAGCGCGGTGACACCTGCAAACCTCCAAGTACGCTGCACTCAGACTCAACTAATGGACAACCACCTACATTGTGTTGCGCCACCACTGGGTAGGCGGAGCGGGCCGTGAGTTTGTCATGGACCAGCTAATATATCAATGTCCAACATGGCCCGGCCACCGGCTGAGATGGAGCTGGACTGTTGTATGGACCTGAGGGATCGCTTTCCGGGACTGTGATGAGTATATTTTAAGATATATAATGGTTCCTGTAGCTTAAAATTTGAGTTACTAAAGAAAGGGATGGGAGGAGTGGGTTGAGCCTACGCTTCCCCCATTTCAGGGTTGGGAGGGTGACAGGCACTCTGCACTGTTGGGGAAGTGGGTCACTGGACTCCGTTATGCAGGGAGGCAGGGAGGGTGGTGGAGGGAGTACTGGGAGGATGGGTGGTCGTTTTGTATGTAGTTTTAGTTTCGCACAGCAATGCAACACTAACACAAGGCCACAACTCACACTTGATTCTCGTACATGGGTGTTTGATAATCCTACAATGCTGTCTTAGGAATTCTTCTTCTGTGTGCTTTCATGCAATACATTGTGGCTGATCTATCTGCAAACCCATAACACAAGCACTCACAAATTGCACCATTACTGAAATTCCGGCGAGGTGGGTATTCCGTCGCTGATACACATGGTTCACGTCTATATCTCCACTAATGGGATCAAATGCAGAACTTAAGTTCCTGACATGGAACGTAAACAAGCTTAGGGACAAACTCAAGCGAGGAATAGTCCTCCAGTACCTCAAGAGGCAGGCGCCGGACTTAGCCCTCTTACAAGAAACCCACCTGTTTGCTAACACCTGGAAGGCCCTTAGCAGATGGGGTTATCAATTAATCGCACATGCTGGGTTCACTTCAGACTCCCGCAGGACAGGAGTGCTCCTCCGGAAAAACTGCCCCTACATGGTTAAGAAAACCTGGACTGATGAACAAGGCAGATTTGTCACGGTGTCTGGTACCTGGGAAGGAAAAACACTTAACGTGCTCTCGGTGTATGTCTCCCCCACTTTGCAACCCTCCACACTGCAAGACCTTAGCAAATTTATCCTTGATCTTCCACTTGGCACATTAGTGATTGGGGGTGACTTCAATCTCACAGTAGATGGTGCATTGGACTGTTTACCTCCACGTAGAGACCCTGGCTCTGGGTCTAAACTAGCGGAGTTCCTATCAGCGTTAGGCCTGGTGGACATTTGGCGACAGCTTAACCCCACGACCACACAATTCACCTTTCATTCCCGGGCCCATAATAGTCAGTCACAAATAGAATACATGCTCACACATGCACAGGACCTTTCCGAATTCAGCAAGGCCCGCTGCCTTGCTCAGGAAATCTAAGATCATTACCCCTATTTTCACTAACATGACTGGTGGTCCCCAACCTAGGTGTACGACCCTGACTATAAATCCATGGGCGTTAAAATACCACACATCAAGGCGGCGTTAATCAAAGATACCAAATTATACTTCAAAGAAAATGGTGGCTCGGTCACCTCAGTCCAAATCCTATGGGGCATGTTTGGAGCAGTTGTAAAGTGGAGGGCCCTTGCCCTGATGGTGGGCCACAAGGGGGAACTAACAAAACTCATAGACAAACTTGAGGTGGACATCCTTCGGGGGGAAATGACACTAGCACAGTCCCCCGATCATGCCATGCAACGGTTGTTGGCAGGCAAAGTACTAGGCTATAAGCAGCTCCTCACGGAGGGGCCCAAGGCGAAACAAAAATCGACTTGCCATAAAATGTATGAACACGGGAAGAGAACGGGTAAGCTTCTAGCCTGGTTGGAAAAAAGAGAGCAATCATCAAGATGGGTGCACCACTTGCAAGGGCCCAGGGGGGAAGACATTCCCAACCCCCAACAGATAGTTGAAACATTTGCCACTTACTTCGACTCGGTTTACACGTCAACCATGACAGTCTCACCTATTGTGGCAGAGGAGCTTCTCTCGAACTACAATGCACCCTGTCTGTTGCCAGAAGATAGGGACTCCCTTGAGGGAGCACCTGCAGAGGAGGAAATCCAGTTGGCCATTCACCACATCCATTCGGGCAAGGATATGGGACCCAACAGGCTCCTGATTAGTTTTTTAAATCCACAGCTTACAAATTAACTCCCTATCTTCGCCAAATGTATTAAAAAGTTATGAAAAGGGAATGTTACCAGAAGATATTCGATTACCTATAATTGTGGTCATCCATAAACAAGGCAAACCAGCCAATGATTTTAAGGCGACAGGCCTATTTCTCTTCTTACTGTAGAAGCTAAAATACTTGCAAAACTATTAGCTAATAGACCCATCCCCCTAATCACCGGACTGATACACCCGGACCAGTCAGGCTTCATGCCTGGCCGGAACACCGCCAACACGGGGTGCTGAGCAGACAACACATGATCAAGGAAGATGTGGCCCTGTTGTACCTCGATGCCAAAATTGCATTTGATACCAACTGGAAAGGTAAACCCAGCAGGGATGTCCCCTATCACCCTTAATATTTGCCCTAGTGCTGGAGCCTCTCGCTGTCTAGGTTGAGGGGAGACCCTTCGTGGACTCAAATGGACAGAGAACCATGAAGATAGAATTTCATTGTATGCAGATGATATATTGTTATATATGGCCTCTCCGACATTTACCCTCCATCGTATCCTCCACATTTTCCACATATTTAGCAACCACTCAGGATACACAATAGACTGGTCTAAGTCACAACTATACCCACTGCGGGGCCCATCACCGGGTATACCAAGGGAATATTAGATCCCTGTAGTACCAAAGGGCTTCGGATATTTAGGTATCTATATAATGACTGGCTCAGCCAGCTTTTATGAAACAAACCTGCAAGGGCCCTTGACGTGCTTTCACGCTGACGTCAAACATTGGCGCTCCCTCCCCTGAGTCTTTTCTGTGATATCACTTCTTGTGATGTCACATGCAAATTAGAGGGGCCTCCCATCTTCCCTTTCGCCCAGGGCCCCAAATATTCTAAGACCGGTCCTGCCCAAGCCTTGCTCTTGAGAAGCTTGACTTGCCAAGCGGATAGGAGGATTGTAAAGAAAGCATCAGAGGGAGGAGAGACTTTGTGGGGTTCAACAGGGTATAATTGCTGGCACAATTGTTTTACCCTCCCTTTATGCTATGGCTATGCAATGAAGTCAAAATTGAACATGGACAATTTTGGAAAATGTAATATAATAGTGAATGAAAATTCCTGCAAAATTTTAATTTGGCTTGACAAATCTTCAGCAAGTAGCTAAATTTGGGAGGGAATTTCACCACCAGGTTAAGGTTGTCAAGGTTTGATTAGATTTGCACACACCTAACTAGTGCAAGAAGCCTTTATGTGGCAGTGTGGTAATCTGTGGCTATCGCCATTTGTGTGGTCTGAGTCTACACTGTACGATGAGTGGCTGGTTGGGTGGTTTGCCGTGCACTCATATATAATAATGTATTGTATAGGTATTAGTATCCAGCAGAGTCGACTAAGGGAGGCCCACCCATACATCTCGATTGGCCGGATCTGCCTTGAGAATTTAATGTAACTGATGACGTTTTTAGCCAACACCTGACTTCGAGCCTGAGAAGATTTAACAGGTGTATGTGCAAATCCATGTCGGTGGGCACCACTCTGCCCACTGTAGGAAAGGTGGCTCTCGCCAGTGTCTGGAACCCTTGGTCCATGGAACCCACCGCAGGCATCCATCTGGGTTCTTTGAGTCTGAAAGGATTCAAAGATTTTCCCCTGACTGGATATAAAAAAATAAGGGCCAGATGTAGGAAGCCAATTTGCACTGGCAAACGCTGAAATTCGCAGAATTTCAGCATTTGCGATTGCAAATTAGCAGTCTGCAATGTAGCACACATTGAGCCCCTTGCAAAATAAGTAATCGCATAATTTGCGTTTCCCTATTTTGCGATTGCATTTAAGGAATCGCAAATTGTGATTCCTTAAATGCAATGCAAGTAGCACACATGAAAGTGCAATTTAGCCTTAAGGAATTGCTAATTACCACCAACTTCAAGTTGGTGGTAATTAGCGATTTCCTTTAAAAAGGCACTTTTTTGCTTTTTTAAAAGTGCCATGTGGCACACTTTCATGCCCTTAGGGCATGTATGTGTGCCACATGTGCACATATGCACATTTCAGTGGTGCAACAGGGTGTCCCTTTGGAACCCTTGCATCCTTGAAATTGCGCCCGCAATTTGCAAGTACCTATTAGGTACTTGCAAATTGCGTGCGCAATTCCCATTCATTCCTATGGGCCACTAGGCCCATAGGAATGAATGGGAAGGTATGCCTTGATTGCGAATCACAAATTGCGATTCGCAATTAAGAAATATTAAGAAATCGCAACAAATATTGCTATTCCTACCTACATGGCATTTTGCGAATCCTTAATAGTGATTCCCTAAAAACCGCTATTAAGGAATCGCATAAATGCATTTACCTACATCTGGTTCTAAATGATTAAATTGTGCAAAACACACTTAGACCCCATCAAAGCACCAGAGCTGAGCTTTCTGGAAGTTTATTTAGCCAATCTTAGTTGTTTGAAAAATTAGCAAATCCTGTCACGAATGACTTCTCAGACAGGATTTGCTATTTTTTGCGTAGCAAACCCTGTGGACATCAGCGTTCCGTAATGATACATCAGATTGCCTAGCAATGGTCCCTAGGGCATGTACCTATCCTCTAGACATCATTTGTAGTAAGAATTATGACCTCTGTACGTTTTTACATAATATCATCCCAGTCAAGTAAAATATCAGGTATTTACCGTCCAATTTTTCTTAGGAAAAATCTTTTTGTGTGTTTTTTGTCCTTAAATTCCTATATACACATTAGATAGTCCAAGAGGGGCTTCTAAACCTTACATATAGTGTCTGGAAACTTGTCTTAGTTAACTCTGGGCGTAGCAGGCGTAGTGCCTCTACGTGGAGTTCCACTGAGTTGGAAAAAAACTCTGTGGAACTCTGCTCCGCTCCCTCCCCCCTCCCAAAGTAATTATAAAGTAAGAAAAAAGGCACTTACCTGCCGTGGCTGCCTCCTCCCCGCCATGGCCGCTCTACTTCCTCGTCCTCGCCATCCTTCTTCTTTGATAACCCCTACGCACACGCAAGATGTACAACGTAGGGGTTATCAAAGAAGAAGGACGGCGATGACGAGGAAGGAGAGCGGCCATGGCAAGGAGGAGGCAGCCAGGGCAAGTAAGTGCCTTTTTTCTTACTTTATAATTACTTTGGGAGGGTAGAGGGGCCGGCTAACTATGCTCCACCTCGGAGTCGTAGTTTTGCCTAAACTCCGGGTTCGCAATGGAATTCAGAGTATGAAAAACTACATAAACTCTGCTGGCGGAGCATAGTTACCCACCCGGGCTTAGTCTTAGTAATACGTTGGAGATTTTCAGTTTTTAAATTCAAGGAGACAAAGACACTTTTCATGTCCAAAGCCATGTATCTGTGACATGCAAGATTTCAGGTTTTGCCCTCCTGACTGGTTTTGAAATTATTTTATGTTTTTCATGGTTATTAGAGTGCCTATGTATACACTAGATGAAATAGAAGAGATCCCTAGATCGTATGCTGACTCTGAATCTTTATTTTTAAAATCATTTTGAAAGTCCATCTTCTTTTTTTCCTTCTTTTGATGGAGAGGATTGAAGAATAAATGAACCAATGACTCTTTTTCCCATTTGTTTCTTCCCCTCTTTGGTATTGACAATGATGGGCATATTAAGGTGCCCTTGAAATTAATAAAGCTATTTGATGCTTAGAGGTATTGGATATATTTGGATAAAGTAATGACAATTTACCAGGCTCCTGGCACCCATGTTGTCTTCGCTCACCTCTCACTGAGGCTTGTTCAAGTGGGTCACACCCTGTCCCCACCTGACACTGCCAGCCAAATCGTTCATCATTTCATCATTCGTTCCCCAGGAGTGCTATCTTCCGTCCTAGGCAGCTCAATTGTTATAAGCCTGCTGCAATCTTAGGGCCTATCCTGGAATTTATTTTTCCTCGACTAATAAGCTTCAAGAAAATGGTGGCTTATGGAACCCGGGAAGAGTGACTAGCTGGAGATAGCTGTGCCAGTCGCCCTCTGACCATCTGGTCTGCCAGTCTCCGACAGGGTGGCCATGGTCAGCTGCTGACCTGATGGCCATGATCAGCTGCCAACAAGATGGCCATAGCCTATTGTTGATCAGATAACCCAGGCCCGCTGTAGATGCAAACCAGAGGTCCAAGGCCTAGCACAGTTGCTGATCAGAAAGCTCAATTCCCTAGAGCCACTGACCAACAAGCTTGCCCTTGCCAATACCGGCTTGTGCAATCTGACTATTGCTAGTGTGTATGGCTGGGTCCAAACTGAGGTATCATGGTTTGTGGAAAACAATGGATTGGGATGCAGCCTGACTGATTGCTAGTGGCTGTGATTAATTCAAGTGTTCCATCACTTTGTTGTCGCAGTTAATGCCCTAACTCTTACGAGTATGCCCAGATGTGGGTCCCTTGCTTGCTGTGCCACTGGAATCAAGCTATACCTGGTTGATTAGCCCTTATCAGAGGTAAACCAGTCCTAGGATGCTTGTATTCCAGTTGAGGGAGGACCTGGCTTGGCAATTCGGGCTGGGCTGTTCCCATCAGGAGCAAGGTCACGACTGATTTGCATATGACTGGGTCCAAACTGAGGTCACATGGTTGGCAAAAAATGATGAATTGGAATGCGGCCTAAGTAAATGACCAGTGGCTGAGATTTATTCAAGCATTCTATCTATCACCTTGTTGTTGTTGCAGTGGATGTCCTAAGTGGAACTGGTATTCCCAGAAGTGGGTCTCGTGCTCAATGTGCTACTGGAATCAAGCTACACCTGGCTGATGAGCCCTTATCAGAGATAAACTCATCCTAGGTTGCTTGTATTACAGTTCAGGGAGGACCTGACTTGGCAGTTTGGGTTGTACTTCTTCCACTGGAGCAGGGTCCAGACTGATTTGCATATGGCTGGGTCCAAACTGAGGTAACATGGTGGGTGAAAAACAATGGATTGGGATGCTGCCCCCTCAGTGATTACCAGTGGCTGAAATGAATTCAAGCATTCTATCCATCACCTTGTTGCAGTTGATGCCCTAAGTGCAATGGCCATGACAATGTGCCGCTTCCAAGATCAGAGACTAAGGGCCAGGGGTATGAATCAGAACCCACAGATCATGAGGAAGAGTTTAGCCTCCCATTCCTAGTCATGGAAAGGGCACTCTGAGAGATACATCAGAGAGACACAACAGACAGCCACATGTGAAACACATGCAAAAAGGACAATTGATGGCTAGATGCTGAACAATGTCAAACATTCATCCCAGTACAGAGCTCTGGGCCTAAATCCATTGTTTCTTTGCTCCCCATGCCATTCCAGTTTAAACCCAGCCATATGCAAATCAGTCTTGACCCGGTTCCCCATGAGAAGAGTACAGCCCGAACTGCCAGACCACGTCCTTCCTGGACTAGAAACAATTGCCCCGGGCCGATTTCGGGGTATCCCTCATCATCAGCCAGGCTCGCTTGAGCTCAGTGGCATTGAGTGCACGGGACCCACGTCTGGGCATACCCGACTCACTCGGAGTGACAAATGCATAAAGAACAATTGTTGGACAGAATGCTGAACAATGTAAAACATTCACCCCAGTACAGTGATCTGGGTCTAAATCTATTGTTTTTTTGGTCACCATGCCATTCCAGTTTAAACCCAGACATATGCAAATCAGTCTTGAACTGGTTCCCCATGGGTACAGTCCTACCTGAAATTCCAGGTCAGGTCCCCCCTGGACCAGAAACAAGGATCCTGTGACCGGTTTCGGGGTATCACCCCTCATCAGCCAGGCTAGCTTGACTCCAGAGGCATAGCGAGCACGGGACCCACATCTGGGCATACCTGTCCCACTCAAGGTGACAAATGCAAATGTGAAACACAGCCAGGTACCGCTGTTAGACCCCTGGGGTGGCGATATTCTCTTCAAATTGCGAGGAACCCAGGCACATAAGAGATTTAACTCCATGTCAGGACTAGGCATCCTACAACAGACAATCAGGGTCTGACTGTGGGCGAATAAGTATCAAAGTTTCCCATGACTGCTCCACCTGCAGGGGATAATTTATGTTCAAGCACACTTCAGGCAGGAAATTTTGAAAACGTTCACCACCTGCAGATGCTTGAGAGGGGGATTTAGACAATACTGACTGTATGTCACTCGCACAGTGAGACAGCCCAGCACCCCATGCTTTTGGAATCAAACTGAGCAGTTTAAAATAATGCATGACCAACTTGTAGCAATAGGAAGGTGTGCATGTCCCAAGGCAGCAGAGGTAGGCAGCTATGCCATCTGTCCACCCAGGTCGGCTCACAGATGCCCAGGGCCTGACCCCCTCAGCTTGGAGGAGATGCTGGTGGAGAAGAGCTAGGCAATCCAGAGCCAAAAATGTGATTCATGATGAATTCTGGATTGTATGCATAGAAGCCTAAGAGCAGCCTAGGGCAGCTCCGCTCCCACCCCCCAAAGCCACAACTGTATTCAACAGCTAGGGTTTGAACCCAGGGGCTTCACTCTGCATGGCATCCCTGAGAGGAGCCGAGATCCGCTAAGGGATTCTCTAAAGACCCTCATTCTATCCCATTCAGGATGCCCTACCTCCCATGATGGGTGGCTCCTCAATCAGAATTCAAACAAGCTGTGATTGGGAGCAGAGGGCCCATGCTGCAGGACCTCTCGGGCTCCAACCTGGAAAAGCACTGCAATTTGGTTCCCAAGAATCGTGCTGAGTGAGTATGAGTTCTGTCTTAGGAGGGCTTTCTATTTTAGCTGGCCCATCGCCGAGGGCGGGGTCAAGCCACGCACCACTGCTCACAGACTGCTCCTCCAAAGAGCTCACACCTATAGTGCCTGCTGGAGTACCCTGGGCCTCACCCAATTGATCAGCAGCCATGGACAGCTCCACTGACCAGAATGTCAGGGGGGGGAAATGTCTGAGTTCATGTTCCATCTGGGAGGCAGTGGAGGTCAGACTAGCTCCATCCCTCTGGCCGCTCTGCCATTAATGATCTTTTGACATGCTCTCCTAGAGAAAACGTCTTATGACTTTTTATTCCTCTAGACAGTCAAGTTTGATTATCTTCTGGCACTTTTCTAGATCCTTTGCCGACCCCAGCGGGGAGGTTCTAAGGAGCTCACTAAGCCATTGAGGCAGTAGTAGAAACAGGTAGTTTGTAAATGGACAGGGATTTAATTATTGCAAGTTTATGACCCATACTTACTGGGGATTCCTTGTTCATAGAAAATGATTGTTATCCCCAATCCTAACGTGAAAAGGGTTTCCGAGGGTGACCCGCACCTGTCGCCAAAGTTAGACACATGCGAGCTGGATTTGAAACTCCACTGGCAGAATTGGAAGAATTTAGTAATTCGGTGTTACTCTTGTAACACAGAATTACTAATAAATTCTGTCGCTCTGCCTGTGGAATTAATAAGCACTAATGGTTAGTTCACCGTCTAATCATATTTGACTGTATAGACCAGATCACCATCTGCTGGTCTGAGATGGAAACTGAATTGCAGCCGTCTTGCATTTAGCACTGAAACCATATACACACAAGACCTATTCTGTGCAAGATATTTGGCCGGCTAGTTTAGAATGTTAGGCTGGGGCTGCTCCTCCTCAGGAGCGGAGGAGCATCGCTCCACTTGCTGCGAGCGCAGCAGCCATTTAATTTATTTGCCATCACACCGGCTCGTGCTGTTTACAGCGTGAGGGTGGAGGAGGAACTGAATCCTTCAAATGCACGATGACAGCACTGGTCTACAGTGCGCATGTTGGATTGGCCGGCCATCTTGCCATGGCCAGCCCGACATGCGCTTTGTAGACCCAGCAATCCAAAGGCTGTGAAGCAGCCTGGGGATTGCTGGCACATGCCTCCAGCATCAGAATGAGCGCTGTGTGAACCTCTTTCCACCAATCCTAGAGCTGCTTTCACAGGATGAGAGCAGCTCCAGGATTGGTTGGAGTTGGGCTCCACAAGCAGGAAGGAAGTACTTCCTTTTCCTGATAGTGGACAGCAAAGAATAGTGCCTCACCGGTCGTGCTCCTGCTCCTGAATTTATGGTGAGTCGTGCACCTTCATGCCTGGCACTTTTTATTTAAGCTAGCCGCCACTGATGTTAGGTCTAATGCAGGACACCCACTTGATGGCTATCCAAAGTCCACACATAAGGGAAGCCGCTGTGATGTCTCTTCGAGGGTATGCCTGGTGAGGAAGGGCTCTCAAGAAGGAACTGAAATGCAGTGCCAGAATGTGGAGAGGATGATGCAGCACTGCGAATTATCACAAAATATTGATGCAACCTTGTATCCATTAGTGCAGCCACGGAAAGCACGAAAATCATTTGGTGAGCAGAACGATTCACACCAGACTATTATATAAAACTGCTTCCTCTCCATTTTTTACAGCCCATTGAGGAACATGCAGAAAGGCACTGCCGTGAACAAGATACTTCCTATGGGATGTATGATGTTACAACGCATGCTTTTACAACGCATGCTGTTACAACAAAATTTTTGCAACGCAAATGTAGTGACAACGCAAGTCTTTACAACGCAAGTCTTTACATCGACTTGCACTAGATGGCGTGCTAACATTAAAAAAGTGTAATTTACTATTCTAACTCCAGTCCACGTAACAGTAGGGAAGGTGTTTGGATAGTAAACTACACTATTTTTAATGTTAGCACGCCATCTAGTGCAAGTCGATGTAAAGACTTGCGTTGTAATGGCATGCGTTGTCAATGCATTTGCGTTGTAACAGTTTCGTTGTAATGGTAGTGCGTTGTAAAAGTTGCGTTGTAAAGGTTGTTCCCCTTCCTATGGTATAAATATGGCAAGTGGCACAGCACACATTTCACTGGTAACTTTACCTGCTCTTGGTTGGCTTCATATCGGTTCAGCCGAGAGTGGTCAACAGAGCAGCCTTGAGACATTTTTCATTGTATTAAAAAACAAGCATTGGCATAGCCAATAGGTCTCGCCTTTGGGACCTTGTAAGTATTTAGTTATGCAGCACAATATAATTGGTACAATAGCATCAACTGTTGCATAGCTAAACACTTATAAGGTCCCAAAGGCGAGACCTATTGGCTATGCCATTGCTTGTTTCTTTTAATTGTTAATTTCAAATTTAACAATGGAACATTAAATCATGGTAACCAGGTAACCTTTGAAAACATACGTATTACGGAAACAGGCTGGGACGTGGATTACAAGTTTACCGCGCGATGGAACGTATTATGGCTCCATAACAAGGGTGAAGACAGAGGACTAGGATTGGATACGATATATATGTGACTGAGTGCAGAGACTTAAAACGTGGATCTCATATTAAGTACTTTGAATACTGAACAACACACTCTTGGAAGTTATACGGATTGAGATAAATAGGGTGTGTGATACATTGCTAGCAAGCCTTGAGGAAGCCCTGATAGGGCGAAACACACGTCGGCTGTGGAACATTAGGCCATGTAAAGGAAATAAATCTGATTGATCTACACCACGTGATTCTTATTTGATTGGGGACTCGTTAATATAAAAACATTCATTGAAGAAGAGTGCAGATTGCACAAAGGATGAGAGTAACTTACATATGATGTGCTCTGGTGGTTTTTGTTAAAATTATATCTGTTCCACTTTTTGTGGATACGGAACTTGGCGCCCTAGCATATCCACTTTGTTCTAAATGTTATTTAACCTTTGAAAACTTAAAACCCATTGTCCAGCATCCAGTTCTTGGTGACAGATTTTACATCTGCATCTTTCCCTAAAGGGACTGTTCAGGACTTTACTTTGCAAGCTTTATAGGTTTCTTGAATTTGGAACTGGCAGAGTGCGTATGTGTTGTGCAGTTGCCGTCTTTGGCTCACAATGCTCGGTATATACAATGTTCCTCCCATGTAAAATGTGCTGCTGTTCTACATTAATGGTGTATGGCTATTGAATAAACTCCTGTACTCTGTGAATAATGTATTTGTATCTAATGTACCCCGCTCTTGCTGCAACGTTTGTACAGATATTGAATGCTGTGAGGCTTGTTTTTCGTGGCTTGTGCCATCTGTGGAATATTGTGGCAGATATAGCATATTGTCTCTATACAACATAAACCAAATGCTACTTCCAGCTCATTGAAATGTCAAATATCTCTTTTTTGGAATTTGACTTTGAAGGGCTAGCAAGATCGGCCAGTTGATGTTTACTCTTGAAGGTTGGTTGCGAGGTATAAATAATGAGAATGTGCCCTCCAGTGATTTTTAAAATAAGACTTTGATTCTTCTTTTACGTTACATGGCATAGTACAGCAATTATGATATAGTTACACAATACTTCAACCCTATCTCCGAAGTGCTGACTTTACCAGTTGCACCTTCCTACTTAACACTTTTATTATAAAAGTGCAGTTCCTGACATTGCCCCTGTCGAAGTGCTGCACGTCAGTTATGTTACAAAGTTGGGTCTGCAAGTGTCTTCTTACAACTCCTTTGCCTTTTGGTTTTGTGTTGAAGCACCAGTCTGCGCAGGAGCCTGTTGGTGCAAGTGGATCCTTCATCAGATGGTAGTCTACCTCTTTCAGGCTGTAACAACAACAGTTGTTTTCCTCAGACTTGGAGTATGGACCCTACTCCTTTTTGGAAGCCAGCCAAACTTTGTGCCTTTGGTTCTTTTCTTCCTTCTATACTGGTTGGTACACAGAGCTCCTTGAATAAAAAGCACATTTGAATTTTTGGCTGTCATAAACAACAGTCACTCAGATTTGGAGTCACACTTGAGCATTTAGGGAGGCCATCTTGCTTTTATGTAGTCCAGCTACATGAAAACCAGTATCTATGGCCTCTCTGGTTTCCTTATTGATGGAAGACCCCCCACAATGTCCACAGGATTTGTATACTTGGTCCATAGTCTTCTTCAGAATATCAGTGGCTGCTGCTGGAACCCTCTCTGCCTGCTAGGGCTGAACCCGGAGATGTGCAAGAAGAACATCTTATTTTTTAAGACAATGAACATTGTTAGTCAAACATGCTCTTCTCTAAGCTACCATCTGACCAATTAAACTGGCTTGATTTAGGGAAGCTAAGTGCAAATAAATCTCAATTGACGGGAATGCCAGTTTAGAACCAAACACTCGACACTTGGTTTGAAATTGCTGAGCAGGGTGTAGAAATGAGGGGGGAGCATTCAAAAGCCAAATATAAAAAGGGAGGGGGGGTGGTTTGACATGTTTTTTGCTAATGTTCTCCCCAAGGAGTGAGTATCCTACAACATTAGGGTACTTAGGCACAGAGGGAACCTGGAATTCTCCACCTCTTATGTACCCAAGCTAGAATGTTTTATATATATATATATAATTCACAGAAAAAAACATAGGTTTCAGGCACGTTATAGTTAGGAATTAGCATTTAAAAAACCTCAGAAATTCACTGAAAAAACCATAGGTTTCAGGGGTGTTATAGTTAGCTGGACTTTTCACTTGTACAAAACCATTGAAATTCCCCCGTTATAGTTACTTCAGCTAACTATAACTCGCGCGCCCGCAATGCGCTGCTGATGACGCCACATATTACATCACTCATGACATGGTCAGTGACATCACTCATGACATCACTGATGACATCTCAAATGACATCACTGATGACATCACTGATGACATCATCCAGTGAATGTGTGTTTTTCTGAAAATTAAATATGTTTTATATATGTATATCTCAAGGTCGATGGAAGAATAAATGGGTATATAAGTGTCTAAATGGATGATTTGTTTTTGAAAAATTGATTGTGTAACTGACTGATTAAGTGTATCATAGTGAATACATGGCTTAGTGAGTAATGTTTAAATATGTAAATATCTGTATCAGTCTCTCACTTTGTGTATAAGTGGCTGCATGGGTTGGTGAGTAGCTACATGGGTGTCTATATAGGTTATTAGTTGGTTTTTTGAGTATCAGTCTGAGTGTCTGCATGGTTCAGTGGGGGGTATTACGTAGTGCATAGGTGCATGAATGAGTGACTCACTGTTTGTATGTGTTGAACACAGCATGTGTGCAGGACTGTATGGGTGGATGAGTGTGTGTATGGGTGTGTTAGTGAGTGAATGACTGTCTCAATAGTGTCTTTATGAGTAACTACATATGTTTTAAACTAGTATATGTGACTATTGGTGTATATATGTGAGTATATGTGAGAGTGAGAGATTGAAAGAGTTCCTGTATGAATAAGTATGTGTGTCTGTAAGTGATTGTTTAAAAGACTAAGTATGTGTAAGTTTCCGTAGAAGTAAGTGTGGTGGTGTGTGTATAACTGTATATGCAAGTAAATGTATGTTTGATTCTTTATTAGCATGAGTGACTATGTGTGTGAGTAACTCTATGGATGAGTGGCATTGTGTAACAGGATGTATAGGTGTATGAGTACATATGATGAGTGAGTACATGTATGAGTGACTGTATAGGACTGTTGGTGAATGAGTGGATGTGTATGTGCATCTTAGAATTACTGAAGAGGTTGTTGTAACTGGTATTGGTATGTCCATTGTTTTGAAAATTTTAGTCTCTATTTTTGAATGTGTGTATCAAAGGTTATATTAGGGTGAGAGGAGGTCTGCCACTCTATCACAAGGAGGATGTCATCAGTGATGTCATCAGTGATGTCATTTGAGATGTCATCAGTGATGTCATGAGTGATGTCACTGACCATGTCATGAGTGATGTAATATGTGACGTCATCAGCAGTGCATTGCGGGCGCACGAGTTATAGTTAGCTGAACTAACTATAACGGGGGAATTTAAATGGTTTTGTACAAGTGAAAAGTCCAGCTAACTATAACACCCCTGAAACCTATGGTTTTTTCAGTGAATTTCTGAGGTTTTTTAACTGCTAATTCCTGACTATAACGTGCCTGAAAGCTATGGTTTTTTCTGTGAATTTCAAAGGTTTTTTAAATGCTAATTTCTAACTATGCCTACAGAGATAGGACATGTGAAGAAAGAAGAAAAAATGCACAAAAAGAAACAAAAAAAGTGCAGAAAGAAGCAACAGAAGTCCTCAAATACGAAGATAAGTGCAGGAAGAAGGATAACGTGCAGAAAGAACAAAAAGAAGAGCAGAAAGAAGCCTTGTTGCAAAATCATCCTGTACCCTCAACTTTTTCAGACGGATACTGGTGGTAACTGAGTCTGACTAACGAGTCCTAGAGCCAGTGCTATGTTAAAAGGCACTTAGAATACAGTGAAAACACCTACATACACTAGGGAACATTATGCGTTGGGGTCCCCCTGTGATTAGCATGACCTCCTCTGTAAGCCCCTAGTATATAATAGGGCATGGGGATTAAAACTACCTCTTAAAACAGGCCACAGGGCGTTTTTGCACACGTTAACTCAGGCCCCGTCCCCTCCCTTCACCACTGTGTAAACATGCCCTGTGTCCGTTTTTAGTTGGGAGATTAAGTTCATTTGAATCCTGAGGGTCCCTAGAGTCCAACTAGCCCACTAGGTACCTCCAGTAAGTGCCACAGAGCTGCGTTGCAGAGAGGTGTAAAAAGTGGCACGGCCTGGACCACCTCTCTGCAATGCAGCTCAGTGGCGCATACTAGAAGCACTTGGTGGGCTAGTTAGCCCCCAGGGGCCCTCAGTATTGAAGGGAAATTATATCCCCAATTTAAAACGTGCCATAGTGCGTGTTTGCACACGTCACCTCAGGCCCCGTCCCCTCCCTTCACCACTGTGTAAACGCGCTCTGTGGCTGTTCTAAGTTGAGAGATTAAGTCCCCTTGAATCCTAAGGGTCCCTAGGGTCAAACTAGACCACTAGGTACCTCCAGTAAGCGTCACAGAGCTGCATTGCAGAGAGGTGTAAAAAGGGGCTTGGCCTCAGAACACCTGTCTGCAGCGCAGCTCCCTGGCGCATACTGGAGATGCCTGTTGGGGGCGCGTTTGCAGAGTGCAGCACGGAGGGGGCATGGCCTCCGGCACGATGCCAGTCTTTTATTTATTTTAATTTTTTAAGAAGGGGGGCTGTGTGGTTCCCCTTATTATTCTAATTTATTAGCCCTGATGACCCCATCCCCCAGGGCCTGTGTCCTAATTATATTTTTTTGACCCCAATCCCCAGGGCCGGCCACTGTTTTTTATTAAATTAAAAACATATATATTTATAGACACACCTAGGACATGCTGGACAAACCGTACGTACCTATCACCATGACGATTTGCGTGATATTCATTAAAAGGCGACAATGCATGCAATGAATCCACGTGGAATGTATTTACATCACTAGTGAAGCTCTGACATGTCTGATGCCCTACCGTGCCTA
Organism: Triturus cristatus; assembly: GCF_964204655.1. Classification (NCBI taxonomy): domain Eukaryota; kingdom Metazoa; phylum Chordata; class Amphibia; order Caudata; family Salamandridae; genus Triturus; species Triturus cristatus. The sequence goes on from NC_140594.1 coordinate 70,059,330, forward strand.
ATCCCGGTAGACACCCTTGTCATTTATTTATACAAACATGGGTAGCTATTGACGGGCACATTAAATACACATGCACACCAAGCCATTCAAAGAGGATTCGACAAAAATTCGACCAAAACTATGCAAGAAACCCCCCTCACGGTTAATAAAACACACATCCACTGCCGGATGTGTAATACTTTTTATTTTACTCTCTGGAAAGGGGACGAACATCACTTGAGAGTCACAGCGCGCTCCTGACAGAGCCCACTGCTGTGTTACACCCACCATTGCCTGCTGAGTGCCACAAACCTCGGTGTTGTATTCCACTAGCTAGTGCATATGCTATGACACTCTCTAGCCCATGTGCACTGTAACACCACCCCGTGAATATGTCATGCCACACTTGTCTTTGCATGGGTTATATTGCCCCATCTAACGTGCCTTCCTCGATGCCTATGTTATAACGCACAGTGCTATGCCATACATATTACAATCTGGGATCCATATCTTTGTCACAGTGCATATGCAACGTTACACTCCCCAGCACATATTTTATATTACAACTTTAGAGACTAGTTAGGTTACACAACACTGCCCTGTGCATATTACACTCAAAGGCGCATATCGCATAGCACGCGCTAGTGCCTGTGCTATCTCGCGCTCTCCAATGAATCTATCATTGCGCACAATGTATTGCATATTATATTTCACGCCCGGTTCATCTTATATCACACTTTTTGGTGCATAGTTTATACCATACACTATATCTAGTTTTCATTTTCAATCGTGCTCTCATGACTATGTTCTATATAACACTGTGTTCATCTACCCTTTTCACGGGCATTACATTTTGCGATAGGGGGTGGAGGGTCAGGGGGTGTTTCTGACAAGTGAGCCCGGAGTCACAGTCACAAACGTCCTCTTCTTCCTGAATAAAAGTGAGATTATGCTGCATACTTGTTCATATTTTAAGTAGTTCGCACAGACACAATGTTTTAAAAACAATAAAGTTCCTAATACCCGCCTTCTCTGAACAGTTAGCTTGCTGCCCCATCCCCCTCCTCCCTATCCTCTGTTGTGTGAATCCATGGACTAGCCTCCTCCCTCCTGCCATGCATGGTCTGATGTGCTGCCACTGCCCTCAATTTAGTATGATGTACCAGTCCACTCCTCCTGCCCTCCATTGCCCAATTCTATGCCCCATCATTGACCTCCTGCTTAAACTCTGTGCTTAGCTTGCTGCCCCTATTCTCCTTCCCCCTGCCCTCCGATGTCTTTGTGCATGCCCCTGCTCCATCCTTTTTGCCCACCATGTCCCATGGACCTGCCACTCCTATCTACTCTGAGTGTTCTGTTGAGCTGCCACTCCCCTCCCACCTGCCTAGCATTGTCAGATGACTGTAACCTGTCCCTGCCACCTCCACCCTGCCTGTCCACATGCCATGCCCCTATCCTCTTCCTCCTGTCCTACATGGTCCATTGTACTGCCACACCCTTCTGCCCTCCCTGGTCTGTTGTGCTGCAACTGCTCCTCCTGCCTGCCCCGTGTGGTCTGTTGTGAGGCCCCTTCCCCTGAACTTTCTTGTCTGTGCACAGGTCCTGACCCTCCCTTCTATCCTCCATCGTCCTTTGTGCATGCCCCTGCACCCTCCTTCTTGCCCATCATAGCCATTGTGCTGCCACTAACCCTCCCACTTGCCATGCATGGTCTTCTGTGCTGCCATGGCCCCTCCCACCTTCCCTGTGTGGTCAGTTAGCTGCCCCTGACCCCCTCCCACCTTCCCTCCATGGTCTGTGTGTATGCCATCACAGTCTCAGTGTTGCTCTTCATGGTGTGTCTTGCTTCTAGTGCCCATCCTGCCTGACCTCCATGGCTATCTTGCTGCTCCTGCCCTGCCCCCTTGCCCCCAGCCCTCTGTTTACATGTGCAGACCCCTACTCCCTCCCTCCTGGCTTGTCTGTTCCATTGTAATGCCCCTGATCCGTCCCTCCTGCCCTTTATGGTCTGTTATGCTGCAGCTTTCTCTCCTGTCTGTCCATTATGGTCAGCTAGCTACCATTGCCTCTTGCCCCTCTGTTCTCTGTTGTCCATGTGCATGGTCCTGTCCCCTCCCTCTTGTTTTCTATGGATTGTTGTGCTGTACTCCCGCCCTGCATGCCCTGTGTGGTGTATTGTGCTGCTGCAAACCCTGATTCCTGCCCTGCAGGGATAGTTTGGTGCACCTCTCCATGTCCCTCCTGTCCTCTGTTATCCAAGTCCATGTCCCTATCCCATTTCCTTCCATGATCCAATGTACCATACTTGCGAACATTTTGAACTTGGTAAGAGGGAGATTTTGAAAAAAACTGGGGTATTGATTTTCCCCTTTGAGTTACATTGAAAAAGAGGAGATTGTAGACAGGAGACAGATCAAATAAAGCCCATTTGAGCTTAAAAACATTGGACATTTCCTGGCTGAATCGGGTCTGTTGGCATGTATGGTTGTACTACCATTGCCTCTTCCTTCTGCCCACAATGGTCTATTACATTGCCACAGCCTCTCTTGCAAGTCCTGTATTGTTGGTTTGTTGCCCCTGCCCCCCTTTCCACTGCCCTCCATAGTCTTTTGTGCTTCCACGGCCCTTCCTGCCTGCTCAGTGTGGTTAAATTGTTGCCTTTGCACCCTCCTACCTGCCTTCAATTTTCAGAGTCCGTGCCCCTGGCCTCTGCCTCTCAACAGTATCCTAATGAACAACTAGATTGCTAACATTCTATATTTATTACAAAAGTGTGGAACGCCTGACATCATCTTGATGTAATCAAAACTGTAACACCTAGAGCATTTCCCTTAGAAATTACATATATGAGAGGGTCTTATTGGCATCAAAATTATGGTTTGTGCTCTAAAAGACTAAAATAAGGACATATTTTCTGAGTTTTTAAATAGCGACAAAGCACTTTTAAATAATTCGTTATCTTTATGTTTTTTTATCCAGTTGACCACTTGATTAAATGTTGCACTTAGGGGAGAGGATGTGGTGTTACTTCCAGAACTGCAGACTTTGCAACTGGGGAACCAGGTTGAAGTTTCTGCTTCAGCTCGACATTCTGTGATTCTGGTCAAATCACTTAGTCTCCCCATGTCTACAACCAAAATGAATTTGTTCTTGTGTGATGTAACCAATGCTCATGTAAAGCACTCCAATACCTGAAAAGTCTGCACTATATAACACTGCAAAAACACAAAATAATAAGTGTTTTGCACACTTCTGACATTGGGCTATATTTAGGCTCTTTGTCTCCGGTGGCCATCTTGGGAGATTTATTTGTTATGAAGTTTCCTAATTTCCTCATGTACTGCAGTCTCCTCAGTAGGAAATGCTTTCAGTTTTTTACTTTGATTCCATCATGAAGGTATTCAGATATGTCACACATTTGCCATAAATTCTGAATGTTAGCACTCTAGTTGCTCATTAGAACTACTGTTCACCATGGAAGTCTGCTCCTGGTATTAAAAGTGCATGTTTCAGTCTGCATGTCAGAATATTTTAATGAAATAGAAGAGGATTTGAGAAGTCACTCAAAATGTGCCCTCATTTTCTTTCTTCAGCATTAATCATAATTTCTATGGCAAAATGAACCCCCTCATTGGGTTCCTTTTTAAATTAAATGTTTTAAGTGTTACCAGTTTATTCCAATGAAGATGGCTTCAGGTGTGCCATACTTTTGTCATAATGAAGACAGTAAGCGCTCTAGTTGTTTGTAAGAACATTCTGGGACATTCTGTCATTGGGCTATACTTGGGCTACATCTGGGTGATATTTGGGCTACATTTGGGCTCTTTTGTCTCTGGTGGCCTTCTTGGGAGACTTATTTGTTATGAAGTTTCCTAATTTCCTCATTTACTGCAGTCTCCTCAGTAGGAAATACTTTCAGTTTTTTACTTTGATTCCATCAAGAAGGCATTCAGATGTGTCACACATTTGCCATAAATTCAGAATGTTAGCACTCTTTTTGCTCATTAGATCACTGTGGTAAAGCTACTGCTCACCAGGGAAAACTGCTGCTGGTATTGAAAGTGCATGTTTCAGTCTGCATGTCAGAATAATTTAATGAAATAGAAGAGGATTTGAGAAGTCACTCAAAATGTGCCCTAATTTTTCTTTCTGCAGCACTAATCATACTTTTTATGGAAAAATGAACCCCCTCATTTTGTTCCTTTTTAAATTAAATGTTTTAAGAGTTACCACTTTAATCCAAGCAAGATGGCTTCAGGTGTGCCATACGTTTATCATAAGTAGGACTGTTAGCGCTCTAGTAGTTCTTTGGAACACTCTGGGAAGCTGCAGTAGAACACAAAGGAATCAACTGACAGTCTCTGCCCTTGTTGGATGTACATGTTTTACTGAGAATGTCAGACTTCATTCTCACATGACTGAGAAAGATAATGTGAATTTACAGAAAATAAGCTCTCAGTTTAGCTTATAGATCACCTTCCAAAGCTCTGTGGTAAAAGCATGAGAAAATATTTTTCTCTCAATCATGATATCCCAGCAGAAGGATTTTTCACATGGTGAAATCACCTTAGAACATACCACAATTCCTAAAATGAGTATGGTACCATCAACAAATGATTTATAATGTAACTAAAGTCTTAAAACCTTCTATTAACTGCAATGCTTTTTAATGAGGTGCTATCATGTATATTGGTCCCAAGATGGCTGCCAACACTTCTTGGATGGAGTGCTGACAGCCAGTCAGATCTCAGGATGAGATGTGTGGTTAGGCTCCGCCCACATATATATATGCTTTTAAATGCTATTTTCTCAGGAAATACTGAACAGATTTACACCAGACCTGCAAAAGGCACTTCCTTGACCTTATGGCTACCTCTCTGCCAAATTTCAAGTAATTCTGTTCAGCCGTTCGGGCTGTAGCTGTGTCTAAAGGTCCTATGGAAAAATGCATGGGGAAAACGCGTTTTGGGACCCCCCTTTTTTCTCGGCCCCTGCGAGCACCGTGCGAGCACCCTAACGTGCGCGAGCGTAATTCTGATTGGTGGTTACATGTTAGTCAACGTTCGAATCGGTCGAAATCAGGAAGTGTCGGCCGCCATTTTGTTTCTTTTCAGTTCGAGAGTGAAAAAGGAAGGTGGCGAACGTGAAAAGGGGGCAGGGTAGAGAGTTCCTGACCCCCTAGCCTTTGTCAGGGGGTCCCTGAAGGACCCCGAAGACAGAAAATTATTATTATTTTTTTTTTAAATTGCGGGGGTGCGCACGGTGAAAACCCCCCAAAAATTAATATATATATATATTTTTTTTAAATCGCGGGGGTGCGCGCACGGTGAAAACCAAAAAAAAAAAAAACATTTTTAATACGTAGTTTATTGTAAAATAAATATATAAAAAAAATAATAATACATAAATAAATTAGCATTTAAAAAACCGTACAAATTCACTGAAAAAACCATAGGTTTCACACACGTTATAGTTAGGAATTAGCATTTAAAAAACCTTGCAAATTCACTTAAAAAACCATAGGTTTCACACATGTTATAGTTAGGTCGATATTTCACTCGTAAAAAACCAATGAAATTCCCACGTTATAGTTAGTTCAGATAACTATAACTCGCGCGACCGCCACTCTATCACAAGGATGATGTCATCAGTGATGTCATGAGTGATGCCACTGACCATGTCATGAGTGATGTAATATGTGACGTCATGAGCAGTGGATTGCGGGCGCGCGAGTTATAGTTATCTGAACTAACTATAACGTGGGAATTTCATTGGTTTTTTACGAGTGAAATATCCACCTAACTATAACATGTGTGAAACCTATGGTTTTTTCAGTGAATATATATATATATATATATATATATATATATATATATATATATATATATATTCACTGAAAAAACCATAGGTTTCACACACGTTATAGTTAGGAATTAGCATTTAAAAAACCTTGCAAATTCACTGAAAAAACCATAGGTTTCACACATGTTATAGTTAGCTGTACATTTCACTCGTAAAAAACCAATGAAATTCCACGTTATAGTTAGATCAGGTAACTATAACTTGCGCGACCGCAATCCACTGCTGATGACGTCACATATTACATCACTCATGACATGGTCAGTGACATCACTCATCACATCAATGATGACATCTCAAATGACACATTGTGGATTGCGGTCGCGCAAGTTATAGTTACCTGATCTAACTATAACGTGGAATTTCATTGGTTTTTTACGAGTGAAATGTACAGCTAACTATAACATGTGTGAAACCTATGGTTTTTTCAGTGAATTTGCAAGGTTTTTTAAATGCTAATTCCTAACTATAACGTGTGTGAAACCTATGGTTTTTTCAGTGAATTTGTACGGTTTTTTAAATGCAAATTTTTTTGGGAGATTTTTTGTAAACCTATGTATAAAATAATATATGTACTATATTCTGCATTTTAGAAAGGTTTTTTTTTTTTATGCATTTTTTTCCATGCGCGTACGGTAAGCTGACGCTACGCGCTCTGTACGTCATAAGTACGGTGCGCGTACGTAATAGGATACACGTGCGGTAAGCTGACGCTACGCGCTCCGCACGTCATAAGTACAGCGCGCTTACGTGATACGTACGTGACGTACGCGTACACGCGGAAGCAACGTCGCGGTTACGCAGGGGCGTGTAATGCGCATGCGCGAGTGTATCTTACGTACGCGCTCCATAAGCGCTCCGTAAGCGTCATGTTTGCGCATGCGTACTTGTTTGCGAGCGCGTACCGTAAGCTTACGGAGCGCGCACGGTAGGTCATGTGATCCACAAAGAACACTTTTCATTGGTTGAAACTACTTTCAGTTCCAGAAACTTCCCACACCACACCCATTCCCCTCATTACTGCTTGAGATCCCTTAGGAGAAGGAGCTGAATTGACATTGAGATACAATGGCAGAACAGCAGACCTCTTCTGAGAGTGAGGCTAGCAGCACCACCATCATCCAGAGAAGGAGGAAACAGAAGAATTCTTTTGTATGGGAGTATTTTACTTTTCCAGAGGGGGAGAAAAAGGTCAATGCTCCATTGGTCACTTGCACACTTTGTGACCGTGTTTTATCTAGAGGAAATCCAAGGAAAAAGTATTCCTTTGGAAATCACTCTATGATGAGACACCTTAGGGATAGACTACCCAGGACCTTTGCTCGACATACTGGAGAAAACTCTTCAGTAAGTCACCAGAGCCCAGCCTCAGAAGCTCAGCCGAGTACATCATCGGCAGCTCAGCTGAGCCCTTCCTCTGAGGTGGGAGCATCACCTTCTTCTGCTTCCTCTGGACGTTAACCCTCGATTTGGGAGGGATGTAATGAGGTGTATAACGTGTTCTGGTCTTATTGTTTTTGGGGAGACCAGTGTTCCCCTTATTAACAATAAGATAGACCAGCACGTTTGTAGACGCTCATAATATTCCCATTCTTTCTTTCCTCCATCCCTCTATGAACCCAACGGCTCTTTTAAGAGCCAACCTTACCTCACAATTTTTTTTTTTTTTTAAGCTTTCCTTTTTGAAATTTTTTTTTTACCGTGCGCGCACGGTGCGCGTAATTACGCGAAATTTCGCATAATTTCTCCGTTTACGCCGTGCGCGTACGCTGTGCGCATTCGGCGATTTAAAAAAAAAAAAAATTAAATTAATTTTTTGCCCTTGGGGGTCCTTCTGACACCCCCTGACAAAGGCTAGGGGGTCAGGAACTGTCCAGCCTGCCCCCTTTTCACGTTATCCACCTTTGTTTTTCACCCCCTCAGACTGCGAGAGACAAAATGGCGGCCGATACTTCCTGATTTCGACCGATTCGAATGTTTACTTTGATCTAACAACCAATCAGAATCGCGCTCGCGCACGGCACCGTGCGCGTACGGTAAGCTTACCGTAAGCGCACGGTAAGCGCTCAGAGCGCGCCCACAGATATATATATTGATTTAAATGCTATTTTCTCAGGAAATACTGAACAGATTTACACAAGACCTGCAAAAGGCACATCCCTGACCTGAGGGCTACCTCTCTGCCAAATTTCACATAATTCTGTTCAGCCGTTCGGGCTGTAGCTCGGACTAAAGGTCCTATGCAAAAATGCATGGGGAAAACGCGTTTTGGGACCCCCCTTTTTTCTCAGCCCCGGCTTGACGAATCACCCCGAAACTTTCAGGGTAGGAGCGGAGCGTAGCGCCCCATTAGTTTTGAAAAATTTGCGAGGATTCGTCAACCGACGCCAAAGTTATTCCAAATAGAATGTTGCGGATTTCCTATGGAAACACGGTCCTAACTATAACTATCTACTGGCGACCGCCAGTAGATAATATATATATATATATATATATATATATACTCACACACAACAGTACTAATAGACTGTTGATAAGCTGCCACCCACGGTTAAACATGTGATGACCTGTGTGGATCCATGCCGCCCCCACCGGAGTTCTATGGTCTACTGGACTAAGTCACATAGAGCTGCTGCTAGAGGGCTCGTGGCATGGGACACCTACATATCAGAATAATGAAATGAGTAAAATGTCACATGACTAGTGCACCAGGGAATTTTGAACCAACACATGCACACACTTTTCTCCCTTAGCATCCACTGAGTAGACAGATTCTAAAAGCTGTGAATGGAAACTGTACATTCCTCACTCTCTGCTTTGGAGGTTTGACAAAGCACTGATGTCTGGTACAGTCAACGGATATTACAGATCCTCCTAAATGTATATGGGAATCTTCGGAAATTGTATCAAATCTTTTGGGATGATAAAAAGGTGCACCTCTGGCTAAAGCTTAAGAAATCTGCAGAAGTGACATTGAAAATGTATGAATATGTTTTTGATTATAATAGCAAAATGATCACGATTAACTCTCTGTATTTTTGTTTTCAACATTCCTAAATATCCCAAATGCAAGCTAATGTTAAAATGTAGGGTAGTTATCCCACTGGTGGAAAATGTGTCCTCCACCTTGAATCCCAGTCTGTCTTTGTGTGGCTTAACCACATCTCTCTCTCTTTTGTCATAGCCTTTGAACCTCTCGTTGTTGAATCCTCCCTTTGTGTGTAAAAGCATGCACAGGATTGCCACATTCAAACGTTGTTAGGCAGTATTCTTACACAAACCCTTACAATAAAGTCATAGCATCTGTTTCTAAACTATGTTGACGGATGCCACAGTGGCGTTCTCTACTTAGCTTCACCCATTTCTTGTTTTTTTTGGTGTTTGCAGACTTGCTCTGAAGCGGAGCGGAAATCTGCAGAAATGCCCAAATTGTACACTGCAGTAGAACAAAAATCTGCCCTGCATACTAGCACTGTCGCAAAGGCGATGCCTGAAAAAAGGCTTTCCTTTGGCCACAAAATAAGGTACAACCCTTTCTGCAGTGAGTCTGGATATGTTCTAACTATCGCTTCTAACGTGGAGTGCTTTTCATTGGGCTGGTTTATTTCCATCGAGATGTTTATTGCTCCTGTGCTCTTTGGCCTGTAATCCTTTTATGGCCTTTCTCTCTCTTGTATATTTAGTCTTGCTAAGCAGGTCTACGTGGATTGATTTAATTTCCATGACCTTGTTCTCTATCTGTGGATACCTTTGCACAGTGCGTAGCTCTTTGTGCACCCCTTGTTTTCTGTAGACGTCCTTCCTTAGGTGTTCACCTGAGCTGAGTGCACATGCCGAATCTCCTTCACGTGAAAGTGTGGGGATTGACAAGCGGCGGTAAGGTCACGAGAGTACAAGATGCGGGTGACCCAGTTCCTGTCAGAGAGGGGGACGGATCTGAACTACCGACCAGAGGGCATGGGGGCCGCGGGAGGAAAGGGCCGAGGAAAACACGGCCTCACTGGAAGCAGAAACGTTTTATCTGACGACCAGTACTGCTGAATTTACTTTTGGGAACAAGGACCGGCCAGTCAGTGACCGCTGTTATTTCAGAGTGCGTTCGACAGCATTGCTGTGGAATAGGGCCTGTGTTTAACGTGCACCTCTCGTTGTAGATCAAACGAGCCTCGTCGGAGTCTTTGAAATGTGCATTTGCTACCTTGTCACACTCGCCTGCAGTCAGTCTGTTTCGCTGAACTTCGTCCTTTGTGTGAAGTCTGTTTTTCGGTTTTCCGACATGTTGATGTTTTGATTTTTGAGTAATCCACCCTTCACAAGTAGCAGAGTCAACAGAAGACAAGCAAACTATTTTGAAACACACAGCGTAGTCCACTGTGTGGGCTCCGATTTACAAACATTGTTTTGAAAGATAGATTTTTGCTAATAAAATATTTTGATTACATTGCTAACAGCGTGGGCATCCACTAACACCCGAAAGTTTATTGCCGTAAATCTCCGAAAGTGGTTTATTCCCAAAGGGCACTGCCCATGCACGCTGGATTATCCTCCAGGCAAACAAGAACAAGCATTGGCCGCGCGGCCGTGAAAGCGAAATTAATCGCGATCAAAGAGAAAGTGATCGCGATCGCGAGGACGGGACGCACTGTGTCGTTAGCACACGAGTGGTGCGCGCGCAGCAGTGATTGGCTGCTGCGCACGTGCACGCTCGAGTGAACGCAAGCGTTAGGCCAGCGGTAGCACTTTGGAAACCCGCATAGAAAATGTCTCTCCGAGCAGCGCATGCGCTAGCTCAGGCGAGACCTAATAAAAATTAGGATACACAAATTCCACAGTCTTCCAAGCACATGCAGACTTCTCAAGGTGAGGCGATCTCAAGTAGAGGCAAACATCACATCCCTCTTTCCAGAGGACAGCATGTGACTACACCAGAACAAACAGCAATACTTCTTGTAATGTATGGAAACTGCAGCCGACATGTGTGTTCTGCTGCACAACATCAGCCCTTCAAGGAAATGCTGACCATCTGTGGTCCATTGACATGTCATGGTCTGGTCCCAGCAACTTTTCTTCACACCAGCCACTTATATTCTCAAGGCCACAATAGGGGCTCCTGCATTTACACAGCTAAATCCACCTCTGCTGCACAATTTACTTCAAATAAGAAAGTGCTGCTAGCAAACTCCGAACAAGAGTTATCAGAAATGCTGCAAGCAGAATGAAAAGCTGCTGAATTAAAGCAACCAACAGCTAAAATTTGTCTGCAGCAGCTTTTCATTCTGCTTGCAGCTTTTCTAATAACTCTTGATCAGAGCTTGTTATAAGCACTTTCTTATATTAAGTAAATGGTGCTTGCTTCTCACTTCTTTTCAATTGGAGGTGGGGCTTGTTTTGCCTTTCAGGTGCAGGCACGGGACGATCTCCACCTCCCGGGTCGCGAGGCACTTGCAGCGGCCTCCCTGCAGCTCCAGGCGGCTTGACCAGGGATGAGTACAAAAGCAGTGGAGAGGGTGGAAAAACAGAGGGTTTGTGTGGCAGCGCCGTCTATAAGGTATAGGCAGGCACCACGCAGACACACTCATAGCAAAGAAAGATGCCACTTGTGGCCTCTGGTGATGCATATGTAGGCATTAGGGACTTGTGGACACAGGTGCGAGGCACGTGAGCTGTAGTAGCATACAGGCTGCCTTTGAAGGACATGTCACCTGTTGACTTCAGAGCGGACGTTCTCATCAGTAAGGGTCACTCTGCTCATAATACATGTGGACTCCAGGGAGGGGTATGTCTACCCCTGGGAGCAGTTATGCCAGCTCTGGCTCACAGAGGTGTGTGGGTCATTTCTTTGTGAAGGGCACATGCATCACCTCTTTCCCTCAGTGGGCAGTACCCTTGTACTCTGGGGAACATAAAAGCTTTCACTGATGACACATGGAATTTCCTTCTGTAACGCTATGCTGTCCATGGTTTATATGCAACAGGTTCTTGGTTCACTGCAGCACAATGGCCAGACCCACTAGAAGATTGTAGTCTTTTCCGCTCGCTTCAAAACAGAATCAATTCCACGGCATTACTTTAAACACAAGCAAGAGCCACAAAACCCTACTCGGCATTTCAAAGACATCGGCCAGAACTACCATTCGTGCAACTGGGGAGGTTTTCTGTCTCCTGCTGGTGTCCTTCCCCGCATTGTGCTGCCACGTGCTGGGTGCAAAGGTCACCCTTTCATTTGAATGCCCTGCCCTGCTGAAGCAGGTAGGAATTACTATTATAGGGGCAGGCAGATCTCTGCAGGTTCCGCCCACCCCTAATGCTGATCCATTCAGTGAAGTATGTGTACAGCCCCGGACACCTAAGCGCATCACAGACCTATTAATATTTGTTCTTGTGTGTCTGAAAATGAATTGTCCCTCTAAGAACTTGAATGCCATGCTATGCTGCCGGCTCATAGCTAGCATGCATAGAGTAGTACCATTAACTCGACAAATTCCTGCACCAACTAATATTGGCCAATCACCCCCAACCAGACATTGAGAAGGAGCGATCAATCTGCCACTCATTTCCATGTCCCGGCCCGGTGAGTATTATTTGGTGACTCAAATTGATCAACATGATCCACTCATGGTGGTACCCTTTCTTCAATTCCTTTATGTTTTATCTTTGCATCCATATTCCCCTGGGAACCCAAACACTCGGTCTGCTGGAACCTGCTCGATGGGTCATAGGGATCACTTCAGGATCACGCTAGCAGGAATTGTTTATAGCCAGAATGGCAACATATCTGATCCTCTTCAATCATCTGACTTTCATTTGTGATTAATGAAAAGATCCTTGGCAAATGCTTTCCCATTGGCTTATCTTGCATCGGTCCAAGAATTTAACTTTCAGCAGTACAATATGAATGGCAACATCAGTCCCTCTTCCTCATGGCCCCATGGAATGATGGTGCTGACCCCTCATATATCCCATAAACTGTACAAATGGTGATATCTCTTGGCATATTGTGTGAACACATGGCACAATGGTACAATGGCACCCACCCCTGGTACAACCCTAGCATGAGATAATGGCGCTAATTCATGACCTCTTATTGGCATCCATGGCACATTAGGTGATGTCTACATTTCAGATACTGCTTAACATAGAATAAATGTGGCAATTCTTGCCATACTGCGTGATAACATGGAAGGATCTGATAGTGATGGAAGGACATACATGTCAGAATAGATCCATTTGTGGCACTACTAGGTGTGGAGACTAGATGGAAACGATCCATTGATATTCGGGCACCAAATATGTATGCAATAAAAATTAAAAAGCTGTATTTCATGACACAAACCTTTTGGGCCTATCATATTCTATTTTTTTTTTAATGAACAGTGTGCATTTGATAGTCAAATGTTCCTTTCTGTATATATTTGAAAACTGAGAAGTTAAAATTTGGGAACAAACTCAATACATTTTCAAATTTGTTCTTAAAACAGATTTCGAGTGATAATCAGACCCACTTCCTTTAAGCCTAAGGTAAGTTAACTGTTGTAAGAATTTTCAAGGCCATCTAAACCTTATTGACAGCACTGCAACAGAAGCCATCAAAATGTGTCTGGGTGTTTTTACTGCCTGAGATTACGAATATCAATCATATCATATGATTGAAAATATATGTGGATTTGTCAGTATGGGCAACTGAAAAGAAGTGAAAATGTAGAAGTTGAATGAGGTAGGCCATGTAAAATTACAGTATTTCAAGCACCAGTCTCTCCTAAGGGCGGATTACGATACTGTTAGGAAACTGTTCCGAACAAATCGGTCTCAGACTCTGTCCGTACGAATCGGATCCTGCGATTCCGAACGACCAATCACGATGCTTCCCAACATTGTTCGGTCAGACTTGCATTAACTTCAATGGGAGCCTGTGTTCCGAACGAGAACACAGGCTCCCATTGAAAAAAGGGGTGGTTGAGGAAAACCTTGCACCCTTACATTGTGCATGGTTGGGAAGAAGGTCCCTTGGGTTCCGCCACCGGCCCCTTTCATATGACTCCGGGTGAAGGGGGGCCAGCAACGGGCCTCCAAAGACAGATTCCGACAGCCATTTCTTGTCGGGCAGATCGAATAAGAACGGCTTTCCAAATTGGGCATCGTAATCGCTCGTCCGGAAACCGTGTCCATGGAGCTGTACGAATCGGCTCTGAAAGACTCGGGCTGTCTGAATGACTTTCGGAACCGATTCGAACTGCTCAAACGGTTTCTGGGCATCGTAATTGGTCATTGGGAAATGTGTACAATTCGTTCGGAAACAAGGGTTCTTAAATAGGATTCTTCAAAACCGAATCCCATTTGGAGCCTTTCCGAATGACATCGTAATCTGCATATTAATCAATGCATATTATGGGAAATTGTTCAGGAACAATTGAACGTTTTGCCTCCATTTTCTCAAAAGATTCTTAGGGTGTCCAAACCTGCAACTCTCCTTAGTTGAAAATGCTCTAATATTTCATGAGTCACTTATCACTACCTCTATCTTTACAGCAAATGTGTGTGAAAAAGATGTGCAAAATGCATTTTTAGACCACATTTGTGGATGATTTCTTGGGGCAATACAGTGCATCCTGCTTGCTTTGCTTGCACACTTTCTGCAATCTGGAACAGATATTACATGCTTTCACATCCAAACATCACCATTCACTACTGGTCACCTATCAACCTTAACATCTCTGACATTGGTCACCTTCGCCCCCCTCCTACCCTGTCCTTCCCCAGCCATTCCATCCCTTCCTGTATATCTTCCAACACAGCTCTTTCTTAGAGCCCCCTGAGCCATTTTGTCTTTCAGTTCACCCACAATCCTCTACTGCTTCACTTCTCATGATGTCACGAAGGCCCTTACCTGAAGGACTCCAAAGTGTGTATTGAGCCTGTCTGTCTCCTATGAGATTCTGAATTGAGGAGCAGCTTTCCAGACCCCCTGGGTGGCAGGTTGTGCTTGCCGATTGTCTCCCTAGCTCCCAAGCAACCCTGAGCCCTCCTCTCACACCTGCCCAGGCCCAACACCCGCCCATGCCCCATAAGGGTTTGTTGGGTGTACCCCAAAATATTCACCACCATTTTGTGAGCTGCAGTTTTCCTGTTTCCAAGATTGCTGTGAGCCAAGGACCAGGAGTTGGTAAGAAGGCAGACTAGTGCTGTCTCTTTCCTGAAATTTAAAAAGCGATTTTTCCTACCCTTGATTGCATCATTTGCACCTGTTTTGCTTGTGGTTGTTACAGTTTAAAATTTTAACTTTTTTACCTGGCTGTGATTACATCATTTGTCACCTGTTTTGACTAGAAATATGTGGTTTTTACTTGCCAGTGACTGTTTCATTTAACTGTTGAATTGTGAGCTTTGCAGTCCAAAATCTGTTGTTTTTTCACATTGCCTATGACTACCTGTTTTTCCCTCCAGCTCTCATTTTGTGTAAGCAAGTCAGTGAAACCAGATTCCGACCCCCTTTTTCCCTTAGCAACAGGGATATTCTAAATCAAAGAATGAACAGAGGGTGATCTGAGACAGCAGTAATCTGCTGTTAGCTGTTTAAGCTGTGTTTTGTAAGGATTATACACTTGTTTTCTGGCTAAGAGAGTGAGTAGTTTTGTACAAACAGTATTGTTAGAGGGCAAAGTTTGTTAGGCCCTTAGCCTGTGTGTCTCCTAGGAGATTCCGAATTGAGGAGCAGCTTCTAACTCCGTGGGCAGAAAACATTGCCTGAGGTCGCAGGGACTTTATACAATCTGCTATTGGATGCTACATGTCTGCACTGATTGGTGGTTGCATCTGGTGTTTCTATTGGATTAGGGTTGATGTTCTCTTTGGTTGGGTATTTGAGGGTACTGATTGGTTCCTGCGTAAGTGGTTCTATTAATGTAGAGCTTAGGGCTAGTGATCTGATTGGTGGATATGTTTGGGGCTTCGGATTGGTTCCTGGGGCTGGGCTATCGATTGGACGTAAGCTTTAGGATTTCTTGTATTATTGGCTGCTGGGACTAGGGCTGCGGTGAGGGCAGAGACTAGAGTTGAGGTTAGGCTTTCTATTGGACGTGGGGCTTAGGGTTTAGTGCCTGATTGGGTGCTGGGACTAAGGCTGAGATTGGTTGTAAGGGCTTGGTCTCCTATTGGTGATAGCGCTTAGGGCTAGTGTTGTTACTGGTTAGGGCTAGGGCTAGTGCCCCATTGGCTGAAGGGGTCACCTGATTACTAGGGCCATATGAGGCCAGCGCTTAGGGTGTCTCAGCCCGGGCATCAAGGTTAAGGACTGAGAGGACAAGGGCAAGTGCTTGTTTGGGCCTGTTTGTGACTGGTTGGGACCTGGACCAGAAATGTTGCCCAAATTCATATACACCAGCACCCACCCTACCCCTACCCCATCCACAACTAGATTATCACGCTCACACCAAATGTACTCCACTCATTCACTACAAACTAACCCTATGCCCAATTCAATGTCTCGCAATAGCAACAGGAGTGTAACCCATAAACCACGTTGAGATTTGGGTAGGTACGTGAAAAGAAGCAACAGTATCTCAACTGGTATCATTAAGGAAGTCGGTTAAACACGTATGTACAATACATTACATGAAAAGAAGACGGGAAACTCTGAGTAGATTTTTAAAATGTGCACTTGGCATCATATAATTAAGGTCACAATTAGGAAGGTACAGTGGTAGCAGCACTGTAGGCATAAAATGCATAGGCAACCCGAATTGGACTTGGTGCTAAATTGTTTTCGTGACACATGAAAGTGGCGACGCAAGTGACAATGTGCAATCAGCGAAACGGCACAAGGTGAAAATGTGAAAAAATATATGTACAATGAATATTGTGATTCAAAACAACAATTTACAATGTTTCAGTGGGTAATTACAACAATGTAATTGAACCACAAAAGGAAATGCGCCATCAGTTGCACTGAGGAGTCGACAACGTTTCGATCCTATTTAATCAGGATCATCTTCAGGACCGGGTTGCAAGCTTGGCGGTGCTGAGTAGGACCCGGTCCCGTGTCCTCAATCTAGCAGAGAGAATCAATCCGGTAGGGAGGGAGGTGTGGGGTGACTAAAAGCTTCAAGGCTCCTTCGGAAGTCGGAAGTCCTTGCCCGTAACACACAGTTCTACACTGATTGGAGCGTCTTCCCTCTCGCTGGATTTATTCCTCATCAAACGGTCTCCCCCATCTGCACCCAACTCGTGGGTCACAGAGGAGCCCTAGACTATATTTAACCGTATGTCGCCGATGTAGATCCTCGCACACGGCATTCGTACACAGAGGCTACCAGTCCTTATCCTGCGTGTTACGGACAAGGACTTCCAACTTCTGAAGGAGCCTTGAAGCTTTTATAATCACAATATTCATTGTACATATATTTTTTCACATTTTCACCTTGCGCCGTTTCGCTGATTGCACATTGTCACTTGCGTTGCCACTTTCATGTGTCACGAACGCAATTTAGCACCAAGTCCAATTCAGTTTGCCTATGCATTTTATGCCTACAGTG
The DNA here is from genome assembly GCF_964204655.1 of Triturus cristatus. Lineage (NCBI taxonomy): Eukaryota > Metazoa > Chordata > Amphibia > Caudata > Salamandridae > Triturus > Triturus cristatus. Next base: position 70,076,696 of record NC_140594.1, read on the forward strand.
CTGCTACAACTGTACCTTCCTAATTGTGACCTTAATTATATGATGCCAAGTGCACATTTCAAAAATCTACTCAGAGTCTCCTGTCTTCTTTTCGTGTAATGTATTGTACATACATGTTTAACCGACTTCCTTAATGATACCAGTTGAGATACTGTTGCTTCTTCTCAATTCAATGTCTCAGCACCCACTACTAAACCACACCGATACAACTTTCTATCGCAGCTACCGTAAATTTCCACCATCACCTACAAACAGTACACAACTCTATCCTATACTACTAACCAAGCCACTCATCACTAACACAACCCAAATCCACACCATACTTAAATATATCCCATCCAAACACACACTCTCTGCTCTAATTACTCCTAACAGACCCTTTTTGTCACTAACAAACCTTTACACAGCCTTCCATCATTTCTCCCACCAACACCCTCCTCTTCTTTCTACCACAATAACACAACTGCAAAACATTTACACTCTGCTACACCACAGATATTACCTCTTGCAGTAAAAAAGTCTAAAACAAATACTCTTAACTCTACTTCATCTCTTCTTACACACAACATACACTCTACTCACAATCACAACACAACCCCATTTACCTTACAACTTCCACTCACAAACAATACTATACAAACAAATCCTTCTCATAAAGCAAATACATCAGCACCTCTTTTCACTACTCCTCAAAAACAAAACATGCGACTCACACCAGCACAACAAAATCTCTGAAGCGCAACACCTCATAATACTTACCATCACAAAATACAAACATACACCTACCTGTCTAACTACACATACGAACAAACTCCAATGCCAAGCTTTCTATCTTCCACCACACCTGACACACATACAGCAAAACAGCAACTCCTTTCTAACCACTTCTCATCAATTAGACAATTTAGGACCTTACTACATGACCCACATGCTGCACCACTACCCCTAACTCATACATCTTCCACCATAAACACACACAAATAATATAGTAGTAGTAGTAAAGCTTTATTTCGATATAGAAACATATCATAAAAGCAAAACATGACAGCATAAAAACAATGGTCGAAACAAAGCAATTTACAATTCATATTACCATTAAAAACATTTCATATTTACACGGGATAATCTTAAAATTTATGAAAAAATGAAAAGGGACACTTTACTGTATCGTCAGTTGTTTAGCAGATCTTATGCGCCAAGCCCAGCCTAGGAATTTAGCCAAACAAATGGCAAAAAAGGGTCTTGTATCTGAGAGCAGTATTCTTATAGCTTCCAGATGTGAGCGAGTTCCCAGGCTCCTACAAAGAGGCTTCAACCACCTCCGTCTAGGGGCCATATAGACTCGACACTCAAATAGAAAGTGTGTGACAGATTCGATTTTTAGCTCGCAGAATGGGCAATAGGGTACAGTTTGCAGTGGTGGTTTCCAGGTAGAGGTAAACTGACATAAAGGTAAGACCCCAACCCTGAATTTAAAATATAATGCCCTATCATGTGGACTATGAATCAAGTCCAAATATGGTTCTCTGGAGGGGATATCTTTAACCATCAAGAAGTTGGCAACAGATCTTGGGTGATTTGATTTACCAAGTCTCTCGTTATCCACCCAAGACCAGTAAGCCTTCTTCAGTTCTTGTTTAGGAGGTGCTGTTTTATTTTCCCACGCAGCTCCCAGACCGAGCTTGTATAATGCCCTCTTGACCTCTCTGAGCCAGGCGATCTTATGCCAGCCAGGTAAGGACAGTACATCTTTTAGGGCGTCTGCATAGCTGTGGAGTTCGGGGACGTTCCAAATTCTAGACCATAGTAGTAAGGGGCGTAATTTAGCTTGCTCGCAGATTGGACGGGTACCTGCGTCCAGCAAGAGGGGGATTGTGGGGGTGCTCTGGGGTAGCCTCATCAGATCTTTGTGAAATTTATTTTCTAGGTGGGCCAAAGTATCCACTCTCTGGGTACCCCAAAGTTCTGCGCCATACAGTGCTGCACTCACAACCCTACCCCTATAAATATCAAGAAGTGCCCCAATAGGTTTTATGAAGGAAGCACGCTGCTCTTTAAGTAACGCACCAACAACCCTCTTATGGGTTAGAAACACTTTTTGGTGATGGGCCTTCCAGCTCATACTATCACAAAGACGTATGCCTAGATAGTCAAATTCTTTGACCCGTTCTAATGTGACAGAGTCTAGAGTGGGGGGTTTAACAGATTTCTTAGGGGGGTTGAGGACAAGAAATTTGGTCTTGCCAATATTTATGGCCAGTCCCTTGGTGTCACAGAAGGCCTTGAAGCTGGAAAGTAGTGACTGTATGCCTACAGGTGATTTCGAAATCAGAAGGGTGTCGTCCGCAAACAGGAGCGTCGGGATTTTCCTTCCAGCCAGGGATGGTGCATCTGCAGGATGTTGAAGAAGGTGCTCCACCACTCCATTGACGTAAAGCGAAAACAGAGTGGGGGCAAGCACACACCCCTGGCGGACGCCCCTGTCTACTGGAATACACAGGGTTTTTTCTCCCTGGGCACCCCATCTGATTTGGGCAAAGTTGTTTTCATGGAATTTTATCAGCAAGGCCAACAAATAGGGAGGTAGACCTAACTCGTCAAGGACCTTCCACAATAATGCTCTTGGAACCAGGTCGAAGGCTGTTTTTAAGTCTATGAAGACTAAGTATAAGCTGCCCCCTCCTAGCACCACTACCTTCCAATAGAGCATTAAAAGGCGGAATGTCTGCTCGACGGTGCCTGTCCCTGATCTAAAACCCGCTTGGAAATCAGACAATATCTGGTTTTCATCCACCCACTCCAGAATCCTGCCCAATACCACTTTCCCCGCTACCTTTTGCGTCGAATCCAGCAAACTGATGGGGCGGTAATTGGCTGGGTCTTCCCTGCTACCCTTCTTGAAAATGGGGACTACTTCAGCGCCCCTCCAAGAGTCAGGGAAAGACCCCCCCAACATAACCTCATTAAGAAGAGCAGCAATTAATCTGCTCCAAAATGGGGGATTATTTTTTATCAAGTCGCCCGGGATCCCATCAGGTCCTGCCGCTTTGTTAGAAACAATACACCTGATTGCCTTCTCTACTTCCAAGGTGGTAAATAGGACTTCATTTGGTGGGAGATCTGTGGAACTGAGCCTTGGGAGCGGGTCTGGTTGCGGAGGCCCTGTCTGAGCCGAATACAATTTCGAAAAGTGGGCAAACCAGGCAACACCAGGGATATTACAAGTCAGATAATATAAGCAATGTGCCATACCTCACAACTTGGCTTCCTCATGTCTATTGCACAACAAGGTTACACCACAACAACACAGCAGACCAACTCACTCTCAAACACCGTCGCCACCACTTACACACGCAGACCCATCAAAATGCCTTCTTAGCCTTCTGGACGGGGATCTTAATGCAGAACAGCTACACTATTGCTATCCTCATACAGCTAATACCAACACACCTGCTACAAGCCAACAAAATGCTGCTCACTCGTCTACAAAACGAAGTCACACTATCGCCAAAGCACATTCTCTAATCTGTCCACTAATAAATGCTCGATTGCTCTCTAAAAACAAACATCACATCTATGACCTTCTCACTGACACAAAACCAGACATACTATTCATAATTGAATCATGGTTGGGAGATGATATGGCTCCAGTCCTGCATTAAGCCATTCCTCTAGGCCAGTGTTTCCCAAACTGGGGTCCGAGGACCCCCAGGGGTCCGTGGCACATTCTCAGGGGGTCCGCAGGCAGCAGTTTTAAAAGCACTACAAAGTTCCTTGTAAAATTAGCATTTTTCGAGCAACTATAAAAGTGTCAAGAAAATGCCAGTGATTAATGTACCTGCTGGAGAGAGATGAGAGTTTTGTCTAGTGGCAGCTTTGACTTATCTAATGTGCCACAGAGGGTTAATATGCCTACTGCAAAGAACGTGTACAAAGCATTTTAAAAAACAGTATTTTATGTGCATAGGTCAGCTGGTTACTGGTTTTGTCACAGAGATTCTTTTGTCACTGTGCAATTCATAAGGGACAATCGTAATCTAGCACAGTGTCCTATAAACTGCCAAAGAGCTGCCTGCAAACTGCATGGTAAAAGTTAGCAACATATGTTTATTCCCAGTCTATCATTATCCTGATGCTGCTATGTTCCCACTTCCTGCACATGAACAATTTTGTAATGCCTTTTTGTCACTCCTATGTGTGCTGCCTAATGCAGCACACATGGAGGTTACAAAATGTAATTTTTATTAAAGATTGTTTATGTGCAGGAAGGGTCACCATCCTGAACATAAACAATCAAAGGTGTTTTGCTTTTTCCGTTGGAAAAAGCAAAAACGAGGAGAAATAAGGCATTTCTCCTCATTTCGCCAAGTTAAGACCAGGTTTTTCATGGTCTTAATTCTGGTGCTGTCTCCTATTTAAGCTGACCTTGTAAATAGAGGGCAGCGTCAAAATCAATGGGTGTTGGAGTGAAACGCATACTGCAAAACCCCACTGCCCACCTTTTTCACGCTAAGCATTGCGTGAAAGGGGTCCTTATTTACAAGGCAGCGTTAAGCCACAATAAGTGGCTTAACGCTGCCTTGTAAATAAGGCAAAGCCCCTATTGCCACAGGAACATCGCAAAAAGTGACGTTCCCATGGCGATAGGGACTTGTAAATATGCCCCTAAAATCCTTAGTAATTTGAGTATTTGTTTTGTGTGCACACGTTTGTTTATTTTTTTCGAATTACTGTTATAATGTTTGAAATTTAAATCCTACAAATTGCTTGGGGGTCCCCAGCTTCCAGTGGTGACTCAATGGGGGTCCTCAGGAGTCAAAAGTTTGGGAACCACTGCTCTAGGCTATTAAACGACCACCCAAAATTGTATAGCCATAAAAGGAGGTGGCCTAGCTGTTGTGTTCAGGCAAACATGACATATCACTAAAGTTGATGACATCTCCATAAAAAGTCGTGAGGCTCTTTTCACCAAATGCATTCCTACACCAACTTCCTCCTGTAACTTCCTACTCCTTTACAGACCTCCACCTAGCAATGCGACATTCCCAGACATGCTTCTAGACACGGTTTCCAACCCGATAACACTACACTCCAACCTATGCATTCTGGGTGACCTCAACATTTGGTTTGATAAACCCAATATGTCCCATCCGAAAACAATCATCGCTGGCCTAGACACACTGAACCTGTATCAGATCGTCCACAAACCCACACACAATGTTGGACACATCCTAGATGTCATTTTTGCTAATACTAAACTAGTTACCTTTCAAACTATAACCCCAGTCACATAGTCAGACCACCATTTACTCTACTCTAGACTGGATCGCATCCTACCTTTGCAACAGAACTAATGTCATCCATACCCCACCTTTCTCATCCAAGCCGTACCCCACAAAAGCAGGGGGCCCCTCGAAGCTCAATCAACTCGCCCATGCTTTTCAACATCTACATGAAGTAATTGCCGGCACTGATCAATTAATTTCACCTCACGTGCTGTAAATATGCAGATGATATGCAAATACTCCTTCAACTAGAATGCCCCAAAGGCATGGGAAACTCGCCAATTTTCAGTTGTATCAGATTCATGGATCAATGGATGAGGTGGAGCCATCGCAAATTGAATGCTTCCAAAACAGAAATACTCACGTGTGGCGGTTAGAAACATTATGATTCACTCGCCGCCTGACCTGATGATCTGGGAATACCACCTAAAGTATCGAAGGAAGTAAGAAACCTCGGAATGACCATGGACTCCAAATTATCGATGAATACCCAAGTGGACAAACTAGCAAGCTCAAGCTTTGTTACTATAAAAACGCTGCCACAAATCTTCCCCCATTTGGGATTTTAACACAAGGTCCACACTACGATCTCCCTTTGTCTGTCCAAACTTGATTACGCCAATAGTCACTACCGCGTATCATCTTTAACGACCATGAAAAGACTACAACGGATTCAGAACTTGGCTGCCAGACTACTCTTACATATAAAATTGCAAGACCACATCCACCCTGCCTTGAAATCCCTGCATTGGTTACTGGTTGCCAGAGGATCCATGTTCAAGCAGCTTTGTATCACCCACAAAGCGATACACGAAACGGGATCTCTCTTCATTAGGAATAAAATCATCAAACATATTCAACAAAAGAACCTCCGCTCTACAGTGGCACCTTGCCACAAAATCCCAAGATGCAAGAAAAAAAACATGGGTGGAACACCCTTCTCTGATCAAGCAGCCAAACTATGGAACTCTTTACCCCCTAACATAAGATCCACGGATAACCACCCTATCTTCAGAAAACTACTCAAAAATTGGCTCTTCCCCACATAAACTTCATACACAAACAGAAATGTACCTAATATCCATCTGTATATAAGCCTTTATTTGAACTATAGCTATGTACCTATATAAGTCTATTGCTTTGTATAAACGTGTAGAATTTTTTTTAATGTTTTGAAAATATATATTTAAAAAATATACATTTACATATATATATATATATATATATATATATATATATATAAATAAGATGTACATATTACTGATAGTTACATTATTCTATGTGTTTAACATGTATATCAGTGACTATATAATTAAGTAAATCTTTTATCATAACTATTTATCTACAATTGCTTCACTATTGAATTAGAAAAAAATAAAAAAATAAGTTATTATATATATGTAAACAAATAAATAAAATTAATTTTAAGTACAACAACATTTGAAAGCCAGAGTTTATTTAATGCATCTTTAATCTACTATACTTACTTCCTTTATGCATCTGTATACCTTCCATGTACTTATGGATCTATATATTTATTAATTTTCTTCTAATTCACCATATCCAATGCACTACCCTGTTTCTCATCATGTACCTCTCTCAATATATCCTCTACCTCAACACTCTGACTCATCTCAAACCTCTTTCTACTACTCTTTCAAATGCACTACCCTATTTCTCACCCTATAACTCTATAAATATATCCTCTACCTCTGCTCTCTCATTCATCCCATACCACTAATATGATCCCCAATATAACCCTTTTTAGACTCTTCTCTACTCTATTACTCCTTGAATCATCTTATACCTCTTTTACTATTCTGATCTGCCAAAACAAGCCTTTCTAAACCCTTCCCTCTGACTCTTCCGCCACCACATCCCTTTTACTCATCCCAAGCTTCCTCCTACTGCTATGACCTCCAAAACAAAAATAAAAAAAGTCTAACTCCTTCCCTCTTCTATCCCTCCACTATCCTTTGCAATCAAAATAACAGACTAACATGTCCTCCATTCAAATTAATTTCATATTTCCCTATACTAATTCACAACTAATCCTTTATGGGTTCCAGAGTAGCGAGCTATTCACCAAAAAAGCACTTTAACACCTTATCAGGGGTAGTAAGCGCTATATAAATGCAAACCTTTTTCCTTCTCCTATCCGTACGCTATCCTTCTCAATCCAAATAACTGACTAACATATCCCCCACTCAATTTACTTTCATATTTCACTATAGTAATTCACCACTAATCCTTTATGGATTCCAGAGTAGCGTTCTACTTGCTGAAAAAGCGTTTTGACGCCTCGTCAGTGGTAGTAAGCTCTATATAAATGCAATTACAATTTAATACAAAACATATGACCAAGATGAAGCCTTACAGTTCAGCTCCCCTTCCCTGAACATTTGAAATTTGTCTCCTCTGCTTAGCCTGGCTACTACAATTGTGACTCTGTAGTTCGCTTAATCCATGTCTGATTGAGGTTCATGTTAGGACTTGTGTGAATGGTCCCTTGGCCAGTTTGGTGCTACCCATGGTGGCAGGAAGTCTTATAGGATTTAGCACAAACTGAAGTTTGCAAGCACAGTTGACATGACCAATTTGGTGCAAGTCAGACCTTTACTTAAAGGTTTGCTCTGGTCCTTTGGTGCAGGCCATGTCTTACGCACATGTTTGGTAGAGAACATGTTCGTAGTATGGCCCTTGTAGGTAGTGTTAGTGTTGTGATTGAGGCCCTCAGAGATGTTCTGAACTTGTTGCTGTAACTTGACACTGTGCTTATGAGGGCACCCGTTGTGAAGTGGAGTGAAGAGGGTAGGATAGCATGCTTTATGTTGAACGGACACCATTCGTGGACACCAATTAACAGTCTCCAGGCATAGTTGAATGTGCTTCTAGATTGCCCTTTGTTATTCCAGGCTCTTCTTCTACAACCCAGGCTTCCAGGAAACCATGAGCAGTAACAAGAACTGTATGCAGCACCGCTCTCTAAGAGTACCTAGTGGTTCTGAGACACCGTCCCTCCTTTAAAGCACCAAGCAGACAATTTGAGACTGATGAATGGAAAAGGGAAGGACAACAGATGGGAATTTGCAACCTGTTCCCTCTCCTGGCCCTTGGATCATTTCTAATCAGTATCTGAAGACCTAGAAGAGGGAGCCCCAGTGTGAAAAGCTTCCCCCTCTCAGCCTGTCACTATGATTTGCAAGGGAACGAAACCCCTGAGCAGATAATCTGTCATCCAAGGGCGAAGGAAGTTCTTTTTTTTTTTTTTTTTAGTTTTCAAAAACCTTTATTGGCAAAAAGTAAACATACAGGTCAGAGCGTCATAAAGTCACGTAGCCATGCGTTACCCCCCCTGAGCTGCAGGGGGGGGGGAAAGGGGGGTTGCAGTTGTCGCTTACACGGCCATTTAGCCGACATCCCGGAGGACCGGCGGCGTTTCAGGAGAATCTACCCACAAGGTAATCCCATTTCCGTTACTGCTGACACCAGTGGCTGCACCAGCCCCCAGACCCCGCTAAAGACCAGCATGTATGTGGGGCAATCCCACCAGTTTCCTCCTTGCCCTGCTAACCTGAACCAGTCCCTGAGTTTCTGTAAATCAGGGCGCAGGAAGTTCTATGGTGATCCTCTTGCCCCAGGTTCTTGTGAAGAAAGGTTGGTTTGTGAGAGACACCCCACAGGAAGCAATACCTACAGTCCCACCCTTGCCTGCAAGAACAGACGTGTCTGCTAGGACTCCAGGTCAATCGTAAACTATTGGTGGGTGGAGCCTATGACCTGCGTGTCGTGCACCATCCTGCCATTGCTGTGGCGCGGGCCTGTAGCGGTGGCTACTATTGGGAGGGCACAGCACAGGGCTGCGAGTTCTGTTTCTGAAGAGGATGCAGCTGCCCAGGACTGGCCACTCCCTAGCCTGGCCGGTGTGTGGCCACCTGATGAAGAGTGAATGCAAACCTTGTGGTCATGGACTCCACTCAGGTGTGGAGACGGTACTCTGTAAAAACAAGGTGTGTGTCCTTTTTTCTTCAAAGCGGGATTTGTTTGCACCTTTCTGCATTTTTCTGGGTTTGTATCCCCTCCCAATAGGCTACTAATTTCTCAAAAACTGTAACAATTGTATGTCGCAAAATTCAAACTAACTACTAATATTTGAAGACATCAGTTTACCATAATGCCATCTGTATTAGAAGTGACATCTTACAGCTTTTGACAACCAATTATTCCATCGGGTTGACCTCTGACCTCACCTTTAGGCTCCAATTTCTGGGGAGGGATTAGTGGAAGGGAAAAGAGTGAACTTAAAGAAAACTAATAAAAGACGTAGACTCCTGTTTACCTTCTGTGTCTGCCCCCGTCTCCAGGGGTAGCAAGTTCCAGAGGTCCCACATGTGAAGCCAGGGGTAGCAGATGCCACTCTGCTTGCCTCTAATGGACTCCATCCTCCACTTCCAGAGGAGCATCAATGTTCGTCTAGAACAAAAGAAAAGCAGGTGTTCTTCAGTAAAAGAGAAAATAATATAATTTCCTCTGCCATGTTTTGTGCAGAACACGCCTTTCATCTAAAACCAGATGCTTCACTTCATCAAACACTCTGTGGGGAAAAATAGCTGATTTGAAATCAAGAAACTGTAAAGCAGCACATTTCCGACATTTCCCTGTCCAGCCCTCCACGTCTTTGAAAATCTTATTTACCTGGAGACATTTGTCTTTGTTTCTATCAGTGCTCTAGAAAGTAACCCCTCCTTCCATCAAAATGAGCCACTCTCAACCAACAACTTCTCACGTTTGTATCGGTATATTCACTAGTGCAAAATCATGGCTGCAATTAACCAAAATGCCAGGGGTAGCGGACATTATGCCCATTGCCCTTTGTCCTTCACATCCCAGGAAGTGACATCACATGACCAGGTAGTGTTACAGGAAGTAAAGTCATTGGTTCTTTGCAGTTGATGATATGACTGTCTTGGGACAATAGCATGCCCTGGCGAATTGCTGAGCCTTAATCTGTGACTGCATGCTGCAATGAGAGCTGTGACGGAGGTGATAAGCTCACTGAGCTATCCGGAATGAATTCTACATATATACTTCGAGGCTTATTTATGTAGTCAAACAGGCAGATCTTGAGTGCAAAAACTCACTGTAAAATAAAGAGTTAATTCAACCTCCTCACACAAACATCTGGTAATGGTTCTTGTTTGAAATGTCCCAGTATAACAGTTGAGACCACCCACCTCTCTAAATCACTACCATCCCCCCTCCATATCCACTTCCAGTTTGCTCTCCTGTGTTCCGCATGATTTAGGTTCTCACAGCTCCTCTCACTTCCATCTACACATGATGTACCTTATCCAAGGCGTCTGTTCCTGAAGATGCCACCTGGCCAATGTGCCTGGAATCATCTCAAGAGCAGGCTAGGGGTAGCAGGGGGCTTGGTCAGGGATGCAGGGGTAGCGTACGCTACCCCTGGAGACCCCTAAAAGTTCTGCATTTGGAGAAATTCACGTCAGGATGTATTTTATCACTGGAACGGAGGAGAAAGACCTTGCCCCAGGTGTGATGCGGAGGCACTTGTGGCATTTGGCAATGATGTGCATGCAGTTTAAAAGTGCCTGTGAGCCTGGCCCTCTGGCCCTTTCATTCTTCACACCAGTCTCCCCCCCCCCCCCCCGTCCAGCCTGCGCTTTAGAGGATGCCAACCACCGCTGATCCTTTTGCCTCTAGGTCACATTTGAGTCAACAAAGGGGTGGTTTAGCTCATCTGCACTCTGTAATGGCAGACCCATAGAAACATATGTTGTAGAAGAAGTCCCTGCATTGGGATCTGCCCTGTTGTCCAGTGATGACTGGTCACTTGAAAGGGAAGTGTCACGCACTTTGTACTGAGCATGGGAGCTGCGGGCCTTTAGTGGAGCTTTGATCAGTAGCAGTCCGTGGAGGGAGTTCGGTGGGGCAGTGAGGCGGGGCGGGGGAGGGGCAGGATGGGGAAATGTAAACACCGGAATATGGATGAACGGAGGTAAGTACACATTTAAATAAATAAAATGAATTTCGTTGCGCGCGCTGCATCGCATTTTGCTAATTATTACGCTGGGGTTGATACTAGTAGTACCACATTCATAATACATAAATTGCGGCATGCAGCTTGACCTCTCCATAGTACACTCTGTCGTCTGTCGAAGAGATCTAATGCAGTGTTCGTTTTCAAACAAACCTTGCATTTCCTCTCATGGAGCAGGCATTTTCAGTAGTCCCGCAGGAAATCTTGCAGACCACAATGTATTCCTCTAACTGCGCATAATTAAGAAAATCATGCGCTGCTGTAAGCCTGCAGCCATTTCCTTTTGTCTCCTGTATTACTCACCCCGGAATAAGCTCATTGAAAAATGGCAATCAATTAGCGATCGGTTCCCTTTCCTGCACAGAGCACTCCTGCCTCAGCTTAAATGAGGGTTTTTGTACACTGTCACTAAGACCCATATTGCAATTTGCAATATTCATTGAGTTCATTTCGTGCTGGGTAATTTCACCATTTATTATCTTGAAAGTGGATAGTTTTCTGGGCTTTCTGGTATAGAATTACATTTTTTGGTTTGAAATCTTTAGTTAATTGGAAGGACAATTTTGAGATTAAAGCAGTCAAAGTGGTGTTGCTTTCATCAATGAGAATGCAACAATTAATAATCAAGTTTCCATAGTTACCAACTTGGCTCTTTCCTGAGGGTCACCTTCACTGAGTTCTTGCTTGTTATTCGATAGCACTTTGGATCCTGAGGCTTAAATTCTTTTGTCACCTTCTAACTGAGACTATGTGTACTAAAGCTTAATGTGTGATCGGCTAAGAAGCCCAGGATGATCAGAGGTGTTGCACATGCGTAGTGTCAGTTGGCAGCGATGCCTTTCTGAGCGTCTTGTCTTTATGCTCATCTTCCTGTCCTTCTCTATAGACTTTGTCTGCATGTTTGGAAAGATGTCACATTGGATATATGTGGCATGTGGATTCCACAGCTAAGAACAATAACGCCTCATGGTTGCAATAAGTGGTCTGAGTTGGAATAAATGAGCAGCAGACAAAAGGCTCAGCCTTTACGTTAAAGGATTGCTTAGCTGGAGGCCCCGAATACAGTTATCACATTTGTTCACTCAGACCAACATTTGCTTTTTTTTACATACTTTAAAGATAACCATGGTGAACATTAGCCCAGGTAAATATGTTCTAACCCGCTCCACCCTGCTGGACGTTGACTACAATGGCGGTCTGGGGTGGGGGGGGCTCTTTTGGTTTGGTAATGACCAACCGAAAGCACATTGGCATGTATCCCACTGGGCACATGCTTCCCACTGGGCAAATGCCAGAGTAACAGAATGGCCAGTCCAGGCATGACAATAACATCCTTAACTCAGGAGGTCTATGCAGCCCTGTTTTACTTTTAGAGCTAACGTTAGCAGACATTGTGAACTTCCACCTCAAAGAATTGATAAATACCAAAGTCTGATCATGACTCAGGTTGCAGATGGATTTCAGAAATGGTTTGCTCTAAATCTCACTAACTACCCAGCTGAATCATCACTGCCCAATAGTCTGATCCTACAGGAGAACGGCCAAGGATGATTTGCATACAGCTGGTCTCTGTCTAGAGTGGTTCAGTGGGCGAAAAACAGTGGACTACAATGGGGCCTGGCAATCGCCAGTGAGATTAATTCAAGCATTCCTTCCGTCACTTTGCTATTTGTGTGTTGCCTACTAACCTCCCAGCAGTCTTAGTATACAGTCAGGCAGTATTCATAATATTACAAGAAGGGAATGTAATATACTCCACTCCCAGTGATGAGGCCTTTAGGACCCTCAGCCAGAGAAAAAAGGGCCCGCACTGAACCCCACAATATCACAGGAATTACCAGGAGACCTCCAATTACATTCCTCATATTATTACCCAGATTAAAACAAGCCAAAAGCTAGTCTTATTATGGGTTGTCCTACTCCTTTCATCACTACCAGTCTAATGCCAAATTCCAGAAGTAGAAGCCGGTAGACCTCATGGTCTGCTATTATGCTACGTAATGGGTGACAGCAATTGACAGGAGTACCGGGTTAGGAGATAGGCAACCACCCTTAACGTAATAAGGGTCATGGTGTCCTGTCCTTAATACAGAGCTTATCTGGGAACCATGTAAATGAACTAGGAGTGCACAGAGTATTTTCACTCATACTTCAGTCTCTCAGAAGGGGTTGTAAATGCTTGAGTAAGCCCCCTTCTGAAATACCCATTGCTTAGTGGCACATTTCTTGACCACTCAATGTGAAAGGTCAGTTCCATCATGCGCATACGAGTGTGGCTAAATGCAGATTACAGAACTTCTTTACCTGTGCGCCTGTGCAACATCACAGGTGCATGGGAAACATTTAGATTTTGCACATGACCTGAAGAGACAAGACATTGTCTATCTAATTGGGAGTGCTATAATGGTCTGTGCCAGGTGCACTCAATAAGGTATACACAAGTATAAACCCACACTGTACACCTGGTTATGTAATTTGGCACCTGGAATATAATCACTAATTTGAAATATTCCTGCAGGTCAGATCGTAGTTCAGCAAATATCTCATCTTTTTTCCCCAGTACTCTACCAATGAAGGACCTTCCAGCTCTGCTGGGTATCAGCTGCTTTTACATAACGGGTGATAGTAAACAATGGGAAGTAACTGTGATAGCCTCCTGGCAGTAGAGCACCACCATTTACATAATACATGACAAACCTGCATCTCGATTATACTTTGGTAATTTTTAAATATGTCAAGACATCAACTGCTGAGCCGTATATTCGCGTTCTATCTGTGTAAAACCAACATCTGTCCAACAAACAGTATACACTAATCAGAGTCCTGCGATTTTGTACGAGTGCCTCTTAATAATTATGTGTGTGGCCATGCTCTAATTAACAAAGTAGAAGGGTCAAGATGAAAGATCAGGACTGTCACAGAGTCTTCTTAAGACTTAGTAAGTCTTTGTAAGATTACTAAACAAATATTTTTTGAGACACAAAATTCCAGGTTAACACATAATGTGCCTATTCCAAAATATGATCATTACTGAAATAAAAAAGTAATTAGTTATTTAGTTAGGAATCAGCATGTAAAAAGTAATTAAAGTAAAATCCTGCAGGAGGACTAAAATAAGGTCTGCCTCTGAAGAAAACTCAAGGAAATTTTAATACAAAATCAATAAACAGACTAGTGGGCTGTCTGCTGAGCTAGAAAGCCCCAAAACAACTGGCTGTTCTTCAGGTTACAGAAGGCACACACATTTCATGGTATGATATGACATAGCATGGTTAGACTAGCAATGTTGCAAAAATATAAACCAATCAGTATTCTGGTAAACAAGGCACTCCTGAAACCCTCACTTCCTAATACATTTCATTGATTAGGTTAGGCATAACTAATTAAGGAATCAAATTGACATGTAAAACAGCAATACATGTATGTAACATAGCTTGCTCAGCGAATGAATGGCACAGACAGGCAACATGGTGTCTGAAAATGCGTTGTCAGTGGTGGAAACACCAGTTGCAATTCCCAATACCACCACCATGGACTTACTGGCCTTACCACACTCTACGCCTAAAGTAATAACTTTGCCTGCATATAAAAAGAGGAAAAGAGAGGCCCCAAGAGACGTTTTGCCCATCAACTCAAAAAGATCTAGGAAGGCATCACCCATACAGCCTGCGGCAGACTGCCTAAATGATTCACAGGGATTGCATATCCCTAAGCCTACCTCGAACTGGGATGTTTTAGGAGACACATTAAGAATATTATTACAACCTATAGTTTCATGTTTGGATGCAAAAGAGTTGTTAAAAAATAAGGCAGTTAAGGAGAGAGGGGGGATTAACAGAAGCCAATTTTACACAACATCTTCTAGAACTTCTACAGCCATTGTACGTGAACATTACAAGGGTTCAAGTGGGTCGGAAGGGTTCAAAATGGCCACTACTCTCATCCCACCGAAGGGGTTAATTAAAGACCAGGGTACTTCTACTATAGTGGGGGCTCCAAAGGTCTTAAGTCTAACCCAAGCCCCACTGGTTGAAAATGTTACTTGTAGAGAATCTCAGAGGGGGGCTAGTGATGAAAGACATGCTGAAAATGGAAGAGTGATGCCTACGAAGCACCATTCAAGGATAGATACGCAGGAGAGATCAAACAACCCCCAATATCAAAACCTCCCACCAGCCACCTTTACTTTTGTTTTTTTAATTAGGGTACATGTGCCAGTTCTAAGATTAAACCAACAAGAATCGACCGCCCAGCTCATGGATAAAGCTAGGCATTGGTTTACAAAGTTTACCAGAGGGAGCTATTCCATAAATGATCATATAATTATGGCCAGTGAATATGTTGGGTAGGCTCATCATCGAAATCCATTGATAGTGATTGAGTTGTACTAAATTTTTATGACTCACATATGGAGGCAATTTGCTATCTCAGCTTCCTGCTGCCCCTTCACTAAGCTCTCAGACATATATCTTACCTTTGGATTTCTTTTATAAGCCACCTCACATATGAAGACCTAATATCCATAGGCTATTTCTAGAGGGTAACCCAGGGAGGAATTGGCCAGTTGTGAGGGAACATTTAGGCATCCTTACCTCAAATAGATTCTCAGCATTAGAAAACATGGATAGTTGTGATTGACTTATGCACCCCACCAGTAAGCCAACAGCTTAACCTCGCCCCCGTTGCATAGAGGACCTGTTCCTATGAATGTTCCAATAGTGGAAAAGCAAACAGAAAGCTTAGAAGGCAGCACTGGTCTATCCCTGCCTATCACCACTCTTTATGACCTAAAAGCAAATGTGGCGTTGTGAAATGACAACTATACAATGCTCTTGTGGAATATAGCAGGGTATAATATTAAAAAACATAATAATATTAATTGGCATAAGGAACTACTAAATTACCAGATCATATGCCTCCAAGAAACATGGGAGGGGGGTCCTATTTGTCTAAATGGGTACCGCTCGTTTCAAACCCCAGCACTTCCATCTAAAAAGGTGAGAGCAAAGGGAGGTTTATTAACATGTATAGCGAACACACCTACACTTAAATCTGTGACCTTTGTGAACACATCACCTTACTTCCATATTTTGGTAGTAAATTGTAACGCTAGCTCTAATTTACTGATAATACATTTTAATATTATAATAATTTTTTGAATCCATCTTCAGTGTTAAAGGACCTAGAAAGGATCCTGAAGGGTTTTATTTTCCAAGACCCAGAACCATTGTATCTTATCTGGGTTGTCGATTTTAATATAAACAGATACCGGAGAGATGATTCCAGGATATGTTGGGCAACTGACCATAACAGTGAATTAATTAATAATTTCACTCATTCAATATATGGAAATGCTTTAGACAATATCCTAATAATTGAGAAGTTAGGAATTAGAAATCAAATATACCTAAATAATGCTCAAATCATTCCCTCCTTTTATAGGGTAGGGCAGACCTCATAAGTTGATCGTATAGTAACATCTGACAACTTTGGATGTAACTCCAATAAGATAAAGATCAAGATTTCATTTCAACCACACTCCCATGGAAAGACCCAAAAATAAAAAAGTGTAGTACAATTACCCCTAAACATATTCTAGCAAGAAGAAATGGATATTCCTTAAGATGGGATAAATTAGACAAAAGGAATCTATTTAATAACATCATATCTAAACATTATAATGAGGTCTGGATGTGTTTATTGCAAATAGTCATTAGGCAACCCAAGCATTTGGTAAAATCTTAGAAAGTATTAAACTTCAATTAAGGTACAAGCATCTGAATCGATGGTTTGAGAAGAACTGTTCTGAGTCTTCTGCCAATCTCTGCCAAATCAAAAGCTTTAAAAATGAAGCCTAGGGATAAGGATTGCATTAAATCTCTTAGATCCATGTATAAAAAAAAATAGAGAAAATAGAAAGAAATAGCTAAGAGATGAGGCGTGGGAGAAATTAAGGCTAGACTCACATAGCAATGAAAGCGAAGCTTTCTGTAAAGTGATCAACACTCCCCTCCTGCAAGATGAGAGCGGCCCATCACTGGACTGGATTAGGAAACATAGGCTAATCATTTCCAAAGAATCTTTCAAAAGAATGATAAAGATATCTCGGATGCATTGTTTGTAGCTCCAAGTTGTATTCTCCAGTTGGATTTAAAAGTGAAAGAGATAACCCTTGTCACAATCATCGAGTTTAAAGGCAGCAGGCCCAGACAGGGTTCCTGTGGATAATTTCTTGTTAATAAATTGCTATGGGTTCCCGTGCTCACATCAGTTTTTAATGTAATAATTAAAACAGGCCCTCTCCCTTCCTGGAAGCAATCTTTAATTATCCCGGTATTCAAGCAAAAAGGAAGGATCAGATCCAGCGAATTACTGCCCTATTGCTTTAATAGATAGTACAACGAAAATAATGGAATGGTTATTATTAAATAGACTGGAAGACTGGGTGGTTGAAGGCAAGATCCTTGCAGAAGTTTAGTATGTATTTAGGCAGGGCAGGGGTATGATGGATCAGTGCTCTAACCTAGCCTCACTAGTGGCAAAATATTCTATAGCTAAACAAGGCCACCTTTATATGGCCTTCATGGACCTATCTGCGGCGTTTGATTTTGTGGCCCATAACACATTGTGGCCCATCGTGGAGGCGATGGGTATGGATGCCGCAATAATCAGTTTAATTAGCCAACTATATTCAGGAGAAACGTCAATGGTCTGCTATGGGAAACAGGGGGAATGTACCAAACCTTTCAAAATTGAAAAAGAAGTATGACGAGGCTGTGTTCTTGCTCCTTTTCTATTCTCACAGTATACTAAAAGATTAAATGAGACTCTGGTTGAAAAGATAAAAGACATTCCTTTAGCAGATTCAGCACTTCTCCCCGTCCTGTTGAACGCGGATGACACAGTCCTGTTGGTGAGAGCTCCTCTGTCCCTACAAAACTGTATTATGAATTATGTGACCTTCATGACGGATCTGGATCTATATGTTAATAAAACAAAGTCCTTCATCATGACGGTAGGAGGTGAGAATCAATAGAAAGCAAGGTTTCACATAGAAGGTAGGAAAATTGAACACGTGGATAACTTTTCGAATTTAGGTATTCTTTTTGATTCTTAATTAAGGTGGAATGAGATGGTGACATCTAGAGCTACTCATATGACTAAAAGTATAGCTGCAGTCTTCAGATTTGCCAAAAACTTAGGTAACAAGCCTATACAGGAAATGGTTAAAATTTACTTGGCAAAAACAATACCCGTGGCCACATATGGGGCCAAAATCTGGGGTATAACACAAGTTGAGTTTTTACAAACGATAGAGGATAGGTTTGATAAACTTATTGTCCATCCCAGGTTCTTTTTCCAACCTCATTCCCCATAGAAACATATATCTACCTTTTATTAGCATACTATTAAAATGGCCTCATTATTGTTATGGCTGTGAATCTGATAAGAAAAATGGTGCAATTAAATCAGTTCATTTTAAAAGATATTATGAGTCTAGATCACACCCTTAAAATCCCATGGTTATTTTATGTTAGATGCACACTTATTTCTTTGGGATTGATGGTTCTTTATGAAAATCCAACCCCTTGTGAAACCTTTCCTAAATAAATATTAAAAGAACTCTTTATGGCCAAACGTTTACAAGACAGAATGGACAGAAATAAAGAAAAAAGTACAATAATCGCATATCCCGCTTTACCCTCTGTGTGTATATGGGTCTTCCTCCTATCTCGCTTTTGTTGAAAATCCACGTCACCATTATATTTTGACACTATTCCATCTAAATTATGTCCCTTTAATGTTGGGTTATCCTGCAAATTCATATTCATTGAATCAGCTTTCGGTGTGTCCATGTGATGCCAAGTCAAAGTCAATTGTATATATTTTAATTTTATTGCTCATTCTATGGGACGGTGAGGAAAGAATTTATTGGCCTCTTACTAAATAAATTCAGCCTGCAAAATTGCATGGCAGCACTTCTAGTTCTCCAACAACTAGAAACCCCATACGTATGTTTTGTGACTGTTTCCTTTTTACATTACAACAAACAAATGATGGACGGAATGCTGATAATGCAGACATTCTCCCCCAGTCAAGAGATCTGGGTTAAATCCATCGTTCTTTTGCCCACTACGCCACCCCAGTTTAGACATGGCCATATGCAAATCAGTCTTGACCCTGTGCCTCATGGGAACAGTCCAGCCCGAACTGCCAAGCCATGTCTTCCCTGGACCGGAATCAAGCATTCTAGGACCGGTTTCTGGCTATCAGCCGTCATCAGCCAGGATAGCTTGACTCCAGTGGCGTAGTGAGCACGGGACCCACGTCTGGGCATACCCATCCCACTTAGGGCGAAAAGCTTTACAACAAACAAATGATGGACGGAATGCTGACAATGCAGACATTCTCCCCCAGTCAAGAGATCTTGGTTAAATCCATCGTTCTTTTGCCCACTACGCCACTACTGGGGTGGTGTAGTACCCAGGGCATTGGTGTATCTAAGCCCTACCTGGGGCTGAAGCATGTATTATGCCACCCCTGGCCTGGCCTAGCAAATTTGACACAACTGGCTGATCACTCAGCTGGGGTAAGTTGGTGTAACCACCTCTTACTTAGGTGTAGTATACCTATACCTAACATTAAATGGGACACCTGGTAACCTATAAGTCACTCCTATGACAGGCCTTAACAATCCTGAAGGCAGAGCGCTTGGTTCCATGTGAGATGGTGCTCTGGCATGAGCTGAGCCTGTCTGCAGTGGTCGGAACCACTTCCTTCTACTGTTTCCAGATATCGTCATACCATATACTCTTAAGTGCATTATGAACCTCGCGGTTAAATGCTAACTTTGGTTTGGCTTTATCAAAACATGTCGAGTAAGGTGTCATACGAATTGGAATACTAACCCCTCGCCAATTCTGGCGACGGGGTTAGCATTCCACCCTTCTAGAGGGACACGACATGTACAGTACCTGAAACCCAGGTAAAATCAGACATAGCCTCAGCTCCACAAAATGGATGCTGCCACCACAGACACAAGTCTGCCCTCCTGCTGCTGGGAGTCCTTCCAGCTTGGGAGGTGTGGACAAAGGGTTTCCTGCCAGGGGAGGTGCGTGCACCACCCCAGACAGGATTTTGTGTATTGGTCAGGTAGGGCTTGAAAGAAACCAGACATGCCTGAGGCTCACAAGGAGCCTCGGTGCATATGCCAGTTCAAACCGGTCCTGGGGCACACCAGTCCCGGGCCTGGGGCGAGCTGGACAAAGGATTGGGGGTGTAACCACCCCCCTTCCTGGTCCCACCCTTAGGGAGGGACCTAGCAGGTAGTCCGGCCCCTAGAATCCGCTTAAAGGTAGGAGCTGTGTCCTAAGACTTCAGACATCCTGGAATCAACTTGAAACTAAGAAGAAGACGGGAACTTCGACGCTCTGCCGCACAGAGGACTGAAGCCAATCTCCCCTGTGGTCAGGGAGTGACCACCTTGCTAACGCAAGCACCATCCAGCGAATCAACGTCTGCTTTGCTGCCGCCTCCCGCCGGAGCCTGAGCCCAGAGACTGACAAGACCTGGACCTCCAGACCTCTCACCGCCCGATCCACAGTCCCTGAAAAGAGGAGACCCGTGGAGGCACCGAGACACGTGGAGCCAGCCATCTTGGAACGACCACGACAAGCTGACAAGTGAAACAACCGAGGCTCCCTCCAAGTTGTGCTTTGGGATCTGAGAAGCCCAACAACTGAGCAGCATCTGCACCAAAGGTGAGCCCTCCAGCATCTCCACGACCTGCGTGGGGCCCTTCTGCATTTTGCCACTCGACGCGCCTAACCGGTTGCTGGCCCGCTGGCTAGTGGCCATCTTGGCAACGAACTACCAGAAATACACCACTGGTCTGGTTGCTCCAGACTGGCCCTTGCTCCCCTCCAAAGGAGCAGTCCCTCTGACCTTGCTGGTCAGAACTATCAGCTTATTTTATTTCCTACAACAATTGCTTTTGCCAAGGCTTGTTTGCTTCGACCAAGTCGCCGACACTGCCGACAGCGAGAGCCTGCGTGGGACAGCTCGTGAACCGACTCCTGGACGTCGTCGACCTTCAGGGACCACGTGGCTGCAGAGACAAGCTACACCTTCCTTCCTGTTTGCACCCGACATCGCCTGGTACCCACCTGGTGCCACGCTGGTCACTGGCTAGTGACTGTGAACACTGTCCCCTCTGCTTACAGGTCTTCAACATCTCTGATCCACTCTTGGATCCACCGCATCTCTTCCAGACCGACCGCCTGCAGCATCTTTATCCACAGGCTCCACGGAACAGATAGAAGAAACCCGACGCACTTCGACGCCTATGCACCCGCTTCCTGTGGGTGAGGTAAAGCTGGCACTCCGGTGCCCAAGTGTAGAGAATCATCTCTAGTGTCTGTGTTTCCAATCTTAAGTTCCTAGTCCATCCGGAAGATCCTCTTTGCAGTAACTTTGTACTTTTTACGCACCCATTGAAACCTATGGGAGCTCACGTGTGACTATTTGCTCTGCACACGCAACCCGTGGACCTCCTGGTCACTAACTGAAGTTAGCTCCTTGTAGGCCCAGCGATTCTAGAGGCCCTAGGCCTTTTCCCTTTCCTGTTCGTGGTACTTATACCACTATTTTAGTATATGGTTTGAGCGGCCACCAGGGCCTATCCATATAAAGTGCAACTTCTGTGTATTCTACTGTAATCTTGTTTGACGATTTGTGCTCCTGTGCTCATAAAGAGACTAGGGGTTACTTTGAGAAATAAATACATATAAATTTTGAATATATATCTGTGTGGTGTCCTTTCATTGGTATAAAAGGGGGTTGCATTTGGTAAAACAGCTTGCTTAACACGTTTCACGAGTTTAGCCTCAAAGACTGCTTAGCCTACGCTACCACTAAGGCAGCTGGTCCGAAAAGGTTGACTTACAACCACACCATAAGGGTTGCTTGGCATGGTACAAGGTGGTCACTTTAACTAGTGAACATCATATACCAGGCCAACTTCTCACATTGGTGAGCAGCGGTTGGATTTGAGCTTGCTGTGTTTTACCATTGTAATCTCTTGGTTACCAATTGAAAGATCACATAGGTACCTGTAGGTACATATAAAACAAGATTAGATATACTTAATTTCTACTGAACTTAGTTGTTGTAGAGCAAAGGCAGTAGCACACCCTGACTACAACTACTAGATAGGTTTAGTAGGTAAACCCAAGTGTAGGTAGATTGCAACACATCCACCCACACTTAAGAGCAATGGCTGGGGCAGAGGGGTCCAAGGTACCCATCTCTGTTGAGAGTGACCCCCAGAGGGCACCATCCATCTTTGCTACCCTAAATCAGAATGAGCTCAGGCATTTGGCAACTCTTAGAGGCCTTAAACAGCCCAAGAACCCTACCTCTGCTGAGCTCAGAGAACTCTTACAGAATGATGAAAATCAGAAAGAGCTCGAGAAAGCTTCCCAGTTAGCCCCCTCAGGAACAGGAGGCCCCCCTTCTGAAGATGCTACTGAGGTACCCCCTTCCAATAGTCACCCCTTAGAGGGGAACCATACCACAGAGGATGAGAGTGAGAAGGATACAGAAAGTAGTGAGGATGAAGGGAGAACTAGCCCAGTGCCAAGTGTTATACTTGGCCCAGCTAACTTAAGGCTATTGGGGACTGAGAATGGGATCCTCCCATTTGATCTCCCCAGTGGACTTAACCCAGGGCTTGGGAGGCGAAGGAATCGCTCAGGTGACTCCAATGCTTCTCATGGCTCTAGAGGCTCTCAAGGTCACTCCAGAAGGAGACTGACCACCCCTCAGAGGAGGGAACATGAGGCCAGAATGCAGGAAGCCCAGCTGAGGATCAGGAAGCAGGAGCTAGAAGTAGCCCTGATGGAAGAAAAACTGAACAAGGCTAGGCAACCTAGAGAGAGTGGGTCTATGCCCACTGGTGGCAGCATTGTCCCTAATGACAAAGATAGGGTCTTTGACAATTAGGAACCTGTCTAAGGTTGTGCCCCCCTACAAAAGTGGGGATGACATCCACAAATGGATGACTGCTCTTGAGAGAGCCTGCAAAGTGCAGCAGGTTCCTGAAGACCAGTGGGCAGCAATCCTCTGGCTCTCCTTTGAAGGAAGAGGCAGAGACAGACTCCTCACTACTAGAGAAGAGGATGTCAGAAATTACAGAGTCCTGAAGAGTGTCCTAGTTGATGGGTTAGGCTTAACCACTGAACAGTACAGGTTAATGTTGAGAGACACCCAGAAGACACAGACTCAGGACTGGTCTGAATACATTGAATGTGCCACTAAGGCTTTGGAGGGTTGGTTGCTGGGAAGTAAGGTATCTGATTATACAGGATTGTACAATTTGATGATGAGAGAACAGATTTTAAATAACTGTCAAAACCAGCAACTGCATCAACACTTGGTTGACTCTGAGCTGACCTCTCCCCAAGAATTGGGAAATAAGGCAGACAAATGGGTCAGAACCAGGGTTAAGCAAAAGAACCAGAACCAGGGCCAAGGGGGTGATCAGAAGAAAACAGACCAAAAGGGTGGAGATCAGAAACCTAAAGACCAGAAGTCTTCAACAGGGCCCCAAACTACTGCTAAGGAGGGTGGGTCCCAACAGTCCAAAAAGAAGAAAGAAGGTCAAAAGAAACCCTGGTGCAATCATTGCAAGAATACAACTCACTGGACTAGTGATTGCAAAAAGAGTGGAGCCCCCAACACTGTTGCCCCTAAGGCACCTGCTCCCAGTACTACTGTTAGCAGTGTTGGTCCCCAGACAAAGGGTGTAGTGGGAATCACTATGGGAACTGAAGGAGATTCTGACTTAGACAGAACCCTGACACAGGCAGTCTTGATCTGTGATGGGGACATAGATTTGTCCCTGACTGTGAGCCCCAGTAACCTGGGCAAGTACAGACAGACTCCTTTAATTAATGACAAAGTGGCTCAAGCCTACAGGGACACATGTGCCAGTGTCACTATGGTGACACCAGGCTTTGTGGATCCTGGACAGTACATACCAGGTGAGAATTACCTGGTGACCAATGCCAGCAATGCCACTACTTCACATAGTGTGGCAGTTGTTAACTTCTCATGGGGAGGGGTAACTGGCCTCAAAAGGGTTGTGGTTAGTGCAGACCTCCCAGTAGAATGTTTGTTGGGCAATGACCTAGAGAGTTCTCTATGGTCTGAAGTGGAGTACAGGACACATGCAGAGATGTTAGGTATATCACCACATGTCCTTGCTGTGACCAGGTCACAGGCCAAAAAGTGCCT
This sequence comes from Triturus cristatus, assembly GCF_964204655.1. NCBI lineage: Eukaryota > Metazoa > Chordata > Amphibia > Caudata > Salamandridae > Triturus > Triturus cristatus. Next base: position 70,101,338 of record NC_140594.1, read on the forward strand.
TACTGAACCTCAGGTCTTGGATCCTGGAACAATGGAGCAAGCACCTACCAAGAAGAAGAACAGGAGGGTCAAGGCTGTGCCTTCCCCCTTGATCAACCTTCCCAGGAAGCTGATCTAGAGACCCCTGAAGGAACTGTCCCTGAAGAGCTTGAACCTGATCAGGTTGAGTTTCTGGGGACAGGGGGACCTTCAAGGGCTGACTTTAGGCAGGCTCAGTTATCCTGTCCCTCTCTTGAACCCCTCAGACAGCTGGCTGCTGCTGAGGCTGCTGGGAATGCTCAAGGTACCCATAAAGTGCATTGGGATGAAGGGCTCCTTTATTCAGAGGCTAGAGACCCCAAGCCTGGTGCCACCAGGAGGTTGGTCATACCTCTGCAATTTAGGGGCTTCCTTCTTACCTTGGCCCATGATATTCCTTTAGCAGGACACTTAGGCCAGAACAAGACTTGGGACAGGCTTGTCCCTCACTTTCACTGGCCTCACATGAATGAAGATACCAAGGAGTTTTGTTGCTCCTGTGTCACCTGCCAAGCCAGTGGCAAATCAGGTGGCACAACAAAGGCCCCCCTAATACCACTACCTGTGGTGGGGGTCCCCTTTGAAAGAGTGGGAATAGATATAGTGGGTCCCATGGATCCTCCCACTGCATCTGGGCACAGATTTATACTGGTGGTAGTGGATCATGCCACCAGGTATCCAGAGGCAATTCCCCTTAGGACCACTACAGCACCTGTTGTGGCCAGGGCCCTGCTGGGAGTATTCTCCAGAGTGGGGTTTCCTAAGGAGGTAGTATCTGACAGGGGTACCAACTTTATGTCAGGATACTTGACAGCTATGTGGAAGGAATGTGGTGTCAACTACAAGTTCACCACCCCTTATCACCCACAATGCAATGGGCTTGTTGAGAGATTCAACAAGACCCTAAAGGGTATGATCAAAGGATTACCTGAAAAGCTCAGGCGAAGATGGGACATCCTTCTACCCTGCCTTCTGTTTGCTTACAGAGAGGTCCCACAAAAAGGTGTTGGCTACAGCCCCTTTGAATTGTTGTTTGGGCACCCTGTGAGAGGCCCACTGTGTTTATTGAAGGAAGGATGGGAGTTACCTCTCAAAAAGCCTAAACAAGACATAGTGGACTATGTACTTGGTCTCCGCTCCAGGATGGCTGAGTATATGGAGAAGGCATCCAAAAACCTTGAGGCAAGCCAGGCCTTACAGAAAGCTTGGCATGACCAAAAGGCTGTCTTGGTTGAGTTTCAGCCAGGACAGAAGGTATGGGTGTTGGAGCCAGTGGCCCCAGCAGCACTCCAAGACAAATGGTCTGGACCCCATACAATCCTGGAAAAGAAGGGAGAGGTCACCTACTTGGTGGACCTAGGAACTCCCAGGAGTCCCCACAGGGTACTCCATGTTAACAGGTTAAAAGCATATGTTGACAGGGCAGACATGGGCTTGCTCATGGCTACAGATGAGGGACAGGAGGAAGAGAGTGACCCTCTCCCAGACCTGTTGTCTCAGAACCCTGAAGATTGCTCAGTTGAAGGAGTGACCCTTGGAGGCAACCTCACTGCCCATCAGCAGACTGAATGTAGACAAGTTCTACAATCATTTCAACATCTGTTTTCCCTAATACCTAGCCAAACTGACTGGTGTACCCATGTGGTGGACACTGGTGACAGTCTGCCTGTAAAGAACAAGCTTTACAGACAACCTGACCACGTCAGGGACTGTATAAAGGCTGAGGTACAAAAAATGCTGGATATAGGTGTCATTGAACCCTCAGAGAGCCCCTGGGCTAGCCCAGTGGTTCTGGTCCCCAAACCTCACACCAAAGATGGCAAGAGAGAGATGAGGTTCTGTGTGGATTACAGAGGACTTAATGCTGTCACCAGGACAGATGCACACCCTATTCCAAGGGCAGATGAGCTCATAGACAAACTAGCTTCTGCTAAGTTTTTGAGCACATTTGACTTGACAGCTGGCTATTGGCAAATCAGATTAGCTGAGGAGTCCAAGGCCAAAACAGCATTCTCAACCCCAGGTGGGCATTATCAGTTTGTGGTGATGCCCTTTGGTCTGAAGAATGCACCTGCCACCTTCCAAAGGCTGGTGAACCAAGTCCTTACTGGGTTGGATGACTTTTGCGCAGCATATCTTGATGACATTGCTGTCTTTAGCACCACCTGGGAGGATCACCTGATCCACCTGAAGAAGGCTCTTGAGGCCCTGCAAAGGGCAGGCCTCACTATCAAGGCTACTAAGTGCCAGATAGGGCAGAGTAAGGTTGTATATTTGGGCCACCTTGTAGGTGGAGGCCAAGTTCAACCACTGGAGAGTAAGATACAATCCATCAAGGACTGGTCCCCTCCAACCACCCAGACTCAAGTTCGAGCTTTCTTGGGCTTGACTGGGTACTACAGGAAGTTTGTTAAGAACTATGGGTCCATTGTGACTCCTCTTAATGATCTGACATCCAAGAAGATGCCCAAAAAGGTTCAGTGGACAGTAAGCTGTCAAAAGGCATTTGATGACCTGAAGGAGGCCATGTGCTCTGCACCTATCCTGAAAAGTCCTGACTACTCCAAAGAGTTTATTGTCCAAACAGATGCTTCTGAGTTGGGTGTGGGAGCTGTGCTGTCACAACTTAATGTAGATGGTCAAGACCAACCCATTGCTTTTATTAGCAGAAGGTTGACCCCCAGAGAGAAGAATTGGTCAGCTATTGAGAGGGAGGCCTTTGCTGTGGTGTGGGCCCTGAAGAAGCTGAGGCCATACTTGTTTGGCACTCACTTCAAGATTCAGACCGACCATAAGCCCCTCTTGTGGCTAAATCAGATGAAGGGTGAAAACCCCAAACTGCTTAGGTGGTCCATTTCCCTACAGGGGATGGACTTTACAGTGGAGCACCGGCCAGGTACTGACCATGGGAATGCAGATGGTCTCTCCAGGTACTTCCACTTAGGACATGAAGACGAGTCTGGTCAAGGCTAGTTTAATGTCCCAGCGTTTGGGGGGGGGGGGTTGTGTAGGAGAGTAGGGTCTGCTATCCTATGGTCACCCCAAATTTTTGCTTTTTGCTTCACTGGTTTTTGAAATATTGAGGCTGTGGGCCTGCCAATCAGACCCCCAGCCTGCTGTTCTCTCTACTAAATTCACACTGTGCACCCTAGGTGCATAACCTATTGGAATTGGATCACCCTGTGAGCCCCTGTACCAGTGTACACTAGGTACCCAGGGCATTGGTGTATCTAAGGCCTACCTGGGGCTGAAGCATGTATTATGCCACCCCTGGCCTGGCCTAGCAAATTTGACACAACTGGCTGATCACTCAGCTGGGGTAAGTTGGTGTAACCACCTCTTACTTAGGTGTAGTATACCTATACCTAACCTTAAATGGGACACCTGGTAACCTATAAGTCACTCCTATGACAGACAGGCCTTAACAATCCTGAAGGCAGAGTGCTTGGTTCCATGTGAGATGGTGCTCTGGCATGAGCTGAGCGTGTCTGCAGTGGTCGGAACCACTTCCTTCTACTGTTTCCAGATATCGTCATACCATATACTCTTAAGTGCATTATGAACCTCGCGGTTAAATGCTAACTTTGGTTTGGGTTTATCAAAACATGTCGAGTAAGGTGTCATACGAATTGGAATACTAACCCTTCGCAATTCTGGCGACGGGGTTAGCATTCCACCCTTCTAGAGGGACACAACATGTACAGTACCTGAAACCCGGGTAAAATCAGACATAGCCTCAGCTCCACAAAATGGATGCTGCCACCACAGACACAAGTCTGCCCTCCTGCTGCTGGGAGTCCTTCCAGCTTGGGAGGTGTGGACAAAGGGTTTCCTGCCAGGGGAGGTGCGTGCACCACCCCAGACAGGATTTTGTGTATTGGTCAGGTAGGGCTTGAAAGAAACCAGACATGCCTGAGGCTCACAAGGAGCCTCGGTGCATATGCCAGTTCAAACCGGTCCTGGGGCACACCAGTCCTGGGCCTGGGGCGAGCTGGACAAAGGATTGGGGGTGTAACCACCCCCCTTCCTGGTCCCACCCTTAGGGAGGGACCTAGCAGGTAGTCCGGCCCCTAGAATCCGCTTAAAGGTAGGAGCTGTGTCCTAAGACTTCAGACATCCTGGAATCAACTTGAAACTAAGAAGAAGACGGGAACTTCGACGCTCTGCCGCACAGAGGACTGAAGCCAATCTCCCCTGTGGTCAGGGAGTGACCACCTTGCTAACGCAAGCACCATCCAGCGAATCAACGTCTGCTTTGCCGCCGCCTCCCGCCGGAGCCCGAGCCCAGAGACTGACATGACCTGGACCTCCAGACCTCTCACCGCCCGATCCACAGTCCCTGAAAAGAGGAGACCCGTGGAGGCACCGAGACACGTGGAGCCAGCCATCTTGGAACGACCACGACAAGATGACAAGTGCAACAACCGAGGCTCCCTCCAAGTTGTGCTTTGGGATCTGAGAAGCCCAACAACCGAGCAGCATCTGCACCAAAGGTGAGCCCTCCAGCATCTCCACGACCTGCGTGGGGCCCTTCTGCATTTTGCCACTTGACGCGCCTAACCGGTTGCTGGCCCGCTGGCTAGTGGCCATCTTGGCAACGAACTACCAGAAATACACCGCTGGTCTGGTTGCTTTAGACTGGCCCTTGCTCCCCTCCAAAGGAGCAGTCCCTCTGACCTTGCTGGTCAGAACTATCAGCTTATTTCATTTCCTACAACAATTGCTTTTGCCAAGGCTTGTTTGCTTTGACCAAGTCGCCGACACCGCCGACAGCGAGAGCCTGCATGGGACAGCTCGTGAACCGACTCCTGGACGTCGTCGACCTTCAGGGACCACGTGGCTGCAGAGACAAGCTACACCTTCCTTCCTGTTTGCACCCGACATCGCCTGGTACCCACCTGGTGCCACGCTGGTCACTGGCTAGTGACTGTGAACACTGTCCCCTCTGCTTACAGGTCTTCAACATCTCCGATCCACTCTTGGATCCACCGCATCTCTTCCAGACCGACCGCCTGCAGCATCTTTATCCACAGGCTCCACGGAACAGATAGAAGAAACCCGACGCACTTCGACGCCTATGCACCCGCTTCCTGTGGGTGAGGTAAAGCTGGCACTCCGGTGCCCAAGTGTAGAGAATCATCTCTAGTGTCTGTGTTTCCAATCTTAAGTTCCTAGTCCATCCGGAAGATCCTCTTTGCAGTAACTTTGTACTTTTTACGCACCCATTGCAACCTATGGGAGCTCGCGTGTGACTATTTGCTCTGCACACGCAACCCGTGGACCTCCTGGTCACTAACTGAAGTTAGCTCCTTGTAGGCCCAGCGATTCTAGAGGCCCTAGGCCTTTTCCCTTTCCTGTTCGTGGTACTTATACCACTATTTTAGTATATGGTTTGAGCGGCCACCAGGGCCTATCCATATAAAGTGCAACTTCTGTGTATTCTACTGTAATCTTGTTTGACGATTTGTGCTCCTGTGCTCATAAAGAGACTAGGGGTTACTTTGAGAAATAAATACATATATATTTTGAATATATATCTGTGTGGTGTCCTTTCATTGGTATAAAAGGGGGTTGCATTTGGTAAAACAGCTTGCTTAACACGTTTCACGAGTTTAGCCTCAAAGACTTCTTAGCCTACGCTACCACTAGGGCAGCTGGTCCGAAAAGGTTGACTTACAACCACACCATAAGGGTTGCTTGGCATGGTACAAGGTGGTCACTTTAACTAGTGAACATCATATACCAGGCCAACTTCTCACAGTATTGTTAATACCTTCATTAGTAAGCTCTTGCCCAATTTACCAAACCATGCACCAATCTTCTCCCTAACATTAGGATCTTCCATAGGAAGAATTTTGTTGTCAATGTTATTTATGTTAGCATTTAATTGTTAATACTTTCTCTGTCATCAGGGATATAAGTGCAACATTGGTGCACCTTAATTACACAACATACAAGGTCACATTGACGCACATGGTATGTACATTCACAAGTAATCAGTCATACTGGACTGAAATAGCCTCAATACTTACGGAGGCAGCAGAAACCCAGGTGGTGGTCCAGCCCATCCACTTCTTGTTGGGCATCACGAAACACATCACCTCCCGCAAGGCCCTAAATAGGTTCCTGGATCTAGCCCTGGGCCTCGCCAAATTCAAAATAGCCATGACATGGAAGGCGCAACTAGGTCCCAATATACACTTGTGGCTGCTTGACCTTCGCAGGGCACTGGTGTCAGAACACATGAATCAATTGGCGAGCGTCCACGCCCCCGCGCCTGAACCTCACTCAGTGGCAGGACTACTTGACACTGGTGTATACCAAGTTAACTGTGGCGTGTCCTCCCCCATAGCCCCAGTACACTGCTCAGCCATTGGATTCTGAGGAACCACACTCCTGCACCTACATAGCTGTAGGACACGTTGCGCCCCTGCACGTGCCCACTCGCCTCCTTTCTTACTCCCCACCATGTGGGTCACCATACCCGTTTAACCATACAAGTGATGTCACGTGACACATCTCACCAATATGTACAATTATGCCTGAACCCATACTTAAAGGTCGACTTACAGTTTCCTTTCTTGTTATTTCCCTTTGTTATTCATATACAGTTAAATGATGGAATTTACTTGTGTAATACCGGCAACCTTTTTTCCATATACCTCATGCAACTGACTGTAAATGAATGCTACCATGGAAATGTGAGACGACTAAGTTAACATAGTATTAATCTTCACTGTATTAGATTCTCATGATATGCCACCTAAGCCACTTACGTTACTGTCATTGTAATGCCGAAGTTTGATTTTTTCTGTCATACAGATATTATCTGTATAGTTTTGCTAAAAATCAATAAAGATCATTCACAAAAAATAAAATTACATGACATACACCCTCTTTGTTTGCAAAAACCATATCTTATAAGCAAGGTGATTTGTGTATCACCATTATGTGAATGGCAAACATCTCTTCATTAATTTGGTTTACGCTCCAGCAGTGTTATCAGCCAAGCTTTCTACCTAAGTAGACAATTTTCTAATATTAGCATAATGCAGAGCAACACCAGTAAGAGGATGATTCAACACCAAACACATCCAACAATGTTTGTCCTACATTCTCTCTTTTTACCATTCTTTGACGCATTACACTCACTTCATTCAGACTGTTCATGTGATATACTTTGGGGAAAACTAATGCTAGATAACAGGAACCTACTCATCTCTGCGGAAGTGTAAAATAAGCAGTTTTATTGGAAATTTAGCACATGCCTTTAAACACAATGTTAATTGCTCCTAACATATAAAACCTATATCATTATAAAACTATGAGCACATTCACTATACTTGACTTTAACTGCTCCGTAATACTCCTTTCATCCCATTTGTGTCACACACATATTTGCTTCTCGCTCTTTCCAAATTATAATAATAGGATGTATCTTTGAATTTTTGATCACTATTTATTCTCTCAAATTTGATTTGATCTCTTTCTGGTATAGTCTACAATAAATGCATGCTCATTTCACTCAACTTACATTCACTAATTTTCAAATATTTTATTAGGAGTAGCATGCAAATTAAAAGTACTCAGCAATAGTTCAGATGATTTAAGCCTCTTAATACCAGGTAAATTATTTATGGACAGATTATAATCTACATTGCCTTCTTCTAAATAATTGTGATGATTAACCACATAAAAATAAACTGCACAGGAAAATCCATAGCTAATCTGCATTTCTGTATGTCGCACCTTCAGAAACAGAAGTGGGTTGCTGAGTACATATATTGCAGTCATATAAACTAATTATTTCTTGATACCCTTTCAGTAAGTTCATATGAGAATTTTCCCCAATATCTTCATTATAATCATCTCCATGATCCAACCTATAACTCTTGGTGTTATTAACACATGTTGATCTGTTATTTTGAATTGGATCATATCCAGCAGGGAAGCATAGATGTAACAGAATACCAAACAGGGTTAGTAGCATGAAATTATTTGGAAAGACAAGCAAAAATATTCTGTAATTGAAAACATCTTCTTCCATTCAAAATAGTGTATCAATAAATCTTCAATCTCAAAAGCAAAGTACAAAATGCAAACTTCTTCAAAAGTCATACAGTCAAGCAATCCTGTGGGTATTTAGTAAGTATTCAACTATGTAAGGATCAAAAATGCACCGAATCCAATAATTCAAGAGTCTGTTTATGTGGACAGATAGAGAAAACTTTAAAAACAGTCTCCTAAAATTGTTAAATGCAGGTGCATCTTAGATGATAAATGTAGTCAATTAAAAAGGAGAGATTTAATGTGAGCAAAAAATTGAAATCCTAATTCAAAAACCTATTCAGTCTTTTAACGAGTCAATATAAAGTTGACGCCTTCATCAGAAAGTAATTCAGCATCCGGTATTTAATTTCTTAATTCACTTCATGGAGATTCTTCAAGCAAAAAGTGAAAATCTTTGAGATCAATGTCTCTTTTTTCCAGCTCAATCGCTGTCAAATATGCCCATTTAGAAGGTATGTATTTCTTGTTTGTCATTCTTACTCTTGATGATCTTCTGATTGATGCTTTACTCGTTTCTTTGTAAATCAGCTCTGTTACTGCATCAGATGGACTTCTTCCAGCACTTTCTTTCAAACTGTCTTTGATGGGCAAAGCTCTGTTTCTTTCTCTCACTCATATAGACCATTTAGCTTGGGTCAAGCTAGCACATTCACTTTCATCTGCTGGATCTGCCTGATTTTTTTCTTCATCTTGGTTTGCACTGTTTGCAAGTGTAACACTTTGCTTTGATTCTTGGGTTTTAAGAATTTGCTTTCCTTTATTTTCTTGTTGTTCTTCTTTTTGAACTCTTTGTTCTCCTGCCTTGGATCCATGAAGCGAACTCAAGCTTGACTTAGTGAGTCAATTGTTTGTGTCACTGTTCCCTTATCAACAGTACACACTCTTTCTTGTGTGATTAATGGGTCCAAAACTGCAAACCTCCATATTTCACAGCAGTATTTGTTACCATTATGACTTGACATGGTCCACTCTGCTTAGCCTTGAGTTCTCAAATGTTTCTTCACCAAGACCCAGTGTCCAGGCTCTGGGTCATAGCAGAGCTCAGTAATAACAATATCCAAGACTAAGGGGCTGATTACGAGTTTGGTGGTCATCAGACCCCAAATTTGCTGTGGCGTGGCAGGTATCGGCACACTTGTGTTCCAACCACCAGATTACGAGTATGGCAGTCCCACCATCCCAGGCCCACCACAACTGCAGGGGATTCATGATCCCTTGGTGATAGCACAGCAGTCTGGCCTTGACAATATGCTGGTGGTGCCGCGGCGGCACTGCCAAGCATATTTTGAGATTCCTCACAGCCACAGTTTTCATGGCAGTGAGCCCACCATGAAAACTGTGGCAGTAAGGAAACTTAGAGCCCCTGTTGACTGAGGGCCATAGGGTGCATGCAGGAGGGCACATGTGGGGCCACCCCTGTGTGCATGCACCTCAGTTCCTGCATGTCGTGGACTGCACCAGTCCTTGCCATGCAGGAACAGGCTTTGGCACTCCCACGGCACTGCCTAGCTAAGGCTTACATATGAGCCATAGCACAGCACTGCCATGGGACCACCATAGCACCGCCCGTCACCAGGAGAAAATACTTCTAATCTGGCGGGTGGTGAGAGTATGACTTTGGGGGTGTGGGACTGGTGTGGTGGTGTGGTGAACCGCTCCCACACTGACAAAGTCATAATCAGGCCCTAAGTCATCAGTAATATTCAAAAGAGCCACAGATGATGGAATACCAGGAATTTCTATGGGCCTGCTATGAGTACTTTATGGGCACTCACACCTGCTTCATTCCTCTGGGTTTTGCTCATGTAAAGTATGATTAAGGGACTGGCTATTTCAATGTTGTTGAGGAGCACACATTGGGCAATTTTGCTTTCATTGTGTGGTTGGCTCTTTCCACTACTCCTGATGCCTTTGCATGATGGCTACAATGGAACATTTGCTTGTTCTTCAGTGCTGTACATAGTAGCTTTTATTATTTCATTCTTAAAATGTGTGACCTTGTCTCTCACTATAGAAGTTGACAAACCAAATCTTGGGATAAATTCCAGCAGCAATAATTTGATCACTGTCAATGCATCGTACCTAGGGAAAGGTGTAACTCACGTAATTTTGGTAGCATAAGTAGGCAAAATGACAAACACATTACGTAAAATTATGTGCAATCACACAAGATGAATCTCACTCTAAAAATATTTCCCAAACATTCTGTTTGGTTAAAAATTCAGCTTGAAATTACATTTTGAGTTGATTTCTAGTTGCTTGAGCTCAAAACTCTGCCAATCGTGTTCAGATTTGTAGTGTTGCACTTAAACGTTACTCGAATGATTGGTTCGGGTAAAATATCTACCTAAAGTGTTTGTTGACTGCCCATTCAAAAGAAACTACTATTCACATTCAAAACAGTGCCGCTCACGTTTAGATTTGAAGTTTGGTGCTAAAAGATTACCTGAAGGGACCGCCTGGGCAAAAAAAGTAGCTAGAATGCCGCTCATATTAAAAAATTACACAAACGGTACATCTTGTGTTAAACTTTCTCCCCAAAATTACAAATTTGGAGATATTGCATAAACTCAGTAATTTTGCGTAGTTGAAATTACCAAAATTATGCCAATTACTATGGCATACTTGAAAAGCCAAACCATACTTCCTTGATGGACATGTTTCATTCCATTTTGAGAAAAACAATCAATCAATAAAATATACTTTAGACCATTTTAAGGTGGTATTTCTACTAAATCAACCTGCAGCCTTGTAAATGCACCTTCCAAATTTCCAATGTGTTTCATGGCCACTCTTGTTCTTTTTTCCCTATATTAATCTTCTAACATGTGACACAAATGTTTTGCAATGTTTCCAAAAAGGGAATCAACCCAGTACTTTCTAAATGTGTCTACCAATCCAGCATGCGTAGGTCTGTGCATGTATCTTGCCATCTGCAGTAGCAGTGAGTCCAGAAAAACAAACATCTCCTCAATTCATTTTTGTTATTTCCATCCTATTTTTTCCCATTTTTTCTTTCCTCCATCTTTCCTCATCTGGCGCCTGATTCTGCAAATCCTTTAACTCACCTACTGTTTGAATTATCATGGAAAGAAATGCATTTAGAGTTTTAACATCTAAATCATTTGCTACTGAATTGTCATTTGATGTGCTAGACATAGGAGCACAATATTTGGCAGTATCATCAGAGAAATGATAAATCAATGTAACCATGTCACTACCACTCTTATCTGTGGCACATTTAACAACAGTAATCTTTTTTGGCAATTTTAGAGCACTAAATGAGTCATAAATGATTGGAACATTTCTAATTGAGGAGCCAGGGGATGCAATGAATCCTCCCTGGTACAAATGTCAAAAATCATGGACCCTTCCAAAACTATACTGACTATCTGTGTAGATTGGAACACTCAATTCATTGTCTATGAAGCATGCTCTTGTGATGGCAATCCATTCACCTACTTGTGATAAGGTTACATTACACAAATATGATGCCTCCACAATATAGGTCAATGTGCAGACTGCATATGCTGCTCGATGGGTTCCATGATGATCTCTGAAACATGGGCAATCCGCGCATAATATCAAATCAGCAAACCCGAGTGGTACATTTTGAATGTTTGGTCTCGGCCTAGTACATAGTTCTGCTGCATCAATATAGTCATGATAAAAGTCATTAATCTCTTCATCATTCTTTTCTTCCCTAGGAACTGGCAAGTGTGTGGCAGGATTAAGTGCATTGCAAATTCTTATAGAAATGTTTTCTGTGACTAGATTATCTATTCATGTTTAGTTAAACAGCTGCTTATTAAGTGGTGAGTGTATGTGCGAATTTACAGTGTTTCAACTGAACATGAAACTAACACAATAAATCTGTATCACAACCTTATTATCTCGATCTGAACAATTGCAACAGCAGTCAAAGCAATATTGTCATGCAACCAGGCAGAGCAGCTGCTTCTGCATCCAATGTTCCAGAAAAATATGGCCTGTATGCATAACTACGTTGTGTGAGAACAGAAAGGGAGCACCCTTCTTTATCATGACAGAATAGGTAAAAATCCTTCACATAGTCATGCATGCCTAGCATATGTGTCGTATACACTGTATAGTGCCTCAGCTCTAGAAAGACTTGCATGCATTCATAAATTCAGGGTACTTTATCAGTAGCATCCTTGTGTGTCAGTAAATGCTTCACAATCAACAACAAGTTGGAAAGGGACAAAGGGACTGAAAACATTAGCTAATCATTCCTAGCCATAGCACTTCTCTCTGTGTCATAGGAGGGTTTGTTTTAAGAATCACAGAGATACATTTTTTTTAGAAATTGTCTTATCCCTTTAGCCATTTAATGTTCCAAATAAATGGCTGCTTTTTGACAGAGTTGCTTTTTGTGGGGGACACTTTATGCCCATTTTCAGCAAAATTATTTAACAATACAATTGTGTCCAATTTAGTGCCCTCTTCTGTTTTTGATGCAACCATCAAATCATCAATATGCTACCCCAGTACTAAGTCACAAGGTAAATTGAAAGATTCTAAATCTTTCTTAAGTATCAAATACATCACACATTTTTTAGCGGTACCCAATAGAACACAAAGCTTCTGTTGCTGAAGTGTAAGGGGGACAAGAGAGTACCAACATAGGTGCTGATAATTAGATGAGATAAAAGCATCTCAAAAGATACTGTGAGGATCCTAACAGTAAGGCTTTTCTATAGTCCACCCAAAGACTCTCCTGGGAAACCTCCTGGTTGGTCAATTTTTTGGGCTTCGCAGATATTGTCCTGACTTAGGGCCTCATTACGAGTTTGGCGGTCAGGGTGCATGACCACTCTGCTCCCACACTGCCAAACCTGTGGTTTAACCACCCACCAGATTATGAGTTTTTCCTGTCTGGTGGGTGGTTCTTTGGCGTTCCCACAGCGGTGCCTATCAAATAGGCACCGTTGTAGGAACATCAAAATCAATACCTGCATGGCATTAACTGCTGCAGTCCATGCCATGCAGGTACTAGGGTGCATGCACACAGGAGGGCACAACATGTGCCCCCCTGCATGGACTCCATGGTGCGGAGGCACAAGGGGGCCTTGGAGGGCTCCCTTTGTTTCCTCACCACCACACTTTTTGTGGTGCTCGCAATATAACTTGTAATTTGAGTGATGTATTTTTTTTTATTTAATTGCTATTAGTAATTTATAGTGTTGTAGTGGGTTGCTAGTTTTGTAGGGGTATATTGTGAGAAGTTAATGAAGTAATAATTATTTAGAAATAAATTATACATTTATTCATGTAATTGATCATTAATTATGTAGCTTGCGTAATAATTATATTTGTTGCTATATTTTAGGTGTGGGCTGCTGGATTTGTTCCGATATTTGGTAGAAAGTTAAGTAATAATTTATTGACAATTATTTGTTTAATTGATTAATTATTATGTAAATTATGTAATAATTATATTTTTACTTATATGTTAGGTACTGGCTATTGGGTTTGTAGGGGTATAGGGTGGGAAGCTAATTAAATATTATCTAATTAGCAAATATTATTAAATAATTAGTTAACTGATTATCAATTATGTTATACTTATTTATTTTAGGTATATTTTAAGTGTGGGCTGCTAGTTTTGTAGAGGTATCATGTGGGATTTTAATTAAGTAATAAACAAATACAAAGTAATTGATAATTTATTATTACATTGTTTAATAATCATGTTAATTGTTTATTAATTTTTATACATATTATTTTTCGGAGGGAAATTAATAATGTTCACATTAAGAGTTTTATATGTGTTCTAAATTAATAGGGTATTTGAACATGTAATGTATTTGAAGTGAAGTACTTTCCCTACTGTTACTTAGATTAGAGTGGGAATAGGTAATTTAACCCCTCTTAAATCCAACACTTTGCCTACTGTTGTAGAGACTGGAGTGGAAATAGTAAATTCAACTGCTCCGACGTTCAATGCTTTCCCCACTGTAGCACAGACTGGAGTGGGAATAGTAAATCTTATGCCTCCAAAGTCCAATGCTTTCCCTACTGTTGCACAGACTGGGGTGGGAATAATTAATCTCACCCCTTCCAAGTTCAAAGCTTTCCCTACTGTTGCACAGACCGGAGTGGGAATAGTAAATTAAACACTCCAAACTCCAACGCTTTCCCTACTGTTGCCCAGATTGGAGTGGGAATAGTACATGTAACCACTCCAAGGTCCAATGTTTTCCCTACTGTTGCTCAGACTGGAGTGGAAATATTAAATGTAATCTCTCCGAAGTACAACGCTTTCCCTACTATTGTACAGACTGGAGTGGGAATGGTAAATCTTACCCCTCCGAAGTACAATGCTTTCGCTACTGTTGACCTGTTTGAAGTGGGAATAGTAAAATTACCACCTCTGAAATCCTACGCCTTCATTACTGTTGCAAAAATTCGGGTGGGAATAGTATATCTATTATTCTCAAACTACAATACTTTTCCTAATATAATTTAAATATATCAATCAATATCATTTTTTATTTCTTAAAATTTTAGATCACTTGTTTATATATATATATATATATATATATATATATATATTCACTTAAAAAACCATAGGTTTCACACATGTTATAGTTAGCTGGACATTTCACTCGTGAAAAACCATTGAAATTCCCCCGTTATAGTTAGTGCAGGCAACTATAACTCACGCGACCGCAATCCTCTGCTGATGATGTCAGATATTACATCACTGTATTTAGACACTTATTTACCCATGTCTTCTTCCATGAATTTTTCAGAAAGACACATATGTCATCAGTGATGTAATATCTGACATCATCAGCAGAGGATTGCGGTCGCGTGAGTTATAGTTGCCTGCACTAACTATAACGGGGGAATTTCAATGGTTTTTCACGAGTGAAATGTCCAGCTAACTATAACATGTGTGAAACCTATGGTTTTTTAAGTGAATTTGCAAGGTTTTTTAAATGCTAATTCCTAACTATAACGTGTGTGAAACCTATGGTTTTTTCAGTGAATTTGAACGGTTTTTTAAATGCTAAGTAATGTATTTTTTTTTTATTATTATTTTCACCGTGCGCGTACCGTACGCGCACGGTGCGCTGTGGGCAGTGCGCGTACGTTGCGCGCACCCCGCGATTTTTTGCAAAAAAAAATATTTATTTTTTTACCCTTGGGGGTCCTTCAGTGACCCCCTGACAAAGGCTAGGGGGTCAGGACCTGTCCATCCTGCCCCCTTCTCACGTTTTCCCCCTTTGTTTTTCATTGCCTCAGACTGCAAGAGACAAAATGGCGGCCGACACTTCCTGGTTTCGACCGATTCGAATGTTTACTGACATCTAACAACCAATAAGAATTGCGCTCGCGCACGTCACCGTGCGCGTACGGTATGCTTACCGTACGCGCACGGTGCGCGCCTATAGATATATATATGCTTCTAACTGCAATTTTCTCAGGAACTAATGAAAAGATTTACACCAGACCTGCAAAAGGCACATCCCTGAACTGAGGACTACCTCTCTGCCAAATTTCAAATAATTCTGTTCAGCCGTTCGGGCTGTAGCTTGGACTAAAGGTCCTATGGAAAAATGCATGGGGAAAACGCGTTGTGGGACCCCCCTTTTTCTCAGCCCCCGCTTGACGAATCCGCCCGAGACTTTCAGGGAAGGAGCGGAGCAGAGCGCCCCACCTATTTTGAAAATTTCGAGAGGATTCGTCAATCGGCGCCAAAGTTATTCCAAATAGAATGTTGCGGATTTCCTATGGAAACACGGTCCTAACTATAACTATCTACTGGCGACCACCAGTAGATAATGTATGTGTATATATATATATATATACATATATAAACATATAATCTGCATATCTATATAAATATAAATTCATGCGAACATATACATATACATATATGCATACATATGCATGGTATGTATATGAAATTTTGAAAAACACTAATAAAAGCAAAGCTAAAAATCCACCTAATTATAAACAGAATTGCTTTAACTTAAACGAGGGCGAGACCTATTGCATTTTCAATGCTTGTTTACTTTGGTTCCATCAAGAAGGCATATAGATGTGACAAATTTCCCATAAATTCTGAATGGTAGCACTCTAGTTCCTCATTAGATCACTGTAGCAAATCTACTGCTCACCAGGGAAGTCTGCTGCTGGTATTCAAAGTGCATGTTCAGTCTGCATGTCAGAACTTTTTAATGAAATAGAAGAGGATTTGAGAAGTCAAAATGTGCCCTAAGTTTTCTTTCTGCAGCACTAATCATAATTTCCATGGCAAAATGAACCCCCTCATTTTGTTCCTTTGCAAATTAAATGTTTTAAATGTTACCACTTTATTCCAATCAAGATGGCTTCAGGTGTGCCATACCTTTGTCATAAGTAAGACTGTTAGCAATCTAGTTGTTCTTTAAAACACTCTGGGATTTCTGTCATTGGGCTATACTTGGGCTACATCTCGGTGATATTTGTGCTACATTTGGGCTCTTTTGTCTCTGGTGGCCTTCTTGGGAACCTTGTTATGAAGATTCCTAATTTCCTCATTTACTGCAGTCTCCTCAGTAGGCATACTGTCAGTTTTTTACTTTGATTCCATGAAGAAGGCATTCAGATGTGTCACACATTTGCCATAAATTCAGAATGTTAGCACTCTAGTTGCTCATTAGATCACTGTAGTAAAGCTACTGCTCACCGGGGAAGTCTGCTGCTGGTATTGAAAGTGTATGTTTCAGTCTGCATGTCAGAATTCTTTAATGAAATAGAAGAGGATTTGAGAAGTCACTCAAAATGTGCCCTAATTTTTCTTTCTGCAGCACTAATCATACATTCTATGGCAAAATGAACCCTCTCATTTTGTTCCTTTTTAAATTAAATGTTTTAAATGTTACCACTTTATTCCAATCAAGATGGCTTCAGGTGTGCCATACCTTTGTCATAAGTAAGACTGTTAGCGCTCTAGTTGTTCCTTGGAACACTCTGGGAAGCTGCAGTAGAACACAAAGTAATCAACTGACAGTCTCTGCCCTTGTTGGATGTACATGTTTTACTGAGAATGTCAGACTTCATTCTCACATGACTGAGAAAGATAATGTGAATTTACAGAATATATGCTCTCAGTTTAGCTTATAGATCACCTTCCAAACCTCTGTGGGAAAAGCATGTGAAAATAGTTTTCTCTCAAACATGATTCATGATATCCCAGCAGAAGGCTTTTTCACATGGTAAAATCACCTTAGAACATACCACAGTTCCTAAAATGAGTATGGTACCATCAACAAATGATTTATAATGTAACTAAAGTCTTAAAACCTTCTATTAACTGCAATGCTTTTTAATGAGGTGCTATCATGTATATTGGTCCCAAGATGGCTGCCAACACTTCTTGGATGAAGTGCTGGCAGCCAATCAGATCTCACAATGAGATGTGTGGTTAGGCTCCGCCCAGATATATATATGATTTTACTTTTGATTTTCTCAGGAACTACTGAACGGATTTACACCATATATGCAAAAGGCACATGCCTGACCTGAGGACTACTTCTTTGCCAAATTTCAAGTAATTCTGTTCAGCCGTTCGGGCTGTACCTTCGACTAAAGGTCCTATGGGAAGATGCAAGGGGAAAATGCGTTTTGGGACCCCCCTTTTTTCTCGGCCCCCGCGTGACGAATCACCCCGAGACTTTCAGGGTAGGAGCTGAACGGAGCGCCCCATTAGTTTTGAAAATTGCGCGAGGATTCGTCAACCGGCGCCAAAGTTATTCAAAATAGAATTTTGAGATTTCCTATGGAAACACGATCCTAACTATAACTATCTACTGGCGACCGCCAGTAGATAATATATTATTGTTTTTATACAATTTGCATGAAATATCTTTTTTTTCAGATTCTTTCTTTTTATTTCATTTTTTTGGTAAGATATTCTTACCTTCCTTATGTCATTCTCCCTTGTTACCATGGACATGTATTCCCTATTGTATTCTCTATTAGAATGCTCTTTGCTTAGAATGTTGTTCCTTGAACTGAGAGTCAGTTTAACTTGTTTGCTGAAGGATGAGGTCTCTTTACCAGAAGCTACATTAAAGATCCTCAAGCAAGACCAGAGTTTCCTGCATTTTCTTCTGTGTGCCTGTCACTTCATTTTGGCGACGATTGAAACCTACTTATCTACATCAAGAGACCACAACTCAACATTCGTACATATTTTAACTCTACTTTGGCAAGACTACCTTTCTTTTGAAGTTCACCTCTGTTTCAGTCGACTTTTTATAGAGTCCGCTGTGCCTTTTGAAGTGTCTCAACCTTTTACAGAGTCCGCTGTGCCTTCTGAAGTTACTACTTTGGGGCCTGTCACCCTGCCAAGTTGTTCAGAGCCGGTGTTGCGGTGTCAGCTCTACCCTGTTTTGGCGCGGTGTCCCGAATTTATACAGAGTCCACTGTGCCTTCTCTGGTCTCTATTTTGAATACTATCACACTGCAGAGTCATCCAGAGGTGAGGCCTATCAACGTGCAGGTTGCAGTTCCTTAGCAACCCGAGTTGCCTGGCCCTGCCTGATCCCAGCGTCATCTTCCCAACGTCGCCTTGACCACCGGGACGTCATTCTACATCCAAGACCCTACGTCTGCATTTCTACATTGTCTTTGGATCCCTCACGTCAGCGTCATTCCTTTGTCAGACACTGCGCTCCTACAGCCATCTTAGATCAGGTCTAGCCCCTTGGCTCCGGCAAGGAAAACTTCATCATTTGACACCTGTCTCATTAATTCGTTGGATCGCCTACTTAAAGGTACTGTTTTCTTTGTCTCAATCATTTTCACCCTGATCTGCACAGACTTATTTTATTATAATATCGAGTCTGCAGATCATCACCAGAACGCTTAATAGTCCCTGCTTTTATCTGCACAGCATTATTTTATTATAACTTGTCAAGAGTGTGATCTACGCTACCACATTTAAAAGGATCTTCTTTTATGTTAACATTTTTTCACGCTGATCTGCACAGCTTTATTTTTCGTAAAATCACAGAACTGCAGATCATTGCTAGTCTCCTACACTACATACATCCTGCGCTGCATCCTACGCTCATCTGCACAGCAATTTACATAAACTTGTGTACCATTAACTCAGTAGTTGTGCTTCATCTAAAAAGTTCTTTACCAGCACTCTTATTTCTTGCCACTATCCACACACTTGTTCTTGTTAAGCATTCTCGTTGTACCTCTTACTACTCACCTTTAGGCTGTCATGCAGAACGTCACCCCATCTCCTTTCTTTCTTTCTGCTCCTGGAGAACCTCCCATACCCTGGTTAAAATGGAAAAATGTTTTTGTCAATTACGCCAGGGTTTGTGGCACGTCTCTAAGCGCAGAAAGAAAGTCATCTCTATTCCTGCATTGTCTAGGTTTAGAGGGACAGGAGGTATTTGAGCACCTACCTGATCTACCTAATGGTGAGTCTGACTCGCTCAATGAATACGAGATCTGTATCAAGAAAATGGACTTACATTTTCTTCCAAAAATGAGAATGATATTAGAACGATATCACTTTGGAAAGAGAGTACAAAGGCATGATGAATCGGTTGAGCAATAAGTCTCTGCCATACGCAAGCTTGCTTCAACTTGTTCATTTGCAGGAAGTTTGGAAGAGAGACTCAGAGATCAGCTCATGTTGGGTTCGTCCATTGATAAAGCTAAAGATACCCTTTGGCAAAAGGATAATCCATCTCTTAAAGATGCTATCACCACCTTGAAAATGAACGAGCATTCCTAAGCATGCGTTGAAGCTAAACGCAAAGATGCAGACAATCATAAGAGTTCTAACACTGATGTGAAAGCTACCACGTCTGACAAATCACCCAAATCTTCTCAACAGAGTACCTAATTTTTCTCAAAATTGACACGTTCACATTTTAATACTAAGTCTTTTCCAGTAAAGTGTTTCCATTGTGGGAACACAGGACATGTTGCTAACTTTAAAGAGTGTCCTGGGTGGAAAACTATTTGCTCGATTTGTAAAAGGAAAGGACACTTTGATAAGTGTTGTAGATCCAACAGGAACCAAAAGAATGTAAGGGAGGTAGACATTTATGACCAAGATGATGAAAACTTGTTGTCTACCAAGTCAGTGAAAAGGTAATTGATGGGCCCATGGAAAAAGTTCTGATTAATGATAATTACGTCGAAATGTTGTTCGCCTCAGGGGCAAAAATTACTTTGGTGCCCAAAGTATTCTACGAGAAACATTTATTCAGAAAAGTCAAGCTGTTTAAACCGGACATTGTTCCAAGAGGTTATGGTGGCCAAATTATAAATCTATTGGACTATTTTATGGGTACAATAGATTTTAAAAGCAGGATTACTGCAGGCAAAATATATGTGTCAATGAAGGGGGATTCCCTGATCAGTTGGTCTCATCAACGCGATCTTGGTGTTTTTCTGGATCCCAATGAATCTCCTTCTGTGCGCTTAAGGGATCTGCCTACTGTTGCTTCGATCTCTGATCACGGCACCTGGATTAGTACGTTTCCCACAGTTTTTGATAAAAAATTAGGTTGTTTTAAGAAATACTTACACCTAATTAAATTGAAAAGTAATTCAATACCTAAAGTGGCCCAGGTCAGGAATGTACCTCTATTAGTCAAAGATAAAATGAAAGCTTAATTGAACAAGTTATTGGAGAATGGTGTCATCCAAGAAGTTGAAGCCACTGAGTGGGTACCTCCGGTTGTTATGGCCAACAAAGCCAACGGAGAGGCGAGATTATGCATTGATATGAGAGAACTCAACAAGGCTGTGGTTGTTGACCGTTACCCTCTTCTGAACATAGCTGAAATGTTGTCCTCTTTGGGTGGTGCCACTCACTTTTCAACGATAGACTTAAACTCAGCCTATCATCAGGTCAGGCTCCATCCCTCATGCCAAGATTTGACGGCTTTTATCATACCATTTGGCACCTATAAGTTCCTCAGGATGCCTTTTGGGATAACATCAGCCGCATCGGTATTTCAAAGAATAATGGAGAACATCTTGGCTGGGATTGATGGCATCAAAGTCTACCAGGGCGATGTCCTTGTTCATGGTGTGAGTCTACAAGAACATGATGTGAGGGTAAAGGAAGTGTTGCCCAAATTACAGGAATCAGGTCTCACTCACAGGTTAGATAAGTGCAAATTTGATGTCAAGGAAATTGAGTATCTTGGCCATTTGATTTCAGGGTCAGGCATTAAACCTAAACCATCTATAGTTGAGGCCATCTCCAATCTCAACAATCCGGTGAACAAAGATGAACTCATCAAGTTTTTAGGGATGACCGAATTTTATAATAAATTTGTTCCTTGTTTTGCGCATAAAACAGAAAGCACCAGGGCTTTGCTAAAAAAGGGATGTGAATTCATTTTGGATAAATCGTGTAGTGATGAGTTTGACTTGATCAAAGATTGTTTGAACAAAGCACCCAATCTTTCTAGCTTTGACCCCACTAATGAGTCTTATATCATGACAGATGCTAGTTGCAAGGGTCTGGGTGCTGTACTTTTGCAACATGGTGAAAAGGTAGATAACACCATTTTATTCATCTCCAGACCGCTTAGAGGTGCCGAGTGTGACTACTCAGTAGTTGAGAAGGAAGCTTTGGCTGTATATTGAGCTGTTCGAAAACGTAAGACATTTTTGTGGGGTAAAGGCTTTTCTGTGGTCTATGACCACAAGCCTTTAAAAGAAGTGTTTGAAAAGAAAGGGATTGATTGCGTCTCGCATAGAATAAGGAAATGGGTGGTTGCACTGCAAGACTTTGAATTTCTTGTTTCTTATTTATCAGGACCTAACAACATCCTAGCGGATTGTTTGTCTAGACTCGGTGGTGCAGCTATTTCTGATGGTAGTGATGATGACTCTTTTGTTGGTGAAAACTCTGGAGAGGATTTAAAGGTTTGTGTGGTCACTGAAGGTTTAGTCACTGAGGAAGAATGGAATGCAAGTTTGAGAGATGATTCAGTTCTACAGCGAGTTACATGTTTTGTACGTGATGGGTGGTGCGAAAAACGTGAGTGTGATGAAGAGGATTCTGGTGTGTCAAAGAAGAATTGTCCTTTTCCAATGGACTTCTTTTCAGAGGGAGTAAACTTGTTGTTCCATTGATTCTACGTCACAAGTTGATAGAGAATGCACACGCTAGTCACAAGGGTATCGCAAAAACAAAAGAAAGGCTTAGGGAAGCCTATTGGTGGCCTGCAATGGACACCCAGATTGAAAGGTTAGTGTGTTCTTGTTCTCAATGTGCTAATAGTGACAAGGTTCTTAAATGTAGAACTCAACCTATGGTTGTCAGAAAACAAGCCACTGGTCCTTGGGTGGATATTGACCTGGATATCCTGGGTCCAGTTAAGGTCAGGTCTCAAGATCGATACGTTCTTGTTTGTGTTGATATGTTTTCAAGGTGGCCAGTTATAAAAATTGTCAATTCTGTGGATTCATCATCTGTGATTCGTTTTCTTGACAATCTCTTTGCAAATGAGGGTTTACCATGTTCCATTTTGACGGACAATGGTGTACAATTTACCTCTGGAGTGGTGGAGGAGTTCTTAAATGAAAGAGGGATTACACACAAACGTGCAGCTTTGTATCACCCAGAATACAATGGCGTAGTTGAGAGGTTCGTATGGGTTCTCAAAGAAGCTATGCAACTAGCTCTAGTGTCTAGTTGTAACTGGGAAGAGGCGGTCAAGAAAAAAGTATGTGAATACAGATTCACGCCTCATTCTTCTACAGGTGTCACACCTTTTACTTTGTTTAAAGGAAGGGTGCCTAGTACGCAAGTGAATCCCCTTTGGGTGACTTCAAGAAGGATGGAAGTAGGTGTTGTAGTTGATCGTACGGTGGGTTGGAAAGATCGTGAGTTAGAGAAGATAGTGAAGAGGAAAAATGTGTTTGATGCAAGAAAAGCTGTGAAAAGAACTGTTGTTCAGGTTGGTGACTGGGTCAGGGTAAAACTCCCTGAAAGAAGATTCGGTAAGTCCAAGTTTGGTCAACCAATCAAAGTAATTAAAGTCTTGGGAAATGCAGTCAGAACCCAAGATCATAGCGTGTGGAACCGCAACAGACTTTCCAAATGTCCTTCAAAATGTTCTGAGGAGAATTCCTCTTGTATTCCTGCCGCTCCTTCACAGTCTGACGTAAGGAGACCGTGCAGGTTGAGGAAGCTTCCTCTTCGTTTTCAAGATTGTGTCTAGTGCTTTTAATTATCTTCTTCTCTTCTTATTATATCTTTATTTAGTTTCTGTTAATAAAAAAAGGGAGGTGATGTAGTGTTCTTACCTTCCTTATGTCATTCTCCATTGTAACCATGGACATGTATTCCCTATTGTATTCTCTATTAGAATGCTCTTTGCTTAGAATGTTGTTACTTGAACTGAGAGTCAGTTTAACTTGTTTGCTGAAGGATGAGGTCTCTTTACCAGAAGCTACATTAAAGATCCTGAAGCAAGACCACAGTTTCCTGCATTTTCTTCTGTGCGCCCGTCACTTCAGTCCCTTAATACAATGTCGGGCGGACATGCATCCACCCAACACTGTTGTGGGGAAGGAACCGCCCGACCATAGGTTGGCGGTTCCGACACCCTAATTAGGATGCGCCCGCACATGGTGTGGTTGCAAACTTACATTTTCCAATTGAAGCTTGTACAGCGGGCTGAAACCGCCTGCAGCACAAGCTCCCATTGGAAAATGAAAGTTTCTAAACATCCTTGCACCGTGTAGCAGGCAACTGATGGTGCCTGCCACACGGTACAGGGATATTGAGGGGGGTACAATAGGTGCCCCCAGGCCCATAAGAAGAGGGCCGAGGGGAAGCGGGCCCTGCTGGGGGCCTCAAAAGTCACTTTCCTACAGCCAAACTGTGTCAGAAAGGCCGACATGCATTGGCTGTCGGAAACCGACATCGTAATCTCGACTGCGGGGCTGATCCTGGCTATGATATCATTGAAGGGATTACCATACCGCTCCTCTTCCGATGGGCTCATAGAGCCTGTCGGAAGAGGAGCGGAATCCCCTTGAGGTTTTCTCTCCAACCTCCATGACCAAAATACGGCAGTCAGAGGGAAAACGCTGGATGTCAGTCAGAGAGCCTCTGAGGGCTGCCCGGAGGCTCTCAGCCCGACATCCAAATCGGGCCCTTAATGTTTTGCAGTTGATTTGTTAATATTTTTTATGTTTCATATATCTATATAGATAGTTATCTATATATATTGATGTAGATAACTATATATATAGATGTAGACAACTATCCATATAGATATAGATATATATCTATATATATAGGTCATTGGTTCCTTGGCTCGAGGAACAAAACATCTTTTTTCATCACTGAATGGGAGACAGCCACCCACCTGTCATCAAGGTGTCTTTTGTGTCAAAACACATTGGGAGTTGTGTTCTCCTGCATTAACTAATGGAATAAATCTTCACCTGCACACTTTTTTCATTCCTTGAGACAAAGAACCAGTGAATTATGTTTGTCGGAATTCACGTCTGAACGTGCACTGGTGCCGGAGGAACGGGGCCTATAGTGAAAGGATTGTGGACTGGGATATATATTTTTTAATAGTAGTAACAAAAAATTAAAAAGTCCCAAAATTTTACTTAACGTAATATATATTTTCAAAAATAGTGTTACATTATATATATGTATACACACACACATATATATGTGTGCTTGTGTGTTTATGTAAGTATATATTTATATGTAATGTAAAGGGCATTTCTATAGAGCTCTGTTACTCCAAGGAGTGTCCTGGTGCTCTGCACCTCAATGATAAATGGCTGAAAGAGATAACCACTAATCCTGCTTAAAAAGCCATGTTTTCAGTTTCTTCTGAAGGTGAGAGGTAGCTGAAATGCTCCGTAACTCCAAAAGGAGTTTGTTCCATGTTGAAGGTCTGAAGAATGAAAAGGACCTGCCCCATATTCTGGACCGCCAAATATCATATTATATATTATTTAAATGTATTTAATTTACAATATAATAATATTATATATTAAAATATTTACTATTTTAAACCATATATAATACAAACTGTATTTGTTGTATGTTTTTTAATGATATTAATGTGAAACTATATTTTTTCGATATTTTTGTACTTACCATTATAAGTATAGGGACACAATATTTTTGACACTATATATTTGTTTCATGATATTGTCATTTTCGATATTGTGCCAGTGATCCTTTTAAACACAGTGAAAACTTAAGAGATATGTTGATGCACACACACTCCAAAACAACAGGAGGCACATCATAGACATCACTATGGGGATTCCCGAATGTGGTTGGCCATTATCCATGCGGATCTTCTTCCATGTGCCCTTTCACCGAAACAGTTAAGGAAATTGGCCTCCACTCCATGGAAATTACATCATTTTAGAAATTGCACTAGTGTAGGGGTAATTTATGTTGTAACATGTCCATGCTCATTACGGTACAGCAGAATGACTACCAAAAAAGTTAAAATCCATATTAGCATGCACATAAACAGCATATGGTGTCAACGAAGTACCACTAAAGTAACCAATGACTTTTAGATACCAAACACACAGGAAATCAGATATCATGGACAGTGATTGATAAGTCCAGAATCGATAGCAACACAAACAATCTGACCTTTTACTGCTGCATTAACAAATGATGGATTCAACGATTGAACACAGGTGTATTGGGCTGGAATGATGAGATGCCCTGGATATTCTTTCACAGATAAACCTGTAAATACAAGCCACCTCATTAAATAAAGCTTTCAAACTGGTAAGTTTGTTCTTTCACCCCTGTGATGATCTACCGTTGCTACCATTACTTACTGTAATTGAACATCCCTGTAATACCCATAGAAACCATCTTGGTCCCCATGTGACAAGTGAGCCACCTTGCACAACAACTATGAGCCCAATGGTTTTGTTCTAAGAAGCCTATTTTACTTTAGCCACTATAGTAACAAGCCACTGCAGGTGTGCATATCTCTTTGTGCGAACAATATTGTTCATCAAAATACCAATATAAAGCAACAAAAGTTTGTAACTAAATATTTCCGTGTCGAATCATATGTGGATGGTTCAGCAAGAATTTAGCCAGGCAAGGGGACCACATTTCCCAGACTCCCACAGCGGCTCACAACGTATGATGCCTTGAGTGCAGATGGAAATCCCCATCCTGTATGGACCATGGCGTCTTCCTCTGTGCATGGAGGTGCCAGGGCCAGGATGGGAAAAATTGCAGTAAGTCCATGCATTTGTGGATATGACACATAGCTCCTGTCCAGAATGTATGATTCTAGAACGAATGCCGTAAGCATAGCTCATATTCAGAATGTATGCGACTAGAACAAATGCCGTAAGGCTGACAGCCTCAATAGCGAAAGCGTTTTAACGAAACTGCCATTATCACACCAGCTTCTAGAACAAAATGCAACAGCATGCTGGCACGTATAGTGCTTATCAACATATCAATACAACAAAAGCCTAAATCATTCTGCCAGTTAGAACGCAAAATTTCATAGTAAATCATTCCACTTACGTTTGCAAATTGAGATGAGCCAAATTAAGTTGCCGCTTTGTAGAAATGATTGCAGACTACTTATAGTGCACTGTGATGTTTCCCGCTAGTGCGCAAATGCAGTGAGGTAATGGACGTATAGTCCTACCTCACTGTTTAGTTATCATGTTGATCTTTTCTCAAAACCAAATGGTTACATATTTATGCCCTTAATGGAAAGTATTATACAAATTTCCTGCACCACCTGAATTCATCACTGATTAGCAAACAAAGTTTCCCACCTCATATGACCAGCTACCAATTTGGCCATACATTAGAAAATTCAAGACATGGAAGGAGAGGCAACTAAAGAACAAAGTGTAAAAGAACAACAATTTAAACACATGACTAAAAAACAAAAAAAAAATCAGTCACTGCTTTTGTTTTTTCTTTTTTATTTCATTCTTCTTCAAGCAAGCACGCCAACACGTTTCACCTAAACATAGGCTTCCTCAGGGCAATATCATGCAAACTGTGATCTAATCTCTTGCTCTGAAAGAAAACATCGCAATCTATCACTGCGTCCTCATCAGTATGACCAGTATTTGCAGTTCACCAAAGTTGATCTCAATAGCGCTTTGATCTTGGTGGTGAATAAATCAGTAACAGGGTACCATAAATGATGGGTTTGCGAGCAGAGAGTAACCAACTAGTGACGTGTTCAGTGATAAGAGTTTCCTGAGCTGTGGTGTCTCATTTGATGTACATACATCATCACTTTTTTTTCGGCACCAGGATCGAAGCGCTATTGAGATCAACTTTAGTTATTAAGTGATGATGTAAGCAGAACAAACGATCTTGTTTCCTTTGGCCCTGTGTTTAAATTGATGTTCTTTTACTCTTTGGTTTTTAGTTGCCTCTTATTCTATTTCTTGAATTATACAAATGCTTGCTTAAAACAACAAGTTCTGTCATGTTAGAGTTCTATTTTCCCAAAGCACTCCAGAACATATTTTTAAAAAATAGTCACTTTAGCCAGTCATATAAATGTTGCTGACCACCATTTTGTCGTCACTTGCTCTGTGACAGTAATCACCGCCAGACGTTTGTGAGACTTCTGCAGCCGACAAAGAATTACAGTTCGAGACAGACAGTGCCACCAAGTCACCAAAGTAAGTGCAGCGCCAAGACCCATATTACTAATTTTTTTATTGTTTTTAGAAAACTTACCTTTTTGACGGTTAGCTGTATGAAGTAGTAAGTAAAGAAATGTCTCTAAAATAAGGATTTTCTTTCTTGGACCTCTGAAAAAAGCCTAACTAAAAACATGAAAAACAATTATAAGGTAAATAAATTGTTACCATACTCATTTGAACGTGTGTTTCAGTATATTATGAGGAACAAAGTTTTTCTTAAGCCACTGCAAACTATAAACCAATTTAAAATATATTTATTGAGAAACAGCTTATTACCTGATGCAAGTGTTCTGAGACATTCCTTTTGTTAGACCTAGGGAGTGCCAAGGACACCGTTGGAGTAACGTAACTCCACATTAGCAGTCTAGAGCATGAGCTACTGGTCAGTGCCAGTGGGAGCCAATATTATTTCATAGTTACTATAAAGTTATTCTGCTTTCAATAGATTTGCACAATCTCCATGTTTTGAAGGAGGTGGTAGTACTTTGGTAATTATGAACTTGCCAGAGGTTATGAGCCATATACTTTTTCAAAAGACACATATGTTCATTTTTCCCAACAGCACAAGCAAACCATTCTGAGACTTCTTTTCCAATGAAACCATACTACTCCTTATCAGAGGATATGTTTGTTCCGTCATTGTAAGTATAACGTTGGTTCTATTTCCACTCCGCTGGTGGCACCGCCCAGGGCAGGTGCTGGGTAGGCCTGGGCAGTAAATTCTGTTCCGCTCACGGTATTTGCGGAATTTGGGTAATTTTGCGTTCCGCGGAGAACGCGGAATTGCCCAAAATGCTGCATTCCACGGCTTCGTGGAATTTTTTGCTTATTCGCATTCTCAAAATGCGTGTTCGCAAGATATTTCTCCCTGAGCACGCAAAAAGCAATCACGAATAAGAAAAAAACATCTTGAACAGACTTTTCCACGTGTTCGCGGAATTCCTGCTTGCTCGCGGAGATTTTTTACCATTTTGCGCAGCTTTGCAGAGTTTTGCGGAGCTTTGCGTAGCGCAACTATGCAAATTCCACCCACCCCTAGTGCTGGACAGTGGGTGAGGGTCTAATTTACTATTCCTACTCCGATGGGAGTGTCCCTCAGGGCAGGTGCTGAACAGCCATTGGCAGTCTAATTTACTATTCCCACTCCACTGGGGGAGTACCTCAGGGCAGGTGCTGGACAGTGGCGGGGTTAAATTTGAGAATCCCTCCATGCTGGGGGGTCCCTCAGGGCAGGTGCTGGACAGGGACTGGGGTTCAAATTAACTATTCCTACTCCGCTGGGTGTGTCCCTCAGGGCAGGTGCTGGACAGTGGCTGGCAGGCAAATTTACTATTCCCACTCCACTGAGGGCGTCCGTCAAGGTAGGAGCTGGACAGTGGTGGGGATAATAATAATAATAATAATACTGATATTTGTAGAGCACGAACAGCTACCTCACGAGGAGGTGTCCCGGCGCTAAGTGAGCAGAAATCAGAGAAGCAGGAGGCAGGGAGGAATGCTCAGGTTTTCTGCATAAAGAACCAGGTCTTTAAAAGCCTCTTAAAGCTAGATTCTGTCGTGGCAGATTGGATGGCAGAAGGCAGGGCGTTCCAAAGTTTCGCCGTGCCGGCAGAGAAAGACCTGCCCCCAAGTCTGGCTTTTTTTGCTCGTGGGACGAGTAGCTGAAGCTGGCAGTTAGAACGCAAGTGCCTCTCCTGATGGTAGCGGGGGAGTCTGATTTTTAAGTAATTGGGGCAGGTCCCTTTTAGTGCTCTAAACACTAGGGTAAGAACTTTGAATTTTATTCTACTTGCCACTGGGAGCCAATGCAGCTCGCGCAGATGCGGAGATACATGCTGTCTGAAAGGAATGTGCTTTATCAGTCTCGCAGCCGCATTCTGTACGATCTGAAGGCGTTGCACCAGATATTTAGGCAAGCCAAGATAAAGGCCATTTGCGTAGTCTAATCTGGAAGTAACTGTCGCATGAACTACCGTTTTGCGACACTCTTCTGGTAGAAAAGAAAGGAACCTACGAAGGTTTCTGAGTTTGTGGAGACATCCAGTAGAAACCTGTTGTATGTGAGAGGAAAAAGAGAGATTCTCATCCCATTTTACTCCCAGATTCTTCGCATTGGTTCCAGGGGATGGTGGTGAGCCCATTTCAGGAGGCCACCATAGGTCCGAAGGAGGATGAGTGTTTTTACCAAAGAATATTACCTCCGTTTTGCATGCATTCAATTTTAATTTGTTTGCATTCATCCAGCTGGCCACATCTCGAAGGCAGCCCCTCATTTTGCTAAAAGCTGCCTCTGACACATCCAAATAGGAGAAGACTAATTGCGTATCATCTGCATACGAAATTGCCTTAACCCCCCAATTGGCAATCAGAATGAAAAGTGGGGCTAGATAAACATTAAAAAGAAGAGGTGTTGAGTGCCGACCCCTGAGGGACGCCGGACCAAAGATGTTTTGGCTTAGAGGAGAAGGTGCCCAATGCCACTTTCTAAGAACGATCTGTGAGATAGGAGTGGAGCCAGCTCAGTGCCTTATCTTCCAGACCTGTGTCCTTCAGACGTAGCATACATTTCCTATTCCCATTCTGCTGGGGGCATGCCTCAGGGTAGGTGCTGGACAGTGGCTGCTGGTCAAATTTACTATTCCTGCTCTGCTGGGGGCCTCCTTTAGGGCAGGTGGTAGACAGTGGTTGGAGGGTTTAGCTTAGTATTCCCACTTCTCCGGGGGTATCTCACAGGGCAGGTGCTGGACAGTGGTTGGGGCTCAAATGTAGTACTGTCACTCTGCCAGGGACTAAGCTTCTGTCAGGATTTGTATGTAGAGGTTCCAACTATCCATGAGAAGGTACTTCCTTTGATGATTGCGCTCCTTCCAGCATTGTCTATTTGAAGGCGCCCTACACCGCTCGTGTGAGCCCATGGAGCGATAACGATTAAATTCTAAAGTTCTTAAGATATACAAGTGGTATAGTTTTCCACTCACATAACAGGGAACAAAGGACATTGTTTGTGACTATCAGGCATATGTACATTTATTCTATCACCCATTGAGGTGTAACAGGGATTGTTTTTTTGGTCCTAAGGACGAAAGCCAAGGGGATGGCTTCTGAAACATGTCGACCTTGTAGGCGGTGACTCATTATAGTACACCATCTACACCTCCCCACTTTTACTATTCTCAGCCAGGGAAGACAATAAAGTATTTTCGTTCCACTAGCCAGAGAATTTTTAACCATCTCACATTTTCTTTTCACGATCCCACGCACTACACATACTCACCAATCACTGAATAAAGTGCTCTTGCGTCTAAGTAAGTCGTAGCACACCCGTCCCGTAGAGGGGTGGAAAGACCCCAATGATGAAGCATGACACTGAATCAGGTTTCAGTGTGTGAGGGGTATTTTAAAAAAATGTGAAACATTGCCCTTCCCATAAATTGAGAGAAGGAGCTCTGATCCTTTTGTACCATTTTTCACGTATGACTAAACACTTCCAATAAAAATAAAAATATACATAATACATGGTAGAATCCATATGTTGGATAACAGGATTTGTATGTAGGCTGTGGTATATTATTCTGTTCTGAAACTAATAACTAAGTAAACTCCTTGTTTACATAAGTTTTTTTGTTTGTTTTGTAGGTTCAAGTTCAACATCAGAAAGATCAAACAAAAGAAGGCACACATCCAAGATCAATAACCAACCAAACACCTACTTCATCCAAGACAACTCCAAGGTAAACAGAAGAGTATAGTCAGACGCATTGAGCAAATAAATAACAGTAGTTTCCTCCCTCAAGGTCTCCTTCATAGATTTCAAACTTTTAAAACATTGTCTTGCAAATGTAAATTTCCTTTGTCTGTTTTGTATGTTTTGCAGGAAGTTATAGCATGTTCAGTTCATTAGCACAACAGAGCCTCTGCAATGGAGATAGACGTTAGAGAACATGTGCAGCACATTGAAATGCTTGCATGCACCTCCAATGATCCTTGAGCCTCAGTTTTGCAAGAGGAATAACAAAGTATTCCCATGCATGTTGCTAGCAGTATGCCCTCCATTCCTAACCTCTGTAGAATGGTACAAAGAAGATAACAGGCAAGTAATCTACAACGTATTGCCTCTCAAACATACACGGATATTGTTATACCCCACAACTTACATTAACTTTTTGTGATGAACCTTTCCTTCTTCCTGACAACCAAACAACCAAAACCATAAAAAAAAATGCTAATTTTTGCACTGCACATAACCTGATAACTCTTGAGAATTCTGAATTTTGGATGATGGATGGGACCTTTAAGTTTACGTCCCATCCATTCACCCAAATTAAAACAATTCACGCAAAAAATTAATAATACCACTGTACCATTAGTTTATAGTTTACTACCTGACAAGCAATCCTCAACCTATATGGACTTTTTATCTGTGGTAGAAGCTAAAACAATGAGAAAACGTCCAAGAAAAGTAATACTTGACTTTAAATTCTGAATGATAAATACAGTAACCATATTTTACATTGAATGTCAATATCAATGATGTTTTTTCCACTTTTCTCATGCGTTTTGGCATAAGATTTAAAAAAAACATCCTTCGTTGAGGATTATTTTACAAATAGTAAACTACAGTTTGAATTATGTAAAGTGTGTTAACTTCAGTGCCTCCTGGCAGTCTAAAAGAATTTTACACTGCAATTTCTGAATCTGATTACTTTCTCCAAAATGATGAAAAATTGGCCCCCTTACTAAATTACTTTGAGGACACCTGCATTGGCCGTCTAAGCAGGTCCGGTAGAAAGGGGAAGCCAAAGTTTGCAATTGAATGGTGGAACTGTTACTTAATCTGTTTGAAGGGAGGTACAAAAACTTTCAATGCCATGGAGGGGTGGCAAAATTCCTTCAGCAAAGCAATTGGCAAACATCATCCTGACCTATAACATCTCTTGGAAATTTTGAAGAAGGAACAAAGTTTTCAAGAAATGAGAATTGTGCAATCACTGTCAGGTGTCTGAATGACTTTTGGCCAAATTGCAACAGTTTTCGTTGATAGTAGCTTCAGACCACCTGGACAGTCTTGCATATGTCCTACACTACTAACACTACTTACCTGCATTGTTCATAGCTTGCCTGTTTTCATTTTACACCTCAATTCAATTGACCTTTCTAGTATTTTTTCTACTAAATTTATTTTTGTGTTCCTAGTCTGAAATATTTGATCTCCATTGTTTTAAACATATTTGTAATAATGATTTATTTTTGAGGATTCTCCAAAATACTTTGTAAGGAGGGTAAACTGCTGCTGGGAAATAATTTTGGGGTAAAGACCTATAAAACATATATTTTTCCTGTGTCATTAAACTTTGTACCTACTGACATCTAGCTTACAGTATAGCTAACGGCCAATGGTCTAACATTATGTACACAAAATCGTTCTGAAACTACCATGCTCTATTTCTCGGATGGGAATTGTGTGGCTTCTACACTCCATTGTACTTTTGGTAGTTCTTCTGCTAATGTCATGTTTGGCTATTATTCATGGGTATGGACATTTTACACCTTCTGTACCTATACATTTGTTTGAGAAAATATCATTAAAGAATGTTTTTACTTTTTAACAAGTGTTGGATGGTGTTGCTTCCTTTTTTGTAAAAGTATGTAATATAAAATAACATTTTTTTTATTTAACTCCAATTAAAAAAATATATATATATAATCTTTCTAATGAGTTTATCTTTTTTCAATTCTGGCTGCCTGTGTTTTCCCTAATGTTTTTCTTTTATGCAAAATATTTGTTGTAATCGTGTTTTTCTTGTAGTTAATTTTTTTGTTAACTTTCAATGCATGCAATATAAATGTCCACCTAATATTTCAACACTATAAAGTAATACTCAGGCATTAAAATTAACACCTTGGTATTAATACACTTTTCCACCCAAAACCCCAATTTGTTCCAGGCAACCTGCTCCTAAAAGTAAGTGGCATGTATGTAAATTTGTTTAAATGTGTGAACTTTTAAAAAAAAATGTAACTTTAAATGCTCAGTAATACTCAAGTGTTAAAATTAGTACCTGAGCATTAATACCTTTCCCCACCCAAATAAAACAATTTTTCTTATGTGACCTTCATTCAAACTCACTTAAATGGTTAATAAATTTAATACCTGAATGTTAATACACTTCCCCTTCCAAAAACCCTACTTTTTTCTTCGCAAACCCGCTTCTAAAAGTAAGGGACTTCATTCAACCATGTTTAAATGCATGAACTTTTTGATATAAAGCTAACATTATATGCTCATTAACACTCAAGTATTATAATAAAAACCAACGAAAAACTCCCTATTGTTTATTGGCAACCCGCTCCTAAAAGTAAATGACTTGCATTCAAACTCAATTAAATGCCTGATCCTTTTAAAATAAAATTTGACATCAAATGTTCATTAATACTCAAGCATCAAAATGAATACCTGAATATTAATGCACTTCCTCACACAAGAACCCTTTTTTACTATGCAACCCACTCCGAAAAGTAAGTGCCTTTCATTCATACTTGTTTAAATACCTGTTCTTTTGTCGAATAAAATTAACAGTATATGCTCATTAATACTCAAGTATTCAAATCAAAATACCTGAGCATTAATACACTTCACCACCCAAAAATTCCTATTTCTACTTGGCATCATGGTTTTTCCTGATGCCCCGTACCTAATTGTTAGAGGCCTTTTTTGAATTGTACCTGTTTCATTGCTTGTTTTTTTTCTACCAAAAAGCAACACTTATGGTATATTAATACTCAGGTATTACAAAATAATGCTTGAGTATTAATGCTCTTTCCTAACAAAAACCCATTATTTTTTGACATTCCATACCCCAATTTATCTTTCCTTTTTCTTTTTTTTTAAGGAGCTTGTTTCCATTTTTCTTTACCAGGAGTATTGGCAACAAAAATACTTAAATTTTCTGGTGGTAAAATAACCAACCTTAGAATGTAACTACATTCTATTAATGAAATTGCCAAACAAATAAAAGATTTTAATGAAGCAATCAATTTATGTCAGTTTTTATTAAATAACTTGATGCTAATGCAATGTTTCCATGTTATCTTTCATTATAGTGCCATGTGTGCACATCTACAATATTATTTTTCCTTATAATGCCATGGATGCACATCTACATTGTTGTTTTTCGTTATAATGCCATGCATGCACATCTCCGTTATTTTTTGTAATAATGCCATGCATGCTAAATAAAGGCTTTGTATTCCAAAGCCTTCACGATAATGGCTGTTTCCATCATATAGACACAGTTTGTGTCCTTTTCCCATTGGGGTATGCAAAATAACCTTTGCAATTCGGGTCCATCAGTCTTGCCAACTGAATAATGAATGAACATGAGATGACGTCCTTAGCATCGCCCATTGACTCGTGTATACTACTACTTATCATAATATTTTTACAGACCACAGATCAATATTTGGCCTGTGCCAACATTTGGTGTGTATGTTTGTGAGACAATCCTCATTATTGTATTTTAACAAGTTCAAATTTATATAATTTTTGCTCGTACAACATTTGTTGTTTATTATACTGATCAATAAATGTGTTAGTGCCCCGATCCCTGACTCCAGCAATAAGATAGGGACCATCTATACTTTTCCATGGTAAAACTACAAACACAACTTATTTTGCACATGGTTTGCAGTGCTCACTCAGTTGTGTCTCACATGTGTTACTTGCACTCTGCACAACAATGTATGCGTGTTACGTGCATACACTGCACAATACCTAACATTTGTCAGGAATTACCATTGCCCTCTCTTTTAACAGAACACAGATGGCTTGCTTACAGGGAATATAACCGACATTGCTAAACTTCATTTAGATGCAGGTTACGACTACTATGCATTTTTATATTTACTGAGTCAATTAAAACTGGGTAAATTAAAACAATATAAGGTAAATCAGAAAATACATTCAAAACAGTAAAACACTTCTAACAATTCATATTGCAAATATGGTAAATAGTTAAAAATTAATCATTTACAGTACATATTACTAAAATCTTAGAATGCAGGAAAATATGGGGCCAAGATAAATACATTAAGATAATATTTTTCAATATCATAGAGATCACCAGTAATTCCAGTGGGCCGAGTTTATAAATCGTCACTTGTGACCAGCTCACAAATGAGCTTTCTCCTAATGTACCAAGTGCTATAGAGATGTTTGCCACACTGTGTAAAGTTGCATACAGAGGTATTACAATAATATTTGACCCAAATATGATATTGCCCGCTTTCCCGATGGGCCATTCTTAGCATGCTTCTAATGTGATCTGCTCTTCAGTGAACTTCCTCCTAATGACCCTGGCACTGGAAAGGTGTTTTGCCACACTACGTATAGTGGATTCACGCATGTCGATCTCAATAGCCCTAAGGCCACAACATACTTAGTTACCCCCATCAATATGGTGATCTTTGTTATCCACTTCCTCTTAGGAATTTTATAGGCTGTGCAAATAAACACTAATGGCCTTGCCTCACTACAACTTCTACAGTTAGTAACAAAACCTACTCACTGTAAGGGTCATTTGTTGGATCCTATCTTTAGTAATTGTTCTGATCTTCTGGTGGAAGTCCCTGTACCACTTCCCTGGACAGATCACCTTCTGATCCCTTTCAAGCTGCTTATTGGGCAAAGCCCCTCTCTTCCGCCTACTGCCACTCGGGTAGAACGGAATTGGTCTAAACTCTCCCGAGTGGACTGGGCCTTGGCCCTCGAATCATCAAGACCGCCTTTTACTTCAGACCCTACCCTGGCCAACTTTAATTTTAATAACTGGATTCTGAATTCCTTAGACGCAATACTTCCTTTAGAGTGCAGCAAGCCTAAACGTGGCACAAAAACTGCCCCTTGGTATTCCCAAGACTTGCGAGAAAGCAAGCGCTATTGTAAAAAGCTAGAGAGGAAATGGCGTCTAGATTTCTCACCTTTCAGGAAAAAGGCCTACAGAGCTGCTATAAAATCCTATAAGGTAAAAATCAGAACAGCACAAGCTGCTTTCTACGAAACTAAAATTAATGCAGCTGCCTCCAAGCCCAAAGAGATTTACAATATCGCAAAAACTCTCCTCAAACTCCCAAGAAAAACTCCCAACCCTGCTGATGCTCAACTTCGTTGTAATGATTTGGCAGAGTTTTTCCATGGAAAAATCCAAGCGATCTACACCACCTTCCCTACTACCCAGCCTCTTTTAACATCTACTGAAGATGCTGGGACAGAGGTACCATCTCGGGCAACTCTGGAAAAACTTCCTCTTCTGAATCTGGTCACCTTACAGCTCTTGATGTTTCAGATCAAGTCAGGCTCGCCCAATGACCCTGCGCCCCGGCGTTCTTTGATTTCGGTTAGCCCACTCATTATGCCGACTATCATGTATCTGCTTAATGCTTCCCTTACTACCGGCATAGTCCCACTTCCTTGGAAACAGGCTATGGTAAAAGCCCTGCTAAAAAAAACCAACTTAGATAGTAACAATCCATCCAATTATCGTCCAATCTCTCTCTTACCTTGGCTCAGTAAGATTTTAGAGAAACATGTCAATAAGGCATTGACGGAGTTCCTCGAAACCATTCATCTGTTAGATCCCTCCCAGACTGGGTTTCGGCCCCTGCATGGGATTGAGACCGCTCTGGTTGCAGTGACGGAAGAGGCTAGGAGGATTATCGATCAAGGAGGCACCGTTGCCATCCTCCTCCTTGATCTTAGGGCTGCTTTCGATACTGTGAACCACAGCATCCTTCTCCAGAGACTATTTAATTTGGGAGTCTCCACCCATGTTCTCAACTGGTTTAAATCTTTTCTGTCCAATCGCTCTTTTCAGGTTTTCGAGAATGATGCCACCTCCCCTCGTAAACCCCTTGGGTGTGGAGTACCGCAGGGCTCTTCATTAAGTCCGACACTTTTCAATATCTATATGACCCCGCTGGCTGCGATCGTCCGCCCTTTTGGGATAAAGATCGTAACCTACGCAGACGACACGCAGTTAGTAGTCGCTCTTAATCAAACCCTGACACAGACTAACAGTAACCTGAGGGACTGCCTAGAAGCAGTTGCTTCTTGGATGACCTCCTCCTGTCTTAAATTAAATGGAGATAAGACAGAGATGATGCTTTTGGGCAATTCATCAAATGCCATTAATAACTTCCTCTGGCCTTCTTGCCTTGGCCCTATTCCTACTCCCAAAGACTAAGTCTGGGCGAAGCACTACGCTACGCTTGCGTAGTTTGCGAAGTTCGCGCTACTTCGCACTACGCGAACTGCACGTAGCACAGTGCGAACACGCGTAGCGTAGTGTTGCGTAGTGCTGCGGTCATTTTTTGCTTGCTCGCGGTCCTCAAAGTCAAGTTGGCGACCGCGAGCAAGCAAAATGACATCCCGGCGAGACTTTTTCCTTGTTCGCGATCAGCAATTGCAAGTTGGCGATCACGAGCATGGAAAATAAACCTCCCGGCGAGATTCCCAACGCGAGGAGGTCAGGTTTCTCATTGCGAGTGGTCGCGTATGCTCGCGACCGCTCGTGATGAGAAACTACCAGTTCGCGTTGAGAAAGCTGAAGCTCGAGTAAAAATCTACTTGAGCAGCAGAAAACTACAGCTCGCACTGTGCAAGATGCCATTTTCAATGATTGCACAGTGCCGGTTGCTTGTCCGCACTGTGCAATCATTGAAAACAACATCTTGCACAGTGCAAACATGTTACTACGCAGTTCGCGAAGTGCCACGCGTAGCTCGCGTAATGCGAACTTCACTTTGCGTAGCTTCGCGAAGTGCTACTTCGCGAACTACGCCCACCCTTACCAAAGACTCAATTAAGAGCTTGGGAATCTGGCTGGATAAGTCCCTTAATTTTTCATACCAGGCAGCAAAGCTTTCAGCCACCTGTGTTGGTATGCTCAGGCTTATCAAAAAAATCCTTCCCAGACTCCCCTTTGAAGCCAGACAGATTATGACACAGGGCTTGATACTCTCTCGTTTGGACTATGGAAACGCCCTCTATCTGGGGGCCCCCCAGTCTACCATCAATAAGCTTCAGGTCATCCAAAATTGTGCAGCACGAATGCTCCTGCAAGCTCCCCGTCTCGTCTCAATAAAACCTGGTCTAAGGAAACTGCACTGGCTCCCAATCAGGGAAAGAATTGCCTTTAAGAGCTTATGTATTGCCCATCGCGCTTTCTGGAAGACTGGCGCCACTATAAACCATTCTTTGATTTCCCCCTACCTTCCAACCAGACATCTCAGGTCAGTGTCCTTGTTCTTGACCACAGTGCCAAAAATTAAGAGATCTAGAGCGGGTGGACGATCGTTCTCCTATAACTCTTCAAAACTCTGGAACTCTCTCCCTCTCCATCTGCGAACTGATCCCAACCATCTTTCTTTCCGAAAGGGGTTAAAAGCACTGCTGTTCACCACCACAGACTAGGTCCCTCTATCCACTCACGCATACTCTAGCGCTGGGACGCCTCAGGGTAGCCATCGCGCTTTATAAAAACTCCTTTCATTCATTCATTCATTCATTCATTCATTCATTCATTCATTCATTATTTTGAGTTTGATGGTCATACAGCGGACGGTGCAATGTGCTGTCCACCTTAGGGTTGCCAATACTAAGGTGTAACCACGCACCAGATCAGGAGTATATTCCTAGTCTAGCGGGTGGTCCGGCGGCGGTCTGACAGAAGCGGTCTGTTAGGCTTATTGAAGATCATAACAGGCAGACAGCTGCTCTCAGAGCGCCACCAGCACCTTCCTGCACTGTGTGGCATACATGCCACACCATGCAGGAACTGGGGGTGCAAATTGAGGGGGGGAACTATATGTGCCCCCTCCACATGCACCGCTAGGCCCAGAGGCACAAGTGGGCTCTGTTAAGGCCCCCTTTGTTGCCTCTCCGCCACCCTTTTCATGGCAGCCAACTTGAAATATTCGCAGCGGTGCCACTGTGGCACCGCCAGCATATTTTTGTCTCAGATCGCTGAGAGACCGCAGCGGGATCCTTGTTCCACAGCGGTCGCAGAGGTCCTGTTGCAGACTGATTGCCACATTGTTAATACTGCGGGCAGGCCCGCAGTGCGGCTTTTATCGGACTATTAATCAAACCAGGAGGCTTTTATCGGACTGCCACCACGGGTTCAGTGGTGCTATGAACCGCTGAAATCGTAATAAGGCCCTAAGTGTTCCATTGTTTTAACTGTTGTGTTGCAAGCTGGGCAAACGCCAGACTGGTATTCAAGGTTAAGCTGACTAGTGGAGAAGCCATGAACCAAGAAAGTACCAAATCTAAATTTCACATACAATTGCTTAGCCAGCGGGAAGGTAATGCAATCAAAGTACCTTTTGTAAAATTGTAAACGTTTGGGGCCTGATTCACAAAGGGACTCTACACTCGTGGTGGAGGCCATGCAGTCATGGGGCAGTCTCTGCACTCAGGGCGCTATCTGCACAATAAGAATTCTCATTGCAGAGATTTTGCCCCAAGTGC
This sequence comes from Triturus cristatus, assembly GCF_964204655.1. Classification (NCBI taxonomy): domain Eukaryota; kingdom Metazoa; phylum Chordata; class Amphibia; order Caudata; family Salamandridae; genus Triturus; species Triturus cristatus. The sequence goes on from NC_140594.1 coordinate 70,141,671, forward strand.
AGAGACTCCCTCTCAAGTGTGGGGTCCCCGCCACAAGTGCAGAGGCCCTTTGTGAATCAAGCCCTTGATGTTCAAAAATGAAACAGAAAAAGCCCCCTGTCAGGAGATGGTTAACTCTTTCTCTGTCACACATTTCAAATAATTTCTTTTAACTGTTCTTTGGTTATCAAATCTGATCCCTTTGTATCTCTCCACTGTTTGTCATAAGTGAGTAATATAATAATTGACGGCATACTTCTGATCCAGGGGATTTTACCTCTTCCATGCAATATGGCTATAATTCAAGAGATAATTACTATTGTGCAAGTGAATTGGAATTGAGGGGATACTGCTAGTGACCCTCATTCCCTCTAAGACTGAAACTTTTTTATCTGTGGTACCAAGTCAAAAGCAGGTTTCAGGTCAATAAAAGCAATATACAGATGGCCTTTGTTTAAAATTGCAGTTTTCCAATACAGGGTGTAGAATCTAAAGCCCTGGTCAAGTATGTTGATTTTTTTTGCCTAAAACCAGCTTGCATGGTAGAGAAAAATGTTACTTTTATCCATTCATTGGTGTGATTTATTGAGAACCTGTTGACAGAAAAATGTTTGTAGACTGTTGATCAGGTTAATCGGTCAATAACTGAAAGTAATACCCTGGTCTCCATTCTTATTGGAATTATTTCTGCATCAAACCAGATACTTGGTATGGCTGCACCCTCTAGAATAGCATTTTTAATGAGTTTATGTAAGTTGCCCACCCACTGGGGTCTTTTAGATAGACATCTCCTGGAATTTCATCAGACCCGCGCTTTCCCTGGAGCTATACGTTTGTTTGCTAGTAGTGTATCTTGGGACTCTATGAGAAGCTGGTCCACAGTCTGAGGCGCTATTCCTATTTCCTGGAAATCTTTGCTACTATTGATCTCCAAAGTTTGTTTATGTAGCGCTGCGACGGGATTGAACCAGGACCTCAACTGAATGCAATTATTAAGTAGGTTCTGTGTATTTCGGCTCACATTGGCCATTATGTGCCAAAACATTATGCTATTGTTGTACTTAGTTTCTGTAAGTAAATCCTGCCAATTTTGCTCATCCCACTCTCTCCTGACCATGGATAATGATGGTTTATATTCTTTCCATGCTTCTCCTATTGTTATTTTTTTCCTGCCTGAATTAGTTTGAGTTTGGCTTTTTTGTAATCCTTCTTACACCATGTACTGCCAATTTCTGTAAGGTAGATCTGACACTTTTCTAAAAAAGCTCACTTAAAGAATTGAATAAAGTTGTATGTATTGTGGCCAGGTCGTAAGGTCTATTGCTATTGTTTATACAGCAGTAGCCTGATCAGTGTCTGCAATCAAAGATCCATGGATTTCGTTGGGACCATTTGATTGATTGCTTGTTGTTCGAAGTTCGTATTTTCTTATTTAGCGACTGTCTGCCTAATCCCTGCCTAGCCCAAGCAACATCTTTCATGGAGGGATGTAGGGCATTATGGTCGCTGTGCCATCTTTCTATTACCTTCATGTCAATTACATTGCTCCACTATTGGAGATCTACCAGTATATAATCTAGTCTACTTGAGCAGTCATTTTTCTTACCGGTATGGCTGCCACCAGTATCCGATCGAGTTTAGTCATTGCAAGCCCTAATTGAAGAGTGGAGGGGGGATCACATTTTTATAGGGGGAACACAAGTTGTGGTATCGACCATTTCTTGTCTTCCTCCTTGGTGATGGATGTTTCATTGTTGTCCAGGGGTTCAAAGGTCACATTAAAATAGCCCGTAACAATGTTTGGTCCATGGTCAGAGCTCATATCTCGAAGGTCGTCATATATCTTTAGTGTATTTGATTCCCCTCTCCTGTGGACAGCCCAATTGGTTATATTGTAGATACTAAATTTGAGGCCCATCTGTGTGGTTACAGTTACTCCTAGGATATCCCAGGAGTTGATATTTAGTTGTTTTAATATAAAGTTCAGTGAAGTTTGCATCGATAGTGCTAGGACTCCATTTGGATGACCTACATTTTAGGATTGTGCCAGTATTCTAAAACTAGTGTACAAGATTAAAATGTCAGTAAGACGCTACATGTCTCTTGAAAAATACAGATGTCATGTTGGTTTACGAACTCTGGTACGGCTCCTTTAGATTTTGTTCTGCCAAATTCCAGGACTGCCTACTTGAAGTTTTGATCTGTGCTTCTACTTAAATGCTTGGAGGACTCAAATGCCTACTTGGGTCGCTATTAAATTGATTTAATTCACCCAGGCTCCCTATTTTTTGTGTTATTGGAGAAGTGTAATTTACTATAAATGAGGCTTGAGTACTGGATCCCTTAATGAAATCTACGTTTGTTCTAATCAGTCAGTCGTTCGATTGGTGTTAGGCCTGTCATCTGGGTTGGTGAAGGGCTTGAAGTTACCCTTCAGAAAATATTGTGTTGAGTAATGCTCATGGAGCCCAGTGGGCCATTGTACTGGAATTAGAGAGAAGAGTTTGCAGGTGGAGTCGTAAATTGGTTCAACGCAATGAGATTATCAGCCAGTTCCTCACTTAACTTAAGTTCAATGTAGGTGAATAAATTTGCATTTGGAGTCGGCTGAGGGTAGCATCTTGCCGACATCTTGCCCACACAATTGTGTCACCAAATAACAATTTTGAACTGAGCATATTCAATTAATGCATTTGTTAGTCAAGGAATTTATATCCTCTGTATCTTTGGAGAGGATTTAGCCACATTGACCACGAATACAGAGCAGGATTCAAATCTATTGTAGCACTTTTGACTTTCTCTGTTAGTCCTACCTAATCACAAATGGATGGCTCATGCATATTCCTTTCTGCCCTTCACTTCGCTTCTTCTGTAGGATGTTTTAGCATGGACAATTTGTGTAATTTAAGCCCTGAAGCTCTATTGTCCCCCCATTAAGTGCTGCAGAGCCAACATCCACATTCGCTGCAAGGAAGCCGTTGTATTTTATACTCCTATCAGACATGTATGAGCCCTTATGTCTGGTTACTATATCTCCCTCTCTGCATGGTCTATGTGACCCTGGATAGGGTTTTGGTCTTGCAAATTACACCCAGTGGGTTGCTCATGGGGAAGATGCAAAGTTCTCATTTGGCCCACTAACTCATTGACCCACCACCTCTTTTAATTCAGTGACCTAATGCTTTAGACATAGTTCAGTAGCATCACCAGCTATTGACTTGGTCGTGCCAGTCTGGGTTGCTTCGCTTGAACCACCTCCATTTGCAATAATGTCTGTGTCTCTTCCCATCTCATTCTTATCATGTTCTAGGGGAGCAAATCTGTTTCTACATACAATTGTGGGCTTAAGTGGGACTCCTATATGGAGTGGGATGTTCGTTTTGCTAGAAGATAGGGTTTTTTTTGTTGCATTTGTAATGTTGTCTTTTGTGTGTATCACGTTGGGAGTTGCTGACTTTTTTGGTCCCGCCTAGGTATCACTTGCGCTTTCTCTTCGAGACATGCTGTATTCAGGATATTGGCATAAAGCTCCATCCTGCCCATGTTTTTCAGTGGCTTCTTTGACTCTCTTTTGGAAATGCTTTTTTTCTTTGGTTAATTTCCTCAGTCCTCTCTCCTTAGTCTCTCCTTTTCTACTGTTGTAACCTCCCATAAGAACTGCCTCAGTTACATGTAACATTACTCTGTACATTTTATGTACAGTTTCAAAGCGCTCTTGTTAATCACTTTTTATTCATACCTGGCGTTGCAGGCACAGCTACCACTTCCCCCAATCCTGACTCATCAGATGATTCCGAGGGCACCTGTTCTATGCACTTGCCCCTACTGCATTGGCACACATGGCATTTGCATCTCAGCAGGTGCAATCGGAGAGCATGGTGCATTTCCCCCTCACCCTTGTTTTCTTTTGTTTACATTGTTTAATTGCACATATTCAAACATTGTTTTGTAGTAAAGATCGTTATCTATATATGTACAATGCTAAGTTAGCACAACCGTGTTAGATGTTAGAAAGCCATCTTGCCGCTTTTGCTGCTCTTGCACACGACACTGTAGTCACATGTTATTAAATTGAGAAATGCTTACTCGACTTTGCTTCACATGAGAACTGTCTGTTGTTACCATCCCAAACAGTGAGCAGCGACCTTGGTCTGTACACAGTGTAAAGAAACAGTCTGGGTCGCTAGACGGTGCATGTTGTTGAGTTCAGGTTGATCGGCCCACTATTTGGCCATAACACACACGCAGCTGCGAATACCTGAAAGTCGGGTGCTTTTAATATTGCAGTTGCATGTTTTTACACACATTCAGAAGAAGAGCTTTCCCAGGAGCAGAGCCTAGCTGGTCCTGTGATGTGATCGCCCTGAGCTGATCTTTACGGTATGGGGTTCCCCATTCAAGCCTAGAGACCTTTTACTAGTCTAATAATAATACTATTAGTTTACTAGCGAAAGGAAGGTGGCTTAGATCCACTGTCATTTTAGTATGATTACTCCTTTCATTTTCTATGGTATTGTAACTATGCTGATGGTTTTGATATTAATCATTTTTCTGCTTATGTTAGCCAAAGTACTGCATCTTAGGACACGAGGTTTATAAAAAAAACTCTTTAAACTTTACCGTGTCTTTGTTTATTCTGTTGTGGACTGATATGAGAATAATTAAGAACAGGTATTTCTGATCGCCAACATTCCTGAGATATACATTAAGTCGCTTGTTCTGGGTTGTCTATACATTGGGACCGTCGAGATAATACTCGGATAACGAATGGGACACTGATGCTGGTCGGATAAGGGGTTCTGTGTTCTGAGGTGAGTTTTTGGTAAACCACAATTCACTGAGGTCCTGGTTTCCTGCGCATAGTTCTGTGCATAAGCAGAATCCCTGCAAAATGGCACACCTAACGTTTGGTCTATTGATTTGAAACGCCTTAGTAGTGCTTGTATTAGTCCACAACGCCCTCACTCTGGTTTCCGGTTGACGGGAGTGACGGTCTAACCTACCTGTGTTTCGACTAATAGGTTCTTTCATGCTTGATCATAAAAAAGGTTATTTTTTCTGAACCCCAGTGCTACTGTTGATATCGTTGATACTCTTTAGTGTGTCCTAATTGCGGTTGACATAGCCGCGCATAGTCGTACACCTCTGAGCCGTCATTTAAGGACGTATGGGGTGCCAGATGATGGGATGGCTGTTATTTTTGTGGTGAGCGCTGATACGTCGTACCCGTATGAGTTGTTTTAGTCATGGGTGACGTTTCCAGCAGAGGATGATGATGGTACGTTTCACACGTATACAGCCATGCAGCCGCCTGCGGTCTATACCCCATATAGGACACAAGAAATTCCAATCTCTGCCTGGCAGCATACTATTTGGTTTAATGGCACCCTTCCCCATGAGAATGGGCCCGTTGTCTATTGCAGGGGCCACATGGCCGGTGCTAGCCGGATTTACGCCTCATCCCCGCTATCTCACAGTGGCGGTTGCTGAGTTGCAAGTGTTGCACACAGCACTGATTACAGTTCATAGGGCTTTGGTGCAGTACGTGTCACGCACCGTACAGGTGGGGGCACCTGCTGTTGCGGGACAACCTACGGACCACCACGCAGTGGTTATTAGTACTGTTATGGTTAATTCGGTGGTCGGCAAGCGCCCCCAAAGTAAGGATGAATTTCCTTATTGGCTTGCTGAGAAATTTGACCAACTGGAAGCAGTTTTTCCAAATACTACTCCTGTGGAGAAACACAGGATTCTCACCATTACTTTGCCAAAAGACCTGGTCCCGGATAGGGCCGATTGTGACAAGTGGGGAAAGGTCTTTGCCGCGACCTATTCGAAGTGCTATGGCACTCCGTCTATGTCTGTACTACCATCCGTCATCAAGAAGGTTCAAGAGAATCATGGTGCGGAGGCAGCTATTGAATTGGGAATGAGGCTTGTCGACAGCTTCGATGTGGTATGCTCCATGGTAATGGGCAACCTCAAAGGATATGCCATGCAGTTCCAAGTTGCAAATATGATGGACCGCGTGCATGATGTCGACAAGCCCAAAGAGTTCGCTAAAGTAATTGCGAAGGCATATAGGACCGTGGGTCGTAGTGCCTTGGGTGTAAAACCAACTGTGATCATTCCCGATATAGTACAGCAAACTAAGGTGAGCTCGTCTACAAAAGACGTACGCCCCAACTTTCCTAAGCAAAGTTGCAGAGCTAAGAAACAGGGGAAACAGCAACAGAAACAGGGGTCACGTCCTGCCTCACCAGTACAGTCGTCTGCCGAACGCACATATGATCTGCGCGATCGATCTCGTATTAAGTCACCTGATAGATTTCAGGTTTCTGAACAACGCTCTCCTCATTCTTCACAGGAAACATTGGCTTCACAATCCGGTGGAGGAGACTGTGGGAAAGGAAGAGGTGCCCAAAGTCGTGAGCAACCCCGCCAGTCAGACGGCAAAGGCAAGCAGGACGAGTCTGCGCGACAGAGACCCCGTTTCAAAAGAAGAAAGTTGCTGCACTGACAGCAAGGTATGCCTCAGATGGTACGGACGCAGCTTCGGAACCTGACATGGGCGCTAACGCTGCTAGACAGCGCGGCGGAAGTTACAGTAGTGCGACAAGCACTGCGTCCATATCTGGTGGCGACAGCAACTGATATATTCGTGAATATTGAAACTGCTGATACTCGAGTGTCTCCCCCTGATAGACTTTATAATATAGTCATTCAAATTGAAGGTGACATACAACGTACAATTCAAGGTTTTTTTTGGGATAATCTGACCACTTCCTATGACATTCTGTTGGCGGAGGCAGATTGGCCCTCGGCTTTCGTTTTAGATGCTCCTAGAGGGGAGGAGGTAATCCTCCCGTCCTTTGCGCACACAGTGCCGAAGGTCCAAGCTAAAAAGTACGCCGAGGACTGGGCTCAGGTGCTAGCACCTGCGTTATATCGCAATCAGGTTGGCTGGGATAAATTGTATCCCAGCCATGAGATTCCGTTGCGGACTACGCACCAACCTCAACCCCAATACCCCATGCGTCGCGAAGCTAGACCTCACGTCGCGTCAATCCTTGAGCAATTGGAATATCAAGGAGTAATCGAAACATGTGTGTCACCAATGAATAATCCTTTGTTCACTGTGACGAAGCCTGACGGGTCGTACCGCCTAGTTTTATAGTCTCGTGAGAAAAAGGTTTAAAACCACACTTGACATTTCCAATGGCTTTTACAGCCAATACATGTCTACACTTAGTAGTGAGTGGACGGCGTTCACCTCGGGTGGCAAACAAAAACAATTCAAAAGATTACCAATGGGGTATAAGAACAGCCCTGGAGTCTTTGCGGCTCGCGTGGTCTCTCTCTTAGAGGGCATGGACCCGGATGCGTACTCGTATGTGAATGACATTTATCTCACAGATGGCGAGTTGGACCCGCATCTCCGTCGTGTTGATCGCATTATTGTTTCATTTGCAGACTTCGGTTACAAATTCAACTTTGCGAAGTCACACATTGCAGAATATACAGTGTTGTTCTTGGGGTACGAACTCAACAATGAAGGTCGAGGATTGGCTCCGCACTTCCTAGAGAAATGTGCATGCCTACGTGCTCCCACAACACTGAAGAAATTACAATCTCTGCTGGGCTTTCTGAATTTCGGTTGCACGTACATTCCTGATTATGCCCAGTGTATCAAGCCGCTTTATGCCTTGGTACAACCTACTTTTTCCAAATCTTGTTGGCTGCCAGAGCATTCAGCTATATTGCAGTTATTGCAAGCTGATCTTCTTGCTTCTAAATACTTACTGACGCGTGATAACCACACTAACCTGGTCATAAGAATTGTGCCTGGCGCAGTGGGTTTCACATACTTGACGTTCAATGAGGGCGACACCGTCCCCATTGCTTACAAATCTCACTTGTACACTTCAGCTGAACTGCACTTTTCCGCGGTCGAGAAAGTTCTGACAGCGGTGCAGATGGCGATTCTGAAAGAACGAGCGCTGTCGCAGGGTAAACGCGTGTTGGTGGTAACACCATATCCTGCCCTTGAGGCAGTGACAAAAGCTAGTGTACCAAATTCTAAGGCTTTGCATCCTCGGTGGATACAATGGGCCACATCCTTGACATCGCCTGACGTCACGTATATCTTTGACGCGGCACTTCAGACTCAGGAGTTTTTGCAGTATGAATTCGTTCATCCAGCTCCTCTGTCCTTGCGCCCGCTCGAGGATTACCATTGTGTCATTTACACTGACGGTTCGGCGCAACCGGCTATTGGATCAAAGCACGCCTATTCAGTGCTTGCTCAATTGTTGTTGGTACTTTCGTAAATGGTGAATTCCAATCCGATGTCGTGCACACGCAGTCATTGGGTGATTGTGCCGCACAGTTAGCGGAGCTTCGCGCTCTGGTGCTTGCACTGGAGTTTGCTGATCCATGGGTCACTACTCTTATAGTAAGTGACTCCTTTTATTGTGTTCACACTTACAACGACAATCTCCATTTTTGGTCTCAGAATGACTACCATGATTCCAAAGGTAGCACGATTAAGCATAAATTGCTTTGGGTTCGAGTGGCAGATCTTAAAGAACGTCTGTCTCTCGTGAATGTTATTCACACTCTTGGTCATCAACGAGTTGGTGTCCATGCTGTCGGCAACAGCCTGGCTGACGAGGCAGCAAAAACAGCAGTGGCGACATACTTAGTAGCAGCAGTTACAAGATCCAAAAGTAAGATCGATGATGACATCTTGGCAGCTATTGCTGCTACAGAGCAGGGAACGAAACATCCAAGAGGTTTCCCTTCTCGTTACCATTATCGCTTAAGTCCTGATAACGTCCCATTAGTGAGGATTAATGACGTTGGTGACAGATTGATTCCCAACGCGAACTGCAGACCATCTTTGATATTAGCGGCTCACGAGGGCATGGCGTCCGCGCATGCCGGCGTTGCAGCTACTGTATCTCTGCTACAACAACGTTACTGGTGGTGCGGTTTGTATAAACAAGCCAGAGCTTATGTTCTTAATTGCGACATTTGCCAGCAGATTAAACCTTCAACTGCGGCGCGCCCAACACAAACTCAGTTGTACATATTTAATAAACCAATGGGTTGTGTTTATTTAGATCATTGCGGTCCATTTACCTCAGATACTGCGTACAAAAACATCTTGGTCGCAGTTGATTCATGCACACGTTTTCTTTGGGTGTGGCCACAAAGGAGTGCTGATTCCCGTACTGTCATAAAAGATTTGCGTGTCTTTGTTGGAAGTTTTGCGTGTGGTACCTTTCATTCTGATCAGGGCCCTGCGTTCGCCTCTAAGGCGTACAAAGAAGCCATGAGAAATTTGGGGGTCCAAGTCAAATTTTCGTCTCCATACCGGCCTGAGGGTAACAGTGTAGTGGAGCGGATGAACCGTGACTTAAAGCAATCTTTGACAGCTAGGGTTTTGGGTACTGGCCGGAACTGGCTAGCCCACTTGTATGACGTGCAACGTGCACTAAATAATCTCCCTAGAAGGTTTCTGGGTGGGCGGACCCCATACATGATGCTCTTTGGCATACAAATGTTTGTCCCGGACCTTGATGGTCTAGACATGGCGGCGTCAGCCGCACCCTTTGACGTAGATGATCACTGTGCTGTATTGCAGAATCTTCAAGAAGCCAGAGACAGTCTAGCGAAGGAACACGTGCCCTCCTCATCTGATGCTGTGCTTCAGGTTCCGGTAGTCGACTGGCTACCTCGAGTTGGTGATTTGGTCCGTGAGAAAGTGGAGAACAAGAAGGAGTTCGGCCCCTCTTATCGTGCACCAGTTCCAGTGCAGGGAGTACAGGGTACACGTACAGTCATTTTACCTCCACTTCCTGGTCACAAGGATAACAGGTACATCTCTATTGACAATGTCAAGCTACAGCGAGTGGCCGATTCTTCTTAGTATGACACCGGCGGTTTCTTGCCCTTCGATGCTGACGAATTCTGTTGTGGCCCGAGCTTCTAACACCATGCCTGATGTTGCCGTCGAGATGCATACAGTTACTGGTCCTTTGTTGCCACCGACAGCTGGTGGTTTACCTGAAGATAATGAGTATGCTTATCCTGCGGATGTTACATTGCCTGTTTTACAATCCACCACAGTTGCCTACTCACGAGACTCTTTTGACTCTAATTCAATGACTTCCATTGCCCCGTCCAAAGTTTCGATTTTTGTGGCCTGGTTTTAAAGACATTTTTTAATTCCCCCTTGGACTTACACATTTGGCTAGTGCTCATATGTATTTTTTTGTTTATGTCCATTGGCTTTGTGGTAGTATTTTTTAGACTTATCAATGGACACTACCTGAAAGAAAGATCTACAATTCGTCTAATTGATGGAACTTTAGCCACCCACTCCTCATCACATATCATGAAAAGGGACCAGACTTTTGTGAACATTACCGCCTCGCCTGTACGCGATTTGATTGCTTGGGATGCTGTAAAATTTCAAATTCATGGCCCCACTGAAGTGATTAATGTGCCAAATGTATTTCGTGTTTCTATGGGTGATGTCGTTAAGCAGAACATCTACTCAGATGACTGGGATGTTCAAGCCATAGAAGCACTGTTTTCTGATTTGAAATATTATGCTGCATTTGATGCTGAGGATTTGTATTTAGATACTGCTAATTATGATGAGCAATTCTGCTATCAACATTATGGCACGCATTTCCTACATAGAGCAAATACGTTTAGAAATTTTGTAAATTATACACAATGGGAACACTGTCCCGCCCCTAGGCTGGGCAGCTCCACCACGTTAGTGGACAAATTCACATATTTTTCTGATTTTAGTGTGTCAAATCCGGCCTCCTTTTATTTTAAGGTAGCGCCTGAGTCTGCTTCTAAGGTCAGACTGACACACACCAAATTGTTATATTCCAAGTCCTTTATGGACGAGCTGGCAGTTGGAGGAAATGATCTGTGGAGAGCTACTATCGATCTTAAATCGGTTTGGGGTTCTAAACCGTGGCAGGTACAGGGAACAGAAGCTTTGCATCGTGCCTGTCTTATCCCGAATCACATGTTGTTTTTAAATTCATCAATTTTTCAGACCACCTGTTTTGGATTGGCTACTACTAAAAAGTTAAATTCTCCCTCCATTCCAGATCTGGGTGCTTATCCTAATTGGGGTAATCATACGGATCTGTCCCTTGCTACGTTGCAGACATACGTTTCCAACACATCCTTCAATATTTCTGAATTGGATCCAGAAGGGTGGTTGGTATGGCAGACAAGTTCAGATTCCTGTCAACATCGGTTTCTTGGTTTAAAGCAGGGGTATACACAAGTTCGTGTGGACCCCCGTTTTGAATCTTCTCACACTGTAACTACCTACTCAGTAGGGAAGTTATGCCAATCTTGGCTGCAACATTCTACCTTAGCTTCTGTTAAACTTCATTTATCCAAATTAAACGACAAAATAGATTTGAATGATTTTGTTAAGGGTCCTGCGTTCTGCAGGTCCAAGAGATGGGTGTATGCTATTTACAATGAAGTTTGGAAGTTGTCGCAAATTGAGGCTGCTTCCCGAATTTATACTTTAGATAATATTGTATCATCTGTGGTAGACATTGTGCAGGATGATTTGTCTGTATTGTATCATGGTCAAAATCAATTGCGTTCCATTATGCAGTTGTTCCTTCCTTTTAATTTGACTGCAAAACAACAGTTCATGTCCATGAAAGATGCTACATACTCATTACTGCACATTGAGAAATTAGAACCTTTACCTTTTTCTGTTGCTGAATTGAATTCGGCTGTGTGGCTTATACATGGGTTGATCACATTGCCGTTCCCTCTGTTTAAATTCAGTTCGTGCATGAAACATTATGCCCTTGGCAGATATGAACAACTTGGTACTGCCTTCTTGCATGAAGTTTGGCCACTCCCATTCACGTATGGATGTGTGAGAGACGGTAAAGAGGTATACTTGAAAGGTGAAGACTGTACTTCCACTCCGGATCACTCTGTTGTGTGTAGGCACATTCAGTTGCATGGTGCATGTAATGTGCATGCCCCTAATTTAGCTTGCGTCCTGAAAGGGATTCCTGTGCCAGTTATAACACCGTCTTTTACGCTGCTTGCTAACGGTAGTTATTTGCTATTAAATAATGAAGCTTGCTACGGGATGTTAGTGGGAATTCCCTACATAGTGACTGTATCACAGAGAGTAGTTTGCTGTAATAACGTCCTTTTCCCACCCCCGCATGGCCGGCTCGATGTATCCATCTGGCCTTCCATTCCAACCTTGAAAGCAGAGTTCAACAAGATGAGCAGAATAAGGGCTCTATTGTCTCAAAAAGAAGTCGCGTTGACTTCTCCCGGGAAACATTTGTCCTTCACGTAGCAAACACCCGCACTGAGGTGCAAGCGCTTTTGAATACTGATCTCCCACTTCATTTTGGGACCCTGATTCAGACTATCTTTAATGCCTCGTCAACAAGTGGCATCGCTCATTTTTTTTAAATTGTGGGCTCCGGCCTCGTGACCTCTTTTCAAACTATTTTTGGTGTGATCCCGGTTTTTTTTAATTCTATTTTTCCAGCGTATTCGGAGGTCTCCCTTTACTTTTTGCCCTCATAGCTGGAATACTTTTGTTGATCTGCGCCCTGCACTATGGATGCACAACTTGCGTCACACGACAACATGTCCCAGCTGCTCCATCTTCGTAACCAGATGCTTGAATACTATGGCACTTTACAACTGGCAACTCTAAGCATAGCCTATGGATTGTCCTTCCGGTTTCCCTACTTTACTTGTGTGCAGCCCATCTTTCATTGCCTAGATTGTCCGTTCCAATGGGCTCCGGATTTGTGTCTGTAGAACTCGGTGTCTCCTGCCCCGGATTATGATCGACTGATGAGCCCCTTAGTGGCTCATGAGTTGGGCTGTTCTGGCGTCGGGATTATGGCCTGTGGAGCAGCGCATGGAGTCCTTGGGAATTGGGACATCGGAACGGCTGCGATTGACTTCTTGGCGAGAAGTTATCTTGAAGAACACGCCAGTTGTCCTCGTCTGGTGCTGGAGGCTCCGGTGGTTGAGGAGAATGTATGTTCCTTCCCCGTCCTGAACTGGATGGCAGATAATTTTGCGGAACGTTCCAATGATTTTCTCTTGGAAGCTGTTGCAACTTATTGTGCTTATACATTGATGGATTGACTATTTTGCCCCATCTTTTTGTCATACGTCCTTCAATGAGGTTTTTTTAATCCCTTCAATGGTTTTTTAATCCTTTTTAACATTTTTTTCTTTATTTTTTTTCTCGAACTTTTTCACTTACCTTATATGGACATACAATTCATGCCCTTGGTTCCGTTCTATCGAACTTGAACTCTGCGTTATGGCTAGTGCGCCCCTAGTGGTTAGTGGTCTGATCAAGGGGGGGTGTAGTGAAGATCGCTATCTATATATGTACAATGCTAAGTTAGCACAACCGCGTTAGATGTTAGAAAGCCATCTTGCCACTTTTGCTGCTCTTGCACACGACACTGTAGTCACATGTTATTAAATTGAGAAATGCTTACTCGACTTTGCTTCACATGAAAACTGTCTGTTGTTCACATCCCAAACAGTGAGCAGCGACCTTGGTCTGTACACCGTGTAAAGAAACAGTCTGGGTCGCTAGACGGTGCATGTTGTTGAGTTCAGGTTGATCGGCCCACTATTTAGCCATAACACACACGCAGCTGCGAATACCTGAAAATCGGGTGCTTTTAATATTGTAGTTGCATGTTTTTACACACATTCAGAAGAAGAGCTTTCCCAGGAGCACAGCCTAGCTGATCCTGTGATGTGATCGCCCTGAGCTGATCTTTACGGTATGGGGTTCCCCATTCAAGCCTAGAGACCTTTTACTAGTCTAATAATAATATTATTAGTTTACTAGCGAAAGGAAGGTGGCTTAGATCCACTGTCATTTTAGTATGATTACTCCTTTCATTTTCTATGGTATTGTAACTATGCTGATGGTTTTGATATTAATCATTTGTCTGCTTATGTTAGCCAAAGTACTGCATCTTAGGACACGAGGTTTATAAAAAAAACTCTTTAAACTTTACCGTGTCTTTGTTTATTCTGTTGTGGACTGATATGAGAATAATTACGAACAGGTATTTCTGATCCCCACCATTCCTGAGATATACACTAAGTCGCTTGTTCTGGGTTGTCTATACATTGGGACCGCCGAGATAATACTCGTATAACGAATGGGACACTGATGCTGGTCGGATAAGGGGTTCTGGGTTCTGAGGTGAGTTTTTGGTACACCACAATTCACTGAGGTCCTGGTTTCCTGCGCATAGTTCTGTGCATAAGCAGAATCCCTGCAACAGTTTAATAATATTTATTATAAGTTGACATTTTTTTTTGCCATAGACATATTTTAAATACAGTCAGCAACTTTGTTTGTTATGACAATATCCGGATGGAGGATTATGTGGATCTGATGGTGTTTTGCTGAGATTGAGGAGGAAATCAAGTGATGGAATTCCAGGGGGGTACCCCTTTTGGAGGTGCCCATTCCCCCCTGTGAAGGTAACCCTCAAAATTATCTTTGGAAGCTGGGACCCTAGACCTGAATGACTGATGAGTGTGTAGCTCATGTTTGTCAAGTAGGATGTTTTTTTAGTTTAAATGCTACATGCAGCCATGGTCACTCAGGAATCCATTTTGATTTCCTGTACTGGTGAAGTACATAAGGTAGTGGTTGGAGAGAGCCCAGACACCATTATGAATTGCGGGGTTCCTCCAATGCATTAGTGAAGTCCTTTGTGGTGGACCAAACTCTAAGGATTGGAATGAAGGTCCTTTTGTAGTGTTAGGAAACCCTTTGCCCCCTCCAGCTCCATTCTTTCCTGACGGTGTTACCCAAAGCAAGTTGAGGGAAATTGAATGGAGAAGCCTCTCCATCTTTTGTGCCTTAGTTTTGGGTCTCCTCTGACAGAAAACCTCCCAGATAAGAAACCTCCCTGATAGAAAAAACACAACATAACCCTGCCTTCCTGCTGGCACAGAAGCAAAGGCTATGGCTGTAAGGAATATGGCTGTATGGAATACACCAAAGACGAGCACTGTCTGAAACAGGTCACAGAGCTGAGTGTGTCTGCTGACTTGCTATTAGTACGGGACAGAAACCACTAGCCAATGTGCCAGGCTTTCTCTGGAATCAGAATCTGAGGTCCCTCTCACTGGAGTATGAGAAACTCTTCTGTTCTCCACGGTATGGAGTCTCTGACTGACAACTCCACTTTGCCCGGTGCTGGGAACAGAGATGTGAAAAGTTCTGTTGCTAGGAGAACAACTTCATTGAGCCTACTTTGAAGGAAAGAGCTGAATGACTGATAAGGAGGGGTGCTGTAGGTGTTCTTGTACAAATGAGAAGCTATCCAGAAAAGGAAGAGTGCAAGGACCAGAGGCAGGAAGAACTGTCAGCAGCATACTGCAGTCACGGGAAATATCAGCACTCCCATGCTGTGTGGTGAGGTTTTTAGACACTGGTGCCCCAGCGACTTACCCAGTAGCAGGAGTGTTTGTGATAGCTAAGCACTCACAAAACTATTTCATCCTGTGGTTCCCCCATCCCCTTTCCCGCACCTGGGTCTTAATTTTGTTTCCAACAGAAAGGTAAAGCTCCAGGACATCATCCTGAAAGACTCCCGCAATTGCAAAATGAACATTTTTTTTCCACAGATGTAGCACCTTTATAACTGGAATTTAATTAATTCACCACTTCAAAGATCATTTTACTAGCACAACCTTTAACCAAAAGGCTTCAGTCTTTGGCCAGGCTCTGTACTGTGCATATACAACTCACACGTCAATACAATGCTGAGTTACTCCGAGTGTTTGGGTATACATCCTGCATTCAGACACCTCATTCTCATCACTCACCTTTCACTTTCACGCTCGCTCTGCACTCATAGCGATCACACTGATCACCATACACTCACACAATTCACCCTCCTCCTATGCTGCATCCACATGAGCACACTACGCACCCTGCATGCACATGACACTCCACTCACTTGTCACTTTCACCGCTCAACCTACACACAGCCATCATACTGATTTCATGCTGTTACCCTACACTCACACTGTTCGTCCTCCTCTTACCCTGCGCTCACACGAGCACACTGCTCACCTTGTACTCACAGAGATCACACTGCACTCATGTCCCTCGCCATGAACTCATGCTGTTCTCCCTCCACTTACCCTGCAGTCACATCAACACACCACTCACCCTGCACTCACAGTGATCACACTGCAGTCACACCACTCACCATGCACTCATGCTTTTCACCCTGCACTTACACGAGCACACCATTCATGTTTCTTTCATGTGCCACTTTACTCACCTCACTGGTCACTTTGCAGTCCCACTGAAGCAAGCACATTTCTCACCATGCATTCATTTCTCACACTCTGCACTTCCACCCGTACCAAAACACCTATGTTAAATCACTCACCCTCCAGTCACTCCTCTCACCCAGGTTTCCCTCTGTCACATCGCTTACTATGCACTCACACAGCTTGACTTCACTCACATCTTCAAGCACATTATCATTCTCATGGGCACAACACTCACCCTGCACTCATATCACATAAACAAATACAGCACTCACCCTGGAGTCACACCAGTTACCCTGCACTTCATCCTCTCACCCTGCACTCATGCAGACAAACCTCTAAACCTGCATTCATACATACACTCTGTTCATCTTGCCTGCACACAGGGACAATAGTGTGCCGGAACTCATAGGAACGCACCACTCACTTTGCACTAACTCCTCTCACCATGCACTCACCAGTCACTCTCACTGAACACCCTTCACTCTTGCTGCTCACCCTGCACCACACACAGGCACATCACTTATCCTGCATTTACACTGTTCACACTACCTTGCACTTGCTCCTATCACTCTGCACGTACTCATCTCACCCAACACTCACATGTGCACTCCTCTCATACTGCAGTCATGCAGCTCATCTGATACTCACATAGGCACATTTTTCACCCTACACTCGCACCACTCTCAGTGCATTCACTCACACTATTCACCATCACCCAGCACACCTCTTACTCTGCAAAGTAAATAAATTTGCATAACTCTCATGAATCTACACATATTTCTACAAAGGCACCCATAAGAATACCTGCTCTTTCCGTGGTATTAGATACCTACTTAATTCCATCTGCAACAATGGGGCTGGGGCAAGAGGGGAGAGTGGACTGAGAATGTGGGATGGCGTGAGGAGGGAGACTAGGGCAGAGGCTTTCGGGTATGGTGCTGGAT
Source organism: Triturus cristatus (assembly GCF_964204655.1). Taxonomy (NCBI): domain Eukaryota; kingdom Metazoa; phylum Chordata; class Amphibia; order Caudata; family Salamandridae; genus Triturus; species Triturus cristatus. Next base: position 70,158,977 of record NC_140594.1, read on the forward strand.
TAAAGAACATGTGACAGCTTCAGCCATTCCTGGTTTTCCATTCACCACAATGCTTCATCTTGAGACATGCAGTTTTGTTTTTACATTGCAAGTTGGGTTTCGAAAACCTAAAAATGTAAAGTGTTACTGGATGACATCCATAGTTGCTGAAGAAGTCAAGCATTTCTAAGGTCAGCTGGATGCTGTGATACTACATGTTAGAATGTGGATTAACTATTTTCCCAATACTGTAACCGCTTGATCAACATGTGAAACCAAACATAAGCCCTGCACAGCTATTTTAAGAAGTGCATTTTTCATTCCCATCATACTTGTAACAAACATTGTCAAGGCAATATATTATTATTTTGAATAACGTATAGAGAATCTGTTTTTATTAAGTTTCACTAAAAGGCAAGGCAGGTAAAGCAGAAGCAGCAAGTCAAGCTTTTCTAACACAATAAAAGCAAATTTACTAATTGAAGTGTGAATGGCAGTGTGTGAGTGTGATGGAGTACAAAGATATGAAAGAGTGCAAGAGATTATGGGCCTCATGTAGGAAGCAAAATACCGGTCGGTAACGGCCGATTTTCGGTAAATATACCGTTACCGACCGGTATTTGGATAGTTGAGATGTAGGGGGCATATGTCAGGATTCGGTATTTACCGAATCGGTAAAATTACCGATTCGGTAAAAATACCGAATGGTAACATTACCGATTCGGTAAAATTACCGAATCCTGAATGTAGGGAGCACTCTAGAGAGTGAAAATAACAATTTCAAATTCGGTATTTACCACCAATCATAGGTTGGTGTTAAATACCGAATACATTGCAAAAAGCAATATTTTGCTGACAATAGTGTGCAATGTGGCAGACATACATGCCCTTAGGGCATGTATGTGCGCCACATGTGCACACATGCAAGAATCAGGGGTGCAACAGGGTGTCAATGTGACACCCTGCCACCCTTGTATTTTCACCCCCCATTACCGAATCGGTATTTACCGAATCGGTAATGGTGACTGGCTTCCCATTGAATCCTATGGGCCTTCAAGCCCATAGGAATCAATGGGAGGTATGCCCCATTACCGAATCGGTAAATACTGAATCGGTAATTACCGAATTTGACCGATTCGGTAATATTTTCCGAATCATTACCTACATACAATTTACCACTTCTTAAATACCGAATCGGTAACGTTCGGTATTTATGAAGTGGTAAATTGTCTGCTACCTACATGAGGCCCATAGTGAGAATGTGTGTGTGAGTGTATGTTTGTATGTGTGCAAGTGTGGTGCTGGTCTGGCATACTGGAGGTTATTCTTGCCTTATGGACAAGGGCACTAATAGCATATGGATGGGAGGTGTTACCTACGGCAATCTGCAGGCCTTGACATGCTTCTATGAAGACACCATCATTGGCTATGGGGTCTCAGACTGTTTAACTGAGAAAGCCGATAACTCAGTCATACCCAGCAGCAGGGACACAGAACACGCGCCACCACACCTGGCTGAAGGCCATGATATGATGCATGTCATTCTTAGCATGTGGGGTGGATCCATAGCAAAATGTTGGAACTGATATTTGAGGTAACTCGTCATAAGATTTCCAGTATTCATTGTATAGGGGTTGTCAATGGCAAAATTCTGACCCATGTATACCTGAGGGAATTTTTAAAGTTTTAAAGGTACCCATGACTGTGGCTGCAGTATCCATGGTAAATTCCTGGCACTGTCATAAGGAATGTATTCATTGGCATAAGCGGCTCACCCATGAAAAATGAGGAAGTTATTTCTGATTTAAGATATTTTAATAAAAATCAGATTTACTTCTAGGAAAAGCAAGGCTTCCCTGGTGCACCATTAAAGTACTGGAATATTTCATGAATGCCCCCTAAGGGTCTTAGGCCTTTTCGAAATTTGATCCCAAAAATGTTAACAATTCTCAGTGGAGAAATCTACTCTCCCTTAAATCATCTACAAGAAATCTGTTAAATTGTTTTGCTTGCTGCAAATTGGGGGGATTTATTCCTCATATAGGGCCATATGTAGGTAGCGAAATACCGGTCGTTAACGGCCGAAATTCGGTAAATATCCTGTTACCGACCAGTATTTAGTCAAGTGAGATGTAGGAGGCCAAAAAACAGTTTTCGGTAAATATGAATCGGTAAATACCGATTCATAATTACCGAATTCTAAAATACCGATTCATATTTACCAAATACATATTTTCCGATTCGGTAAATATGAAGTGGTAAAACGAGAAAAGAGATGTAGGTAAATTCGGTATTTAGGAAATCCATGAAATTCGGTAATTAAGAGTCGGTAATTAACACAGATTGAAAGCAGGTGGTAAGCATCAACAGTGCATATAAGCAATCCCAAAATGCAACAGCATGGACAACATGGCCGCTCTGTATGTGATTGCAAGGCGCCTACGTCTACAGGCAGCAGGTCTGAGGATTTGGAGACGGGAGGAACGCATATACAGACAGCGCATCACACTCTTCCAACTGACTGAGGCTGAGATACATGAAAGGTACAGGCTACACCCACAAACCATCATGGACCTGATAAGGGACCTGCACCCACTCTTGGACCAGCCAACAAGAAGGGCGCATGCCATACCACCACATGTGCAGGTTCTCTGCAGCCTACATCTACTCGCATCTGGCAGTCACCAGGGGGTGATAGCTGCGGTGGGCGGTGTATCCCAGAGTTGCCTGTCCCGTTTCTTCAGGAAGATCCTGGATGCCAAGATGCAGAGAATGCACCAATACATCAGCTTCCCAAACACACAGGCTGAACTGCAGAAAACCAAAACAGACTTTTATCACATGGCACAGTTCCCCCATGTCATAGGCTGTATTGATGGCACACACATTCCAATCTGCCCACCAGCTGACACAGAGCACATCTACAGGAACAGAAAGTCCACCCACTCCATAAATGTGCAGGTAATCTGCGATGCAGGGAACATCATCACAGATATCGTAGCTAAGTTTCCTGGGAGCACCCACGACTCCTTCATCTTCCAGAACAGTGGGATCTACACACGACTGCTTGCGGGAGAATTTGGAGAAGGATACCTGCTTGGTAAGTAACAGTGGCGCTCCATTCTACTGAAAATCATCGTGTATTGAGTAAGGGTGGGCGTAGTTCGCGAAGTAGCACTTCGCGAAGCTACGCAAAGTGAAGTTCGCACTACGCGAGCTACGCGTAGCACTTCGCGAACTGCGAAGTAACATGTTCGCACTGTGCAAGATGTTGTTTTCAATGATTGCACAGTGCGGACAAGCAACCGGCACTGTGCAATCATTGAAAATGGCATCTTGCACAGTGCGAGCTGTAGTTTTCTGCTGCTCGAGTAGATTTTTACTCGAGCTGCAGCTTTCTCAACGCGAACTGGTAGTTTCTCATCGCGAGCGGTCGCGAGCATACGCGACCCCTCGCAATGAGAAACCTGACCTTCTCGCGTTGGGAATCTCGCCGGGAGGTTTATTTTCCATGCTCGCGATCGCGAACAAGGAAAAAGTCTCGCCAGGATGTCATTTTGCTTGCTCGCGGTCGCCAACTTGACGTTGAGGACCGCGAGCAAGCAAAAAATGACCGCAGCACTACGCAACACTACGCTACGCGTGTTCGCACTGTGCTACGTGTAGTTCGCGTAGCGCGAAGTAGCGCGAACTTCGCAAACTACGCGAGCGTAGCGTAGTGCTTCGCCCAGGCCTAGTATTGAGGCATGTGACTGATGGTTCTCTCATACTCACCTAGGCGACAGTGCATATGCCGTGCGGTCATTCATCCTCACTCCCTACCTACACCCATCAACCCAGAGTGAGAGACGATATAATGTGGCACACAAATCTACGTGGAGCGCACGTTTGGACTATTGAAAAGCAGGTTCGGCTGCCTCCACAAAAGCGGAGGCGCACGCCAGTACACACCCATCATCTGCTGCAAGATCATTGCTACTTGTGCAATGCTGCACAACCTTGCCACGAAGAGAGGTACAGAGGTGGAACTAACTGATTTTGAGGACAATGATGATGAGTCAGGACAGCCAGAGGCCAACGCAGCTGGAGTGCCAACAGCAACAGATGGGAGAGAGAGACGGGCAGAGATCACATGCAATCGAATCGGTAAATACCACTTCGGTATTTACCGATTCGGTAAATACCACTTCGCATTTACCGAATCGGTAAATTCCGATTCTTGAATACCGATTGTTACCGATTCGGTAATTATTACCGAATGATTACCTACATATAACTTACCGATTCATAAATACCGATTCGGTAAAAATCGGTATTTATGAATCGGTAAAATACATTTACCTACATATGGCCCATAATGACTATGAGGTTAGCTCTGACCCCATTTCTGTAAATGCTTGTCCTGCCCCATTGCTGGAAGCAGGACTGTCTTTAGGGCAGTGCAATCAGTACAGCTGCACCGGGCGTTGACTTTGGTTGGGGGCGCTGTGTTTAAAAATAATTTTTGGTCTAGAAGTACATGAACTTCCTTGTGCATCAGGCAGTTTTCAGGCAACAATAAAAATGTCAAGATAACTCTGGTGATTAATGTTCCTTTTAATGAGGGTTCAAAATTGTGTCTAGTTGGAAGTTTTGGCTCATGGTAAAGTAGTTCAGAGGTTTTCAGGCCACGCCACCACCACAGCTGGGTGTAGTATTTGCTCACGGGACAAATTCTGTCAGCGAGTATTGCATTTTTGTACAGATGTGAGCTGATTATCTGCCATTATCGCCAGAGCCACTTTAGTCCAAGGCCATTTTCCTGCCGGCGTTGAATTTCTGGGAATTTTGACCTAGCCACGCCATGTCCATGTTCAACATGCATTGGTGGAAGGCTTCACATGGGGTAGATGAATTTGGTTTAACTAATATTATCAACTGTAATTCATAAACCAAACTCCATGTGACCTTATCAGTGTGCTAAGGGTCTGAGGTAGATGTTGAACAGGGCTGGACTCAAGGATCCTTGGGAGAGCGCTTGTTTAGCCCTTTTACACTCAGATGTAAAAGTGGGAAGGTGCACAGCTTAGGTTCTGTTTTGCAGATAAGTTTGACAACATCTAAAGGCTGTTCCACTTATCTGGATATCAAATAACCTGAAGATTAGGATAGTATGATTAATCATGTCAAAGGCAGCAGATAGACCCAATAATACAGGGTCAAAAAGTGGCATTTGTCTGCAGCTATTCATAGGTTATCCAGGATTGATACAGTGTTGTGGGTGGGCCAAAATTTCTGTCCGTTCTATGTCTAGAAGGTGGTGACATTCCAAAAAGGTGGAGATATGTTTATTAATGGATTTCTCCAAAATATTAATGGGTCCGAAGTTAGACAGTATAGCTAGATCTGGTGTGGGGTTTTTTTAACAATGGAACTTAATAAAATGAGTTTTCCAAGTGTTTGTTCAAGAAGGGGTTTATTTTACACCCACCGTAACAGTCCTCACCAGCAGCAGACACCGCAACTGACACCATCTATCTGCGGTTTACACGTTCTGCTGCTGATGTAGTTAGCATTCTCAGAAAGAACCATAAACTTAAAGGGCAAGTTACAACACATCTTCCCTTTACAATATTAATGAGGGGGGAGAAAGGAAAAGGAAAGGAGACAAGCAGAAGAACAATTAACAGAATAACACAAAAGTGTGCTAAAGGAAAATGTAAGATTGAGATAGGGGTTGGACATGAAGGTGAGCACAGAAAAATAATTAACACCATTACTTAAGATTATAATCTTGAGGATACGCTGGTGACCTCCTTGCTCTACGGTTGCAAGCAAGTGGTTCAGCTTGAACTTTACCATCATTACACTGGGAATTTATAGCCAGGGGCTGAGGCCCCACACTACCATCCTCCCTTCCACATTTTGTCAAACGGGACATGCTCCAAACATCACCACCGTTGAGCATGACAACATTTTTCATTGCCTTGATGATACGCCTGGTACCAAAATATTCAGTTTCACCTTTGGGATACCAAACAGCCTTTTTGACAAAAACAAGATCACCCACTTACTTTCCAGACAGACTTCCGAGCTCCCATCTTTGCATCAAACCTGCGTTTATAATTCTCTTGGTACCTTTTTACTCTCCAATTGTTCACTACGCCACCCCTATCTTTTGCACTCAACCATAGGGGATTTAATTTGGAACCAAATGTCCTACCCTTGAGTTTTTTAAACGGAGAACAACCAGTCACACTGTTTGGAGTGTTTCTATGTGCCCATAATTTTTCTCTAAGGATGGGCTTAAAAGGAGTTCTTGTCTCTAAGGCAGTCTGAGCAGAGGCTCTTACCAGTCTATTCATGCATTCCACTAAGCCATTGGCTTGAGGAGCATAAAGTGCAGTCCGGTGATGAGTGATGGAGAGATCCAATAAAAAATCCATCATCTCTTGAGAAGTAAACTGCACTCTATTATCTGAGACTAGGATGTCAGGTCTGCCCTCACACGTGAATGCGTCTTTGAGAGACTCAATGGTATTCTTTGTCACAACAGTACTCATGCAGGAGGCAGAGACCCATTTAGAAGTGTAATCAACAAGGACGACCACAAACCTCTCAGAGGGAGACAAGGCATCAAATGGACCAACAACATCAATAGCAAGTTTGGACCAGAGGTGTTCAGGTATGGCAACAGGAGAGAGGGGGGTATCCCTCACTTTTCCTGATTTGTTATCACCTGCACATATGGTACAGTCCCTAACAGCTTCTTCCACTTGGCGGTCAACCTCCAGCCACCAATAAGATTCCCTTACTCTTGCTTTTGTTAAACTGCATCCAAGATGCCATTCATGCGCCAAATTGATTATTTTCTCTCTCATCATGCAGGGGGGTACTAATCTCTCACCCCGAAAAAGCTCTTCTTGCGAAATGTTCAATTCATCTTGAACATTCCAGTAACCTTTCACATAGTTGGGAACATCACTGGATGTGGGCCAACCATTGACAACAAACTCCATAACAGGTCCCCTTGACTTGTCACTCTCAGAACAGACTTTTCATTCCTCTTTATTAAGGGCAGATTCCTTCACCCAGGAAACTGAACAGTCAGGGCTGTTTGAAATATTTTTTTCTAAGGGCATCCTAGAAAGAAAATCAGCCGGTATATTTTTAAGACCAGGCAGATATTCTACTGAGAAATTGTATTCACAGAGTCCTTCGACCCACCTTTTAATTCTGGGTGTGGTGCTCTCAACATTCCTACAAGAAAACATATGCACAAGTGGCTTGTGATCAGCGCTAACCAGGAATGGTAAACCCCACAAGTAAAATCTAAAATGATTGATGGCCCAAGAACAGGCTAACGCCTCTCGCTCGATCACTGAGTAATGCTCTTCCGCTCCTTTCAATGAACAGGAGGTGAAACCAATGTCCTTTTTACTGTCATCAACCATTTGAGATAGAACAGCGCCCAAACCAGGCACACTAGCATCGGTGGTCAAGATAGTCTTTTTAAGAACATCAAAATGCCCCAAGGTTGGCATGCATGCAATCTCATTTTTAACTTTGACAAAGCATTAGTACAATCTTCTGTCCATTTGACGTCAACAGCCTTTTACAGCAATAATCTCAAGGGTTGCACCACACTAGCAAAATTGTACACAAACTTTGAGTAATATTCAGATAAACCTAGGAAAGATTTCACTTGGTCTTTGTTTGATGGAACTGGTGCCTGTAATGTCGCTTCTGCAAGGTTTATTTTTGGGCTAATGCCCTCACTGGAGATGGAGTGTGCCAGATAGGATACTGACCCTACCCTAAATTTATACTTCTCACTTTTCAGAGTGAGACCACGTTCCTCTAACCTGAACTACACTCAAAACAGTACCTCGTCATGTTTGGCTCCATCCCGCTCATAGACCAGTATATCATCTTGGAATAATAGGACAGAGTCAATCCCAGTTAATACATCTTTGATCACTCTGAAAGTAAGCAGCAGCACTCGCCAACCCAAATGGCATCCTGATAAATCTATAAGCGCCTAAAGGGGTTACAAAGGATGTTAATGGCCTTGAATCTTCATGTAGCAAAATCTGGTGATAAGATGACGACAAGTCCATCACACTGAAAGTGCATGCACCTCCCAACTTTGTCAGGGCTTCAATAATATTTGGCAATGGATGCCTGTCGACCCAAATACAGTTATTTGGGCTTCTTAAGTCCACGCACATCCCAATTTGACTGCCCTTATCCTTAGAGGCTAAAACAATGAGAGCCAACCATTCTGATGACTCAATTTCTTCTATAACTCCCAACTCAAGCAGTCTGTTGATTTCTTCTTGGAGAGCTTTAATCGTGAGGTTGGGCACTTTCCTTACTTTGTGTACAACTGGCTTTGCTTTGTACTTCAGAACTATTTTGTGGCTGAAACCGCTAAGAAGCCCAAGTTTTCCTCTGAAAACTCCAGGATACTTTCCAACAATGTCTTGATCATCACTGTGTTGTGTGACTAGCATAACCTGGTCAGGCACATTTGAGTTCAAAATGATTCCAAGGTCTTTTTGGTGATGCCAACCTAAAAGGTTATCACCTCACTTGGCAACATAAATTTTACCAACTGTTTCTCTTCCGTTGAACACAATGGGTTGTATAGAATACCCAATTAAATCAATACTTTGCCCCGTACCCTACAGGATTGATGTCAGGTGGCAAGAGTTTATATTGTTGGACTACCAAAATGTGTCCCTCAACAGGGTATATGGGGGAACCTGAATCAGCCAGAACTAGAGCACTTTTGTCACCAATGTATACATCACATTTCGGCATGGATACATTACCTGTAGCAACAAGTTTTAAGTCATGTACAGGCTCATTGTTGTTTTCAGTAATACAATGAATCGCTTGCTGAGGAAACGCTTCATCATCCTCAACCATGTTTACTTTTGTGTTTCTACACATACAGGCATAATGTCCTCTTTTCCCACAATTTCTGCAATTCATACATTTGGCAAAACAATTGAGAACATTCGGTCCATGGTTCTGGCTTCCGCACCTAGGGCATTTTAATTTGACATCATCAAACTTTGCGAAACCTTTCTCTTGTTTAACATTTATTTTACTCACGGTTGCAACTGGGGCGTCAGGTGATACATTTTCAAAATTATCTTTACTTATGTTGGCAATGGCATCAGCCGGAACAGTGCTGTTGCACATTTCCTTTACCCAATTGGAGGTGTGCTCAATGCTCTCAACAATAGTTATAGCTTCTTCGAGATTCGGGTTCTCTGATAACAACTTTTCTTGAATCTTTAAGTCATTGGTGCACCGTACCAGTTGGTCACAAATGAGTCAACTGTTCGAACTCACAGGTCTGAGCCAATGATTTTAATGCTGCTACATAGTTACCAACTCTCTCCCCTTTGGCCTGTATGCGCATAAAAGATTTGTGTCTTTCCATGACCACATTCAATCGTGGTACAAAATGCGTTTGTAAATGTAGTACACTCATTTCGTAGACATCACTTGGTTCTCCGGCCCCTCTGCCTATTGGTAACCCTGGGCATAGTACTACGCTATGCTCGCGTAGTTTGAGCTACTATGCGCTACGCGAATTGCATGTAGCACAGTAAAAAAATGCATAGCGGGCATTTTTTGCTTGCTCGCGGTCCTCAACGTCAAGTTGGTGACCGCGAGCAAGCAAAATGACATCCCAGCGAGACTTTTTACTCGTTCGCGATCAGCAACATCAGGTTGCCGATCGTGAGCGAGGAAAATAAACCTCCCGCCGAGATTCTCAACGCGGGGAGGACAGGCTTCTCATTGCGAGTGGTCGCGTATGCTCGCGACCGCTCGCGATGAGAAACTACCAGTCCGCATTGAGAAAGCTGCCGCTCGAGTATAAATCTACTCGAGCGGCAGAAAATGACCGCTTGCACTGTGCAAGATGCCGTTTGCAATGATTGCACAGTGCGGACAAGCATCCAGCACTGTGCAATCAGTGCAAACAGCATTTTCCCTACCGCAGTTCGCGTAGCTACGCGTAGCTCGTGTAGTGCGAAGTGCACTTCGCGTAGCGTAGGGCCCCTAGGCAAACTATGCCCAGGGTTACCTATTTGTATGGGATCCGAACTATCATAAATATTCCTGCCTTTAATGCCAAGATTATGGAGTAGAACTGCCTGTTTCCTGGCGGCAGAGAACTTGTCACCACTGATGGCTTTAGAGGTAGGAATCAAAAAGTAGTTTTCATTTCTTCCAAGAAAGAACAGGCTCGACTTGCTCACTTAAAAACTGAGGAGGTTGGCTCATGCCACTGGATGTCGACATGCTCCAAGAAAGGTAACTTAACAAACTAAGAAAATAAGCTACTACAACAATATAAAACAATAGTCTAACATAAAAAGATAAAACAACAAGCTAACTAAAGACAAAGTTCTCAATTTTAGTAGTTGTTAGCCAATAAGCTCCACGTCTGACCCATTCCCTTAAGGTACTTGTTTAAAAGAAGATAGACACTTCCTGCTGGTGTTGTTAATATATTTATTTTAAAAATACATTGATAAGAAAATTAACTAAATAAGTTAAAATAAATACCTTATCTTGAGGGAGATTTCTTCATGGGGTGTGCCGTCAAGATTCAGGAATTTATCTTGACTTTCTTCTTGAACTGCACACGCCGCAATTCGCAGGCTGCTTCTGGAAGACAAAGTCGAGTCAAACATTTACTGGAAACAGATGACAGTGCGTTGCGTAAGTGCTAGTCATTCTTGTCTTTCTGACGTGTTGCTGGGTTCTGCGTGTGTGAGTCACGGTCTTTAGCCAATTCGTGCGCACTTCTTCATGAGTTTTGTTCACCTTGCATATACGTCAGCTAGCAGGGAATCTTCTGTCACATAGTAAGTTTACTCATGGGCATCTGACAATGCCCGCGGTCCATTTCAATTGACGCGTGCCAGGGGTCAGTTTGTGTTTCAGGGGTCTCAAGCGTTCAACAACCACATTCAGGCTTCATTACTTCTTTATTTCTTTTTTCACAAACACAGCTTGGCCACCCTTTTGCCCGATAACTCCAACTCGCCACAGCTTCCGCCGTCATCTATCGGCAAACGTTGTACACTTTTATATAGAAGGGCAGAACATCAACCTTGCTTGTTGTCGTCTGTGTAATTCTTCTCCTAAGCACGCTGGCTTCTTCGGTGGGTGTAGACGTCAAAATCGTCACCAGTAATAAAACGAGCCTTCCAAGTGTCCATTCAGGAAGAGGTTTAATTTACACCCACCATAACAGTCCACACCAGCAGCAGACACCGCAACTGACACACTCTATCTGCTGTTTACACGTTCTGCTGCTGATGTAGTTAGCATTCTCAGGAAGAACCATAAACTTAAAGGGCAAGTTACAACAGAACTATCATGGCTTTCTTCCATGCCAGTGGAACTTTACCCATGGTGGGGAGAGGTTGCAGATTGTTTTGTAGTGGGCCGCATAGTCCCGAAGACAATGCATTAGAAAACCCTGGGAGGAAGAGACTCGAGGGAGGATTCTGAATCAATAGAAGAGTTGATTTATAAGAATGTTTCAATGTCCAACTCCTTTAAGGCTTCCAGTATGGGAGCATCAGTTTTATAATCCCTTCCCAACCTGGAATCCAAAAGAGGAATACCTGTGGTGCTGCCTAGTGGAGAACTATCGGTTTTGACCCCAGACTGTCAAAGATAGCCTAATTGTGTCCCAAAAGAAGTCAGCAAGACCATCACTCAGTGTCTTGGAATGTGTGAATTTTGAGATTCTCATACCAGGTTAGTTAGGGTTCGGGCAATCAAGAAGATCTTTTTTGACACATTGGAAGCCTCAAGAATTTCTCTAGCACAGAACTCAGATTTAGCAGTGACAAGCAATTTTTGTATGTTGTCAATGCACCCTTTAATTTCTGTCTAGACTCAATAGACCAATTAGGGAGCCAAAGTTTTTGTAGTTTTTCAATTCTATTTTAGCAGCTTTCAAAGTTATATTGTACCAAGTGACTGAATGTCAAAGTGAATTTTGAGATCTTTTTTCAAGGAGGACTGAGTCAAGGGCCTGCCATGTCCATTTGTGATAAAGAGTACATCTTCTCCAATGAGTTATTGATGAGGGATAGAGGAAGTATGCCAAGAGCCTTGCGCAGCACCTTGTGGGAAAGTTTTAAGGCAGGGACAGAACGTGCCCAGACTCTGGGAATTGGTGTTAAGTTTTCAAGGAGTATCAGTTTCCCCATGTATTTAAAATAGAATAAGAAATTGGTCGCTTCAGATCAATGGGCTAAAGTTGCCTATCTGGATAAGAACAGAAGCAGCAAAGATAAGGTCAAGTGTGTGACCATCTTCCTGAGTGGAATTAGTGACCAACTGTTCAAGGCCAACTGCAGCAATGAAATTGACTAGGTCAACTGTGTGTGACTTAATGGCAGCATCGACCCAAATTCTGAGGTCCCTTAGTATGAGTAAAGTTGTTTGTGTTAGCAATAGAGGAGGGTTGGTGTTATATAAAAACTCTGGGCGGAAATAGGCATGCTGCTCTGCTCATGCGGTGATTTAACACCCGTAGCGTGTTCCGCGCTGAAAAATCAGCACGAATGGCACGTGGTGCCCCAGAGGGCACAGTTACGTGACTTGATTTTGTTGCCACTCATTTCGATTTTATACTCGAGTGGCAGCCTTCTGACCGTGAATAGTTGCGACCGCCTCACGTTGGAAAAATCTCAGCTGTTGTCCTCCTAGCAACCGGACATCATGTGAGGGGAAGCCAAATCTCAATTGCCAACTTCCCTTGCTGGAGCTGTGTGCTAGAAAACATTCCACCATGCGGCAATTTGTGGAATTTGTTGCCAAAATAACGCCCATCCCTCAGGCTGAATGGAATATTTGCCCTGCCTCTACAATAGAGGAGATATGAGCTTGGGAAAGGTTTCAACAAAATTGGTATAAGAGCCTTGGGGGCAATAACAGACAATGCCAGTGACTGATTTGTTGGCTGAGATGGTGCAAGTAAAATCTAGCAATTCTGTCTAAGAAAATGTATTTAATGTTAGCATTTTCAAGTACCAACTTTTAATATATATGCTTGCCAACCCACTGCCATGGCATGTAGGGCGGGGAAGATAAATTGATCTGTAACTCATTGGGCATGGTCTGGATAGATTCAGCAGTAGCCCAAGATTTAGTGATGAAAAGATTGTATGATTTTTCGGTGGCTTTACTAGTGAGCTGCTGTTGATTAATGATTATTTAATCTTATGTTTGTCTCTGATTATGGGTAAATGGCTGGGCCCAATATGTGGAATGACAATATTGTATCTTGACTCTGGCATACAATTCTGTAGTGTTGCAGGCATCTCCGCTAGCTTTATCTTCTAAAGTATTGCCATCTAAAATGTTGGCAGTTACAAGATAATTGTCCCCCCTGGCAGGTGCCCTCTGCACTTTTAACAGTTTTTTCTTGCATACCTTACATATCATGTGACACTAGCTAACCTTAGAGCAGCCTTGCTATCTAATGGGTGGAATGGCTGGCACTACATGCAGATGGGAGCAGATGGGCTTGCCTTGCCATGTCTTCAGTGTGCCTGCTGATCATATCTGCTACTCAGTTGCGCGACAGGCTTTCTTAAGCATGGAAAATCCTGCCCAGTTATGTACAACTAGAGTGCTGATCCGAAATGGCATCTAGTCATTGGACAGTAGAGAGTGAGAATAATGGCACTGGGCTTGCCTGTACACCACATCAGCCAGCCTGAAGTCACAATGCAGGAATAATAATGAAAGCAGCAAGTCCAATAGAGGGAAAACAATTAATAAATAAACAAACTGTTTAAAAAAGCATTAAAAATCAATGTCTTTTTAAAAAACACTTCAAGGACAGTTTGAGTAAATAAGAGAAACCTATGCTTAAAAATTCAATTTTTAAAACAAATGTGCAAATAGTGAAGATGGGTTGGGCTTAGCTGCATCAGAGTTTCTATGGCAAGATGTCTCCTGATGTAACTCCAACACATAAGCAGAAACAAAACCTGATACACCTTCATTTGAAATATCACCTTCACTATGCTGCCTGAAAATCTGCATTAATCTCATAATGTGCATGAACAGACTCATCGGCATCTTGTGTCACTCTCATGATTCTTGATGAATTAACCTATTTCTGTGGGACCTTTCCCTCCAGATAATCAATAGCCTGAGTATATTTTTTCATGACAATCAACAAAGACTTAAGCACCCTCTCTCTGTGGGACTTTATTGGGCCACTGTACTATTGTCTTGTACTCAATCCATAAATGTTTAGGCGCAATAATTGAAAACAATTCTTCCAGATTTTCCCAAAATACCTTTGAAATGATGACAATTCTCTCTACCGCAGTATATCACTTTTCTGGGTCCTTTCTAAGCTTCAGAAAAGTCTTGTAAAGGTCCATTGTCAAGTCAATGAAACATAAACTTATGCTCCTCCAGGCACTTTTCACAAAGGGAACTCTTTTTCAAATGTTGCTTCGCTTACAGAATCACTCACATTCATGGCTCTTTTTGATTTACTCTTTTGTGGCTTTTCTGAGGACAGAGCTGAATCATCGTACTTTTTCACACTCTCCCATTATCTGATATTGATTCTCAATGGGCAAAGTGTTTTCTTTTTCCAATTCACATTCTGTCAATCTCATTCGGTATGTTTCACAAATGTGTTTCTTCTTCACATTTATATCAAATTCCCCATCCAAACTCTCAAGTTTTTCATATGCACAAGTTGCATGCTTCCCAGCTTCAAAATTTAAAAAAGACAAATTCCTCTTTATTAACGTTTAGAATGTTATCCTTATAAATGTCCATATAAACAATTTGGTCTAAATCCTCTTTAAGTTTTAATGTCTTCATTTAAACAACTTTTGATCTCATGATTGGACAGCCTGTTGATCTCATAATTGGGCAGCCTCTATGATTGATTTATCCATACATTGATCCTCTTCCTCACAATCAATTTTGTTATCACCCTTTGTGTTATATCTCCACTCCTTCTTGTTCTCTGTCTTACTAACTTTTATAATGTTTTTGTCAGTAGCAATCACAGGAAGCTCGGCAGCAGTTTCTAACACATTCTCTTGCCACTCCTTTTTCTGTAAACGCAATCTTATCTTTCTTATTTGCCACATACTCTCATTTATTCAGGTTCGTCAACTGTGCTGGTCCCATATCAAACATGACACGCCTCAAATACTCATGTTTCTTCAAATCAAACGTACCCTTCTCAGGAAATTGCAACTTTTAATCACCTTTAGTAGTCTTACGCATTCTTATGCCACAGAGACTTGTGTAAACCATGATTCAGAAGCATCTCATTTGCTGCCCTTCCAACTGGAAGCGTAGCTTCCCCACCATAGAAAGAGTTCTTAGATTTTTCCATAAGCACATCCATTGATGTTTCAACCAGACTTTCACAATACACATAATGAATCAAAATGTAGTTTCAATATAAAAACCTTAAACACAATATACACTGTCAACAAATCCAAACAAATAAACATGGCTCTGCCTACCAGAACATGGGAAGGGAATCAAACTCACCACTGAAAGGGATATTTGACCTCTCTTTACTACCGTCATACTATCTGAGCTATGTTTCTTTACCGGCGATTAAAACCCAACCTGTAATCTGTGGGCCCTATCCTCGTATACAGAATAAAATTCCATATTTACTAATTAGTACTCATTCACAGCTGGATTAATAAGGATCTTGTTAACTTCAACGTATATTTAACTTAGTGCCACACCTTATTCAGCAGACAACTTTATCTCTAACTTGACTTCTCCTCCATTCCCATTACATAAAGTAAATAAAATCATGAAATCGATTCAACAAAATATGAACTCACAACTCATTACAACAATGTACATCACATTACAACATATCACAACTTTGCTTGCTGAGCGGTCATATAACATGACACTAATGCAATCACCAAATCAATCTAACAAATCACAGGTCTCTAACCGTGCAAAAATCCTGCCTAGCCCACTCATCAGCCAATAAATCTCCATCAAACATACATTTTCATGAATTCTATTAATTTGTGTTATTCAGCATAATTAATTAGCCTGCCTGCACAAAGTCTCCACTAAAAATTATTTGAAACTCTAATTAACTAATTAAGAGGGTTGATATGCAAGATCAGGCCTGTCTGAGTCTTTGTAAGACATAGGGCCTCATGTAGGTAGCCAAATACCGGTCGGTAACGGCCGATTTTCGGTAATAATACCGTTACCGACCGGTATTTTGGCCATTGGTATGTAGGGGGACATATTTTGCTTTCGGAATTTACCGAATCGGTAAAATTACCGATTCGGTAATAATACCGAATCGGTAATGTTACCGAATCGGTAACTTTTCCGAATCGGTAATTTTACCGATTCGGTAAATTCCGAAAGCAAAATCGAGATGTAGGGGGAGTGTGTGTGTGTGTTTATGAGTCGGTATTTACCACCAACTTATAGTTGGTGGTAAATAATGAATGTATGTGTAAATGCATTTTTACGCGCGTAGCAGTGTGCAATGTGGCATACATACATGCCCTTAGGGCATGTATGTGTGCCACATGTGCACACATGGCCGAATCAGGGGTGCAACAGGGTGTCAATGTGACACCCTGCCACCCTTGTATGTGTTCCCCCCATTACCGAATCGGTATTTACCGATTCGGTAATGAGGCATACCTTCCCATCAATGGGAAGGTATGCCTCATTACCGAATCGGTAAATACCGATTCGGTAATTACCGACTAGTAACGAATCGGTAAAAATTACAGACTCATTACCTACATACGAGTTACCACTTCTTAAATACCGAGTCGGTACGGCTCGGTATTTAAGAAGTGGTAACTGGTACGCTACCTACATGAGGCCCTTAGTGAGTGGAAGGCTAATAAACAAACTTGCTTGAGACAATAAATTCCAGGTTAAGCCCTCATGGGTTTATATAAAACTATAATTATTACACAAAGAAAAAAGTAATTAGTTAATCAATTAGGAATCAGCATGAACAAAATATTCAACGTGTCTTCCTGCAAGAGGACTAACATAAGGTCTCCTCTCAAGAAAATCCAAGGAAAGACTAAATAAAAATGAGTAATGCCTAGTAACTCTCTGGCACTTTCCCAAACAGCCTTATTTTTGGTGTTAGTAAACAACCTTGTTAGATAGTTATAAATTATTGTTCTAATCTCAACTCCATACATTTTAGAACAGTCTTCCATGCTACTGTACCATATGCTCAATAGTATCAAACGGTTCAGTATGACAAACTCTCGGACCTATTTACGAGCCCCTATGGCCACCACGACATCACTTTATAGAACGTTGAAGTGGCGATAGGGGCTTCACTTTATTTACAAGGCAGCGTTAAGACACTTAATGTGGCTTAACGATGCCTTGTAAATAAGGCACCCTTTCACGCTATTCTTAGCGTGAAAAGGGAGGGCAATAGATGTTACGGTGGGCGTTCCACCGCAACACCCATTGATTTTGACACTGCCACTATTTACAAGGGTGACATAAATAGGAGACAGCGCCAAAATTAAGACCCGGGAAAACCTGGTCTTAATGTGACAAAACGAGGAGAAATGTTTAATTTCTCCTCGTTTTTGCTGTTTCCATGTGTGCTGCTTAATGCAGCACACAAGGAAACAGCAAAATACCATTGATTGTTTATGTGCTGGAAGGTGTCCCTTCCTGCACATAAACAATCATTTTTAATAGAAAATAAAGTTTTGCAATTCCCTTGTGTGCTGCATTAAGCAGAACACATAGAAGTTACAAAACACCATTTAAAGATTATCTGCAGGAAGGGAGACCTTCCTGCATATAAATAATCTTCCTCTTAAAGCATACACCCCTGCACTATGGTGCAAGAGTGTCTGCGTGGCACGAGGCTGCTAAATTTAGCGCCAGCGCAGCGGTAAATGCATGACTACACCATATTCTTTTAAATATGGTGCAAGCCTGCGTTTCGGAAGTGGCAGAGTGCGGTATTAAGCTAATTAGGCTAATGCTGCACCCCTCACTTCTTAGTACATATGCCCCTCTGTCTGCTCTTTTAATCATTTTAAAAATCCCTCAATCTTCATAGAATTCAAAGCCTGTGATTCCCTTTTCCGATTCTCACTGTGTATCCAACAGCAATTAAAGGGTCTTAGCTGCAGTTAATTGTGTAACACGGCCAGAAAGGGTCCAAGATTGAAAATGTTGATTTTATTTGATTGGGGATATTTATACAAAACAATCCTTGTCTCAGAGGGCAGAGTGGAACCTTTACCTAGAGCAGTGAGATATGTGCTATATGAGTGTTGTTACATGCTGAAGAAGAGGATGTGTAGATGTGGGACAGACATTACCAATATAAGGTGATTCCCAAGCAGTGTGAGAGATAGTATAAGTGTCATAGAGTGGAGTAATTTATCTAAACCTAAAAGTGGAGTGGACATGCAGGGTTTACACTTGCTCTTGGGTTGTCCCTGGTCAGAGCAGAGTCAGAATAAACATAATTTAATTCATTTGAATCTGATTACTTTTTCTTCCTCTTAAAGCTTTTTCATGTGATACACATACACCTCCATTTTATAAAATCCATTTTTGTTACCATCTGATAAATGTTTTATTTCCTCAAACGGCCATTTGCTTCTCACATTTAATTTTTTAAAGCCATATTTGCAGCTGCCCTTTCTATAGTATAATCTGCATCAATCACAATTTCCCATTTCTACTTTTGGAGCAGTGATGTTCTAGTGACATTAAGGGGAAAGGGTCGAATTAGTCCTACAAATGTGCAGCATACACTTGCCATTGTGTCATTCTAGCACCGCTATGGCCAAAGTATTGTTGCTGAGCTTAGGGCAGACAGTAACATTGAGCATCACATTTTCTGCGTCCTCACAGAGAAGGTGTCTGTTGTTGTTCATTACTCAGTGGCTCCTGGTGGTGCAAGTATGATGCATCGAGCCTGTTTTTTACAGCTCGAACCTTCACAAAAATGAATGTTTCCTGTAGAATTCATATAGCCTAAAAACTGCTAGGAAGACTTCTGACAAAATATGCCAGTGATTCTTCCCAAACATTTAAAAAGTGCTCAAGCAAGCTGAATTTGTCAACTAAAATATGAACATGCACACCAATCTATCACATTATGATGTAGGTGGGACCGCTACCAACAGGTCATCGTGGCAGTCCCACCGATAAACAGCCCTTCATGCCAACCACCGCATTACGATGCTGGTGGTCAGACCCTTGAATCTCTTGAACCGCCCCCTCCGACAGGATCGACTGATCCGGTCGTAATCGTAATGTTGATGTGGTACAACTGCTCGCTGCTGGACCACTGTCCCTGAGTTTGCAGAGACCCAAAATGCGCACCCCATGAAATAAATACTCTTGGCAATTGTCTAACAAATGTGCACTACTTTTGCAAACAGTCAAACCATAATACTTCACCAGTCTAGAAAAGGAAAAAACCCAGGAATGTGTATATATAAAAAAATGTTTTTTGAATTAATTAATTAAAACATCATCAGAATGTACATCACATCATTCTCAGCAATAATAAAAAAACAATGTAAATCAGTAATTCAAATTATTAAAAAAAACATTAAAGAGAGATAAAAACAGACAAAAAAATTGGTCATTAGCAGTGGATATTTCCAAAAGAATCAATGACGGTATTGACAACATTTGATTTTTTACAATCAATACTATTCGTTCCTTGGATGTAACCTTACAAGGACAAGCGTTGACGCGTTTCGGTGATACCCAAGCTGAATAAGACCACCTTCTTCAGGACAATGTGTATAATACCCCTCTTTCTTATGAACAACCTGATTTAAGATATAAATCAAGTATAAACTTCACTGTACCATATTATAAAAATACAATTATTTTTTCTTATTTGACCACATGATGCCTGGCACACGGTGCATGGATGTTTGAGGAATGTCTCTTTCTACTGCGGCTTGTGCTGCGGCTTTTTTCTGGCAAAATCTCTTAGCAAATTATGGTGGGTGGGACCACAGATTCCTTTTCGGGCAGTCTCATTCCTGCTGCGATGGACCGCCATCATAATGAGGCCCTAAAATCCTTCCCCCCAATAATCATGTATAATTCCAGACAGTCCTTGTTTCTTTGTCTTTCTTCTCAGGTGTGAAGAGAGGAATTTGATATTTGTAATGGTATATAATTCAGGCCTCTTAGCTTCGCCAACTCTTCCTTATATTTTTTAATTCTTTCTTTCTTTATTTACTTGCTATTCTATACAGACTTGTGCTTGTTTTTCCCTGCAGAAGATATTTTCTTGTATGTAGATGAACACTTGGTGTAAACACATGAAATGTTAGCAGATAGGTCTTAGTCCCACACAGAAGGAACAAACACACCAAGGAGAACCTTCCATTTAAAAATAGCCATACATTGCACTGAAAATTTGTGAAATAGAATCACACAGAAATGCATCCGTTGTGAAGCTTGGTTGTACACACAGATGCTAGAACATGAGACCAAAATGATACTCCGATGCAGGGACGGCTCCTCCGTTTGAGTGAAGGCGCATCACCCCACCTGCTACGAGCGCAGCAGGCATGTACGCGAATAAGTAAAATGAATGGCAATGCCATTTTACTTAAACGTCGCAGTGTAGGGCAGCGGGTGGGGCTGAATCCTGCAATTGCTGCTCTTGCAGTGTGCATGTCGGGTTGGTCGGCTCTATTGCTACAGCCAGCCTGACATGCGCACTTTAAACGCAGCAATCCCCTGGCTATGAAACAACCGGGGATTGCTGGCACCGGCCCTCTGCCCACAATTAGGGCTGGTTTAGCCTGCTCCCACCAATCCTGGAGCTGTTCTCAGTATGAGAGCAGCTCCAGGAGTGGTTGTGTTGGTGTCCACTGAGCAGGAAGGAAGTCCTTCCCTTTCCTGCTCGTGGATGCTGATTGGGGAGAGAGGTGCGCACCCTGGGAGCAGTGTATGGTGAGTTTGGTGCCCCCCACCATATTTTTATAGTTGTAGCTGCCACTGCTCTCAACATTCAAGCGGTAATCAATCACACCATGGCTCAGTTCCTTATGGACTGGAGTCTAGAATTATGCAGTATCGATGACCATATTATGATCTAGGATGATTAAATGATGTGCCACAGAAGGACACAATATTGAGCAGCTTCTGTTAATAAAGACAAATATGTTGCAGAATATTTTGAATCATCATCGATTTAGACGGTTAAGCAAACATTGAAACAAAAGAGCTCCCATTGCCATAGAAAATAGCTATTTCCCAAAGCACATGCAGCAGCTCTAATCTACAGTGTTATTCATCAACAATAAATAATGTTTTTGTGGGTAGTCACTGGAAACCTTTTTCTTTTCTCAACAACAGCCTTTCTACCTCTCAGAGTATAATAGTGGCATTCAGCAGAAAATATCAGGGTCATTTAGACTCTGATGGGCAGCCCGCCACCATCCTGGGGATCTCATTGCCTTCAGAAGAAAACTAGTGCTTCACTTGTTCAGAAGGCAGAGCACTTTGCAGAGCTGGTGCCAGGTTGTATTGGCCCCACTTGAAAATGGTTTTATTTTTCGAAAACTAGTTTTCAAATTAGGAGTTTGTTTTTGCAAAATAAAATAAGAATGATGATGTGCAGGTCAATAATTCATTCGACCCGGACCACTATGTCTCAGATAGTACTTCCAAGTACTGCCTGTACATTTCATGTTTTTCCCTCTACAACAAATTTCTCATTCTAGTCTTTATTGTTCTGGCTCCACCTTTATCCACCTCGCTATTCACTACTCTTTTCTCTTGACCTCTCTTTCTATGCCTACCTTCACATTTTGCACCTTTCTCTATATCGCCACTCTATCAATACCTTTTCTCTCTCTCTCTCTCGCTCTCTCTCTCTCTCTTTCTCTCTCTCTCTCTCTCTCTCTATATATATATATATATATATATATATATATATATATATATATATATATATATATATAATTACCACACCTCTCTGTCTATCTCTAACTTTTTCTGTCCCACCTCTCTCTAACTCACCTTTCTTTCTACTGTTATAGTTCCTTTACCTCACCTACCTGTGTACCTTGCTCCTCTCCCCTCTTTCTGCATTTCCTTCTTCTCACCTCTACCTTTAATTACTTCTTTACTTCACTCCAAAACCTTACCTATCTCTCTTTCTTCACTGATCTTGTAATCCTTCTAGCTCTTTGTGTAGAAAAATCATCCTTTTTGCCCTGATCATCCCCATTTTTTGAGTGAGGCTGGTGGTTACTGACTATGAAAGGGCCCGGGGCCAGTGCTCTGTCCTCTATAGTTATATGGTAATTTGTATAATTCTATTTGGCCAAGACAATTTACCTGTAAGTCCCTAGAATATGGTAGGGCATGAAGGTTTAGAGACCACAGTAGATTTAATGCACTTAAGTGTGCTCTGGTGCGGTGTTTGGTGTCATTTTGAAACCAGGCCTGCCTTGCAGGCTGATTTTAAAATAAAGCTATGTCCACATTCGACTTTGTAATTAAAAGTACTCTCAAAGCCCAAAACAATCTTTATATAACTTATAAGCCACCCCTAAGGTCTGTCCTAGCTACCCCAAGGGTAGGGTGAATTGCCATACAAAGCAGGGAGAATATATAATATGTTTTAATGCCTGGGTAAAGAAGACAGTGAAACTTGATTTTCCGTAATGTAGTGCTGCAAGCCCCATATGCTAACATGGGAAGGCTTTATTAAACGTAATAAAGTCTAACTTTTGGTTCGGGCTAGCTAGATAGAGCATTCAAAGTATCAACATAATGGTTACAGTAAACCCAACAACTTGCCTAGGCTGGATTTCTTATAAATATCACAGGAAAGCAGTTTTAGACATTACTATCTGGAAGTTACCTTAAACAACCCTGTAGCAGCCTCTTCGATTGGTCAGCCTTTTACAGCCTGAGCCAAGCTGATACTTGAGTAGGTATGAAGAGGCCTGGGACTGCAACAATAAAGCAATCTGGTGGCAGGAGATTTGCTTCCTGGTGAAATTTAGGGGGAGTTAGGGAGCTGGGGAGATAAACTGGACTTCAAAGGCAAGAGATGTCATAGGACTCAAGACAGACCCCAGTTCCTTGATCCCCAGCCAGATGACCCCTCTCCCCCATTTAAATTAGGAGAGGAGCTGGAAGGAGAAGATGTTAGCCACACCTCTGGGTTGGGTTACACAGACACATTTTGATTTTCGGAAAAAGAGTGCATTCTGGGTCAAAAATATAGTACACTTCACAGTAAGTGGCCAAAGCAGAAAGTGGTAGCTTATCCCTCTTGGCTGGGGTGTACCTCCCTCCTACCAGCCCAGAATTGAGGATAAATATGGGAGAGATGCAGGAGCTCCTCAGACTGGAACATCAGAAGAAGAAGGACTGCCCTGCTGGACACTTTGGCCGCTTCACAGAGGCTTGCACTCAGAAGGACGACACTTGTTGCACTCACAAGGCTCCACAAAGAAAGGACTGTGCCTGACTCAAAGGAAAAAGTGTGCACTCTCCGATCAGCAACCGGTACAACAGAGCTAGAGAAAGTCACCTGCCAAGCCAAAGAGAGGATCACACCAGCTGACCAGTTGCAACTGGATGTTTCCTGGGATGTGCAGGTGCATTGTGGGAGATCAAGTCCTAGCTCCCAAGAGGCAATCCAGAATCTCTGAACCCTTGGCCTGAGCTAGCGGACACTTATTTCCCCAAATGAACTCAGAACTAACAAGAGCTCATAGTTTGATAACTTTTTGCAAAGTTTAGCACAAACGTTACAGGAGGAGACCTGCTCGACATCGAGAGTCAAGCCACCATTGTCAACTCGCGAATCAACTTGACTATGCTAGTTTGTCTTGCTGAAATCTGTGGAGCTCCTCGCCCTCCACATCAAGGACAAAAACTTTCAGAGGCTCACCGAGGCATCACACTACAGCAGGCAGCCATCATCGATTTGAACTTTGGATCTGAGAATTCCGAGGAGGCACCAACAAGATCGTCGATGAGCGAAAAGCTCCAAGAAAAAGACTAAGGGCCTGATTTACACCTTAGTGGTATTACTGTCATCCCGCCATGGCCCCAAGTACTCCGTCAAGCTGACGGCAGTCCGGCCATCGCAGTTAGATGTTGGAGCAATAGACAGTGCCCTGCTGTGGTGGTGGTCTTCTCTGCTGGCTACCAGCACTCAATAGCCAGCGGGATTGCCCCAAGCCAATTTAGATGTTCCCGCTGTGCTGGCGGTGTCCTTGCATGGAGTCCTGATGGAGTGAGGCCATGCTTGTGTGGAGACAGGTAAGTACTACTTATTTACATCCCAATACACACATATGTTTTGAATCTGTCAAAATGTATATGTAGGTGATATGTACTGCCCATTTCTTTACATATAGCATTGCACACCAACAACATACACGCACTATTGAATGAACACCCACAACCACCACAAAATCCTACCTTAGATTCTGGCAACAACGGGGTGGCTGATCATTGTGGTCACGTAGCAGCATCACAGGGAGGACCTGGACAATGGCGTTCAAGATGGTTTCCGTATTGGGACCCCGAAAAAGGTGAGTTTTCACCTCTTTTTCATCTATGCCACCAACTCGAGCTTGGAGGTTTCCTCGTCACAGTTGCCTCGATGAAAAGACACATCATTATCTGGATAGCGGGAATCTTGGAGGGATTCCCTCCGACAGCCGCTTCTGCCTCTGACACCATTAACGCAGGAGAAAGATCCTGACAGAGGCAGCGGGACTGCAGCAGCCATCCCTTCAGTGACCAGCCAACATCTAAGTAGAACAGGCAGACTGCCACGGCGGCAGGCAGGAAAACCACTGAAAATGTATGTATGTATGTTCTTATATGTATGTTCTTATGTAGCGCTCGACTTACCCTTGGGCATCTCGGCGCTTGCATTGAGAACCCGTCCTGGCTTTTTCCCTGTGAGATAACCCGTACTGGGCATCCCCAAGGTGAAAGCCAGGCATCCCGCCGCGGGGGGGGCCGTAGTGGAGATTAAGCAAGCTATTGCCCAGAGTTGCAGAGTGTGAACCCATGATTCAAGTAGGCACCGAAGTGAGAATTATCGAGTCCGTGGACACTTGGGCTCAGACCCTGCCGCATCGGGAATTGGACCCTGGTCCCGGGTCTGACCTCTGCTTCAGGGTATGCCTTCTCTAACCAGTGAGCCACACTTCTCCAGGGATGGCGGGACCCGATCCGCCATCATCTAAATCAGGCCCTAAGCCCAAAGGTAAACTTTTGACTGGGACCTAGCACTCAGCCTATCCAACCCGTGCTCCAGTGCGGTCAGCCTAAAACTTTGACTTTGTCCCGGTCCAGCGTGACTGGATAGCTGCAAGTGGCAGTTTTATCTTTTTGGCACTTTTTATTTCATCTTTTAAAATTCATATCTCCGGTTCCCTACTTTGGAGTTTTGTTGTTTTCGTGTCATTTTAATAATAGCAATACTTTCTAGTTTTATAAATTTGTGTTGGATTTTTATTGGGTCCTGTCTTTTCCTTTTTTACTGTTTTGTTGATATTAAATGCTTTACACATACCTGTCTCCTAAGTTAATCCTGACGGCTCATTTGACAAGCTCCAAGGGGTAAGCAAGGATTAATTTATTGAGACTTGACCGGGCCATTAGGGATTGTGGTATTGTTACTAGCTACAGGCGAATATCCCCAATGACTAATAATCCACTCTCCTTCATTCTGAATATATCTTTCAGACCACCTCTTTCTTTACCATATCTCTCCACTCTGCTCCCTAAACTTTACCTCTCTAGCCATGCTGTTCTCATTTTCTCTCCATCCTTCTCCAATCTATCATCCTCCACTCCATTTTCTCTAATTCAGTAGAGTAACCGTCTAGCCAGAGATGTAAACACATGAATAGAGGAGAGGATGGACAAGCAGAGGAAGAGAACTGAGACTAAGGAAAAAATATCAGATTTCACTTGATGAAATGGTAAAAGTCCTCAGGGCAGTGCTTTGATTGTTACTGTTGCAGCAAGAAGGCCAGTTGTGGCATGAGATTTATTTCAGAATATGAATATCACTTGATTAAGGCTATGATTTCTAGTGCTATGTGCACGGGTCTTACTTTAATATTATTAATTAGTCAAACTAAACATCCATCAAAGGGAGGAATTAGCCAAGATGTGGAATTCCACAAAGTAATGTTACAAGGCTAAAAATCTAGATCCATGTGCAAAAGAAAAGTATTTGTCAATGTTTTTTCTGCTATCTTTTGGTCCTATTTAGAGGGTGATCTCCACACTGCGTAAGTCTTCAGTCATTTCTGCATGACCATTGCTGAACATTTAACATCTACTTCAACCCTGTTTTCCATCAAAAGGCTTGAATTTGCTGGAAATGGGTAATAAATTCAACATTTTTCTGAACAAAGGGCCGCAAAATATGTCTTGCCCAGCCACAAATAATATCAATAAATGTTCCCTGACATCATACTGGGAAAGGTGACAGACATGCTCTGCAAAATGTGCTTAGCCCGATAGCACTCTGCATGCAGGGTTTTCAGTAATGTTTACTCCTTATGTCCCAGAAACATTTGTTGAAGTATGAAACTATGCAGAAGTTTGGGGACTTTTGGAAAGTGAGACACATCCACAGTTACCTAGAGAATGGAGCAGCTATCGAATTGCACAATCCCACTGCCCTATATGGAGCAGTCCTAACACTCATTAGCACTGTGAGTGTGAATTGACAATCCTTTCCTGGTGATTCAGGGCTATGAGCTCCAGTGAGGTGTGCTGTCTCCTCTGAGCGGTAATAAGGAACATTATATTGCACTTGCATGGATGCATCTTTGAAGTGGTCATATTTTTCTCTGCTGCACTTCCCTATCAGTCACCCAGTAAATGTATCTGTGCTGTGTCTCAGACATTTCTCTTTTCTCTCTCTCACATTCCATTGTTGTCTTTCTCTCTTACTATCTTCTCTCACTTCCCTCGTTGGGGCAGCTTTAGAGTTTGGTGGACAGGGTACTCCGTCACAAACACATTTCGAATAGAAAATGGCTCTTAGTAAGCCCTTTTCTTGGAGAACCCGTCTTCCACTGGTATCTGGCAAGACACTTTAACACTAGATATGCGAGGGAGTAAATCATTTACCCAAAGTCGTGCAGTGAACGAGATGCTGGCATCCCACAATATTACTTTATCTGAGGTGAATGACACAAGATACAGGCAAATCACATTTCACCAAGAAAATTGAATTTTGAAAATCTTCAAGAAATATCATGAAATTTCACAAGAAAAAAGTATGTGTTATTTGCGTGTGATGGCGTACCCACATACGGGTGTTCGGTGTCCATTGGGAATGATGTGTGCAAGCTCCAGAAGAGGGTGGTTTCCAGTAGTCTAGGCTTACCCATATTGGAAATGAAACTGTGGACGTGTTCTCCATCCCTAAAAAAGGGGTGTAACACAAGCCCCCGCATCCCCCGCGGTGCGGGGTGGTCCCGAGCTCCAGAGGGGCCCTCAGCACAGTAGTCAGGTTTGAGAGCTCCGGATTAAATCCGGAGCAGGGGCCCCTCTGTGTAGCTTGCAGGGGGGCCCCCTCAACTTTCGTTACGCCACTGCCCCTAAAATCAGCACCTCAGTGGCATTCCCTAATGTTGGGTGGACCAGTGTTAACCTCAAATCACGTGGCAATGTGCCCCAGAGACAAGATTCAAAACAACATTTCAAAATAAAATCAATAGGAAAATGACAGACTCGAATGTATCATTTTCTGTCTCACCTCGGCCCCATTATCCGTGGGAAGTAAACATTGTTCAGGAAGCGGATGGAAGGAAAGCTGTCTAGACTTCTCCTGTTACCTTCAAGAGGTACAAAGAATAGCTACCCTTTGTAGGATGACGAAACCACCAGGTGACAGGCTGGGCCACGCATCCTTTGGGGTATAAAGATGCAATTCACCTATACGACATATCATCTCCATGAATCACTCTTAGACAGCTCTGCGGTGCCCGAGTGCCTAACATGCCAACCCAGCACTGATCACCTGCCTCTCTCAAAGGACAGTCTATGTGCACCTGTACCCCAATGAGTGAAGGGTTATTTTTAACTTGGGGATGCGATTCCCACCATAATTGCCACGCGTGGTTCCACTTCCTTATTTATATGTGGGCGATGGCTAAGTTCTGATGGCAAATTCTGAGGCTGTAACCGATGCCCAACACGATGGAGCCATTGGGGTGGGCACGGGAGAGGCTGTCATTGTGGCATGATATATGATCTACGCCCCCCCCCCCCCCTCCTTTCCCCCCTCGCCCGGCCCCACCCAGAGAGGAAGCTCTCTCTGCCTCAGGGACACTGCTAATTCGATTCTCAGAAACACAGCCCTGGTTGAAAAATGTACCCCAAAATAGCCTTTTCTCAGTGGGCGGGAGCTCCGCAGCTGACAAAATACTCTTTCCTCTGCAGTGACAAAAATACCTGCTACATTCCCGCTCTGCTTTTATAACCCACCCTTGGTAGATTTCACGTCCACTCACATTTAGGAAATCTTTTTTAAGGAAGTGCCAACCGCCGAGAAAATAGAGCTCACACATTTTACGCTCCATGGGCCTCGCTGCGGGCTCTTTTAGGTTTCCATTTTCGGTACACGTGAAATAAATTGGATTTTTCAGTACGTCAAAGACCTGCATCTCTTTGCTACCTTTCTGAAACGTTCTCGCCTTTCGTCTATACTCTATAGACACTCTTTTTTCTCTCCTCCTTAATGCGTTTCCCATGACATATTTTTGTGTTTTATCGAGTGTTTCTTTGATTGACGCTTAGCGGACAAAGTTATAATTTCTGCTAACATGAATAGAGTCTGCTATGTAATTACAAGAAGAGGCTGGAAAAATTAATTACACATAAATTAGTTTCTTTCTTGTGCCTTTTTTTCAAATATTAGGTTCAAAGGGAAATGTAAACATCGTTTTCCTAGTACATCCAATCTCCCTACAGAGAGTATTCAGAAGTTTGTTCTTGGAAGTCAGAACTCATTCAAGCAAAAAGTGAGATGTTAACTTCACACTTGCTTCTCAGTTATGTAGCGCCAACGTAGCTGCAGAGAAAGCACTGAGCTAGCTCAGGGTCGTAGCCACCGGGGTGCATTTGAGGGCCAGGCCAGCCCATAATAATCTTTGCCCCCCCAAACAACCGAGACATTTGACACAGCATAGAGGTGCAGCAGTTCCGAAGGTGAATGAGCAATAACATGCTTTTAATTTATGTTTTTTTCTTGTTACATTTCTGTGTGTTCCAAGGCAAGTTAAATGTCAGGCAGTATCTTCTGTAAGCACGGGCGGAGTTCGCGGAGTTCTGCTACGCAAAGTGCAAAAAAACTCTGCTGCGTTACGCAGAGCTCCGCCCGGAGTGCATTAGATAAATGCCGTTCGCAGTGATTTTCGATGCCAGGTGTTTGTCCACAGTGTGCAATCATCGCGAACGGCACCATGCACATGCCCAGAGCAAGCGGGAGCTGCTTCCTTTCTACTGCTCGAGTAAATTCTTACTCGAGCAGCAGCTGTCTCAACGCGAACGGACAGTTTCTCAACGCGAGCAGTCGCGAGCATATGTGACAACTCGAAATGAGAAATCTGACCACCCGCGTTGAGAAATCTCGCTGGGAGGTTGATTTTCCACGTTTGCGCTCGCCAACTTGATGTTGATGATCGAGAACAAGGAAAAATCTCGCCGGGAGGTGGATTTTCCTCGCTCACGCTCGCCAACTTGACATTGATTAACGCGAGGGAGGAAAAAATCTCCGCTCCGCGTAAAGCAGAGTTGAGTTCACCGCCCAGACTTAGTCTTCTGACAGATTGCTGCTTATGGAGATGTTGTTTACTTTTCTTCCTTTGACTGCAAAGTGAGAGGATTTTGAAAAGTGAACTATGCGACAATATCTCTTTTGTAAAGACAGGACCACTGGGATTAGGCAGCAGGGAAGGCCTTAATTTTGCAGCAATGTTTACTCAATTATGTGGCAAGAAAGAACAAATTAAGCAGCCTAATGAGGCATATTTTTTTTAATTCCTCACTTTCTTACAATGTAATTTTTACACCTTAGCACTGTCTGTTAGTACCAGTTCCACAGACAAATAGGGCTGCAAGCAAATGAAAGGTGACCATCCAACCTTAGCGAAGGACCTTCTATTGCACAAGCAGCATATGTTGCAGCATTTTTTGTAACTTTTGGTCTGCTTGAGCTAGAAACTAAATTTGTTCTCTGCTAAAATCTACAAATTATGCAGCAGATGATGGATTATGCAGCAAATATGGTTAATTTAAAGTTATGCGGAGAACACAGCAGTGGCCTTGTGTACAGAGTGTGAGAAAAGAAATACTGCAGGACATGAATTTGTTTCTAATTAAAAAAAATATATATCCATTAATGAACTGTATAAATATTTCAGCATATACCAGCTGTTATGAAAGCACACATGAAGCACTTTTGTTTTATAATTCTGTGATGGAAATATCGGGGCATTTACAAGCCCTTTGCGCCACCAGTACGTCACTCTTTGTGACGTACTGGTGGAGTATTTTACTGCTCCATATTTACAAGGACAGAAAAAGCCACTTTGACGCACTGGCAGCTGAGTGTGGTTTCACCATATTTACAAGGACACGTAAAGCCACCTTATGTGGCTTTTTGTGTCCTTGTAAATATGGCACCTTTTCACGCAGCACTTTGCGTGAAAAGGGCATTCCATGGGTGTTGCTGTGGGTGTTCCTACGCAACACCCATGGAACCAGACACATTTCCAGAGTCGTAAATCTGGTAATGCATCTGAATGCTATGCCTCCCGAGGAGAGGCGTAGGGAAGCACTACAATGAGAAATGTTTTCATTACTCCTCCTTTTTTCCTTTTTCAATGCGTGCTGCATTCTACGTCACACATTGGAAGAGGAAAATGCCTGTAGTGATTGTTTTTGTGCAGGAAGGTGCCCCTTCCTGCACAAAAACAATCTCCCCATGATGCAGACATCCTTGCACCATGGTGCAAGGGTGCCTGCACCGACGAATGGCACCTGTTTGTGCGCCAGCGCAGGGGAGAGCAGAGGAATGCAACATAATATTGTAAATATGTTGCATTCCTGTGCTTTGGAAGTGCCGCAGCGTGGCGCAGCCAAAGGGCTTGTGGTGCCGCGCTGCGGCACTTCCTCGTATGTCTGCCCCAAAGATTTTAATAGGATCAGAACAAATTTTGGTGATTCACAAGTGATGAATATTGCATTGCACATTTGTATAGCACCTACAACCCCAATGTGTGGCACTGAAGCACTTTCCTACAGGGACAGCAAGCTATGCCATATAGGGTGGTGTGTGGTTAGAAGGGCGTTGCCTTTGTTTTGTGAGCCTATGTGGAAGGTGTTTCCATGTTGTACATGATGCTAAATGTTAGCAAATCTGCCCCTACTATATAGTTCTGGGCCAGAGCTGGCATTGTTGGAGGGAGAGAGAGAAGTGGAGACATCTGCTGGGATGTGCATTGTAAGTATCATCTCATATCTGAAAGCCATTGCGAGATTTAAAGAAGCGGTCATAGGGTACAGATATTTGGGACCTGCAGCCAAGACCTCTGATTGACCCGCAGTGAGTGACAGGTCTCTTCCATTATTCCATGCCTGCTCATTTACTGGTGGCTGGTTTATTGGCTGCACAGAACTGCTGATGGACAACCCTCATAGCATTGATGCCCCAATGGAATGTAAGAGGTGTAAGTTACAGTCAGTTGTCTACCG
Source organism: Triturus cristatus (assembly GCF_964204655.1). Classification (NCBI taxonomy): domain Eukaryota; kingdom Metazoa; phylum Chordata; class Amphibia; order Caudata; family Salamandridae; genus Triturus; species Triturus cristatus. The sequence continues at coordinate 70,190,780 of NC_140594.1, forward strand.
CTGAGTGTTATGGTATGAGTATTAGTGTGGGCCGCGCCTAATTATTTTTGAAGTTGCATAACTATATAATATCTGATGAAGCACAGATCAGTTCACTTTAACTTACCTGCTTCTCAAAAGTACTTTGCTAGTTGGGTTGTTTCCAATCTGTGGATTGTAAAGTAGAGATTGAGCTTGAGTGTGCAACTGTCTTTGGGAGAGTATATGATGGATGCTACGCTGGAAGTGAGTTCCAGAGCTTGGTGACTTGTACTTAGAAAGCAGTGACTCCTACAGATTTCTTATGGTAAGTTGGTATGAAAAGTGGTGCAAGCATGGAGTGCGGCATCCTGATTTGTTTGTATTGTTTATATTTATCTTATAGGTATAGCGGTCCTTTTCCTTAGAGGGTCCAAGAACAATACAAAGTGCCTTGAGCATTTCCCTTCTTGCTATAGGTAGCCAGTGGGGGGATTGTACGACTGGAGTCATGTGTTCTCTTGGGTGAATGCAGAGAAGAAATCTCACCGCAGTATTTTGAATGAGTTGTATTTTGTGTACTATAAATTCTGCACCAAGACATAAGCTGTTGTCATAGTCAAGCCATCTCCCCTTCACATTGCAGGGCCACCGTCAACACCCCCTGCAGAGCAGTCCCTGCCACTCTTCACTGATGACGAGGAGGACAACCCCAGCATCGATGCACAAGCCCTCCTAGACATCATTGACATCATCCGCGACTCACCTCCAGGATCAGGGCTGACCAGCTGCATCGAGGAGACCCCACCCACCATCCAAACCACCCTGCAGGAGGCACCTACGGCCCCAGCAGTCTCCCAAGACCCCAGGAACAACACACGGCCTTCCAACGCCGTGTGCTGGAGGCCCAGAGGGAGACGGCTGAGCAGGTGCGGGTGGGGTTCAACCTCATGGCCACCAAACTGGATGCCATCCATGGGTATCTAAGCCCACTCCATGGTCTCCAACGAGCCCTGACTGACATCGCTGGAGTCCTGACATGGAGAGAAGAACACCTGTCCGCTCAGAGGGGCACCAGCGATACTAGCCGTGAGGTGGCAGACATGCGGAGGCTCATGGAGGACATGGTGTGGATGGAGGCGGAAAGTATGGCAGCCACCGCTGTACATCAGCGAAATGTAGCTGGGATCTACCATGCCCTGCAGATCATCATCATGGCATTGCTGCCACAAGGCGTGGCACAGATGAATGATGCTGCCCCCACACCATCCACATCTCCGCCCCCTGGTGTGCCATTGCCTCACAGTGTGGCAGACGTATCCACTCCGGCACCTGATGTGTCAGTGGCACACAGTGCCTCAGCCGATACTGCAACACCCACAGGTGGGCAGAGCACACATCCAGGGACGAGGATGTGGATGGGTTTGTGATCAGGAGGCACTAGCATTAATTTCCGCCACCTGGTCTGTTTCTGCTTTGTGACGCACATGGCCTCATGACCGTCCACTGACCCCCGATACACTCCGATGCACTCACCTTGGACAGCGACATGGACTGCCATATCCTGTTTGATGACCAATGACACGGCGAGCAGACTACGGACTGTACCCTTCCTCTTCCGCAGTACCTGTCATCCCCGAATGGACTCTGGCCGGCCCTCCAAGGGCCCATATTGTGTAGTGTGCTCGGCATTTCCCTGTACCGCTCCAGCTGCAATAAACATCCAGTGACGCACTGCTGTGTCATGTCTTTCATCATTCATGTATGAATGTATGGATGAATGTAGGGACAGTGATTTCCCTGGTGTCAATGATGCTCATCCTGTGGGATGCCAGTCAGAGGTTGCCACATTGCATATTGTGTACCGGGTCCCGTGAACACTACAACAGGGACACACGCATCAGTCACTTCCATGTCCGGACATGGACTGAACCACGCCCAGAGCCTACGAGTCATTTTTGCAGGCCCTATGCTGGTCCAGCATATGGCAGGCCAGACCACTCCGCTTACGCTCGAGGGGGGGCCCTCATTGCTACCCGTCACAGGCGTACACACTGCAGGTGTGCAGGTCACTGGTCTAGTTGTCCGCATGTCACAGTCACTCCCTGAGGGCAGGTTTGCACGCACACCACACCCATCCGGCACAGGCATCACAGGCCATTTGACTCCGCCAACATAAGGGGCAGATGATGTCACATTCCCCTCTGCCGGTGTTGACTAGATGACGGACGCTCCCCGGTTCTCAATCATAAAGGCCAAATGAGTTGTTGCGCACAGGGTTAGTGGCACCCGAGGCCTTGCGGCCGGCATGGGCCTACCGCCACGTGGCGCTGACTGGCGTTGCACAGGGTTAGTGGCACCCGGAGCATTGCGGCCGGCATAGGCACCCCGCCACAGGATGGTGACTTTGGGTGCACTGAGTCAGTGGCACCTTAAGCTGCTGAGCGGGTGTGCAGCCTGCGATGATGCCCTGTCCCAGCGGTCCGGACAGCTCAGGTTATGTGTGCCCTGCGGGACCGCAGTGTAGGCCAGAACCAGTGGGCAGCCCGGGCCTACCGCGACGTGGCATCGCTTCCGGGTTTCCCAGAGTTAGTGGCACCCATTGGGCTGAGCGGCTGTGCAGCCTGCAATGATGCCGGGTGCACTGGTATGTCCTATGCTATGGATTAATCAAGACCTAGCACCAAACTTGAGATCTGGTGGCCTGTGGAGCGGGGCTGCATGGTGTTGAGGGTGCCATGTCCGCTGGCCCTGGGCTTGTGGCTTGCAGCAGCAAGTGGTGGGACCTCCTGTCTACGCGCCGGTGGCAGAAGGTGAGCAGTGAGGCCTGGGTGTGCATGGGCGGGCATGCTCCGATGGGCGGCGGTAGGGGCTGGGGTGCCTCTGCCTGGGTGTGCATGGGCAGGCAGGCGATGTTGCAATTGTGTGCACTGTACCAATCGTGTATCTGGACTCTGTTTCAGATGATGCGTCTCAGATGTGTAACTTGGTGTACTGCTATACATACCGGCAAGTGTTTGGAGAAACACCGGTGGCAGCAGGTGAGCAGTGCAGCCTGGGTGCGCAGGGGCGGCACTCTCTCTCTCTCTCTCTCTCTCTCCCTCTCTTCTTCTCTCTCTCCCCCTCTCTTCTTCTTCTCTCTCTCTCTTCTTATCTATCTCTCTCCCTCTCTTCCTCTCTCCTTCGCTCTCTCTGTGACCTTTTTATGTGCGTAGGACACACCTTCTCATCATGATTTTTGTCTTGCAGGCTGTGACCTACGGATTGTCCCGAGGGGAGCCACCATGTGTCTTCATTTCATTTCAGCGTTCATGTTAATAAAGTTTCATTTGTTGCTTCAAAAGTGAATGTGTGATGCTTATTTTTGTGATGACACATGCATCGCACCAGTTGTGATTGTGCGACATCAAGCTGATTATTTTGGACGTGTTTAGGTGTAGCTGATGTGGCATGTCTTTTGCCTGGGAGGGGGGGTCCTGGGGGTTGTGGCGGCAGGTGTTGTTGCCCTTTTGGCCCTCTGGGCTGCATGTTCAGTTGCCCGGGTGCATCTGTTGCCCTTTGGTGGTGCAGGCTGTGGGCCGACTTTGCACCAGGTCAGAGCAGGTGTTATTTTCCTGCTGCCAACGCGCCTTATTGTCTGTTTTGTGTTCTGATCTCAGTTCTGTCTGGTCGTTGTGAATGTTGTGGAGTGGTGTTGTAGCGGCCTTTGGCACGGGAACTCCAACTCTTCATCTCATTAGCGATAGTTGCGGGTTGGCGATGTTTTTTGCAGCTGCTATCGCGGGTAAACTGGTGATGTGGGCTGTTTGCACCGGCTTGTGAATGGAAGGTAAATTTATCATGACTATGGCTGTGCTAAAGTGACGTTAAATTGGAGATAGATCCTTGTGAATATCCCCCTAAGTGTCCTACGCAAGGATTCTACTATACATAAAAGAGTAGAGAATGTCCATAATCTTGGAAGCGGGGTGTCTCTGTGGCATCCACATGGGAAGTGCCATGCATGCACCAACGAAGAGAGGTTATCACAGGGCAGCAACTCAGAGCATCAGAGGCTGTGCCACTGCTAGTGTCCTCAGTCAAACCACAGGCCTCATATGGATCCATTCCAGGTGCACACAATCACCTATACCTTACCATGCCTGCCTGTTCTGCTGGTCGGTGTCTTAACAAAAGTCTCCTATGTACAACACCATTCACACAACCTGCATATAACTATAACTATGAGGTATGTATGCCGATGTGGAAGCTGGCTTCACGTCCAAGAAGTTTTGATTGGTGCTTTTGATTAAATGTAATTGAACTGTCCATCTTTTGTCATAACCTTACAGTGAGTCATTGTGGGACCTTTGCAACTTCCCCTGTAAAATCACATTTAATTTATCTTTAGTTTTCATCATTGTTACCTCCCGAATATGTTTAAAGTACACTCTTTGCCATTAATTTACCAAAATGTTCTTCACAGGCACACTCCAAGCTCTAGATGAAGTTACTTTAAATTAGTGTCGAGTTAAATTAAAACTTCACTTATAAAGTTGGTAGGAATTAGGAAACTCTCCATTTTATGAAGCAGATGAAGTTTCCTAACTTTACTTTAGGTGAGGTTTATTCTTTCGGGCCTTCCAGGTGTGATGATTTCAGGGACATTCAGAGGCAGAATGTCCCAGGTAAGACAACACCCAGCAAAAAAACTTGAGTGTGTAGACTGTACGTCCACCACCTCAGGTAGGGAGGGCTCTGAGCTGAGAACAGCTTATGTTTTTTAAAAAGAACTTAATAAGTTGTGCATTGCAAAACACTTGAACAGTTTAGAAAATACAAAAGTTGAGAGTCAGCCTACTTTACAACTTTAAATTATTCGACTGTAAAGCCCATGGAATAGATAGGGTTTGAAATTGGATTATAGAAGGTCGATTGCTTGTGCTTTAATATGTATCTTAAAAAATCAACAAATTCCTTCACATAGACTCACACAGTGTGCATCTGAATATCAAAACCACAATATCAATGACACCGAATATTGAGGACAGGATATCGAATCCGAAATATTGACAGGTAAGTATTGTTTTTCTATACATTACTCCACCTATATGCACCTAAGCAATATATACATCTTTAAGGTATGTAGATGTGGTGTTAGGAAGAGTAAATCTACACTTCCATATATGCACATGGCTACTGACCTGGGGTGAGCCACTTATCACTTCATCAAAGCAGCCTGGCTAATCCTCTTAACTCTGACCAATCAGGGGGACCAAAGGAAAGCTGAATTTTGGCTTATAAACAAAAAAGTCTTATAACTTCTTTTATGTATATTTTAGAATAAATTAACAATAGCATATTGTTGGATTTATCAATACCTTTATCCTAAATCCGTGAATTATATTCTTCATTAATCCTTAGCACTAGTTATTCATTAATAAACTATTGCCATGTTAACCTATGTGGCGGGAGATCTACAATGGGAAAATGAAATGTAAAACTTCTGCTAACACCCGGGCCTATAAAACACCTCTTATAAGGACACTGCTTATAGCTACATGATCCACCACCCCTGGGACAACTAGAGGAGACTTAAGGGGTCCAGAATTTGCAAAAATACTGTAAATCCTAACTCTACAGTGCTCCTAGAACAAAAGTCGATTTTGGGAAGCACTTTAATACAATGGGGTAGGTGAAATAGACAATTTCTCTATCCCCACGGCATAAAAACCTTTTTGACAAGGGCACTCCTTATAAGTACCTGACCCCCACCCCTGGGACACCTAGGCGAGTTCTGGGGGTACCTAAAATGCCATAATATTGTAGTTTATCACTTTTTATGTGCCATTACCACCAAAGTAGAGCTTTGGCACAATTAACATTTACAAACAGTGCTGAAATACAGGGGTGCTTTTCAAATGACCTCAGGCTCTCAGCAGTGCACACATGCAAGTGCAAAAGGGTCTGCCATGCCCTATTATATACCAGGGATTTAAAAGAAGTTTTGATCCTGCAGCCCTATTAAGTACTAGGGATTACAGGGTAGGTCATGCCATATATAAGTGTACCCTGATATATAGTGTATCCTCATGTAAGTCTTTTCACTGTGTGTTTAGCATAGCACTGGGCCTGCCCAGAGACGCCCAATGCCCTCTCAGAGTCAGAAAACCATCATCTAGGAGTCTCAAATGAGGCAAAAAGTGGGGGGGACACATGCAAACAGATCCTGATTTCCAAAAGCATTCATTAGCATTAATAACTGTATCGAAATGTTGTCATGCGACAACATCACGTAACAAAAAACATCTGTGAAATCACTGTCTGCGCAGTCGTCGATCCACTGTCTGAGGTTGCGGGCTGCAGCGTCTGGGTTGGTGGGGTTGGTGGGTGGGTTCTGGGCGAGGGTGGTGATCAGCTAGTCTTCGGTGACTTTGCTCCAGCAGCGGTGGGGCCACTGTTGGGTGCGGTGGTGCGTGGTTGGTTTCTTGACGGTGAAATGGATGCAGCGGGGGTCGGTCCAGTGGAGTTCGGTGGTGTGGTCGAAGGCGATGTGGGTGCCTGTGGAGAAGACGGGGTCCAGCGTGTGGGTGGGTGTGGGTGGGTGTGGTGACGAGTTGTCTGAGACCGAAGTTGGCGAGGTTGTCGATCAGGGTGGTGGAGTTGGCGTTGTTGTTGTTCTCGAGGTGCAAGTTCAGGTCCCCGAGGAGGATGTAGTCCGTGGAGGCGAGTGCATGGGTGCTGGCGAGGTCGGCGATGGAGTCGCTAAACTGAGCCCGGGGATCGGGGGGTCTGTAGATGAGTGTTCCTCTGAGGGTGGTGTTGGGGTTGGTGTGGATCTGGAAGTGCAGATGCTCGGCGGTGTTGAGAGTGTCGTCCGCGTGGGTGGAGACCTTGAGGGTGGACCTGTGGACGATGGCTATTCCTCCTCCGATTCCGTTGGCGTGATCCCTGCGGGTGATCTTGTATCCGTCCGGGATGGCTATGGCGATGTCGGGTGCCGAGGAGTCGTTCCACCAGGTTTCGGTCAGGAAGGCTACGTCTGGGGCGAAGGTGTCCAGCAGGTCCCAGAGCTCGACGGCGTGTTTGCGTGCGGAGCGGGTGTTCAGGAGTATGCAGTGAATGTGTGACCTGGCCTATTGATCATGGTTGGCCAGTAACAAATGAAGGACCTGCCATATATTTTTCACCATGTTGTCTTGAACAGTGCTTATTGATGGTTGCATTCCACTTAGTACTTTTGATGTAATTTGCAGGGAAAGTGACATTGTTGCTTACACTTCACTTAGAGTCATTGGAGTAATGAAGACTAAACTTACCAAAAGCCACAATATCAGAGGTCACATCCTTCGTGCAGTGGAGAATGGACGGTGCATGTAATGCGCGCAACTACAGCTTGCTTACAGGTTCTCAGCAGCAGCATGCAACATTTTCTTGTTGTTTTGCAGAATCCTTTATATAAAGTTGTGGTAGTTTTTTTTTTAATATGCAATCTTGTGAAGAGTTTGTAACTTTGTACACCCTTACCTAAAAAATGAGTGGCGTGCAGTTCTAACGCCCCTTATGGTTCACTAATCTGGCTGAACATATTCTAAAACAATTGGGTTTTGTTTCCTTAAAGTACAATGTGAATTTATCCAGAGTATGGGTAAGGGGAATAAATATTTCGTCTGTGAACTTAATCAAAATTGAAAATTTTACAATTCAAGGATCTCCGAAGTTTGCACCACTTCAATGATGGGTGAACTATCCACAGGAAAAGGTCTCCATGACAAATTTCTGCTAAACGTTGATTATTGCAGTTTTTTCTATCCTTCACAAGGGTCTATTAAAACCTACGCTACTTGGGTCTCAAATATTCATTATTTAATACTAATACATTTTTGTGAGGTACAAATTACAGAAGACAGTAAGTTCTCAATCCTAGATTCCTAGTTCCTGGGTGGAGATAACCTCATTAACTTTAATAAAAGTATTTAAGGCATTGTCACGGTAAGGACATGGTTAAAAATATACTTTTACATGTTTTATTTTGACTATCATGCGGCCTTCTTTGTGGGCATTTAAGGGTGACTTATTATTATTTACCAGAAGGGCCTAGGCCTGTCAAAAGGGATTATTCTGACAGCTCGACTTTGCAGTTTAAAGCTGCAGTCAGGTCGCTGGTGCAGTCGTGTTTTGCATTGTCACTTTAGTGGTGACACAATATGTGCTCAATTCCACTGGTGGCATTTAACTTGCAGGCCCTGAATCGACTTTGTACCATGAACATGGAACTTATAGGTACGTTTAAAATGCCAATTAGGTGCATACCAATTTGGCATTTTTTAGGGGTCATAGCACATACACTAGACACTGGACAGTAGTGTCCCAGTGTTCAGTGTCCAGAAACCAGCAGAACAATCTAGAAAAAACTGGGGATGACCGCACAAAAAGGGGCACTTTCGCACAGTGATTGTGCGCGCGAGTGAGTGATAAGTTAATGACTATTGAGAGCAGCCTCAGAGATCCAAATGTTATATTATGTTAATTGCGATTTGTAGAGCGCTTAATACTGGCAGGTCTCTAAGCGCTGAGAGAGAGTCGCCACAAATCACCCCTAAATGTTGTGACCTTTCTGCACAACAGAAGTGAGAGCGGTAAAACAAGGGTTATCAGAGAAAAGAAACAGGGCCCATATTGAGGACATGAAACATCATGGGGCCTGATTCAGAAATGTAAACTATCCATTTTATATAAGTTTACTATTTTTGTGGCATTCACAAGCTATGAGTTTAGTTTTACTAATAGTAATTTACGACTGTGGAGACTCTGCGCAGAAAAAGATAGGACAGGCCTATTTTATCAGAGTTCTTTCTTACTCAAACCGGAACCCTAAAAACACCTTACTCCCCTGCACCCTTACCCATCCTGAAACCTAAAAACACTTAATTACCCAGCACCCTTACCCACCCCTGAGCCCTAAAAACACCTCATTACCCTGCACACTTACCCATCCCTGAAACCTAAAAGCCCCTTATTACCCAGTTCCTCTGAATCCTAAAACCCATTTGAAGCCCTTACTACCCTGAAGCCTTACCCATTCCCTAACCCTTAAATTGCCTTTTTTTTAGATGACATAATAATTATGTCATAAAAAAAAATCCTAATTGCATGATAAAGCACAGCATGGTAAGTTACCAAAAATGCCTGCCTGGTATTACTTGCTTGTCAAAGGCATGTTGGTAATGTCCTGCGGGTTAAAGTCCATGACGTAAAGGTTGTATAGGATGTGCTAATAATCACTGTACTGTCTTGTGTGCCTGGTCGCAGAAGATGCGGTAGTAGACAGAGGAGCAGAAAACACACCAACAGGTACACTGCAGGCTCACTTCTAAGGTTTCTAAGGTTGTGTCATCAGTAGGTGATCTGGAGAAGGAGCCGCTCTGGAGCTCTTTACCCATAAGACCCTCATCCTTTGCTGACTGAGCTCCAGATTTCCAGATAAGGTCGTCAAAGCCAGAAGAGAAAAGAAGCTCCAGGGAATGTAGCCTCGCCTCTCATGGAGTGGACTGCCAAAGATCTGCCCTCTCCGCAGGACTCACTGCGGATTTGTGTCATGAGCCAGAAATCAATAGGCGTTAGCGGAAGGTCTCCGGTGGAGAAGAAGACATTGACCCAGACCTGAGCTCAGACTTAAACCCATCACTGGGGAGATCAGACAAGGAGGCAAGAGGGCAGGAGGTCACATTGATTACTTATCCTCATGGAGGAAGAAACAAAATGTGTCAGCAAGTAGAAAAACAGAAAGCAAGCCTTCATTGTGACACAAAGAAGAGGATTTAGGGAGATGCAGGTAATGAGGCTAAACCCGCCATAAGCCCTAAACGTTTCAGAGAGACTCGGTGTTAGCAAGGGATTAACTGATTTAATGTTACTGGGGCTTTATAGTGCTCTGGGAGTGCAATGGGTGTCTGCTCCACTTCTGCATCCCTGGGGTACCTTAGTGTTACAGAACAGGCTGCAGGGGCTTGTGCATCCCCTTCTGTAATAGAGATCATGACAGTGCACAAATAGCGCTGTGAGATCTCAAGGGAGTGTGTCAACATTTGCAATGGCAGAAACAGGGAAAGGCAGACCCATGTGCCCACCAGTCATCCCCTTTTCATAAGCAGGAGCATGCCATGTGCACTGTTAAAGATGGAGTGACTTCTCTAAACAGCAGCTTTGCATTTCAGTATTTAGCATCCCCAGGACAGCCATGACTTTCTGGCTGCCCTGGGGGTAGCACAATACCTGTAATTGGCTCCATTTACACCGTGTCCACGTAGTTAAAGGTGCTCCATGATCCAAATAGACACAGGTTCTCGTTTATTGCTTTTTCCCGTAAGGCAGTGCAGCAAGGCAGTTTGCTGTGCTGCCCTACGCCAAAGTAAAAGGGCAGAAATGCACCGCATTTAAGCAATCCTGTCCTTCCTCCCTGCGCAGGCGCCATTGCAGCAGCCTGGCACCAACGTAGGCACCGTTGCACCATGGTGAAAGGGTGTCACCATTGCAGACAGGACTCTTTTTGTGCAGAAAGACGGCACCTTCCTGCACAAAAACAATCCTGAGATGGCATTTTCATCACAATGCAGCACACATGGAAAGAGGAAAAACAAAGAGAAATTAAGTTATTTCTCCTTGTTACACCACACCTCAGGAGGCGTACTGTAGGAGAGTAGGATCTGCTTCACATGGGTACCCCCACTTTTTGCTGGTGTTTCACTGTTTTTCGACCTTAGTCTGGCTGTGGCCCTGCTAATCAGGACCACAGCCTAGCTGCTTCCTTTCTAAAAGCGTTTCCATGTACATTAGGTACATATCTAACTGGATTCTGGAGTGCCTTATAAGCCCCTAGTATATGGTATACTATGTACCTAGGGCATAGGTACCTCAGAGGCCTACCAGGAGCTCAAGCATGTATTATGCCCCCCCTGGGAAGCACTCCAAAATGGCCCCACAGGTCTGCTACTGCAGCCTGGGTAAGGGTGTGCTTGCACCCCTTACAGTGGTATAGGCTATCTATATCCACATATATATACAGACACATATAAACCTATAAGTCACTCCTATGGCAGGCCTTGACAATCCTGAAGGCAGAGTGCTTGGTTTTGTGTGAGAGGGTGCCCAAGCATGAGCTGAGCTCCTCTGCAGCTTTCGGAAATACTTCCTTATGGCTGTTCTGTGATACAGCCATACCATATACTCTTAAGTGCATTATAACCTCGCGGTAAATACTAACTTTGGAATGGCTGCATCAAAACATGTCGTGTTTGGTGTCAAACGCTTTGGAATACTACCGCCCCACCAGTTCTGGCGGCGGGGGTAGCATTCCACCCTTCTAGAGGGAGAGACATGTTCACACTGGCTAAACCCGGTAGGACTTTTCTGAGCCCTGGCATCACAAAAAGGATGCCTCTGCCACAGACACGGGTCTGGCCTCCTGCTGCTGACCGAAACTCTGGCAGGGGAGGCCTGGACAATAGGTTTCCTGTCGAAGGGAAGTGTAACCACCTCCCCAGACAGGCAGATGTGTATTGGGGCTGGGCGGGAGCACTCTCTGGTGCTTTGAAGTCCTGCACTGGGGGCACATTTGGTGTCCCTGTGCATAGCCCAGTTCAAACCGGTTGCAGGGGCTACCTGCCCCTGCTCTGGAGCGAAACAGGACAAAGTATATGGGTGTAACCACCCCTCTTTCCAGGCCCACCCATAGGTGGGGCCTTAGAGTTAGTCCATCCCCTAAACTTACTATAAGTATAGGAATCCAGTCCCTAGGACTTTAGATTACCCTGGACGAAACTCTGCAATGTACATCCTGGACCTTTGACGTTCTATCCTGACTATAAGACTGAAGAAATCTCCCTTGGGGTCAAGGAGTGACTCCCCTGCTTGACAGGCACCAAAGAAGCAACTGACCGCTCTGCATCACTGAAGCTCCCGCCAGACGCCAAAGTCTTTGCATCACCAGAGGTGGATTTCCAGACTTCCCCGAGGCTACCCTGAGTCCACAGCAAAGCTGAGGCCCGTGGCTATCGTGGGTGACGTGGAACCGTGACCCCTGGACACCGTGATCTTTTGCAGCAACACTATCTTCCTGGTCCTCCTCGAAGTTGTGCTTTGGGCTCCGAGTAGCCCAGCCTTGGGCACCTCCTGCACCGAAGATTGTTTGCTCCCACTCCACGAGTGACCCGTGGGCCAGCTTCAAGTGTGACCGCTTGAGGCTCCTTCACGATCACTAGCCTGTTGGCTATAAGGTCCCCACGAAGGCAACTCTTCTTCTGCTTGGGCTTTCCTGGTTGCTCCAGACGTGCCCTGACTTACCCTCGCTGGGTGAGTCCCTCAGACCTTGCTGGTCTGCACCGCAGTCCTTTCTCTGAATTCCAGTGACTTGCCGTTGCCAAGGCTTGTTGGGTCCATTCTGGTCGCCAACGCCGCAGCACTCGACAGACTTTGTGGGACAGCTCGAATCCGGCTCGTGGACTTCATTGACACCTCCTGGATCTCGTGGTTGAAGAGTCAAGACACCCATCAACTCACCTGAAGCACCCGACATCTGTGGGCATTGGTCCATCCTGCCCTCGGTCACTGGCAAGTGACCCAGACTCTGTCCCCTCTGCTTTCAGGTTCCTTCCTTCCTAGATCCGGGCTTGGATCTCTTCGGACACTTCTCCTCTTCACGGCAGCAGCAGTTCTTTGCAGGCTTTCATTGAAATCGATGACGCCACCCGACACCAAAAGACACCTATGCACCCGGCTTCCCTGGGTGAGGTAACTCGAGTACTCCGGTGCTCACGTAGGTACTAGCCCTAGAACTTCTTAAGTCCAAAAGGGTTTGGTCCAGACTCGATTAGAAGTGTCCCTAATCTTTACATTTCCAACCGCGACATTGCCCATAGAAGATAACGGGAACCCGCGGTTGTGTTTACACACTGCATACAGTCCCCGTGGGTCCACTGTGTCACTACCTTGGGTGGTTCCTTAGGGTCGATTCTACAGGCTATATGCCTAGTGTCTATTCCAGTCGTGGTTCTTATACCACTTTTTTGGTATATGGTTTGGTACGCCCCTAGGGCCCAAACGTGTATTTGTGCTATTACTGATGCTTGCTCACTTGTAAACTAAGTACTTCGAACTCCAGTCTCATAAAGAGACTAGAGGGGTGTGTTTTATCCTAAATACATATATTTTGAATATATATCTGGTGTGGTTGTCCTTTCATTTGATCAGTCAAGAGATTATAGACTGGTAAAACAAGCTGCTTTACATTCCTTCAAGACTTAGCCTGAAGGCTGCTCTCCATAGCTACCACTAGGATAGCTTTCAATAAAGGTTGTCTTTTACCATTCACCATAAGGGGTTGTTTGGACTGATACAAGGTGCCCACTAGAACTAGTGGACAGCATATATCAGGCCACCTTCCCACACGTACTCATTTGGCACTTCCCTAGGTTTACAAGCTTTTGGAGTGTTGAACTCAATGAATGTTGCGTGGGAAAACCCACCGCAACGCACATGAAACACCTCCCAGGTGCACAGTAAGGCGACGCAGCGATTTACCTGTACGTGGCTTCATAAATCTTCATGAGAGTCCTGCATCACGCATGTACCACTTTACATGGTGCAAATGTGATGCAGGGCTCTCATAAATAATCCTCACAGTGTACATGATGTGGCAAGTCAGATAAACTTTTCTTACTTGCAAAATGGCTTTTGTAAATAGTAAAAAGGTATTTTGCTGTTGCAAAACCTGAGATTTTGTGAATAACAGGATTTGCTACCACAAACATACTATTGTACATCAAGCACCATGATCCTATTCTGAATGCGAAGTGATTTTTTAAACTCAGATTCTGAATGTAGGCTGAAACAAATGTGCCAATGTAACCAAGGATTACCTCAAGACAGGGTTTTTAATGTAAATGTGTTATATTTTCATGCCGTAACCTCCTGTAATGCAAGACTGCCCTCCTTCATGCCTTCATTGTAACTCATTCTAAATTTATCTGGGTAAAGACAGAGGTATAGGAAAAACTAAATAAATAAATGCCTTCATCTTGGAGTGTAGCCAGCTACATCTGTTTGGCTTTTGAAGGTGCGGGCTCTAGGCTGCAGTAGATTGTTTGATCCTTGCACATATCATATGAGATGACAATGAGGGACTCTACACCACTCAAATAAATGTATTTCACTATAATAATTCACCACTAATCCTGTTTGGGTTCCAGAGTAGAGTGCTACTTGCCTCAAAGCGCTTCAACAACTCATCAGGGGTAGCAAGCTCTATATAAATACAGACTCTTCCCTCTTCTATCCCTCCACTATCCTTTTCATGCCAAATAACAGACTAACATGTCCACCGGTCAAATTAATTTCAAATTTCACTATACTAATTCATCACTAATCCTTTTTGGGGTCCGGAGTAGCGTGCTACCTGCCGAAAAGCACGTCAACACCTCATCAGGGGTAGCAAGTGCTATATAAATGCAAACCCTTCCATCTGCTATCCCTCCACTATCCTTTTCAATCCGAATATCAGACTAACATGTCCACTGCACAAATTAAATTCATATTTCCCTATACTAAATGACCACTAATCCTTTTGGGTTTCCAGAGTAGCATGCTACTCATCGAAAAGCTCTTCAACACCTCATCAGGGGTAGCATGTGCTATATAAATGCAAAACTTCCGTCTTCTATCCTTTTCAATCCAATAACATACAAACATGTCCACCACTCAAAATAATTTCGTATCTCAGTATACTAATTCACCACTAATCATTTTGAGTTCCGGAGTAGTGTGCTGCTCACCGAATAAGCATTTGAACACCTAGTCAGGGGTAGTAAGCGCAATATAAATGTAATTATAAATGCAAATGCAAATTCAAGCAGATACATGTAGATCCTGACCTCCTACCAGCAGTGGATGCATGTCATTGCGAAGAGATGCGCTGCATGAGCCCTATAGAGGAACAGCACAGACAAACATATTCCTACTGTTTGCTGCAGGAGAAAACAGCCCGAGCTCACTCTCCGAACAGCCTCTATACTGCACGTATGTACAGTTTATATATGTAGTCAATGTATTGCCCTAACCTAGGGAAGGATACAGTCAACAAGTGATAGTGGGTAGCTGGTTTGTGGACTGTTAGTGCACTGTGATATAGTGTTCTTTAAAGAGGTGCGTATTCAGCTCTTTCCTACATTGGTGTAGGGCTGGGTGGTACTAATGTACAGTTGCAGGGATGTTGTTACTGATCTTGGGTGCATGGATGGAAAAGGCCCACTGACATACTTTCTTTTTACAGTTAGGGCCAGATGTACAAACAGTTCATGCAATGCAGGGAAGCAGGTAAAGTCGCTGTGGTGCAGCGCTTGAACCGGAGAGAGCAGAACTGCACCACATCTACTAAGAAGTGGCGCATTTCTGCTCTCTCCATGCGCTGACGCACTTTGCACCAACACAGGCACACCTGACCCATAGTGCAAAGGAGTCTGTGCTGCAATCAGCATAGCTTTTGTGCAATAAAGGGTCTCTTCCTGTACAAAAACTATGCTTTAAGGCATTTTCCTCTTTGTGTGTGTGTGAAGCACAAGCAAAGAGGAAAAAACAAGCAGAAATTAAAACATTTGTCCTCGAAACAACTGCCTAAGGGAGGTGCAGAATTGTGGTGCAAATCCATGTTTACAAGTCTTTGTAAAAAGAGATTTGCATCAAGACCCAAGTAGTTGCACGGGAACGCCCATGCACCACCTATCCAACACCCTCTTAACACAAAGTAATGCAAGGCAGAGCACTGTGCTGTGTTGTGTTACTTTGGGTTACAATACCACACATATTACGAACCAGACTGTTCTGTAAATACCACCAGTACACTTTGCACTGGCTCTGCGTTAAAAAAGTAACACAATCTGATGCAAAGTGTTTGTACATCTAGGCCTTAGTCTCCAGTCTGATGAAGTCCTGTCTGTGGCTGTCTCGAGAGCCACCAGAGATGCTGAACTTGTCAGCCACGTATGCAAAGGTGCCAGTCGTGATCGCTTTGTAGAACAGCACAATGGCTTGTTGTTGCTGTTGACAGGAGTACATGGAAGTTTCTCTGCAGAAACCCAGCCCAGCTGTTTAGATTTCATACAAATAAAAGTGCTTCCTGGCCCTCGCCGCTCTCTATATCTGAGTGCAGTGGCCACTGAAACATCACTACGGCGACATGTATGTAATGGTCCAAGCGTGGCCTCTGCGATAGTTGGCTGAAGATCCTCTCTCTGTCACATCAAGGGTGGAAGAGTGACCAGTGCAGTGTGGAGCATCGCAGCCTTTAATGGGGTACATGGGATGTCCTGCCAGCCAGGCACATGCTTCACTAGGGACACATGGACCAGGAGCCATTGTGTCCTTGGGGACTGCAGATAATGTAAGAGCAGGAGAAACGTGTGAGGGGGCTTCAGCCCTTCCTGTACATGTGAATCAATAATGCTCTACACTTGCAAGCTGTGTAAAAAAAATGAAAACATTTGCAAAGATAAAGTGAAGAAAATATGTTTGATGATACTAGAATAACAAAAACAAGAGGCAATGGAAATTGTTACAAAATATGTTGATTTCTTTTCTCAAGATAAACAAGCAATATATCCTCTTCCCCATGTGTTAAAGTTATACATGTTATTATAATTGTGCCCTCTTTAACTCCCCAGAAAGCATATGCCCTCAAACAAAAGGAAGGGTTAAAGAGGTTTGTGCATCCCACAGACAAGAAATTAGAATTGAAAGTCTCTTACCTCTAGAGCTATCAGTAATTACAAGCACATTGTTATAACTTCTGGCAATCTGAACTATTTATCTTGGATAAGCAACCCACAACATGGACTTTATCTGACAAGATTACAACTAAAGATAATTAATCACCTAGTTGCCTTTCCCCTGGCTGGTTTTTGGGTTCATCTGGATAGGAAGTGTCCATGTGAAGTTGGTTCTACTCAGTCCACTGTGCACTCCATGCTGTTTTGCACACGGTATGGCTCGATAAGAGCTTGTTTTTACGCCTAATTCTCCTAAACAGTCACTTTACCTCACACCAAGAGCGATTAAGATCTTTACAATCCTTGGCTATCCCAGAGATCTGTTATGCTACACTCAGTTACAGAAATGCTGGTATGAAAATTAGGACCTTTTATGTGATGTGAGTCTCTTAGTGCGACTTTAGATTTTTTTTAAAGATTGCACTTGTTGGCTCTTTATATTGATTATGAATCTTGTAACATTTATTTGGGCTTTTGTGATCACTATGTAGTCAAATAAAGATGTTCTTGTCTTGTTACTAATTATAAAATCAATGACCATCTATGAGGCGTGTAATACAATCTTATTTTGTGTTTATTT
The DNA here is from genome assembly GCF_964204655.1 of Triturus cristatus. NCBI lineage: Eukaryota > Metazoa > Chordata > Amphibia > Caudata > Salamandridae > Triturus > Triturus cristatus. The sequence continues at coordinate 70,208,114 of NC_140594.1, forward strand.
GAAGGTAAACATTTCTAATCAATAGTATTTATTTTAAAAATTAAAGTTTCAGTTAATCCCGCAAGTATTCAGGAATTTAAACTTTACCCTTTCTGATTATCTACAAAGGTTGAGGCAGGCACATAACCCGCTAAGCAATTGTACCAGGATTAGAACTTGTGGGCTGCACAACTGCACTTGTAACTGTTCTGCCAACAAATGAACCCACAAAGGTATCTTCATTGGGCCTATCACACCCCAAAACACCCGAAGGAGGTAGGATTGCAAGAAAATATGGAGTATGACGATTCTATACCCCAGCATGAAAATGTTCAAAGGTGAACCTATTATGTTCCTGCATAGTCAAAATCCTGGTAGAGGTGATGGTACATCAAAGACGTTCCAGTAGGAGTATGTAAAAGAGTGGGATATGAAATAATAATAGGGAAAAGGAGACATGCATTGCAGTTATACAGCATTGATAAAAGATATGATTTAGAGTTTGGCAGACAGGGAACTCTGCCACAAACATGATGGACCACCGTGTGCACCTGCTGAATTGCAAGTCAGGGGGACCATCAGTTATCCAATGGGGGTGTCCCCGACAGCTCCACTGTTGGAAAACTTACTCCGACGGCCTGATAGATATGGGGCAATCTGACTACGCACCCTTATAGCCCATTTAGAGTTGTTGGCCTGATGTCCCTTTGTTCATGTGAAGAAGAACATGATACCCAGAGCATGGAAGAGAACTCCCAGGGTGTGGGGACCATTCGCTTTTTTGTTTCTAAAAAACAAGTTTCCACTTTGGGAGTTTGTTTCTGAAAAACAAAAAAAGTTTGGTTGGCAGCCACACGTGGAGGACACGTACTAAACCTTTTGCGCCTTCACAGATGCGGCTCCTCTGAAAGCCCAAAGATCACCGCAGATCTGGGGGTGACCTCCTAATTTGGCAGAAAGCAGTCCTGTCAGGCTGGTAAAGGCCGTGATGGATGGCAGGCCACCCGCCTGGGTCTAAATGTGCCCTTAAGGGTTTGGCAGATGGCATACTCTGTCACAAGCATGGTGGAAGCCACGTCCGCCATCTTACAAGCGCTCTACAGCCTATGTCACGTATAACACAGCAGATGGGTACTCTATCATGTTTTGATTAAGTATTCTGTCTGCCAAACTTTAAATATGTTCATTAATTTATTTTAAAAAACTGTCTCACTTATATAATACAACACTGCTCCAAACATCACGGCCAACATACATCTAGGCACTACTAGCAATGTTTCTAAATAATGCTGTCTCTGCATCTGCTATAGAATGTAAGAACACAAACAGTTTAAAGTATATGAGAATGTAAAGGTATACGTATATATGCTAAAGTTGTAAGCACTTTCCGTGCGAAAATGCAAAACATTCTGAAAAAGTGGTAATGCCACTTGAGTAAGGATAGAAATTCGCCTAATTACCTGACATTTTTAGCAAAATTACCCAAAATTATGCAAAATGCTAAGCCATCAGTTTGCAATATATTTTAGTGCAAAATGTGTCTTTGCGTCAATTTCTGATATGAGGATGCAATTTGTGCTAACAAAAATAGTGCAAAAAAGCAAAGGCACAGTGTACAATAGATGTTTGCATTCTGTCGTCCTTGCACATTTGTGGTACATTTTTACTACAAATGGCATGTAATTCAGCCAAGTGGCATAATGCCATTATTTAGGGAATTTCACATAACAAGTGTAACATAAAATTCCCAAAATGACACAAATTACACCAGTGGAATTTGGAATTTCTATTTCACCGAGGTCTAATCTTAGAAACAGATCCTACTAGATTCACACATCCTTTTCCCTTGAAATCCTTAATAGATAAAAAAAAATATGAGTTCCGCATGGATCTATATTATTACCTTCACTTTTTAACATATAGATGAAACCACCACTAAAACTTATCAACAGTTTTGAATTCACCTGCTACAGCTATGCAGACAACACACAAATAATTCTCAAACTAGAAAACTCCAGGGACAGAGGAGGATCAAAACTTAACACCCGCCTCAAAGCCGAGATCAATTGTGGACGTGGAAAAACTTCAAGTTCGAAGCTTCAAAAATGTAAATACCAACCTGGGGTGAATGGAAAAATGATAGCACGCTATCTTTCGCTATAGATGAGCAAGGACACTTGCCAAAAATAGCTACATATGTGAGAGCTCTACAGTCGCCATGAATACACCACTTTCTGCACAATTAAAACTATTAGAACCATCTTTGCATAGCTTGGATTTTATTTTCAGCGGGTGTAGAGCAGACCGGAGCTGCGGAGTATTCACAAGTGCGGGGAGCTGCCGGGAATTGCGGGAACTGTGGAATTTGAGTGTACTAGGACGACGAGCAAAGAGCAGAAGAGAGGAGCAGCCTGAGGGAAGGCGAGAGAGGCAGGAGGCAAGAGAAAAGCGGTGATCTCAGATCTCAGTCCTATTCCGCCAGAGACGACTATCAGTCTGTCTGACTGTAGGCGGCGGGCTGCAGCACTGAACCCACGAGCAGGGGTACACAACAGACTGTCTTAGTCACCATCGTATAACAAATACCCACACGCAGCCATCGATGCCATTTCCGCCACAGTCATCGCCTTTACTATCATCGTCTTTACCCTCACCTTCACCTGTACCAGAAGCAGAAGACCTCTGTGCAAAGTCCTCCGTGTAACGGCAGAGAGCGACAACTACTCCCACGCTGCCTTTGCTGCCATCTCTACCACTGCCATCATCTTAACTAACATAGTCTTTACCCTCACCCTCACCTTCACCAGAAGTAAAAGACCTCCATGTAACGGCAGGGAGCCAAGGATACGGAGAGTTGAAGGTTGGAGCTCAAAATAGCTACTGATTCTCAGCTACTGATTTCTCAGAGTCATAATCTCTACTCTGACTGCGGTCCGGACTGCAGGGTTTAGCACATAATAACAGAACAAAGAACGTGGCAACTGGCCGTTGGACCGCTGGTCAGTAGTAAACGATGAGATCAGGCAAACAGAGATCTTTAGCCCCGCAAAAGAAAAGGAAACGGAGAAAAAACTTGGAGTCAGCGAGTCAGGACCCAACAAGGACTCTAATTTCACTGTCAAGTGCTCCTTGCAGAAACTCAGGCACGGTGGCCTTGGGCGATGAAGGATTAGCTGCAGCTTTTCCGAAAAATTTACAACCCAAAATAACGTCTAAATTTGCCTTTCTGAAAGACGCAGGGTCAGCTGTTTTCTCAAATAACATGAAACTCAAGGGGCTCCCTGCTCCGCTAAGCCCGATAGTGTCTATCATAAAGGGATCTACTGGAGGATGCAGCAACGGCGGTGAAACTCTAACCCAAGGATCATGCACCAACACCCTAGCATTCCCCCCGTTAGAAGAGGGAGGCCTTATCCATCCTGCGTCGACAAATTTGGAGGCACTTGCTGGACCTGTCCAGGGAAAAGTTTTTTTCAAGTCTACAGGACTATTAGCAGAACAAACAGCACAATCAGCTCAGTCAGAGCCTATGAAGAAGTTTACCGACGCACTCGTCAGCAGCACAAAATGCTCCTCCGCAAGAACTAATTTACTAAATAAATCTCTTATTCACCCTAAGTCTTCCTTAGGTTGTAACTATTCTGAACCAGCTTCAGAATCTGTCTTAAGTCCTACATCAGGTGGCAGCTTGGAGGGGAGTAAACCTACAAACATTTTTACTCCAATATCACCAGCGTCACAAGCACTATCTGCTTTGGAGGTGGAAGGAAAAACCGTCTCAGAAGTTAGCTCTCATCAAAACGTAAGTGGGCAAACTTCCTTGCATAGCGGCCAAGCCACGGAGAGTGCAAGCGCGGTGGAGCGTAATCTCTCTTTTTTCAACACTAATGAATGGGATAACTTAATGTTCTCACACACAAGGGAATTCCCTATTCATTCTCAACCACCGCTACCCCCCCCCCCCCCAAGAGAGGATTTAAAAGAAGTCGCTGGGCAAGAGAAAGCATGGACAACAGCTATGGAAATCTTGCAAAGATCAGCGGATGCAATGAACTTTCAAGCCGACAAAATGGATATACAGATCAGCCTTTTGGATACACTTGCTACGTATATAGTCAAAATTGATGAGAGAATCTCGAACTTGAACAACTTGATCAAACGGGCACAGGAAGGTGGGGAGTACCAACAAAAAGGCTGTGGCTGCTCACCAATAATAGAGAAATTAGGATCCCTTCCGGAAACGATGGGGAACTTACTGGCAGACTTAAAAGGAATTGCATACCTTAAGGTATCATCTCCGAGCTGCAAAAGACAAGACTCGACTCAAGGAAGTAAAGAAATGGAAACAAATAGCCAAGGAGGGTGCAAGGATGCGTCAAATAGATCTCTCTCACCCAAGGTTACTTTAGCAATTGCGAGTCTAAAGAAGAAACAACAACAATGTCTAGTGGCGGATAACATTTCTATAGTTTCTGACATTTCTCCTCCCCATCAACAACAGGCCACGGAAGTTCAATCTGGCAAAGGGAAAAGACAAAGGAAACGGAAGGGTCGAAACAAGATCAACAGGGCAAGAAAGGGCCTGAGACTTTATTCACTGTTCAACAATTGCAGAAGGCCAGCAAGCACAGTTCTCGATAATCAATTGGGTAGCGATGATCCCGGTGACAAACTAGAGGTTCAATCATCTACCTTAGGAAGAGATCAACAAAACAAATCGGTCTTATGGGACGGAGTTGAAAGCAAGGAGCAAGCCACGTTCGATGAGGTCAACACAGGCCCAATAGAGGGAATCAAGCAAAAGGACCCAACCATCTTGAAAGGCACGCTTTCTCTAAATCCAAAGAAAAAAAGGACAATAGCCCTAAGCCTCAGTGCCCCTAAGGACTTGCCCTGTTCAAAGACTTTGGATAGCCAGGCTCCTCAATCCACTCCAAGCAAAGGCCTTATAGGCCCTTCCCAGTTGGAGGGGCTGTGCATGAATGAAGAGATGACAAAAACCAGGAAAAAGAACCTACGTAGCCCCAGTGCACAAACCAGGCTATTTCCTCTGCCAGCCCAGAAAGAAATATTGGGCTGCCCACTACAAAAATCAATAGGAGCTGCACTACACTATGCGGCCGTTGGTCAGGGGAGACTAGCAGAAAGTCAAGTAGGTTCGGCCCACAGCGGCACCACAGCCACGCTCCTCTATCCGGAGTACAAATCAAAAGGCAGTTGGGATATATTAAATCGAGGGAATATTATTCGACTGCTGAAAGGCTTAGATCCATTAAATCCAATAACCTCGCAGGACATAATTTCCATAGAATTTATCGCACCCAGCATAGGCCAATTGAATGAAAGCACAAAGGTCACTTGGAGAACGCAAGAGATAGCGGACAATATCCTGCAACAATCGGAAGCCTTTAAATCATGGGGCATTCTTATCCAACATGCTAGGGATCCGGGCTACCCATATCCCTTGCGGGAGCAACACAGCCTTGGAAATCTAAATATAGGAAAAAGTGCGGTCTACTCCGTTCTGAGGGGCGCCCGCAACCAAACTCCTCCGCCCGATGCAAAAAACAAAGGGGGAGAGACCAAACCTAAAGGGGATTCGAGCAATGCAGATTCATGGTCCTGGCTTGCGGGTGCTTTGAACTGCACCAGGCTACTTCGCTGACAGGATAATTGCCAGCGGGAATATGACACCAGCCCGTTAAGGATCTGCTCGTGGAATATAAACGGGCTAGCAAGGAAAATGGAGGACTCAGTTATAATTGATTATTTACAAACGTTTGATATCATATTCCTTCAGGAAACATGGCTACTGGATCCACAGGAAATTGAAGGTTACAAAATCCACCATATTCCAGCCCAGAAAATGAAATCCACTGGAAGAGGCAGCGATGGCTTAGCAATACTCATATCAATTAAAAATGCAATTACATCATGGGGCCTTGTACATGATTCTCACTCTTTTCAGCTGGTTGGAATTACATTTAGAACAAACAAAGGGCAGCCTAGGGCATTAATCTTAATAAACGTCTATGTTCGACCAAACTCGGCTGCTAGACAAACCTTCTCAGATGAACTGATCGAGACCTTAGCGAGAATGAAGTCAAGCCTGGTGAACACTGATTTTATCCTATCAGGCGACTTTAACATGTGGCTTATGTCAGATTTACATGCCAACGAGGTAACCCTTGCTCAAGAAAATGGGTGGTCCATTCCATTACAAGTCCCTCCTATATGGCAAAAAGAGGATTTAAAGGGTCGCTCCCTACAAACCAACTTGGAAAATCTTGGATTAAGGGCTTTAAATGGGCGATTCTATCCCGACAAACCACCAATTCCTTCATACTTATCAAAAACCGGGGCATCTTTGATTGATTATAACTTTGTTAGCCTCGGTCTTTTACAACACATAGCAACCTTTGGATTTAGTAACATCGTGGGGAGCGATCATAGACCCCAAGAAATTCTGATTAATATTAGCTTACAGCAGAGTTCTTCAATCTGTGGGGCGCGCCCCCCTGGGGGGGCGCGACACCTTCACAGGGGGGGCGCGCAATGCACTATAAAATCTTAACTTTGTTTATCTTGTACTGAGCTAGGATCGCAAGTCGTGACCCATTTCAAATGGGGATTTTTGATAGGAGACCTCCGGAGCAGCAGCAGCTAATCAGCCGGGTAAAACGTCACCAGTGACGTTCCACCAATCATGGGACAGCAGCACAGATTGCAGGAAGTGCCGTGAAATTCACGTGCATAACGTTCCTGCATTCCACTGCATGCTGCCTTTTCTTTGTTTCCTGGGTTTTACCGTAGCCTGGCTATGAAGGACTTGGCTGAAATTTAATCTACATCAGATAAGAGGGCTTTTTGGAAGGGGTGTGGGTTGGGGAGGAATTGGCTGGGGGTTCGGCAGTAACGGAGGGTTGGAGGGAGGGCGAGGGAGGGGAAATCGATGGGGCACGACGTGGCACGACCTGCTCATTGTTTTTTAATTCGACGAGCTAACCGTCCTAGAGCAGTCTAATCATCTTGCAGATCTTATTACTTAGCCTAGCAAAGTAACGTAGTAAAACTTCAGAATATGGGGGCACAATCAAAGCAATCACTGCACCGGATATACACCCATAAGTAATTTTAAACACCAGATATGTGTAAGCGGTATACAGTCCGGTATATTTCCATTGCATAGTAACCTGCAATGAGACATGAGCTTTAGGAATCTTTTTTTCTAGAGAACATATAAAAACAGCAACAACTTATCAGTGGCTTAGCACAGCAGAACAATTTGTTGACAGTATGCAGGAAGAATTTTACAAATTCATAATAAAAGACAATTGCAGGAGGTGCCTCTGTCGTTCTCTAAGCACAGTAAACCTTGATTCCGATAAAACTACCAAAGTCACAGAAGGAGAAATAACCTTCCATAACAGAGCCCTTGCTCAAACTGCCCAAACAATCTCTTTTCCAATGAGCTGGTTAATTCCTACAGTTGAAATGCTTTAGCTGCAGTGGGAGGCAAGGAGTCTCCTTTTCTAAAACCGAAAGGGAACGAAAAGACGGTCCACTGTGGACTGTCTGTTCCTTCATGTTTGCTCTCATAGCAGAGGAGACTCCTTGCCTCCCACTGCAGCTGAATCATTTCAGCCCTGGGAATTTAACCCCCTCCTCTTCCCAGAAAGGAGACCACGTTTCTTTTAAAATTACACAGGCAGGTGCTCAACATCCACAGGGCTAAAATGGCTTCAAGTTGCCAAAAGAAAATGCCATGTGTGGTTTAAAGAGCCTGCAAATTGCTTGTGTTGACAATAAATACAGGTTATAAATAAAGAGTGTGTATTCATTTGTAATGTGATTTTTCTGTCTTTGTTCCCTTTAATTATCAGTCAAGGATCATTCAGGCAGCCCTAGAACAAAATTAAAAGTGCTTTCTATTTATATTTGCTGTACAAAGAACACACAGATAAGTACTGAAAATACAGCTTTAGGTGACTGCTTATTTGTGTGCCGCCTGGGACATCAAAATAATGAGCTGGCAACCCTAATCATAAAACTGAAAGTTTGTTGCAAGATCAGCACATTATTTATTTCCTCCACCCTCAATCCCTGATTAAGGCCATAATAGCAATAGTTTAACTTCTATCTGAAACCATACGCCGCTATCAATAATATGCTGAGTTACCTCAAGTGTCTGGGAATGCACCCTGGATTCAGACAACTCTCTCCTCATTCTCGCCCTTCACTTTCACACTCACCCTGCACTCACAGCGATCACAATGCACTCACACTGACCACCATGCACTCACAGCATTCACCAGCTCAACCTGCACTCACAGTGATCACTCTGCACTCACAATGCACTTTCGCTGATCACCCTGCAGTCACACAAGTACACTACTCAACCTGCACTCATGTGACACTTCACTCACCTGTCCCCCTCACTGCTCAATCTGCAATGCCACTCAAGCAAGCCCATCACTAACCATACATTCATTCGTCCCACTCTGCACTTACATCCGCACCCAAATTCATAGGGTCACCTCACTCACCCTGCAGTCACTCCTCTCACCTCACTCTCACACTGATGCATCACTCACTGTGCACTCACATGGGCACTCCTGCCACCCACACAGCGCAGAGGGATAATGTGCCTGCTACAAAAAACGTGTACCATGCAGATCAAAGAACTGAGTCTGAGTAAACTGAGTAGTGCTATAAAAAAATGAAATGTTTGTCAGAAAGGTGCTATAGAGAATGAGGTGCACTGTTGGTGAGTGGTAGTGAGGGAATTCATGGAGAAGGAGGAAATGGGGAGGGGGGTGCCAAAAATACTATTGCACTGTGTGCGACCAATGCTATGGCCATCCCTGGCTGAGAGTGTTAGCCCCCCCCCCCGAAGATTGCATCTAGTTACGCCGCTGTACACAAGTATGGGCATGTCGTGCCCCATCAAGTTTTCGTCCTAAAGTACAAAAGTACACATTTACATGCACTGCAATCCTGCCTTTTAGGGGGCCCCTTGATAGAGACAGCTAAGTTGTTTTTGCCCTGATGGCCTTGAATAATTCCCAAACAGATTCTTGTGAATTCCGTTTATTTCTTCATTTCTTTTGAATGTGATTGATGTGGGAGAGTCTATTACTATTTGCAGAGAAATGTGTTTGTTTCATGCAACAACCATAAAAGAAATGTTTTAGATCAAAACGGGCCCTCACAAATGAGAAATTGGAGGATTTCACAGATATTATTCGCTGTAAAATTAGTGGATGTGGAGCACAGCCTGAGGATGGCATTAGCAAAAATCCATCCACAGATTGACTGTCTCTGTGGCGAAATATAGGCACACCTGTCACATTAATGTTGGTGGTGTTATTATCAATCTGTCTTCTGTAAAATATAGCATCCTAGTAAAAACTATTTGCGCACATTTTATCTTGTTAAATTGTTTTTGAGCTGTGTAAAAAGCCTCTGTCATTTAACCACACCCACTCCCAAACATGCAGTGTACTAAACACTCTTATTGTGTTGAACATTATTTGCCGGCTATGGCCCAGGATATGCGGGTGGCGGTCGAATATGTAGTGTACCAGATTCCAGAAATTTCTGTCAGATGGTGGGGGGCCCCGACATGTCAATAAATACAGCTGGGGGGGCTCAACCTACAAAAGTTTGAAGACCTCTGGCTTACAGCAACATGAAGAGGAAAGGCCACAAATTCATGAGAGCCACACAGTGAATTTAAAACGGATAAAGTGCACGGTTCTAAACTTACGGGAGGTCTCCACTGAAGCCAAACAAGCCTATGAGCAAGGATGTAGGGACCCAAAGGATAAAATAGCATACTGGACGACGTTTGTAACAGCACTGACAGCCAAGTATGCTAAACAAACCAGGCCAAGAAAATCACATGAAAAGGAAAATTCAACATTCTCAAGTACAGCACTTCGATCAGCAAAGAAAACTGTGAACCAACTATGGAGGAAACTCAAAAAAAGACTTAGAAACATTAACAAATCTGAGAACAGCACGTAACCATCTTAAGAAAATCAAAAGAGAACTTCAAAGGGACAACTGGAATTCATTCTGGGCCAAACTATATCAAGATATTAAGTCGAATAACTCGGCAAGGTTCTGGCGTACTATTAATGGCATTGGCGGGAAGGCCACAAAAGTGGCATCCTCAAACATCTTGGAGTCGGAGTGGAGCTCTTTTCTGCATATTCACTTTTGTGCCCAACCAGCAGTCCCCAACGATCAGAGACGAGGAAAGATGGTGGGCGCATCTAGGAATGAAGCACTCTTGCCCCTTGGGCAGGCCAGCAACAACATTACAGTCGCTCCTCTTACCGATCCAGATCCCGCTGAATCAACCAACAGCATAACATCAAGACTTAGCCATCTAAACAGTACTGAAACACTAACAATCCAGGAGGAGGACATAGTAAAACTGATTAAAAAGGGCAGGCAAGACGGTGCCCCCGGCCCAGGAGGCATTGACCCGGCTCTGTACAAAGAGGATCCAGTTTTTTGGGCATCAAAGCTAGCCCCCTTGTTCTCTTTCATTTTACAAAAGATCATTATTCCGCCCCTTTGGAATGGATCGATCCTGGTGCCAATCTTCAAAGGAGGAAATAAGCAAGCCCCTGAGAACTATAGACTGGTCGCACTCATTGATAATGAAGCAAAGTATTTCGCTGGGATATTGTTGAACTCACTACGGGCTTGGGCGGAGGAAAACCAAGTAATTCCGCCAAACCAAACTGGCTTTATGAAAGAAACAGGAACATCAGTCAACCTCATGTCACTGTCCTGTCTGATAGATCAGGCAGAATCAAGCAAATTATCTCTCTACATGGGATTTATTGATTATAAAGCCGCTTTCGATAATGTTAACAGGACAAAGCTTTGGCAGAAACTTTACAGTCTGGGCATACCACACGACCTATTAAGAGCCATACAGTTGCTGCACCATGACACCTGGGTCAGGATAAAGATTGGGGATGGATCAAGACTATCACGTCGAATAACAACATCTAGAGGCCTAAAACAAGGATGTGTTTTGGCCCCCACCCTTTTTAATCTTTTTCTATCAGACCTTCCTGAGGCACTAAATAAAATAAACTCCCATGCGCCTAAACTTGCCAGTTTTCGGTTGTCAAGCCTTTTATATGCAGACGACCTGGTCCTTTTAAGCAACACAAAAATAGGCCTGCAAAGACTAATGGATGCAACTGCTGAGTATTCTATACGGAAGGAGCTTCAGATAAATAACAAAAAAACAAAAATCTTGGCGGTGCGTCCTGGTAGGCCCCGGAAGACGGCTTGGTTTTCAAACATGGAGAGAATTGAAGAAGCACCTTGTCAAAAATATTTAGGTGTCTTTTTTAACAACAACGGCGGCTACAAAACTCAGCTAGAAGAGCAAAAAAAGAAGGGAGTAGCACTTTCTTTTGCTCTCAGCTCCATCTATAAAAAAACTGTTCGGACCAACTTTTACCCCTATTTTGCAGACAGCCCAGGCAAAAGTTATTCCCACCCTATCATATGGAAGCGAGGTTCTAAAGGGGAGGGACAGTGGCAACTTGAACACAATTATTGCAAAAATCTTTAGAACAGTGTTTAAGCTTCCAAAAAACACCTCATCAGCACAGATCAGGCTTGAATTGGGCATCAGCAATCAATCTCTGGCGAGACTAATGAGTTTTTTAATAATCTGTCATAAACTAAGGTCATCAAAAGCCGGGAGTCTGGCACAATATCTTTGGTCTAATATATCCACAAACCAATGGCATTCGGGGCATGCATACTGGGCCAAAGGCCTGGCAACTTTGAACTTAATTGAAGCATGGGATTTGCAAATCAGCCAAGGCGAATTTAAAAGATTGGCAAAAATAAGTATGAAAAAACTCTCTATAGTAGAGGACAAATCAAGCCTTGCAAAAAGGTCACACGGCTGGCTAACTCTCAACACGTACTCCAATCTGTCTCCCTAGGGGTACCTATCTTTACCATTCTCTGCACATACAAAACTTCGTTTTCTAAGATTAAGACTGGGAGTTTCCAACCTGCTTTGTCATCTGCCGAAGTGGAAAAGAGACCAAACACAGCAGCTATGCCGCCTTTGTGGGAAACACAAAGAAGATATAATCCACATTCTCTGTTTATGTACAAGCCTGATGCAGGAAAGACGGGTCCCTCCTAAGGAAAACTTGGAACAAAATGGAAATCAGATCCTGCAGAGCTGCAGTTTTAGCAAGTTTTAATTCACAATACCTGGAGTTAAATTATGCCTTAGTAAGGTTCATGGAGCAGGCCGGCAAAAGAATAATGAAAGGGTCAAAAAATTGAAATCATGATCATGGACCTAGTTGGTATGCTGCCCCTGAGTGGTGAGGTCAAACGTACTTTAAATCAACCCACACCAAGACCTTGCAAAATTAATTTTATAGAAATTTGAAATTGTTTGAGCAAGAGCGAATGGAGAATGGACTCCTAACATGATAGGCCGTACTTTTAAGTTACTCAATGCACTTTATTGGTTGTACAGAATGCCATTTTAGAACCTGTACTGTCTCATGGTAACATCGCAACTTTTTAACGTATTTAATCAAATCTTTTAAACAAAATGTGTTGCTTATCTACCTGGGTTTATGTCACTGTACAATGTAGTGGATTGCAAAGGTTTTTATTTAACTAAGCAATAAAGTTTACTTACTTACTTACTTACTTACTTACTTACTTAAATCTTTGCATAGCTTGGATTTTATTTAACTATACAAGAAACAGCCTCACTCATTCTCTTTACTAGGCTAATAGATTGTACAACAGCGCTCCACTCTCAACTAGCCGAAGACTACAAAGAATACAAAACCACACATTATCCTTCTCTGCAAGTCTCGTTGCAGTCTAGCATCTAACCTCCTCCACCCTCTTTACTAATCCCACTCTCGTAAACCACACATTATCCTTCTCTGCAAGTCTCGTTGCAGTCTAGCATCTAACCTCCTCCACCCTCTTTACTAATCCCACTCTCGTAAACCACACATTATCCTTCTCTGCAAGTCTCGTTGCAATCTAGCATCTAACCTCCTCCACCCTCTTTACTAATCCCACTCTCGTAAACCACTCATTATACTTCTCTGCAAGTCTCATTGCAGTCTGACATCTAACCTCTCCACCCTCTTTACTAATCCCACTCTCGTAAACCACTCATTATCCTTCTCTGCAAGTCTCATTGCAGTCTGACATCTAACCTCCTCCACCCTCTTTACTAATCCCACTCTCGTAAACCACACATTATACTTCTTTGCAAGTCTCGTTGCAGTCTAGCATCTAACCACCTCCACCCTCTTTACTAATCCCTCTCTCGTAAACCACACATTATCCTTGTCTGCAAGTCTCGTTGCAGTCTAGCATCTCACCTCCTCCGCCCTCTTTACTAATCCCACTCTCGTAATCCACACATTATCCTTCTCTGCATCCTCGTTGCAGTCTAGCATCTAACCTCCTCCACCCTCTTTACTAATCCCACTCTCGTAAACCACACATTATCCTTCTCTGCAAGTCTCGTTGCAATATAGCATCTAACCTCCTCCACCCTCTTTACTAATCACATTCTCGTAAACCACTCATTATCCTTCTCTGCAAGTCTCATTGCAGTCTGACATCTAACCTCCTCCACCCTCTTTACTAATCACACTCTCGTAAACCACTCATTATCCTTCTCTGCAAGTCTCATTGAAGTCTAGCATAGAGCCTCCTCCACCCTCTTTACTAATCCCACTCTCGTAAACCACACATTATCCTTCTCTGCAAGTCTCGTTGCAGTCTAGCATCGAATCTCCTCCGCCCTCTTTACTAATCCCACTCTCGTAAACCACACATTATCCTTCTTTGCAAGTCTCGTTGCAATCTAGCATATAACCTCCTCCACCCTCTTTACTAATCACACTCTCGTAAACCACTCATTATCCTTCTCTGCATGTCTCATTGCAGTCTGACATCTAACCTCCTCCACCCTCTTTACTAATCCCACTCTCGTAAACCACACATTATCCTTCTTTGCACGTCTCATTGCAGTCTAGCATCTAACCTCCTCCGCCCTCTTTACTAATCCCACTCTCGTAAACCACTCATTATCCTTCTCTGCAAGTCTCATTGCAGTCTAGCATCGAACCTCCTCCACCCTCTTTACTAATCCCACTTTTGTAAACCACACATTATCCTTCTCTGCAAGTCTCGTTGCAGTCTAGCATCGAATCTCCTCCACCCTCTTTACTAATCACACTCTCGTAAACCACTCATTATCCTTCTCTGCAAGTCTCATTGCAGTCTAGCATCTAACCTCCTCCACCCTCTTCACTAATCCCACTCTCGTAAACCACACATTATCCTTCTCTGCAAGTCTCGTAGCAGTCTAGCATCTAACCTCCTCCACCCTCTTTACTAATCCCACTCTCGTAAGCCACACATTATCCTTCTCTGCAGGTCTCGTTGCAGTCTAGCATCGAATCTCCTCCACCCTCTTTACTAATCACACTCTCGTAAACCACTCATTATCCTTCTCTGCAAGTCTCATTGCAGTCTAGCATCGAACCTCCTCCACCCTCTTTACTAATCCCACTCTCGTAAACCACACATTATTCTTCTCTACAAGTCTCATTGCAGTCCAGCATCTAACCTTCTCCACCCTCTTTACTAATCCCACTCTCGTAAACCACACATTATCCTTCTCTGCAAGTCTCGTTGCAGTCTGACATCTAACCTCCTCCACCCTCTTTACTAATCCCACTCTCGTAAACCACACATTATCCTTCTTTGCAAGTCTCATTGCAGTCTGACATCTAACCTCCTCCACCCTCTTTACTAATCCCACTCTCGTAAACCACACATTATTCTTCTTTGCAAGTCTCGTTGCAGTCTGACATCTAACCTCCTCCACCCTCTTTACTAATCCCACTCTCATAATCCACATATTATCCTTCTCTGCAAGTCTCATTGCAGTCTGACATCTAATCTCCTCCACCCTCTTTACTAATCCCACTCTCGTAAACCACACATTATCCTTCTTTGCACATCTCATTGCAGTCTAGCATCTAACCTCCTCCACCCTCTTTACTAATCCCACTCTCGTAAACCACACATTATCCTTCTCTGCAAGTCTCGTTGCAGTCTAGCATCTAAACTCCTCCACCCTCTTTACTAATCCCACTCTCGTAAACCACACATTAGCCTTCTCTGCAAGTCTCATTGCAGTCTAGCATCTAACCTCCTCCACCATCTTTACTAAACTCACTCTTGTAAACCACACATTATCCTTCTTTGCACGTCTCATTGCAGTCTAGCATCTAACCTCCTCCACCCTCTTTACTAATCCCACTCTCGTAAACCACACATTATCCTTCTCTGCAAGTCTCGTTGCAGTCTAGCATCTAACCTCCTCCACCCTCTTTACTAATCCCACTTTCGTAAACCACACATTATCCTTCTCTGCAAGTCTCATTGCAGTCTAGCATCTCACCTCCTCCACCCTCTTTTCTAATCCCACTCTCGTAAACCACACATTATCCTTCTCTGCATCCTCGTTGCAGTCTAGCATCTAACCTCCTCCACCCTATTTACTAATCCCACTCTTGTAAACCACACATTATCCTTCGCTGCAAGTCTCACTGCAGTCTAGCATCTAACCTCCTCCACCCTCTTTACTAATCCCATTCTCGTAAACCATACATTATCCTTCTCTGCATCCTCGTTGCAGTCTAGCATCTAACCTCCTCCACCCTCTTTACTAATCCCACTCTCGTAAACCATGTATTATCCTTCTCTGCAAGTCTCACTGCAGTCTAGCATCTAACCTCCTCCACTCTCTTTACCAATCCCACTCTCGTAAACCACACATTATCCTTCTCTGCAAGTCTCGTTGCAGTCTAAAATCTAACCTCCTCCACCCTCTTTACTAATCCCACTCTCGTAAACCACACATTATCCTTCTCTGCAAGTCTCACTGCAGTCTAGCATCTAATCTCCTCCACCCTCTTTACTAATCCCACTCTCGTAAACCACACATTATCCTTCTCTGCATCCTCGTTGCAGTCTGGCATCTAACCTCCTCCACCCTATTTACTAATCCCACTCTCGTAAACCACACATTATCCTTCTCTGCAAGTCTAACTGCAGTCTAGCATCTAACCTCCTCCACCCTCTTTACTAATCCCACTCTCGTAAACCACACATTATCCTTCTCTGCATGCTCGTTGCAGTCTAGCATCTAACCTCCTCCACCCTCTTTACTAATCCCACTCTCTTAAACCACACTTTATCATTCTCTGCATGCCTCGTTGCAGTCTAGCATCTAACCTCCTCTACCCTTTTTACTAATCCCACTCTTGTAAACCACACATTATCCTTCTCTGCATCCTCTTTGCAGTCTAGCATCTAACCTCCTCCGCCCTCTTTACTAATCCCACTACCGTAAACCACACATTATCCTTCTCTGCAAGTCTCGTTGCAGTCTAGCATCTAACCTCCTCCACCCTCTTTACTAATCAAACTCTCGTAAACCACACATTATCCTTCTTTGCAAGTCTCATTGCAGTCTAGCATCTAACCTCCTCCGCCCTCTTTACTAATCCCACTCTCGTAAACCCCTCATTATCCTTCTCTGCAAGTCTCATTGCAGTCTAGCATCTATCCTCCTCCACCCTCTTTACTAATCCCACTCTCGTAAACCACACATTATCCTTCTCTGCAAGTCTCATTGCAGTCTAGCATCTAACCTCCTCCACCCTCTTTACCAATCCCACTCTCGTAAACCACACATTATCCTTCTCTGCAAACCTCACTGCTGTCTAGCATCTAACCTCCTCCACCCTATTTTCTAATCCCACGCTCGTAAACCTCACATTATCCTTCTCTGCAAGTCTCTTTGCGTCTAGCATCCAACCTCCTCCACCCTCTTTTCTAATCCCACTCTCGTAAACCTCACATTATCCTTCTCTGCAAGTCTCTTTGCAGTTATGCATCTAACCTCCTCCACCCTCTTTTCTAATCCCACTCTCGTAAACCTCACATTATCCTTCTCTGCAAGTCTCTTTGCAGTCTAGCATCTAACCTCCTCCACCCTCTTTTCTATCGCACTCTCGTAAACCTCACATTATCCTTCTCTTCAAGTCTCTTTGCAGTCTAGCATCTAACCTCCTCACCCTCTTTACTAATCCCACTCTTGTAAACCACACATTATCCTTCTCTGCAAGTCTCTTTGCAGTCTAGCATCTCACCTCCTCCACCCTCTTTTCTAATCCCACTCTCGTAAACCTCACATTATCCTTCTCTTCAAGTCTCATTGCAGTCTAGCATCTAACCTTCTCCACCCTCTTTACTAAACCCACACTCGTAAACCACACATTATCCTTCTCTGCAAGTCTCGTTGCAGTCTAGCATCTAACCTCCTCCACCCTCTTTACTAATCCCACTCTCGTAAACCACACATTATCCTTCTCTGCAAGTCTCACTGCAGTCTAGCGTCTAACCTCCTCCGCCCTCTTTACAAGTCCCACTCTCATAAACCACACATTATCCTTCTTTGCAAGTCATGTAGCATTCTTGCATCTAACCTCCTCCACCCTCTTTACTAGTCCCACTCTCGCAATCCACACATTATCCTTCTCTGCAGGTCTCACTGCAGTCTAGCATCTAACCTCCTCCGGCCTATTTACTAATCCCACTCTCGTAAACCACACATTATCCTTCTCTGCAAGTCTTGTAGCAGTCTAGCATCTCTCCTCCTCCACCCTCTTTTCTAATCCCACTCTTGTAAACCTCACATTATCATTCTCTTCAAGTCTCTTTGCAGTCTGACATCTAACCTCCTCACCCTCTCTACTAATCCCACTCTCGTAAACCACACATTATCCTTCTCTGCAAGTCTCTTTGCAGTCTAGCATCTCTCCTCCTCCACCCTCTTTTCTAATCCCACTCTCGTAAACCTCACATTATCCTTCTCTTCAAGTCTCTTTGCAGTCTATCATCTAACCTCCTCCACCCTCTTTACTAATCCCACTCTCGTAAACCACACATTATCATTCTCTGCAAGCCTCACTGCAGTCTAGCATCTAACCTCCTCCACCCCCTTTACTAATCCCACTCTCGTAAACCAGACATTATCCTTCTTTGCACGTCTCGTTGCAGTCTAGCATCTATCCTCCTCCACCCTCTTTACTAATCCCACTCTCGTGAACCACACATTATCCTTCTCTGCAAGTCTCATTGCAGTCTAGCATCTAACCTCCTCCGCCCTCTTTACTAATCCCACTCTCTTAAACCACACTTTATCCTTCTCTGCAAGCCTCGTTGCAGTCTAGCATCTAACCTCCTCTACCTTTTTTACTAATCCCACTCTTGTAAACCACATATTATCCTTCTCTGCATCCTCTTTGCAGTCTAGCATCTAACCTCCTCCGCCCTCTTTACTAATCCCACTCTCGTAAACCACACATTATCCTTCTCTGCAAGTCTCGTTGCAGTCTAGCATCTAACCTCCTCCGCCCTCTTTACTAATCCCACTCTCGTAAACCACTCATTATCCTTCTCTGCAAGTCTCATTGCAGTCTAGCATCTAACCTTCTCCGCCCTCTTTACTAATCCCACTCTCGTAAACCACACATTATCCTTCTCTTCAAGTCTCATTGCAGTCTGACATCTATCCTCCTCCACCCTCTTTACTAATCCCACTCTCGTAAACCACACATTATCCTTCTTTGCAAGTCTCGTTGCAGTCTAGCATCTAACCTCCTCCACCCTCTTTACTAATCCCACTCTCGTAAACCACACATTATCCTTCTCTGCAAGTCGCTTTGCAGTCTAGCATCCAACCTCCTCCACCCTCTTTTCTAAGCCCACTCTCGTAAACCTCACATTATCCTTCATTGCAAGTCTCTTTGCAGTCTAGCATCTAACCTCCTCCACCCTCTTTACTAATTCCACTCTCCTAAACCACACATTATCCTTCTCTGCATCCTCGTTGCAGTCTAGCATCTAACCTCCTCCATCATCTTTACTAATCCCACTCTCGTAAACCACTCATTATCCTTCTCTGCAACCCGCATTGCAGTCTAGCATCTAACCTCCTCCACTCTCTTTACTAATCCCACTCTTGTAAACCACACATTATCCTTCTCTGCAAGTCTCATTGCAGTCTAGCATCTAACCTCCTCCACCCTCTTTACTAATCCCACTCTCATAAACAACACATTATCCTTCTCTGCAAGTCTCGTTGCAGTCTAGCATCTAACCTCTTCCACCCTCTTTACTAATCCCACTCTCATAAACCACTCATTATCCTTCTCTGTAAGTCTCATTGCAGTCTAGCATCTAACCTCCTCCACCCTCTTTACTAATCCCACTCACGTAAACCACACATTATCCTTCTCTGCATCCTCGTTGCAGTCTAGCATCTAACCTCCTCCACCCTCTTTACTAATCCCACTCTCGTAAACCACTCATTATCCTTCTCTGCAAGTCGCATTGCAGTCTAGCATCTAACCTCCTCCACCCTCTTTACTAATCCCACTCTTGTAAACCACACATTATCCTTCTATGCAAGTCTCTTTGCAGTCTAGCATCTAACCTCCTCCACCCTCTTTACTAATCCCACTCTCGTAAACCACACATTATCCTTCTCTGCAGGTCTCATTGCAGTCTAGCATCTAACCTCCTCCACCCTCTTTACTAATCCCACTCTCGTAAACCACACATTATACTTCTCTGCAAGTCTCGTTGCAGTCTAGCATCTAACCTCCTCCACCCTCTTTACTAATACCACTCTCGTAAACCACTCATTATCCTTCTCTTCAAGTCTCATTGCAGTCTGACATCTATCCTCCTCCACCCTCTTTACTAATCCCACTCTCGTAAACCACACATTATCCTTCTTTGCAAGTCTCGTTGCAGTCTAGCATCTAACCTCCTCCACCCTCTTTACTAATCCCACTCTTGTAAACCACACATTATCCTTCTCTGCAAGTCTCTTTGCAGTCTAGCATCCAACCTCCTCCACCCTCTTTTCTAATCCCACTCTCGTAAACCTCACATTATCCTTCATTGCAAGTCTCTTTGCAGTCTAGCATCTAACCTCCTCCACCCTCTTTACTAATCCCACTCTCGTAAACCACACATTATCCTTCTCTGCATCCTCGTTGCAGTCTAGCATCTAACCTCCTCCACCCTCTTTACTAATCCCACTCTCGTAAACCACTCATTATCCTTCTGTGCAACCCGCATTGCAGTCTAGCATCTAACCTCCTCCACTCTCTTTACTAATCCAACTCTTGTAAACCACACATTATCCTTCTCTGCAAGTCTCATTGCAGTCTAGCATCTAACCTCCTCCACCCTCTTTACTAATCCCACTCTCATAAACAACACATTATCCTTCTCTGCAAGTCTCGTTGCAGTCTAGCATCTAACCTCCTCCACCCTCTTTACTAATCCCACTCTCATAAACCACTCATTATCCTTCTCTGCAAGTCTCATTGCAGTCTAGCATCTAACCTCCTCCACCCTCTTTACTAATCCCACTCACGTAAACCACACATTATCCTTCTCTGCATCCTCGTTGCAGTCTAGCATCTAACCTCCTCCACCCTCTTTACTAATCCCACTCTCGTAAACCACTCATTATCCTTCTCTGCAAGTCGCATTGCAGTCTAGCATCTAACCTCCTCCACCCTCTTTACTAATCCCACTCTTGTAAACCACACATTATCATTCTATGCAAGTCTCTTTGCAGTCTAGCATCTAACCTCCTCCACCCTCTTTACTAATCCCACTCTCGTAAACCACACATTATCCTTCTCTGCAGGTCTCATTGCAGTCTAGCATCTAACCTCCTCCACCCTCTTTACTAATCCCACTCTCGTAAACCACACATTATCCTTCTCTGCAGGTCTCATTGCAGTCTAGCATCTAACCTCCTCCGCCCTCTTTACTAATCCCACACTCGTAAACCACACATCATCCTTCTCTGCAAGTCTCGTTGCAGTCTAGCATCTAACCTCTTCCACATTCTTTACTAATCCCACTCTCGTAAACCACACATTATCCTTCTCTGCAAGTCTCGTTGCAGTCTAGCATCTAACCTCCTCCACCCTCTTTACTAATCCCACTCTCGTAAACCACACATTATCCTTTTCTGCAAGTCTCATTGCAGTCTGCATCTAACCTCCTCCTCCCTCTTTACTAATCCCACTCTTGTAAACAACACATTATCCTTCTCTGCAAGTCTCATTGCAGTCTAGCATCTAACCACCTCCACCCTCTTTACTAATCCCACTCTTGTAAACCACATTATCCTTCTCTGCAAGTCTCATTGCCGTCTGACATCTAACCTCCTCCACCCTCTTTACTAATCCCACTCTCGTAAACCACACATTATCCTTCTCTGCAAGTCTCATTGCCGTCTGACATCTAACCTCCTCCACCCTCTTTACTAATCCCACTCTCCTAATCCACACATTATCCTCCTCTGCAAGTCTCGTTGCAGTCTAGCATCTAACCTCCTCCACCCTCTTTACTAATCCCACTCTTGTAAACCACACATTATCCTTCTCTGCAAGTCTCGTTGCAGTCTAGCATCTAACCTCCTCCACCCTCTTTACTAATCCCACTCTCGTAAACCACACATTATCGTTCTCTGCAAGTCTCGTTGCAGTCTAGCATCCAACCTCCTCCACCCTCTTTACTAATCCTACTCTCGTAAACAACACATTATCCTTCTCTGCAAGTCTCGTTGCAGTCTGACATCTAACCTCCTCCACCCTCTTTACTAATCCCACTCTCGTAATCCACACATTATCCTTCTTTGCACGTCTCGTTCCAGTCTAGCATCTAACCTCCTCCACCCTCTTTACTAATCCCACTCTCGTAAACCACACATTATCCTTCTTTGCAAGTCTCGTTGCGATCTAGCATCGAACCTCCTCCGCCCTCTTTACTAATCCCACTCTCGTAAACCACACATTATCCTTCTCTGCAAGTCTCTTTGCAGTCTAGCATCTAACCTCCTCCACCCTCTTTACTAATCCCACTCTCGTAAACCACACATTATCCTTCTCTGCAAGTCTCATTGCCGTCTGACATCTAACCTCCTCCACCCTCTTTACTAATCCCACTCTCGTAATCCACACAATATCCTCCTCTGCAAGTCTCGTTGCAGTCTAGCATCTAACCTCCTCCACCCTCTTTACTAATCCCACTCTTGTAAACCACACATTATCCTTTTCTGCAAGTCTCGTTGCAGTCTAGCATCTAACCTCCTCCACCCTCTTTACTAATCCCACTCTCGTAAACCACACATTATCCTTCTCTGCAAGTCTCGTTGCAGTCTAGCATCTCACCTCCTCCACCCTCTTTACTAATCCCACTCTCGTAAACAACACATTATCCTTCTCTGCAAGTCTCGTTGCAGTCTGACATCTAACCTCCTCCACCCTCTTTACTAATCCCACTCTCGTAAACCACACATTATCCTTCTCTGCAAGTCTCGTTGCAGTCTAGCATCTCACCTCCTCCACCCTCTTTACTAATCCCACTCTCGTAAAAAACACATTATCCTTCTTTGAAAGTTTCGTTGCGATCTAGCATCGAACCTCCTCCGCCCTCTTTACTAATCCCACTCTCGTAAACCACACATTATCCTTTCTCTTTGCAGTCTAGCATCTAACCTCCTCCACCCTCTTTACTAATCCCACTCTCGTAAACCACACATTATCCATCTCTGCAAGTCTCATTGCAATCCAGCATCTAACCTCTTCCGCCCTCTTTACTAATCCCACTCTCGTAAACCACACATTATACTTCTTTGCAAGTCTCGTTGCAGTCTAGCATCTAACCACCTCCACCCTCTTTACTAATCCCTCTCTCGTAAACCACACATTATCCTTCTCTGCAAGTCTCATTGCAGTCTAGCATCTAACCTCCTCCACCCTCTTTACTATTCCCACTCTTGTAAACCACACATTATCCTTCTTTGCAAGTCTCGTTGCAGTCTAGCATCTAACCTCCTCCACCCTCTTTACTAATCCCACTCTCGTAAACCACACATTATCCTTCTCTGCAAGCCTCACTGCAGTCTGACATCTCACCTCCTCCACCCTCTTCACTAATCCCACTCTCGTAAACCACACATTATCCTTCTCTGCAAGTCTCATTGCAGTCTAGCATCTAACCTCCTCCACCCTCTTTACTAATCCCACTCTCGTAAACCACACATTATCGTTCTCTGCAAGTCTCGTTGCAGTCTAGCATCCAACCTCCTCCACCCTCTTTACTAATCCTACTCTCGTAAACAACACATTATCCTTCTCTGCAAGTCTCGTTGCAGTCTGACATCTAACCTCCTCCACCCTCTTTACTAATCCCACTCTCGTAATCCACACATTATCCTTCTTTGCATGTCTCGTTCCAGTCTAGCATCTAACCTCCTCCACCCTCTTTACTAATCCCACTCTCGTAAACCACACATTATCCTTCTTTGCAAGTCTCGTTGCGATCTAGCATCGAACCTCCTCCGCCCTCTTTACTAATCCCACTCTCGTAAACCACACATTATCCTTCTCTGCAAGTCTCTTTGCAGTCTAGCATCTAACCTCCTCCACCCTCTTTACTAATCCCACTCTCGTAAACCACACATTATCCTTCTCTGCAAGTCTCATTGCCGTCTGACATCTAACCTCCTCCACCCTCTTTACTAATCCCACTCTCGTAATCCACACAATATCCTCCTCTGCAAGTCTCGTTGCAGTCTAGCATCTAACCTCCTCCACCCTCTTTACTAATCCCACTCTTGTAAACCACACATTATCCTTTTCTGCAAGTCTCGTTGCAGTCTAGCATCTAACCTCCTCCACCCTCTTTACTAATCCCACTCTCGTAAACCACACATTATCCTTCTCTGCAAGTCTCGTTGCAGTCTAGCATCTCACCTCCTCCACCCTCTTTACTAATCCCACTCTCGTAAACAACACATTATCCTTCTCTGCAAGTCTCGTTGCAGTCTGACATCTAACCTCCTCCACCCTCTTTACTAATCCCACTCTCGTAAACCACACATTATCCTTCTCTGCAAGTCTCGTTGCAGTCTAGCATCTCACCTCCTCCACCCTCTTTACTAATCCCACTCTCGTAAAAAACACATTATCCTTCTTTGAAAGTTTCGTTGCGATCTAGCATCGAACCTCCTCCGCCCTCTTTACTAATCCCACTCTCGTAAACCACACATTATCCTTTCTCTTTGCAGTCTAGCATCTAACCTCCTCCACCCTCTTTACTAATCCCACTCTCGTAAACCACACATTATCCATCTCTGCAAGTCTCATTGCAATCCAGCATCTAACCTCTTCCGCCCTCTTTACTAATCCCACTCTCGTAAACCACACATTATACTTCTTTGCAAGTCTCGTTGCAGTCTAGCATCTAACCACCTCCACCCTCTTTACTAATCCCTCTCTCGTAAACCACACATTATCCTTCTCTGCAAGTCTCATTGCAGTCTAGCATCTAACCTCCTCCACCCTCTTTACTATTCCCACTCTTGTAAACCACACATTATCCTTCTTTGCAAGTCTCGTTGCAGTCTAGCATCTAACCTCCTCCACCCTCTTTACTAATCCCACTCTCGTAAACCACACATTATCCTTCTCTGCAAGCCTCACTGCAGTCTGACATCTCACCTCCTCCACCCTCTTCACTAATCCCACTCTCGTAAACCACACATTATCCTTCTCTGCAAGTCTCATTGCAGTCTAGCATCTAACCTCCTCCACCCTCTTTACTAATCCCACTCTCGTAAACCACACATTATCCTTCTCTGCACGTCTCATTGCAGTCTAGCATCCAATCTCCTCCACCCTCTTTACTAATCCCACTCTCGTAAACCACACATTATCCTTCTCTGCAAGCCTCACTGCAGTCTGACATCTCACCTCCTCCACCCTCTTTACTTATCCCACTCTCGTAAACCACACATTATCCTTCTTTGAAGCCTCACTACAGTCTAACCTCCTCCAACCTCTTTACTAATCCCACTCTCGTAAACCACACATTATCCTTCTCTTCAAATCTCGTTGCAGTCTAGCATCTAACCTCCTCCGCCCTCTTTACTAATCCCACTCTCGTAAACCACACATTATCCTTCTCTGCAAGTCTTGTAGCAGTCTAGCATCTAACCTTCTCCACCCTTTCTACTAATCCCACTCTCGTAAACCACACATTATCCTTCTCTTCAAGTGTCATTGCAGTCTGACATCTATCCTCCTCCACCCTCTTTACTAATCCCACTCTCGTAAACCACACATCATCCTTCTCTGCAAGTCTCGTTGCAGTCTAGCATCTAACCTCCTCCACCCTCTTTACTAATCCCACTCTCGTAAACCACACATTACCCTTCTCTGCAAGCCTCACTGCTGTCTAGCATCTAACCTCCTCCACCCTATTTTCTGATCCCACTCTCGTAAACCTCACATTATCCTTCTCTGCAAGTCTCTTTGCAGTCTAGCAGACTAGCATCCAACCTCCTCCACCCTCTTTTCTAATCCCACTCTCGTAAACCTCACATTATCCTTCTCTGCAAGTCTCTTTGCAGTCATGCATCTAACCTCCCCACCCTCTTTTCTAATCCCACTCTCGTAAACCTCAAATTATCCTTCTCTGCAAGTCTCTTTGCAGTCTAGCATCTAACCTCCTCCACCCTCTTTTCTAATCCCACTCTCGTAAACCTCACATTATCCTTCTCTGCAAGTCTCTCTGCAGTCTAGCATCTCACCTCCTCCACCCTCTTTACTAATCCCACTCTCGTAAACCTCACATTATCCTTCTCTGCAAGTCTCATTGCAGTCTAGCATCTCACCTCCTCCACCCTCTTTTCTAATCCCACTCTCGTAAACCTCACATTATCCTTCTCTTCAAGTCTCTTTGCAGTCTATCATCTAACCTCCTCCACCCTCTTTACTAATCCCACTCTCGTAAACCACACATTATCATTCTCTGCAAGCCTCACTGCAGTCTAGCATCTAACCTCCTCCACCCCCTTTACTAATCCCACTCTCGTAAACCACACATTATCCTTCTTTGCACGTCTCGTTGCAGTCTAGCATCTATCCTCCTCCACCCTCTTTACTAATCCCACTCTCGTGAACCACACATTATCCTTCTCTGCAAGTCTCATTGCAGTCTAGCATCTAACCTCCTCCGCCTTCTTTACTAATCCCACTCTCTTAAACCACACTTTATCCTTCTCTGCAAGCCTCGTTGCAGTCTAGCATCTAACCTCCTCTACCCTTTTTACTAATCCCACTCTTGTAAACCACACATTATCCTTCTCTGCATCCTCTTTGCAGTCTAGCATCTAACCTCCTCCGCCCTCTTTACTAATCCCACTCTCGTAAACCACACATTATCCTTCTCTGCAAGTCTGGTTGCAGTCTAGCATCTAACCTCCTCCACCCTCTTTACTAATCAAACTCTCGTAAACCACATATTATCCTTCTTTGCAAGTCTTATTGCAGTCTAGCATCTAACCTCCTCCGCCCTCTTTACTAATCCCACTCTCGTAAACCACTCATTATCCTTCTCTGCAAGTCTCATTGCAGTCTAGCATCTAACCTTCTCCGCCCTCTTTACTAATCCCACTCTCGTAAACCTCACATTATCCTTCTCTGCAAGTCTCTTTGCAGTCATGCATCTAACCTCCCCCACCCTCTTTTCTAATCCCACTCTCGTAAACCTCAAATTATCCTTCTCTGCAAGTCTCTTTGCAGTCTAGCATCTAACCTCCTCCACCCTCTTTTCTAATCCCACTCTCGTAAACCTCACATTATCCTTCTCTGCAAGTCTCTCTGCAGTCTAGCATCTCACCTCCTCCACCCTCTTTACTAATCCCACTCTCGTAAACCTCACATTATCCTTCTCTGCAAGTCTCATTGCAGTCTAGCATCTCACCTCCTCCACCCTCTTTTCTAATCCCACTCTCGTAAACCTCACATTATCCTTCTCTTCAAGTCTCTTTGCAGTCTATCATCTAACCTCCTCCACCCTCTTTACTAATCCCACTCTCGTAAACCACACATTATCATTCTCTGCAAGCCTCACTGCAGTCTAGCATCTAACCTCCTCCACCCCCTTTACTAATCCCACTCTCGTAAACCACACATTATCCTTCTTTGCACGTCTCGTTGCAGTCTAGCATCTATCCTCCTCCACTCTCTTTACTAATCCCACTCTCGTGAACCACACATTATCCTTCTCTGCAAGTCTCATTGCAGTCTAGCATCTAACCTCCTCCGCCTTCTTTACTAATCCCACTCTCTTAAACCACACTTTATCCTTCTCTGCAAGCCTCGTTGCAGTCTAGCATCTAACCTCCTCTACCCTTTTTACTAATCCCACTCTTGTAAACCACACATTATCCTTCTCTGCATCCTCTTTGCAGTCTAGCATCTAACCTCCTCCGCCCTCTTTACTAATCCCACTCTCGTAAACCACACATTATCCTTCTCTGCAAGTCTGGTTGCAGTCTAGCATCTAACCTCCTCCACCCTCTTTACTAATCAAACTCTCGTAAACCACATATTATCCTTCTTTGCAAGTCTTATTGCAGTCTAGCATCTAACCTCCTCCGCCCTCTTTACTAATCCCACTCTCGTAAACCACTCATTATCCTTCTCTGCAAGTCTCATTGCAGTCTAGCATCTAACCTTCTCCGCCCTCTTTACTAATCCCACTCTCGTAAACCACACATTATCCTTCTCTTCAAGTCTCATTGCAGTCTGACATCTATCCTCCTCCACCATCTTTACTAATCCCACTCTCGTAAACCACACATTATCCTGCTTTGCAAGTCTCGTTGCAGTCTAGCATCTAACCTCCTCCACCCTCTTTACTAATCTCACTCTCGTAAACCACACATTATCCTTCTCTGCAAGTCGCTTTGCAGTCTAGCATCCAACCTCCTCCACCCTCTTTTCTAATCCTACTCTCGTAAACCTCACATTATCCTTCATTGCAAGTCTCTTTGCAGTCTAGCATCTAACCTCCTCCACCCTCTTTACTAATTCCACTCTCGTAAACCACACATTATCCTTCTCTGCATCCTCGTTGCAGTCTAGCATCTAACCTCCTCCATCCTCTTTACTAATCCCACTCTCGTAAACCACTCATTATCCTTCTCTGCAACCCGCATTGCAGTCTAGCATCTAACCTCCTCCACTCTCTTTCCTAATCCCACTCTTGTAAACCACACATTATCCTTCTCTGCAAGTCTCATTGCAGTCTAGCATCTAACCTCCTCCACCCTCTTTACTAATCCCACTCTCGTAAACAACACATTATCCTTCTCTGCAAGTCTCGTTGCAGTCTAGCATCTAACCTCCTCCACCCTCTTTACTAATCCCACTCTCATAAACCACTCATTATCCTTCTCTGCAAGTCTCATTGCAGTCTAGCATCTAACCTCCTCCACCCTCTTTACTAATCCCACTCACGTAAACCACACATTATCCTTCTCTGCATCCTCGTTGCAGTCTAGCATCTAACCTCCTCCACCCTCTTTACTAATCCCACTCTCGTAAACCACTCATTATCCTTCTCTGCAAGTCGCATTGCAGTCTAGCATCTAACCTCCTCCACCCTCTTTACTAATCCCACTCTTGTAAACCACACATTATCCTTCTATGCAAGTCTCTTTGCAGTCTAGCATCTAACCTCCTCCACCCTCTTTACTAATCCCACTCTCGTAAACCACACATTATCCTTCTCTGCAGGTCTCATTGCAGTCTAGCATCTAACCTCCTCCACCCTCTTTACTAATCCCACTCTCGTAAACCACACATTATCCTTCCATGCAGGTCTCATTGCAGTCTAGCATCTAACCTCCTCCACCCTCTTTACTAATCCCACTCTTGTAAACCAAACATTATCCTTCTCTGCAGGTCTCATTGCAGTCTAGCATCTACCCTCCTCCGCCCTCTTTACTAATCCCACACTCGTAAACTACACATTATCCTTCTCTGCAAGTCTCGTTGCAGTCTAGTATCTAACCTCCTCCACCCTCTTTACTAATCCCACTCTCGTAAACCACTCATTATCCTTCTCTTCAAGTCTCATTGCAGTCTGACATCTATCCTCCTCCACCCTCTTTACTAATCCCACTCTCGTAAACCACACATTATCCTTCTTTGCAAGTCTCGTTGCAGTCTAGCATCTAACCTCCTCCACCCTCTTTACTAATCCCACTCTCGTAAACCACACATTATCCTTCTCTGCAAGTCTCTTTGCAGTCTAGCATCCAACCTCCTCCACCCTCTTTTCTAATCCCACTCTCGTAAACCTCACATTATCCTTCATTGCAAGTCTCTTTGCAGTCTAGCATCTAACCTCCTCCACCCTCTTTACTAATCCCACTCTCGTAAACCACACATTATCCTTCTCTGCATCCTCGTTGCAGTCTAGCATCTAACCTCCTCCACCCTCTTTACTAATCCCACTCTAGTAAACCACTCATTATCCTTCTCTGCAACCCGCATTGCAGTCTAGCATCTAACCTCCTCCACTCTCTTTACTAATCCCACTCTTGTAAACCACACATTATCCTTCTCTGCAAGTCTCATTGCAGTCTAGCATCTAACCTCCTCCACCCTCTTTACTAATCCCACTCTCATAAACCACTCATTATCCTTCTCTGCAAGTCTCATTGCAGTCTAGCATCTAACCTCCTCCACCCCCTTTACTAATCCCACTCACGTAAACCACACATTATCCTTCTCTGCATCCTCGTTGCAGTCTAGCATCTAACCTCCTCCACCCTCTTTACTAATCCCACTCTCGTAAACCACTCATTATCCTTCTCTGCAAGTCGCATTGCAGTCTAGCATCTAACCTCCTCCACCCTCTTTACTAATCCCACTCTTGTAAACCACACATTATCCTTCTATGCAAGTCTCTTTGCAGTCTAGCATCTAACCTCCTCCACCCTCCTTACTAATCCCACTCTCGTAAACCACACATTATCCTTCTCTGCAGGTCTCATTGCAGTCTAGCATCTAACCTCCTCCACCCTCTTTACTAATCCCACTCTCGTAAACCACACATTATCCTTCTCTGCAGGTCTCATTGCAGTCTAGCATCTAACCTCCTCCGCCCTCTTTACTAATCCCACACTCGTAAACCACACATCATCCTTCTCTGCAAGTCTCGTTGCAGTCTAGCATCTAACCTCTTCCACATTCTTTACTAATCCCACTCTCGTAAACCACACATTATCCTTCTCTGCAAGTCTCGTTGCAGTCTAGCATCTAACCTCCTCCACCCTCTTTACTAATCCCACTCTCGTAAACCACACATTATCCTTCTCTGCAAGTCTCATTGCAGTCTGCATCTAACCTCCTCCTCCCTCTTTACTAATCCCACTCTTGTAAACAACACATTATCCTTCTCTGCAAGTCTCATTGCAGTCTAGCATCTAACCACCTCCACCCTCTTTACTAATCCCACTCTTGTAAACCACACATTATCCTTCTCTGCAAGTCTTATTGCCGTCTGACATCCACCCTCCTCCACCCTCTTTACTAATCCCACTCTCGTAAACCACACATTATCCTTCTCTGCAAGTCTCATTGCCGTCTGACATCTAACCTCCTCCACCCTCTTTACTAATCCCACTCTCCTAATCCACACATTATCCTCCTCTGCAAGTCTCGTTGCAGTCTAGCATCTAACCTCCTCCACCCTCTTTACTAATCCCACTCTTGTAAACCACACATTATCCTTCTCTGCAAGTCTCGTTGCAGTCTAGCATCTAACCTCCTCCACCCTCTTTACTAATCCCACTCTCGTAAACCACACATTATCCTTCTCTGCAAGTCTCGTTGCAGTCTAGCATCCAACCTCCTCCACCCTCTTTACTAATCCTACTCTTGTAAACAACACATTATCCTTCTCTGCAAGTCTCGTTGCAGTCTGACATCTAACCTCCTCCACCCTCTTTACTAATCCCACTCTCGTAATCCACACATTATCCTTCTTTGCATGTCTCGTTCCAGTCTAGCATCTAACCTCCTCCACCCTCTTTACTAATCCCACTCTCGTAAACCACACATTATCCTTCTTTGCAAGTCTCGTTGCGATCTAGCATCGAACCTCCTCCGCCCTCTTTACTAATCCCACTCTCGTAACCCACACATTATCCTTCTCTGCAAGTCTCTTTGCAGTCTAGCATCTAACCTCCTCCACCCTCTTTACTAATCCCACTCTCGTAAACCACACATTATCCTTCTCTGCAAGTCTCATTGCCGTCTGACATCTAACCTCCTCCACCCTCTTTACTAATCCCACTCTCGTAATCCACACAATATCCTCCTCTGCAAGTCTCGTTGCAGTCTAGCATCTAACCTCCTCCACCCTCTTTACTAATCCCACTCTTGTAAACCACACATTATCCTTTTCTGCAAGTCTCGTTGCAGTCTAGCATCTAACCTCCTCCACCCTCTTTACTAATCCCACTCTCGTAAACCACACATTATCCTTCTCTGCAAGTCTCGTTGCAGTCTAGCATCTCACCTCCTCCACCCTCTTTACTAATCCCACTCTCGTAAACAACACATTATCCTTCTCTGCAAGTCTCGTTGCAGTCTGACATCTAACCTCCTCCACCCTCTTTACTAATCCCACTCTCGTAATCCACACATTATCCTTCTCTGCAAGTCTCGTTGCAGTCTAGCATCTAACCTCCTCCACCCTCTTTACTAATCCCACTCTCGTAAACCACACATTATCCTTCTCTTCAAGTCTCGTTGCAATCTAGCATCTCACCTCCTCCACCCTCTTTACTAATCAAACTCTCGTAAACAACACATTATCCTTCTCTGCAAGTCTCGTTGCAGTCTGACATCTAACCTCCTCCACCCTCTTTACTAATCCCACTCTCGTAATCCACACATTATCCTTCTCTGCAAGTCTCGTTGCAGTCTAGCATCTAACCTCCTCCACCCTCTTTACTAATCCCACTCTTGTAAACCACACATTATCCTTCTCTGCAAGTCTCGTTGCAATCTAGCATCTAACCTCCTCCACCCTCTTCACTAATCCCACTCTCGTAAAAAACACATTATCCTTCTCTGCAAGTCTCGTTGCAGTCTGACATCTAACCTCCTCCGCCCTCTTTACTAATCCCACTTTCGTAAACCACACATTATCCTTCTTTGCAAGTTTCGTTGCGATCTAGCATCGAACCTCCTCCGCCCTCTTTACTAATCCCACTCTCCTAAACCACACATTATCCTTTCTCTTTGCAGTCTAGCATCTAACCTCCTCCACCCTCTTTACTAATCCCACTCTCGTAAACCACACATTATCCATCTCTGCAAGTCTCATTGCAATCCAGCATCTAACCTCTTCCGCCCTCTTTACTAATCCCACTCTCGTAAACCACACATTATACTTCTTTGCAAGTCTCGTTGCAGTCTAGCATCTAACCACCTCCACCCTCTTTACTAATCCCTCTCTCGTAAACCACACATTATCCTTCTCTGCAAGTCTCATTGCAGTCTAGCATCTAACCTCCTCCACCCTCTTTACTATTCCCACTCTTGTAAACCACACATTATCCTTCTTTGCAAGTCTCGTTGCAGTCTAGCATCTAACCTCCTCCACCCTCTTTACTAATCCCACTCTCGTAAACCACACATTATCCTTCTCTGCAAGCCTCACTGCAGTCTGACATCTCACCTCCTCCACCCTCTTCACTAATCCCACTCTCGTAAACCACACATTATCCTTCTCTGCAAGTCTCATTGCAGGCTAGCATCTAACCTCCTCCACCCTCTTTACTAATCCCACTCTCGTAAACCACACATTATCCTTCTCTGCACGTCTCATTGCAGTCTAGCATCTAATCTCCTCCACCCTCTTTACTAATCCCACTCTCGTAAACCACACATTATCCTTCTCTGCAAGCCTCACTGCAGTCTGACATCTCACCTCCTCCACCCTCTTTACTTATCCCACTCTCGTAAACCACACATTATCCTTCTTTGAAGCCTCACTACAGTCTAACCTCCTCCAACCTCTTTACTAATCCCACTCTCGTAAACCACACATTATCCTTCTCTTCAAGTGTCATTGCAGTCTGACATCTATCCTCCTCCACCCTCTTTACTAATCCCACTCTCGTAAACCACACATCATCCTTATCTGCAAGTCTCGTTGCAGTCTAGCATCTAACCTCCTCCACCCTTTTTACTAATCCCACTCTCGTAAACCACACATTACCCTTCTCTGCAAGCCTCACTGCTGTCTAGCATCTAACCTCCTCCACCCTATTTTCTGATCCCACTCTCGTAAACCTCACATTATCCTTCTCTGCAAGTCTCTTTGCAGTCATGCATCTAACCTCCCCCACCCTCTTTTCTAATCCCACTCTCGTAAACCTCAAATTATCCTTCTCTGCAAGTCTCTTTGCAGTCTAGCATCTAACCTCCTCCACCCTCTTTTCTAATCCCACTCTCGTAAACCTCACATTATCCTTCTCTGCAAGTCTCTCTGCAGTCTAGCATCTCACCTCCTCCACCCTCTTTACTAATCCCACTCTCGTAAACCTCACATTATCCTTCTCTGCAAGTCTCATTGCAGTCTAGCATCTCTCCTCCTCCACCCTCTTTACTAATCCCACTCTCGTAAACCACACATTATCCTTCTCTTCAAGTGTCATTGCAGTCTGACATCTATCCTCCTCCACCCTCTTTACTAATCCCACTCTCGTAAACCACACATCATCCTTCTCTGCAAGTCTCGTTGCAGTCTAGCATCTAACCTCCTCCACCCTCTTTACTAATCCCACTCTCGTAAACCACACATTACCCTTCTCTGCAAGCCTCACTGCTGTCTAGCATCTAACCTCCTCCACCCTATTTTCTGATCCCACTCTCGTAAACCTCACATTATCCTTCTCTGCAAGTCTCTTTGCAGTCTAGCAGACTAGCATCCAACCTCCTCCACCCTCTTTTCTAATCCCACTCTCGTAAACCTCACATTATCCTTCTCTGCAAGTCTCTTTGCAGTCATGCATCTAACCTCCCTCACCCTCTTTTCTAATCCCACTCTCGTAAACCTCAAATTATCCTTCTCTGCAAGTCTCTTTGCAGTCTAGCATCTAACCTCCTCCACCCTCTTTTCTAATCCCACTCTCGTAAACCTCACATTATCCTTCTCTGCAAGTCTCTCTGCAGTCTAGCATCTCACCTCCTCCACCCTCTTTACTAATCCCACTCTCGTAAACCTCACATTATCCTTCTCTGCAAGTCTCATTGCAGTCTAGCATCTCTCCTCCTCCACCCTCTTTTCTAATCCCACTCTTGTAAACCTCACATTATCATTCTCTTTAAGTCTCTTTGCAGTCTGACATCTAACCTCCTCACCCTCTTTACTAATCCCACTCTCGTAAACCACACATTATCCTTCTCTGCAAGTCTCTTTGCAGTCTAGCATCTCACCTCCTCCACCCTCTTTTCTAATCCCACTCTCATAAACCTCACATTATCCTTCTCTTCAAGTCTCTTTGCAGTCTATCATCTAACCTCCTCCACCCTCTTTACTAATCCCACTCTCGTA
Source organism: Triturus cristatus (assembly GCF_964204655.1). Lineage (NCBI taxonomy): Eukaryota > Metazoa > Chordata > Amphibia > Caudata > Salamandridae > Triturus > Triturus cristatus. The sequence goes on from NC_140594.1 coordinate 70,242,743, forward strand.
AACCACACATTATCATTCTCTGCAAGCCTCACTGCAGTCTAGCATCTAACCTCCTCCACCCCCTTTACTAATCCCACTCTCGTAAACCACACATTATCCTTCTTTGCACGTCTCGTTGCAGTCTAGCATCTAACCTCCTCCACCCTCTTTACTAATCCCACTCTCGTGAACCACACATTATCCTTTTCTGCAAGTCTCATTGCAGTCTAGCATCTAACCTCCTCCGCCTTCTTTACTAATCCCACTCTCTTAAACCACACTTTATCCTTCTCTGCAAGCCTCGTTGCAGTCTAGCATCTAACCTCCTCTACCCTTTTTACTAATCCCACTCTTGTAAACCACACATTATCCTTCTCTGCATCCTCTTTGCAGTCTAGCATCTAACCTCCTCCGCCCTCTTTACTAATCCCACTCTCGTAAACCACACATTATCCTTCTCTGCAAGTCTGGTTGCAGTCTAGCATTTAACCTCCTCCACCCTCTTTACTAATCAAACTCTCGTAAACCACATATTATCCTTCTTTGCAAGTCTTATTGCAGTCTAGCATCTAACCTCCTCCGCCCTCTTTACTAATCCCACTCTCGTAAACCACTCATTATCCTTCTCTGCAAGTCTCATTGCAGTCTAGCATCTAACCTTCTCCGCCCTATTTACTAATCCCACTCTTGTAAACCACACATTATCCTTCTCTTCAAGTCTCATTGCAGTCTGACATCTATCCTCCTCCACCATCTTTACTAATCCCACTCTCGTAAACCACACATTATCCTGCTTTGCAAGTCTCGTTGCAGTCTAGCATCTAACCTCCTCCACCCTCTTTACTAATCCCACTCTCGTAAACCACACATTATCCTTCTCTGCAAGTCGCTTTGCAGTCTAGCATCCAACCTCCTCCACCCTCTTTTCTAATCCTACTCTCGTAATCCTCACATTATCCTTCATTGCAAGTCTCTTTGCAGTCTAGCATCTAACCTCCTCCACCCTCTTTACTAATTCCACTCTCGTAAACCACACATTATCCTTCTCTGCATCCTCGTTGCAGTCTAGCATCTAACCTCCTCCATCCTCTTTACTAATCCCACTCTCGTAAACCACTCATTATCCTTCTCTGCAAGTCTCATTGCAGTCTAGCATCTAACCTCCTCCACCCTCTTTACTAATCCCACTCACGTAAACCACACATTATCCTTCTCTGCATCCTCGTTGCAGTCTAGCATCTAACCTCCTCCACCCTCTTTACTAATCCCACTCTCGTAAACCACTCATTATCCTTCTCTGCAAGTCGCATTGCAGTCTAGCATCTAACCTCCTCCACCCTCTTTACTAATCCCACTCTTGTAAACCACACATTATCCTTCTATGCAAGTCTCTTTGCAGTCTAGCATCTAACCTCCTCCACCCTCTTTACTAATCCCACTCTCGTAAACCACACATTATCCTTCTCTGCAGGTCTCATTGCAGTCTAGCATCTAACCTCCTCCACCCTCTTTACTAATCCCACTCTCGTAAACCACACATTATCCTTCCATGCAGGTCTCATTGCAGTCTAGCATCTAACCTCCTCCACCCTCTTTACTAATCCCACTCTCGTAAACCAAACATTATCCTTCTCTGCAGGTCTCATTGCAGTCTAGCATCTACCCTCCTCCGCCCTCTTTACTAATCCCACACTCGTAAACTACACATTATCCTTCTCTGCAAGTCTCGTTGCAGTCTAGTATCTAACCTCCTCCACCCTCTTTACTAATCCCACTCTCGTAAACCACTCATTATCCTTCTCTTCAAGTCTCATTGCAGTCTGACATCTATCCTCCTCCACCCTCTTTACTAATCCCACTCTCGTAAACCACACATTATCCTTCTTTGCAAGTCTTGTTGCAGTCTAGCATCTAACCTCCTCCACCCTCTTTACTAATCCCACTCTCGTAAACCACACATTATCCTTCTCTGCAAGTCTCTTTGCAGTCTAGCATCCAACCTCCTCCACCCTCTTTTCTAATCCCACTCTCGTAAACCTCACATTATCCTTCATTGCAAGTCTCTTTGCAGTCTAGCATCTAACCTCCTCCACCCTCTTTACTAATCCCACTCTCGTAAACCACACATTATCCTTCTCTGCATCCTCGTTGCAGTCTAGCATCTAACCTCCTCCACCCTCTTTACTAATCCCACTCTAGTAAACCACTCATTATCCTTCTCTGCAACCCGCATTGCAGTCTAGCATCTAACCTCCTCCACTCTCTTTACTAATCCCACTCTTGTAAACCACACATTATCCTTCTCTGCAAGTCTCATTGCAGTCTAGCATCTAACCTCCTCCACCCTCTTTACTAATCCCACTCTCATAAACCACTCATTATCCTTCTCTGCAAGTCTCATTGCAGTCTAGCATCTAACCTCCTCCACCCCCTTTACTAATCCCACTCACGTAAACCACACATTATCCTTCTCTGCATCCTCGTTGCAGTCTAGCATCTAACCTCCTCCACCCTCTTTACTAATCCCACTCTCGTAAACCACTCATTATCCTTCTCTGCAAGTCGCATTGCAGTCTAGCATCTAACCTCCTCCACCCTCTTTACTAATCCCACTCTTGTAAACCACACATTATCCTTCTATGCAAGTCTCTTTGCAGTCTAGCATCTAACCTCCTCCACCCTCCTTACTAATCCCACTCTCGTAAACCACACATTATCCTTCTCTGCAGGTCTCATTGCAGTCTAGCATCTAACCTCCTCCACCCTCTTTACTAATCCCACTCTCGTAAACCACACATTATCCTTCTCTGCAGGTCTCATTGCAGTCTAGCATCTAACCTCCTCCGCCCTCTTTACTAATCCCACACTCGTAAACCACACATCATCCTTCTCTGCAAGTCTCGTTGCAGTCTAGCATCTAACCTCTTCCACATTCTTTACTAATCCCACTCTCGTAAACCACACATTATCCTTCTCTGCAAGTCTCGTTGCAGTCTAGCATCTAACCTCCTCCACCCTCTTTACTAATCCCACTCTCGTAAACCACACATTATCCTTCTCTGCAAGTCTCATTGCAGTCTGCATCTAACCTCCTCCTCCCTCTTTACTAATCCCACTCTTGTAAACAACACATTATCCTTCTCTGCAAGTCTCATTGCAGTCTAGCATCTAACCACCTCCACCCTCTTTACTAATCCCACTCTTGTAAACCACACATTATCCTTCTCTGCAAGTCTCATTGCCGTCTGACATCCACCCTCCTCCACCCTCTTTACTAATCCCACTCTCGTAAACCACACATTATCCTTCTCTGCAAGTCTCATTGCCGTCTGACATCTAACCTCCTCCACCCTCTTTACTAATCCCACTCTCCTAATCCACACATTATCCTCCTCTGCAAGTCTCGTTGCAGTCTAGCATCTAACCTCCTCCACCCTCTTTACTAATCCCACTCTTGTAAACCACACATTATCCTTCTCTGCAAGTCTCGTTGCAGTCTAGCATCTAACCTCCTCCACCCTCTTTACTAATCCCACTCTCGTAAACCACACATTATCCTTCTCTGCAAGTCTCGTTGCAGTCTAGCATCCAACCTCCTCCACCCTCTTTACTAATCCTACTCTCGTAAACAACACATTATCCTTCTCTGCAAGTCTCGTTGCAGTCTGACATCTAACCTCCTCCACCCTCTTTACTAATCCCACTCTCGTAATCCACACATTATCCTTCTTTGCATGTCTCGTTCCAGTCTAGCATCTAACCTCCTCCACCCTCTTTACTAATCCCACTCTCGTAAACCACACATTATCCTTCTTTGCAAGTCTCGTTGCGATCTAGCATCGAACCTCCTCCGCCCTCTTTACTAATCCCACTCTCGTAACCCACACATTATCCTTCTCTGCAAGTCTCTTTGCAGTCTAGCATCTAACCTCCTCCACCCTCTTTACTAATCCCACTCTCGTAAACCACACATTATCCTTCTCTGCAAGTCTCATTGCCGTCTGACATCTAACCTCCTCCACCCTCTTTACTAATCCCACTCTCGTAATCCACACAATATCCTCCTCTGCAAGTCTCGTTGCAGTCTAGCATCTAACCTCCTCCACCCTCTTTACTAATCCCACTCTTGTAAACCACACATTATCCTTTTCTGCAAGTCTCGTTCAGTCTAGCATCTAACCTCCTCCACCCTCTTTACTAATCCCACTCTCGTAAACCACACATTATCCTTCTCTGCAAGTCTCGTTGCAGTCTAGCATCTCACCTCCTCCACCCTCTTTACTAATCCCACTCTCGTAAACAACACATTATCCTTCTCTGCAAGTCTCGTTGCAGTCTGACATCTAACCTCCTCCACCCTCTTTACTAATCCCACTCTCGTAATCCACACATTATCCTTCTCTGCAAGTCTCGTTGCAGTCTAGCATCTAACCTCCTCCACCCTCTTTACTAATCCCACTCTCGTAAACCACACATTATCCTTCTCTTCAAGTCTCGTTGCAATCTAGCATCTCACCTCCTCCACCCTCTTTACTAATCAAACTCTCGTAAACAACACATTATCCTTCTCTGCAAGTCTCGTTGCAGTCTGACATCTAACCTCCTCCACCCTCTTTACTAATCCCACTCTCGTAATCCACACATTATCCTTCTCTGCAAGTCTCGTTGCAGTCTAGCATCTAACCTCCTCCACCCTCTTTACTAATCCCACTCTTGTAAACCACACATTATCCTTCTCTGCAAGTCTCGTTGCAATCTAGCATCTAACCTCCTCCACCCTCTTTACTAATCCCACTCTCGTAAAAAACACATTATCCTTCTCTGCAAGTCTCGTTGCAGTCTGACATCTAACCTCCTCCGCCCTCTTTACTAATCCCACTTTCGTAAACCACACATTATCCTTCTTTGCAAGTTTCGTTGCGATCTAGCATCGAACCTCCTCCGCCCTCTTTACTAATCCCACTCTCCTAAACCACACATTATCCTTTCTCTTTGCAGTCTAGCATCTAACCTCCTCCACCCTCTTTACTAATCCCACTCTCGTAAACCACACATTATCCATCTCTGCAAGTCTCATTGCAATCCAGCATCTAACCTCTTCCGCCCTCTTTACTAATCCCACTCTCGTAAACCACACATTATACTTCTTTGCAAGTCTCGTTGCAGTCTAGCATCTAACCACCTCCACCCTCTTTACTAATCCCTCTCTCGTAAACCACACATTATCCTTCTCTGCAAGTCTCATTGCAGTCTAGCATCTAACCTCCTCCACCCTCTTTACTATTCCCACTCTTGTAAACCACACATTATCCTTCTTTGCAAGTCTCGTTGCAGTCTAGCATCTAACCTCCTCCACCCTCTTTACTAATCCCACTCTCGTAAACCACACATTATCCTTCTCTGCAAGCCTCACTGCAGTCTGACATCTCACCTCCTCCACCCTCTTCACTAATCCCACTCTCGTAAACCACACATTATCCTTCTCTGCAAGTCTCATTGCAGGCTAGCATCTAACCTCCTCCACCCTCTTTACTAATCCCACTCTCGTAAACCACACATTATCCTTCTCTGCACGTCTCATTGCAGTCTAGCATCTAATCTCCTCCACCCTCTTTACTAATCCCACTCTCGTAAACCACACATTATCCTTCTCTGCAAGCCTCACTGCAGTCTGACATCTCACCTCCTCCACCCTCTTTACTTATCCCACTCTCGTAAACCACACATTATCCTTCTCTGCAAGTCTCATTGCAGTCTGCATCTAACCTCCTCCTCCCTCTTTACTAATCCCACTCTTGTAAACAACACATTATCCTTCTCTGCAAGTCTCATTGCAGTCTAGCATCTAACCACCTCCACCCTCTTTACTAATCCCACTCTTGTAAACCACACATTATCCTTCTCTGCAAGTCTCATTGCCGTCTGACATCCACCCTCCTCCACCCTCTTTACTAATCCCACTCTCGTAAACCACACATTATCCTTCTCTGCAAGTCTCATTGCCGTCTGACATCTAACCTCCTCCACCCTCTTTACTAATCCCACTCTCCTAATCCACACATTATCCTCCTCTGCAAGTCTCGTTGCAGTCTAGCATCTAACCTCCTCCACCCTCTTTACTAATCCCACTCTTGTAAACCACACATTATCCTTCTCTGCAAGTCTCGTTGCAGTCTAGCATCTAACCTCCTCCACCCTCTTTACTAATCCCACTCTCGTAAACCACACATTATCCTTCTCTGCAAGTCTCGTTGCAGTCTAGCATCCAACCTCCTCCACCCTCTTTACTAATCCTACTCTCGTAAACAACACATTATCCTTCTCTGCAAGTCTCGTTGCAGTCTGACATCTAACCTCCTCCACCCTCTTTACTAATCCCACTCTCGTAATCCACACATTATCCTTCTTTGCATGTCTCGTTCCAGTCTAGCATCTAACCTCCTCCACCCTCTTTACTAATCCCACTCTCGTAAACCACACATTATCCTTCTTTGCAAGTCTCGTTGCGATCTAGCATCGAACCTCCTCCGCCCTCTTTACTAATCCCACTCTCGTAACCCACACATTATCCTTCTCTGCAAGTCTCTTTGCAGTCTAGCATCTAACCTCCTCCACCCTCTTTACTAATCCCACTCTCGTAAACCACACATTATCCTTCTCTGCAAGTCTCATTGCCGTCTGACATCTAACCTCCTCCACCCTCTTTACTAATCCCACTCTCGTAATCCACACAATATCCTCCTCTGCAAGTCTCGTTGCAGTCTAGCATCTAACCTCCTCCACCCTCTTTACTAATCCCACTCTTGTAAACCACACATTATCCTTTTCTGCAAGTCTCGTTCAGTCTAGCATCTAACCTCCTCCACCCTCTTTACTAATCCCACTCTCGTAAACCACACATTATCCTTCTCTGCAAGTCTCGTTGCAGTCTAGCATCTCACCTCCTCCACCCTCTTTACTAATCCCACTCTCGTAAACAACACATTATCCTTCTCTGCAAGTCTCGTTGCAGTCTGACATCTAACCTCCTCCACCCTCTTTACTAATCCCACTCTCGTAATCCACACATTATCCTTCTCTGCAAGTCTCGTTGCAGTCTAGCATCTAACCTCCTCCACCCTCTTTACTAATCCCACTCTCGTAAACCACACATTATCCTTCTCTTCAAGTCTCGTTGCAATCTAGCATCTCACCTCCTCCACCCTCTTTACTAATCAAACTCTCGTAAACAACACATTATCCTTCTCTGCAAGTCTCGTTGCAGTCTGACATCTAACCTCCTCCACCCTCTTTACTAATCCCACTCTCGTAATCCACACATTATCCTTCTCTGCAAGTCTCGTTGCAGTCTAGCATCTAACCTCCTCCACCCTCTTTACTAATCCCACTCTTGTAAACCACACATTATCCTTCTCTGCAAGTCTCGTTGCAATCTAGCATCTAACCTCCTCCACCCTCTTTACTAATCCCACTCTCGTAAAAAACACATTATCCTTCTCTGCAAGTCTCGTTGCAGTCTGACATCTAACCTCCTCCGCCCTCTTTACTAATCCCACTTTCGTAAACCACACATTATCCTTCTTTGCAAGTTTCGTTGCGATCTAGCATCGAACCTCCTCCGCCCTCTTTACTAATCCCACTCTCCTAAACCACACATTATCCTTTCTCTTTGCAGTCTAGCATCTAACCTCCTCCACCCTCTTTACTAATCCCACTCTCGTAAACCACACATTATCCATCTCTGCAAGTCTCATTGCAATCCAGCATCTAACCTCTTCCGCCCTCTTTACTAATCCCACTCTCGTAAACCACACATTATACTTCTTTGCAAGTCTCGTTGCAGTCTAGCATCTAACCACCTCCACCCTCTTTACTAATCCCTCTCTCGTAAACCACACATTATCCTTCTCTGCAAGTCTCATTGCAGTCTAGCATCTAACCTCCTCCACCCTCTTTACTATTCCCACTCTTGTAAACCACACATTATCCTTCTTTGCAAGTCTCGTTGCAGTCTAGCATCTAACCTCCTCCACCCTCTTTACTAATCCCACTCTCGTAAACCACACATTATCCTTCTCTGCAAGCCTCACTGCAGTCTGACATCTCACCTCCTCCACCCTCTTCACTAATCCCACTCTCGTAAACCACACATTATCCTTCTCTGCAAGTCTCATTGCAGGCTAGCATCTAACCTCCTCCACCCTCTTTACTAATCCCACTCTCGTAAACCACACATTATCCTTCTCTGCACGTCTCATTGCAGTCTAGCATCTAATCTCCTCCACCCTCTTTACTAATCCCACTCTCGTAAACCACACATTATCCTTCTCTGCAAGCCTCACTGCAGTCTGACATCTCACCTCCTCCACCCTCTTTACTTATCCCACTCTCGTAAACCACACATTATCCTTCTTTGAAGCCTCACTACAGTCTAACCTCCTCCAACCTCTTTACTAATCCCACTCTCGTAAACCACACATTATCCTTCTCTTCAAGTGTCATTGCAGTCTGACATCTATCCTCCTCCACCCTCTTTACTAATCCCACTCTCGTAAACCACACATCATCCTTATCTGCAAGTCTCGTTGCAGTCTAGCATCTAACCTCCTCCACCCTCTTTACTAATCCCACTCTCGTAAACCACACATTACCCTTCTCTGCAAGCCTCACTGCTGTCTAGCATCTAACCTCCTCCACCCTATTTTCTGATCCCACTCTCGTAAACCTCACATTATCCTTCTCTGCAAGTCTCTTTGCAGTCATGCATCTAACCTCCCCCACCCTCTTTTCTAATCCCACTCTCGTAAACCTCAAATTATCCTTCTCTGCAAGTCTCTTTGCAGTCTAGCATCTAACCTCCTCCACCCTCTTTTCTAATCCCACTCTCGTAAACCTCACATTATCCTTCTCTGCAAGTCTCTCTGCAGTCTAGCATCTCACCTCCTCCACCCTCTTTACTAATCCCACTCTCGTAAACCTCACATTATCCTTCTCTGCAAGTCTCATTGCAGTCTAGCATCTCTCCTCCTCCACCCTCTTTACTAATCCCACTCTCGTAAACCACACATTATCCTTCTCTTCAAGTGTCATTGCAGTCTGACATCTATCCTCCTCCACCCTCTTTACTAATCCCACTCTCGTAAACCACACATCATCCTTCTCTGCAAGTCTCGTTGCAGTCTAGCATCTAACCTCCTCCACCCTCTTTACTAATCCCACTCTCGTAAACCACACATTACCCTTCTCTGCAAGCCTCACTGCTGTCTAGCATCTAACCTCCTCCACCCTATTTTCTGATCCCACTCTCGTAAACCTCACATTATCCTTCTCTGCAAGTCTCTTTGCAGTCTAGCAGACTAGCATCCAACCTCCTCCACCCTCTTTTCTAATCCCACTCTCGTAAACCTCACATTATCCTTCTCTGCAAGTCTCTTTGCAGTCATGCATCTAACCTCCCCCACCCTCTTTTCTAATCCCACTCTCGTAAACCTCAAATTATCCTTCTCTGCAAGTCTCTTTGCAGTCTAGCATCTAACCTCCTCCACCCTCTTTTCTAATCCCACTCTCGTAAACCTCACATTATCCTTCTCTGCAAGTCTCTCTGCAGTCTAGCATCTCACCTCCTCCACCCTCTTTACTAATCCCACTCTCGTAAACCTCACATTATCCTTCTCTGCAAGTCTCATTGCAGTCTAGCATCTCTCCTCCTCCACCCTCTTTTCTAATCCCACTCTTGTAAACCTCACATTATCATTCTCTTTAAGTCTCTTTGCAGTCTGACATCTAACCTCCTCACCCTCTTTACTAATCCCACTCTCGTAAACCACACATTATCCTTCTCTGCAAGTCTCTTTGCAGTCTAGCATCTCACCTCCTCCACCCTCTTTTCTAATCCCACTCTCATAAACCTCACATTATCCTTCTCTTCAAGTCTCTTTGCAGTCTATCATCTAACCTCCTCCACCCTCTTTACTAATCCCACTCTCGTAAACCACACATTATCATTCTCTGCAAGCCTCACTGCAGTCTAGCATCTAACCTCCTCCACCCCCTTTACTAATCCCACTCTCGTAAACCACACATTATCCTTCTTTGCAAGTCTCATTGCAGTCTAGCATCTAACCTCCTCCGCCTTCTTTACTAATCCCACTCTCTTAAACCACACTTTATCCTTCTCTGCAAGCCTCGTTGCAGTCTAGCATCTAACCTCCTCTACCCTTTTTACTAATCCCACTCTTGTAAACAACACATTATCCTTCTCTGCATCCTCTTTGCAGTCTAGCATCTAACCTCCTCCGCCCTCTTTACTAATCCCACTCTCGTAAACCACACATTATCCTTCTCTGCAAGTCTGGTTGCAGTCTAGCATTTAACCTCCTCCACCCTCTTTACTAATCAAACTCTCGTAAACCACATATTATCCTTCTTTGCAAGTCTTATTGCAGTCTAGCATCTAACCTCCTCCGCCCTCTTTACTAATCCCACTCTCGTAAACCACTCATTATCCTTCTCTGCAAGTCTCATTGCAGTCTAGCATCTAACCTTCTCCGCCCTCTTTACTAATCCCACTCTTGTAAACCACACATTATCCTTCTCTTCAAGTTTTATTGCAGTCTGACATCTATCCTCCTCCACCATCTTTACTAATCCCACTCTCGTAAACCACACATTATCCTGCTTTGCAAGTCTCGTTGCAGTCTAGCATCTAACCTCCTCCACCCTCTTTACTAATCCCACTCTCGTAAACCACACATTATCCTTCTCTGCAAGTCGCTTTGCAGTCTAGCATCCAACCTCCTCCACCCTCTTTTCTAATCCTACTCTCGTAATCCTCACATTATCCTTCATTGCAAGTCTCTTTGCAGTCTAGCATCTAACCTCCTCCACCCTCTTTACTAATTCCACTCTCGTAAACCACACATTATCCTTCTCTGCATCCTCGTTGCAGTCTAGCATCTAACCTCCTCCATCCTCTTTACTAATCCCACTCTCGTAAACCACTCATTATCCTTCTCTGCAACCCGCATTGCAGTCTAGCATCTAACCTCCTCCACTCTCTTTCCTAATCCCACTCTTGTAAACCACACATTATCCTTCTCTGCAAATCTCATTGCAGTCTAGCATCTAACCTCCTCCACCCTCTTTACTAATCCCACTCTCGTAAACAACACATTATCCTTCTCTGCAAGTCTCGTTGCAGTCTAGCATCTAACCTCCTCCACCCTCTTTACTAATCCCACTCTCATAAACCACTCATTATCCTTCTCTGCAAGTCTCATTGCAGTCTAGCATCTAACCTCCTCCACCCTCTTTACTAATCCCACTCACGTAAACCACACATTATCCTTCTCTGCATCCTCGTTGCAGTCTAGCATCTAACCTCCTCCACCCTCTTTACTAATCCCACTCTCGTAAACCACTCATTATCCTTCTCTGCAAGTCGCATTGCAGTCTAGCATCTAACCTCCTCCACCCTCTTTAATAATCCCACTCTTGTAAACCACACATTATCCTTCTATGCAAGTCTCTTTGCAGTCTAGCATCTAACCTCCTCCACCCTCTTTACTAATCCCACTCTCGTAAACCACACATTATCCTTCTCTGCAGGTCTCATTGCAGTCTAGCATCTAACCTCCTCCACCCTCTTTACTAATCCCACTCTCGTAAACCACACATTATCCTTCCATGCAGGTCTCATTGCAGTCTAGCATCTAACCTCCTCCACCCTCTTTACTAATCCCACTCTCGTAAACCAAACATTATCCTTCTCTGCAGGTCTCATTGCAGTCTAGCATCTACCCTCCTCCGCCCTCTTTACTAATCCCACACTCGTAAACTACACATTATCCTTCTCTGCAAGTCTCGTTGCAGTCTAGTATCTAACCTCCTCCACCCTCTTTACTAATCCCACTCTCGTAAACCACTCATTATCCTTCTCTTCAAGTCTCATTGCAGTCTGACATCTATCCTCCTCCACCCTCTTTACTAATCCCACTCTCGTAAACCACACATTATCCTTCTTTGCAAGTCTCGTTGCAGTCTAGCATCTAACCTCCTCCACCCTCTTTACTAATCCCACTCTCGTAAACCACACATTATCCTTCTCTGCAAGTCTCTTTGCAGTCTAGCATCCAACCTCCTCCACCCTCTTTTCTAATCCCACTCTCGTAAACCTCACATTATCCTTCATTGCAAGTCTCTTTGCAGTCTAGCATCTAACCTCCTCCACCCTCTTTACTAATCCCACTCTCGTAAACCACACATTATCCTTCTCTGCATCCTCGTTGCAGTCTAGCATCTAACCTCCTCCACCCTCTTTACTAATCCCACTCTAGTAAACCACTCATTATCCTTCTCTGCATCCTCGTTGCAGTCTAGCATCTAACCTCCTCCACCCTCTTTACTAATCCCACTCTCGTAAACCACACATTATCCTTCTCTGCAAGTCTCGTTGCAGTCTAGCATCTAACCTCCTCCACCCTCTTTACTAATCCCACTCTCGTAAACCACACATTATCCTTCTCTGCAAGTCTCATTGCAGTCTGCATCTAACCTCCTCCTCCCTCTTTACTAATCCCACTCTTGTAAACAACACATTATCCTTCTCTGCAAGTCTCATTGCAGTCTAGCATCTAACCACCTCCACCCTCTTTACTAATCCCACTCTTGTAAACCACACATTATCCTTCTCTGCAAGTCTCATTGCCGTCTGACATCTACCCTCCTCCACCCTCTTTACTAATCCCACTCTCGTAAACCACACATTATCCTTCTCTGCAAGTCTCATTGCCGTCTGACATCTAACCTTTTCCACCCTCTTTACTAATCCCACTCTCCTAATCCACACATTATCCTCCTCTGCAAGTCTCGTTGCAGTCTAGCATCTAACCTCCTCCACCCTCTTTACTAATCCCACTCTTGTAAACCACACATTATCCTTCTCTGCAAGTCTCGTTGCAGTCTAGCATCTAACCTCCTCCACCCTCTTTACTAATCCCACTCTCGTAAACCACACATTATCCTTCTCTGCAAGTCTCGTTGCAGTCTAGCATCCAACCTCCTCCACCCTCTTTACTAATCCTACTCTCGTAAACAACACATTATCCTTGTCTGCAAGTCTCGTTGCAGTCTGACATCTAACCTCCTCCACCCTCTTTACTAATCCCACTCTCGTAATCCACACATTATCCTTCTTTGCATGTCTCGTTCCAGTCTAGCATCTAACCTCCTCCACCCTCTTTACTAATCCCACTCTCGTAAACCACACATTATCCTTCTTTGCAAGTCTCGTTGCGATCTAGCATCGAACCTCCTCCGCCCTCTTTACTAATCCCACTCTCGTAAACCACACATTATCCTTCTCTGCAAGTCTCTTTGCAGTCTAGCATCTAACCTCCTCCACCCTCTTTACTAATCCCACTCTCGTAAACCACACATTATCCTTCTCTGCAAGTCTCATTGCCGTCTGACATCTAACCTCCTCCACCCTCTTTACTAATCCCACTCTCGTAATCCACACAATATCCTCCTCTGCAAGTCTCGTTGCAGTCTAGCATCTAACCTCCTCCACCCTCTTTACTAATCCCACTCTTGTAAACCACACATTATCCTTTTCTGCAAGTCTCGTTGCAGTCTAGCATCTAACCTCCTCCACCCTCTTTACTAATCCCACTCTCGTAAACCACACATTATCCTTCTCTGCAAGTCTCGTTGCAGTCTAGCATCTCACCTCCTCCACCCTCTTTACTAATCCCACTCTCGTAAACAACACATTATCCTTCTCTGCAAGTCTCGTTGCAGTCTGACATCTAACCTCCTCCACCCTCTTTACTAATCCCACTCTCGTAATCCACAAATTATCCTTCTCTGCAAGTCTCGTTGCAGTCTAGCATCTAACCTCCTCCACCCTCTTTACTAATCCCACTCTCGTAAACCTCACATTATCCTTCTCTGCAAGTCTCTTTGCAGTCTAGCAGACTAGCATCCAACCTCCTCCACCCTCTTTTCTAATCCCACTCTCGTAAACCTCACATTATCCTTCTCTGCAAGTCTCTTTGCAGTCATGCATCTAACCTCCCCCACCCTCTTTTCTAATCCCACTCTCGTAAACCTCAAATTATCCTTCTCTGCAAGTCTCTTTGCAGTCTAGCATCTAACCTCCTCCACCCTCTTTTCTAATCCCACTCTCGTAAACCTCACATTATCCTTCTCTGCAAGTCTCTCTGCAGTCTAGCATCTCACCTCCTCCACCCTCTTTACTAATCCCACTCTCGTAAACCTCACATTATCCTTCTCTGCAAGTCTCATTGCAGTCTAGCATCTCACCTCCTCCACCCTCTTTTCTAATCCCACTCTCGTAAACCTCACATTATCCTTCTCTTCAAGTCTCTTTGCAGTCTATCATCTAACCTCCTCCACCCTCTTTACTAATCCCACTCTCGTAAACCACACATTATCATTCTCTGCAAGCCTCACTGCAGTCTAGCATCTAACCTCCTCCACCCCCTTTACTAATCCCACTCTCGTAAACCACACATTATCCTTCTTTGCACGTCTCGTTGCAGTCTAGCATCTATCCTCCTCCACCCTCTTTACTAATCCCACTCTCGTGAACCACACATTATCCTTCTCTGCAAGTCTCATTGCAGTCTAGCATCTAACCTCCTCCGCCTTCTTTACTAATCCCACTCTCTTAAACCACACTTTATCCTTCTCTGCAAGCCTCGTTGCAGTCTAGCATCTAACCTCCTCTACCCTTTTTACTAATCCCACTCTTGTAAACCACACATTATCCTTCTCTGCATCCTCTTTGCAGTCTAGCATCTAACCTCCTCCGCCCTCTTTACTAATCCCACTCTCGTAAACCACACATTATCCTTCTCTGCAAGTCTGGTTGCAGTCTAGCATCTAACCTCCTCCACCCTCTTTACTAATCAAACTCTCGTAAACCACATATTATCCTTCTTTGCAAGTCTTATTGCAGTCTAGCATCTAACCTCCTCCGCCCTCTTTACTAATCCCACTCTCGTAAACCACTCATTATCCTTCTCTGCAAGTCTCATTGCAGTCTAGCATCTAACCTTCTCCGCCCTCTTTACTAATCCCACTCTCGTAAACCTCACATTATCCTTCTCTGCAAGTCTCTTTGCAGTCATGCATCTAATCTCCCCCACCCTCTTTTCTAATCCCACTCTCGTAAACCTCAAATTATCCTTCTCTGCAAGTCTCTTTGCAGTCTAGCATCTAACCTCCTCCACCCTCTTTTCTAATCCCACTCTCGTAAACCTCACATTATCCTTCTCTGCAAGTCTCTCTGCAGTCTAGCATCTCACCTCCTCCACCCTCTTTACTAATCCCACTCTCGTAAACCTCACATTATCCTTCTCTGCAAGTCTCATTGCAGTCTAGCATCTCACCTCCTCCACCCTCTTTTCTAATCCCACTCTCGTAAACCTCACATTATCCTTCTCTTCAAGTCTCTTTGCAGTCTATCATCTAACCTCCTCCACCCTCTTTACTAATCCCACTCTCGTAAACCACACATTATCATTCTCTGCAAGCCTCACTGCAGTCTAGCATCTAACCTCCTCCACCCCCTTTACTAATCCCACTCTCGTAAACCACACATTATCCTTCTTTGCACGTCTCGTTGCAGTCTAGCATCTATCCTCCTCCACCCTCTTTACTAATCCCACTCTCGTGAACCACACATTATCCTTCTCTGCAAGTCTCATTGCAGTCTAGCATCTAACCTCCTCCGCCTTCTTTACTAATCCCACTCTCTTAAACCACACTTTATCCTTCTCTGCAAGCCTCGTTGCAGTCTAGCATCTAACCTCCTCTACCCTTTTTACTAATCCCACTCTTGTAAACCACACATTATCCTTCTCTGCATCCTCTTTGCAGTCTAGCATCTAACCTCCTCCGCCCTCTTTACTAATCCCACTCTCGTAAACCACACATTATCCTTCTCTGCAAGTCTGGTTGCAGTCTAGCATCTAACCTCCTCCACCCTCTTTACTAATCAAACTCTCGTAAACCACATATTATCCTTCTTTGCAAGTCTTATTGCAGTCTAGCATCTAACCTCCTCCGCCCTCTTTACTAATCCCACTCTCGTAAACCACTCATTATCCTTCTCTGCAAGTCTCATTGCAGTCTAGCATCTAACCTTCTCCGCCCTCTTTACTAATCCCACTCTCGTAAACCTCACATTATCCTTCTCTGCAAGTCTCTTTGCAGTCATGCATCTAACCTCCCCCACCCTCTTTTCTAATCCCACTCTCGTAAACCTCAAATTATCCTTCTCTGCAAGTCTCTTTGCAGTCTAGCATCTAACCTCCTCCACCCTCTTTTCTAATCCCACTCTCGTAAACCTCACATTATCCTTCTCTGCAAGTCTCTCTGCAGTCTAGCATCTCACCTCCTCCACCCTCTTTACTAATCCCACTCTCGTAAACCTCACATTATCCTTCTCTGCAAGTCTCATTGCAGTCTAGCATCTCACCTCCTCCACCCTCTTTTCTAATCCCACTCTCGTAAACCTCACATTATCCTTCTCTTCAAGTCTCTTTGCAGTCTATCATCTAACCTCCTCCACCCTCTTTACTAATCCCACTCTCGTAAACCACACATTATCATTCTCTGCAAGCCTCACTGCAGTCTAGCATCTAACCTCCTCCACCCCCTTTACTAATCCCACTCTCGTAAACCACACATTATCCTTCTTTGCACGTCTCGTTGCAGTCTAGCATCTATCCTCCTCCACCCTCTTTACTAATCCCACTCTCGTGAACCACACATTATCCTTCTCTGCAAGTCTCATTGCAGTCTAGCATCTAACCTCCTCCGCCTTCTTTACTAATCCCACTCTCTTAAACCACACTTTATCCTTCTCTGCAAGCCTCGTTGCAGTCTAGCATCTAACCTCCTCTACCCTTTTTACTAATCCCACTCTTGTAAACCACACATTATCCTTCTCTGCATCCTCTTTGCAGTCTAGCATCTAACCTCCTCCGCCCTCTTTACTAATCCCACTCTCGTAAACCACACATTATCCTTCTCTGCAAGTCTGGTTGCAGTCTAGCATCTAACCTCCTCCACCCTCTTTACTAATCAAACTCTCGTAAACCACATATTATCCTTCTTTGCAAGTCTTATTGCAGTCTAGCATCTAACCTCCTCCGCCCTCTTTACTAATCCCACTCTCGTAAACCACTCATTATCCTTCTCTGCAAGTCTCATTGCAGTCTAGCATCTAACCTTCTCCGCCCTCTTTACTAATCCCACTCTCGTAAACCACACATTATCCTTCTCTTCAAGTCTCATTGCAGTCTGACATCTATCCTCCTCCACCATCTTTACTAATCCCACTCTCGTAAACCACACATTATCCTGCTTTGCAAGTCTCGTTGCAGTCTAGCATCTAACCTCCTCCACCCTCTTTACTAATCTCACTCTCGTAAACCACACATTATCCTTCTCTGCAAGTCGCTTTGCAGTCTAGCATCCAACCTCCTCCACCCTCTTTTCTAATCCTACTCTCGTAAACCTCACATTATCCTTCATTGCAAGTCTCTTTGCAGTCTAGCATCTAACCTCCTCCACCCTCTTTACTAATTCCACTCTCGTAAACCACACATTATCCTTCTCTGCATCCTCGTTGCAGTCTAGCATCTAACCTCCTCCATCCTCTTTACTAATCCCACTCTCGTAAACCACTCATTATCCTTCTCTGCAACCCGCATTGCAGTCTAGCATCTAACCTCCTCCACTCTCTTTCCTAATCCCACTCTTGTAAACCACACATTATCCTTCTCTGCAAGTCTCATTGCAGTCTAGCATCTAACCTCCTCCACCCTCTTTACTAATCCCACTCTCGTAAACAACACATTATCCTTCTCTGCAAGTCTCGTTGCAGTCTAGCATCTAACCTCCTCCACCCTCTTTACTAATCCCACTCTCATAAACCACTCATTATCCTTCTCTGCAAGTCTCATTGCAGTCTAGCATCTAACCTCCTCCACCCTCTTTACTAATCCCACTCACGTAAACCACACATTATCCTTCTCTGCATCCTCGTTGCAGTCTAGCATCTAACCTCCTCCACCCTCTTTACTAATCCCACTCTCGTAAACCACTCATTATCCTTCTCTGCAAGTCGCATTGCAGTCTAGCATCTAACCTCCTCCACCCTCTTTACTAATCCCACTCTTGTAAACCACACATTATCCTTCTATGCAAGTCTCTTTGCAGTCTAGCATCTAACCTCCTCCACCCTCTTTACTAATCCCACTCTCGTAAACCACACATTATCCTTCTCTGCAGGTCTCATTGCAGTCTAGCATCTAACCTCCTCCACCCTCTTTACTAATCCCACTCTCGTAAACCACACATTATCCTTCCATGCAGGTCTCATTGCAGTCTAGCATCTAACCTCCTCCACCCTCTTTACTAATCCCACTCTCGTAAACCAAACATTATCATTCTCTGCAGGTCTCATTGCAGTCTAGCATCTACCCTCCTCCGCCCTCTTTACTAATCCCACACTCGTAAACTACACATTATCCTTCTCTGCAAGTCTCGTTGCAGTCTAGTATCTAACCTCCTCCACCCTCTTTACTAATCCCACTCTCGTAAACCACTCATTATCCTTCTCTTCAAGTCTCATTGCAGTCTGACATCTATCCTCCTCCACCCTCTTTACTAATCCCACTCTCGTAAACCACACATTATCCTTCTTTGCAAGTCTCGTTGCAGTCTAGCATCTAACCTCCTCCACCCTCTTTACTAATCCCACTCTCGTAAACAACACATTATCCTTCTCTGCAAGTCTCTTTGCAGTCTAGCATCCAACCTCCTCCACCCTCTTTTCTAATCCCACTCTCGTAAACCTCACATTATCCTTCATTGCAAGTCTCTTTGCAGTCTAGCATCTAACCTCCTCCACCCTCTTTACTAATCCCACTCTCGTAAACCACACATTATCCTTCTCTGCATCCTCGTTGCAGTCTAGCATCTAACCTCCTCCACCCTCTTTACTAATCCCACTCTAGTAAACCACTCATTATCCTTCTCTGCAACCCGCATTGCAGTCTAGCATCTAACCTCCTCCACTCTCTTTACTAATCCCACTCTTGTAAACCACACATTATCCTTCTCTGCAAGTCTCATTGCAGTCTAGCATCTAACCTCCTCCACCCTCTTTACTAATCCCACTCTCATAAACCACTCATTATCCTTCTCTGCAAGTCTCATTGCAGTCTAGCATCTAACCTCCTCCACCCCCTTTACTAATCCCACTCACGTAAACCACACATTATCCTTCTCTGCATCCTCGTTGCAGTCTAGCATCTAACCTCCTCCACCCTCTTTACTAATCCCACTCTCGTAAACCACTCATTATCCTTCTCTGCAAGTCGCATTGCAGTCTAGCATCTAACCTCCTCCACCCTCTTTACTAATCCCACTCTTGTAAACCACACATTATCCTTCTATGCAAGTCTCTTTGCAGTCTAGCATCTAACCTCCTCCACCCTCCTTACTAATCCCACTCTCGTAAACCACACATTATCCTTCTCTGCAGGTCTCATTGCAGTCTAGCATCTAACCTCCTCCACCCTCTTTACTAATCCCACTCTCGTAAACCACACATTATCCTTCTCTGCAGGTCTCATTGCAGTCTAGCATCTAACCTCCTCCGCCCTCTTTACTAATCCCACACTCGTAAACCACACATCATCCTTCTCTGCAAGTCTCGTTGCAGTCTAGCATCTAACCTCTTCCACATTCTTTACTAATCCCACTCTCGTAAACCACACATTATCCTTCTCTGCAAGTCTCGTTGCAGTCTAGCATCTAACCTCCTCCACCCTCTTTACTAATCCCACTCTCGTAAACCACACATTATCCTTCTCTGCAAGTCTCATTGCAGTCTGCATCTAACCTCCTCCTCCCTCTTTACTAATCCCACTCTTGTAAACAACACATTATCCTTCTCTGCAAGTCTCATTGCAGTCTAGCATCTAACCACCTCCACCCTCTTTACTAATCCCACTCTTGTAAACCACACATTATCCTTCTCTGCAAGTCTCATTGCCGTCTGACATCCACCCTCCTCCACCCTCTTTACTAATCCCACTCTCGTAAACCACACATTATCCTTCTCTGCAAGTCTCATTGCCGTCTGACATCTAACCTCCTCCACCCTCTTTACTAATCCCACTCTCCTAATCCACACATTATCCTCCTCTGCAAGTCTCGTTGCAGTCTAGCATCTAACCTCCTCCACCCTCTTTACTAATCCCACTCTTGTAAACCACACATTATCCTTCTCTGCAAGTCTCGTTGCAGTCTAGCATCTAACCTCCTCCACCCTCTTTACTAATCCCACTCTCGTAAACCACACATTATCCTTCTCTGCAAGTCTCGTTGCAGTCTAGCATCCAACCTCCTCCACCCTCTTTACTAATCCTACTCTCGTAAACAACACATTATCCTTCTCTGCAAGTCTCGTTGCAGTCTGACATCTAACCTCCTCCACCCTCTTTACTAATCCCACTCTCGTAATCCACACATTATCCTTCTTTGCATGTCTTGTTCCAGTCTAGCATCTAACCTCCTCCACCCTCTTTACTAATCCCACTCTCGTAAACCACACATTATCCTTCTTTGCAAGTCTCGTTGCGATCTAGCATCGAACCTCCTCCGCCCTCTTTACTAATCCCACTCTCGTAAACCACACATTATCCTTCTCTGCAAGTCTCTTTGCAGTCTAGCATCTAACCTCCTCCACCCTCTTTACTAATCCCACTCTCGTAAACCACACATTATCCTTCTCTGCAAGTCTCATTGCCGTCTGACATCTAACCTCCTCCACCCTCTTTACTAATCCCACTCTCGTAATCCACACAATATCCTCCTCTGCAAGTCTCGTTGCAGTCTAGCATCTAACCTCCTCCACCCTCTTTACTAATCCCACTCTTGTAAACCACACATTATCCTTTTCTGCAAGTCTCGTTGCAGTCTAGCATCTAACCTCCTCCACCCTCTTTACTAATCCCACTCTCGTAAACCACACATTATCCTTCTCTGCAAGTCTCGTTGCAGTCTAGCATCTCACCTCCTCCACCCTCTTTACTAATCCCACTCTCGTAAACAACACATTATCCTTCTCTGCAAGTCTCGTTGCAGTCTGACATCTAACCTCCTCCACCCTCTTTACTAATCCCACTCTCGTAATCCACACATTATCCTTCTCTGCAAGTCTCGTTGCAGTCTAGCATCTAACCTCCTCCACCCTCTTTACTAATCCCACTCTCGTAAACCACACATTATCCTTCTCTTCAAGTCTCATTGCAATCTAGCATCTCACCTCCTCCACCCTCTTTACTAATCCCACTCTCGTAAACAACACATTATCCTTCTCTGCAAGTCTCGTTGCAGTCTGACATCTAACCTCCTCCACCCTCTTTACTAATCCCACTCTCGTAATCCACACATTATCCTTCTCTGCAAGTCTCGTTGCAGTCTAGCATCTAACCTCCTCCACCCTCTTTACTAATCCCACTCTTGTAAACCACACATTATCCTTCTCTGCAAGTCTCGTTGCAATCTAGCATCTAACCTCCTCCACCCTCTTTACTAATCCCACTCTCGTAAAAAACACATTATCCTTCTCTGCAAGTCTCGTTGCAGTCTGACATCTAACCTCCTCCGCCCTCTTTACTAATCCCACTTTGGTAAACCACACATTATCCTTCTTTGCAAGTTTCGTTGCGATCTAGCATCGAACCTCCTCCGCCCTCTTTACTAATCCCACTCTCGTAAACCACACATTATCCTTTCTCTTTGCAGTCTAGCATCTAACCTCCTCCACCCTCTTTACTAATCCCACTCTCGTAAACCACACATTATCCATCTCTGCAAGTCTCATTGCAATCCAGCATCTAACCTCTTCCGCCCTCTTTACTAATCCCACTCTCGTAAACCACACATTATACTTCTTTGCAAGTCTCGTTGCAGTCTAGCATCTAACCACCTCCACCCTCTTTACTAATCCCTCTCTCGTAAACCACACATTATCCTTCTCTGCAAGTCTCATTGCAGTCTAGCATCTAACCTCCTCCACCCTCTTTACTATTCCCACTCTTGTAAACCACACATTATCCTTCTTTGCAAGTCTCGTTGCAGTCTAGCATCTAACCTCCTCCACCCTCTTTACTAATCCCACTCTCGTAAACCACACATTATCCTTCTCTGCAAGCCTCACTGCAGTCTGACATCTCACCTCCTCCACCCTCTTCACTAATCCCACTCTCGTAAACCACACATTATCCTTCTCTGCAAGTCTCATTGCAGGCTAGCATCTAACCTCCTCCACCCTCTTTACTAATCCCACTCTCGTAAACCACACATTATCCTTCTCTGCACGTCTCATTGCAGTCTAGCATCTAATCTCCTCCACCCTCTTTACTAATCCCACTCTCGTAAACCACACATTATCCTTCTCTGCAAGCCTCACTGCAGTCTGACATCTCACCTCCTCCACCCTCTTTACTTATCCCACTCTCGTAAACCACACATTATCCTTCTTTGAAGCCTCACTACAGTCTAACCTCCTCCAACCTCTTTACTAATCCCACTCTCGTAAACCACACATTATCCTTCTCTTCAAGTGTCATTGCAGTCTGACATCTATCCTCCTCCACCCTCTTTACTAATCCCACTCTCGTAAACCACACATCATCCTTCTCTGCAAGTCTCGTTGCAGTCTAGCATCTAACCTCCTCCACCCTCTTTACTAATCCCACTCTCGTAAACCACACATTACCCTTCTCTGCAAGCCTCACTGCTGTCTAGCATCTAACCTCCTCCACCCTATTTTCTGATCCCACTCTCGTAAACCTCACATTATCCTTCTCTGCAAGTCTCTTTGCAGTCATGCATCTAACCTCCCCCACCCTCTTTTCTAATCCCACTCTCGTAAACCTCAAATTATCCTTCTCTGCAAGTCTCTTTGCAGTCTAGCATCTAACCTCCTCCACCCTCTTTTCTAATCCCACTCTCGTAAACCTCACATTATCCTTCTCTGCAAGTCTCTCTGCAGTCTAGCATCTCACCTCCTCCACCCTCTTTACTAATCCCACTCTCGTAAACCTCACATTATCCTTCTCTGCAAGTCTCATTGCAGTCTAGCATCTGTCCTCCTCCACCCTCTTTTCTAATCCCACTCTTGTAAACCTCACATTATCATTCTCTTTAAGTCTCTTTGCAGTCTGACATCTAACCTCCTCACCCTCTTTACTAATCCCACTCTCGTAAACCACACATTATCCTTCTCTGCAAGTCTCTTTGCAGTCTAGCATCTCACCTCCTCCACCCTCTTTTCTAATCCCACTCTCATAAACCTCACATTATCCTTCTCTTCAAGTCTCTTTGCAGTCTATCATCTAACCTCCTCCACCCTCTTTACTAATCCCACTCTCGTAAACCACACATTATCATTCTCTGCAAGCCTCACTGCAGTCTAGCATCTAACCTCCTCCACCCCCTTTACTAATCCCACTCTCGTAAACCACACATTATCCTTCTTTGCACGTCTCGTTGCAGTCTAGCATCTAACCTCCTCCACCCTCTTTACTAATCCCACTCTCGTGAACCACACATTATCCTTCTCTGCAAGTCTCATTGCAGTCTAGCATCTAACCTCCTCCGCCTTCTTTACTAATCCCACTCTCTTAAACCACACTTTATCCTTCTCTGCAAGCCTCGTTGCAGTCTAGCATCTAACCTCCTCTACCCTTTTTACTAATCCCACTCTTGTAAACCACACATTATCCTTCTCTGCATCCTCTTTGCAGTCTAGCATCTAACCTCCTCCGCCCTCTTTACTAATCCCACTCTCGTAAACCACACATTATCCTTCTCTGCAAGTCTGGTTGCAGTCTAGCATTTAACCTCCTCCACCCTCTTTACTAATCAAACTCTCGTAAACCACATATTATCCTTCTTTGCAAGTCTTATTGCAGTCTAGCATCTAACCTCCTCCGCCCTCTTTACTAATCCCACTCTCGTAAACCACTCATTATCCTTCTCTGCAAGTCTCATTGCAGTCTAGCATCTAACCTTCTCCGCCCTCTTTACTAATCCCACTCTCGTAAACCACACATTATCCTTCTCTTCAAGTCTCATTGCAGTCTGACATCTATCCTCCTCCACCATCTTTACTAATCCCACTCTCGTAAACCACACATTATCCTGCTTTGCAAGTCTCGTTGCAGTCTAGCATCTAACCTCCTCCACCCTCTTTACTAATCCCACTCTCGTAAACCACACATTATCCTTCTCTGCAAGTCGCTTTGCAGTCTAGCATCCAACCTCCTCCACCCTCTTTTCTAATCCTACTCTCGTAAACCTCACATTATCCTTCATTGCAAGTCTCTTTGCAGTCTAGCATCTAACCTCCTCCACCCTCTTTACTAATTCCACTCTCGTAAACCACACATTATCCTTCTCTGTATCCTCGTTGCAGTCTAGCATCTAACCTCCTCCATCCTCTTTACTAATCCCACTCTCGTAAACCACTCATTATCCTTCTCTGCAACCCGCATTGCAGTCTAGCATCTAACCTCCTCCACTCTCTTTCCTAATCCCACTCTTGTAAACCACACATTATCCTTCTCTGCAAGTCTCATTGCAGTCTAGCATCTAACCTCCTCCACCCTCTTTACTAATCCCACTCTCGTAAACAACACATTATCCTTCTCTGCAAGTCTCGTTGCAGTCTAGCATCTAACCTCCTCCACCCTCTTTACTAATCCCACTCTCATAAACCACTCATTATCCTTCTCTGCAAGTCTCATTGCAGTCTAGCATCTAACCTCCTCCACCCTCTTTACTAATCCCACTCACGTAAACCACACATTATCCTTCTCTGCATCCTCGTTGCAGTCTAGCATCTAACCTCCTCCACCCTCTTTACTAATCCCACTCTCGTAAACCACTCATTATCCTTCTCTGCAAGTCGCATTGCAGTCTAGCATCTAACCTCCTCCACCCTCTTTACTAATCCCACTCTTGTAAACCACACATTATCCTTCTATGCAAGTCTCTTTGCAGTCTAGCATCTAACCTCCTCCACCCTCTTTACTAATCCCACTCTCGTAAACCACACATTATCCTTCTCTGCAGGTCTCATTGCAGTCTAGCATCTAACCTCCTCCACCCTCTTTACTAATCCCACTCTCGTAAACCACACATTATCCTTCCATGCAGGTCTCATTGCAGTCTAGCATCTAACCTCCTCCACCCTCTTTACTAATCCCACTCTCGTAAACCAAACATTATCCTTCTCTGCAGGTCTCATTGCAGTCTAGCATCTACCCTCCTCCGCCCTCTTTACTAATCCCACACTCGTAAACTACACATTATCCTTCTCTGCAAGTCTCGTTGCAGTCTAGTATCTAACCTCCTCCACCCTCTTTACTAATCCCACTCTCGTAAACCACTCATTATCCTTCTCTTCAAGTCTCATTGCAGTCTGACATCTATCCTCCTCCACCCTCTTTACTAATCCCACTCTCGTAAACCACACATTATCCTTCTTTGCAAGTCTCGTTGCAGTCTAGCATCTAACCTCCTCCACCCTCTTTACTAATCCCACTCTCGTAAACCACACATTATCCTTCTCTGCAAGTCTCTTTGCAGTCTAGCATCCAACCTCCTCCACCCTCTTTTCTAATCCCACTCTCGTAAACCTCACATTATCCTTCATTGCAAGTCTCTTTGCAGTCTAGCATCTAACCTCCTCCACCCTCTTTACTAATCCCACTCTCGTAAACCACACATTATCCTTCTCTGCATCCTCGTTGCAGTCTAGCATCTAACCTCCTCCACCCTCTTTACTAATCCCACTCTAGTAAACCACTCATTATCCTTCTCTGCATCCTCGTTGCAGTCTAGCATCTAACCTCCTCCACCCTCTTTACTAATCCCACTCTCGTAAACCACACATTATCCTTCTCTGCAAGTCTCGTTGCAGTCTAGCATCTAACCTCCTCCACCCTCTTTACTAATCCCACTCTCGTAAACCACACATTATCCTTCTCTGCAAGTCTCATTGCAGCCTGCATCTAACCTCCTCCTCCCTCTTTACTAATCCCACTCTTGTAAACAACACATTATCCTTCTCTGCAAGTCTCATTGCAGTCTAGCATCTAACCACCTCCACCCTCTTTACTAATCCCACTCTTGTAAACCACACATTATCCTTCTCTGCAAGTCTCATTGCCGTCTGACATCTACCCTCCTCCACCCTCTTTACTAATCCCACTCTCGTAAACCACACATTATCCTTCTCTGCAAGTCTCATTGCCGTCTGACATCTAACCTTTTCCACCCTCTTTACTAATCCCACTCTCCTAATCCACACATTATCCTCCTCTGCAAGTCTCGTTGCAGTCTAGCATCTAACCTCCTCCACCCTCTTTACTAATCCCACTCTTGTAAACCACACATTATCCTTATCTGCAAGTCTCGTTGCAGTCTAGCATCTAACCTCCTCCACCCTCTTTACTAATCCCACTCTCGTAAACCACACATTATCCTTCTCTGCAAGTCTCGTTGCAGTCTAGCATCCAACCTCCTCCACCCTCTTTACTAATCCTACTCTCGTAAACAACACATTATCCTTCTCTGCAAGTCTCGTTGCAGTCTGACATCTAACCTCCTCCACCCTCTTTACTAATCCCACTCTCGTAATCCACACATTATCCTTCTTTGCATGTCTCGTTCCAGTCTAGCATCTAACCTCCTCCATCCTCTTTACTAATCCCACTCTCGTAAACCACTCATTATCCTTCTCTGCAACCCGCATTGCAGTCTAGCATCTAACCTCCTCCACTCTCTTTCCTAATCCCACTCTTGTAAACCACACATTATCCTTCTCTGCAAGTCTCATTGCAGTCTAGCATCTAACCTCCTCCACCCTCTTTACTAATCCCACTCTCGTAAACAACACATTATCCTTCTCTGCAAGTCTCGTTGCAGTCTAGCATCTAACCTCCTCCACCCTCTTTACTAATCCCACTCTCATAAACCACTCATTATCCTTCTCTGCAAGTCTCATTGCAGTCTAGCATCTAACCTCCTCCACCCTCTTTACTAATCCCACTCACGTAAACCACACATTATCCTTCTCTGCATCCTCGTTGCAGTCTAGCATCTAACCTCCTCCACCCTCTTTACTAATCCCACTCTCGTAAACCACTCATTATCCTTCTCTGCAAGTCGCATTGCAGTCTAGCATCTAACCTCCTCCACCCTCTTTACTAATCCCACTCTTGTAAACCACACATTATCCTTCTATGCAAGTCTCTTTGCAGTCTAGCATCTAACCTCCTCCACCCTCTTTACTAATCCCACTCTCGTAAACCACACATTATCCTTCTCTGCAGGTCTCATTGCAGTCTAGCATCTAACCTCCTCCACCCTCTTTACTAATCCCACTCTCGTAAACCACACATTATCCTTCCATGCAGGTCTCATTGCAGTCTAGCATCTAACCTCCTCCACCCTCTTTACTAATCCCACTCTCGTAAACCAAACATTATCCTTCTCTGCAGGTCTCATTGCAGTCTAGCATCTACCCTCCTCCGCCCTCTTTACTAATCCCACACTCGTAAACTACACATTATCCTTCTCTGCAAGTCTCGTTGCAGTCTAGTATCTAACCTCCTCCACCCTCTTTACTAATCCCACTCTCGTAAACCACTCATTATCCTTCTCTTCAAGTCTCATTGCAGTCTGACATCTATCCTCCTCCACCCTCTTTACTAATCCCACTCTCGTAAACCACACATTATCCTTCTTTGCAAGTCTCGTTGCAGTCTAGCATCTAACCTCCTCCACCCTCTTTACTAATCCCACTCTCGTAAACCACACATTATCCTTCTCTGCAAGTCTCTTTGCAGTCTAGCATCCAACCTCCTCCACCCTCTTTTCTAATCCCACTCTCGTAAACCTCACATTATCCTTCATTGCAAGTCTCTTTGCAGTCTAGCATCTAACCTCCTCCACCCTCTTTACTAATCCCACTCTCGTAAACCACACATTATCCTTCTCTGCATCCTCGTTGCAGTCTAGCATCTAACCTCCTCCACCCTCTTTACTAATCCCACTCTAGTAAACCACTCATTATCCTTCTCTGCATCCTCGTTGCAGTCTAGCATCTAACCTCCTCCACCCTCTTTACTAATCCCACTCTCGTAAACCACACATTATCCTTCTCTGCAAGTCTCGTTGCAGTCTAGCATCTAACCTCCTCCACCCTCTTTACTAATCCCACTCTCGTAAACCACACATTATCCTTCTCTGCAAGTCTCATTGCAGCCTGCATCTAACCTCCTCCTCCCTCTTTACTAATCCCACTCTTGTAAACAACACATTATCCTTCTCTGCAAGTCTCATTGCAGTCTAGCATCTAACCACCTCCACCCTCTTTACTAATCCCACTCTTGTAAACCACACATTATCCTTCTCTGCAAGTCTCATTGCCGTCTGACATCTACCCTCCTCCACCCTCTTTACTAATCCCACTCTCGTAAACCACACATTATCCTTCTCTGCAAGTCTCATTGCCGTCTGACATCTAACCTTTTCCACCCTCTTTACTAATCCCACTCTCCTAATCCACACATTATCCTCCTCTGCAAGTCTCGTTGCAGTCTAGCATCTAACCTCCTCCACCCTCTTTACTAATCCCACTCTTGTAAACCACACATTATCCTTATCTGCAAGTCTCGTTGCAGTCTAGCATCTAACCTCCTCCACCCTCTTTACTAATCCCACTCTCGTAAACCACACATTATCCTTCTCTGCAAGTCTCGTTGCAGTCTAGCATCCAACCTCCTCCACCCTCTTTACTAATCCTACTCTCGTAAACAACACATTATCCTTCTCTGCAAGTCTCGTTGCAGTCTGACATCTAACCTCCTCCACCCTCTTTACTAATCCCACTCTCGTAATCCACACATTATCCTTCTTTGCATGTCTCGTTCCAGTCTAGCATCTAACCTCCTCCACCCTCTTTACTAATCCCACTCTCGTAAACCACACATTATCCTTCTTTGCAAGTCTCGTTGCGATCTAGCATCGAACCTCCTCCGCCCTCTTTACTAATCCCACTCTCGTAAACCACACATTATCCTTCTCTGCAAGTCTCTTTGCAGTCTAGCATCTAACCTCCTCCACCCTCTTTACTAATCCCACTCTCGTAAACCACACATTATCCTTCTCTGCAAGTCTCATTGCCGTCTGACATCTAACCTCCTCCACCCTCTTTACTAATCCCACTCTCGTAATCCACACAATATCCTCCTCTGCAAGTCTCGTTGCAGTCTAGCATCTAACCTCCTCCACCCTCTTTACTAATCCCACTCTTGTAAACCACACATTATCCTTTTCTGCAAGTCTCGTTGCAGTCTAGCATCTAACCTCCTCCACCCTCTTTACTAATCCCACTCTCGTAAACCACACATTATCCTTCTCTGCAAGTCTCGTTGCAGTCTAGCATCTCACCTCCTCCACCCTCTTTACTAATCCCACTCTCGTAAACAACACATTATCCTTCTCTGCAAGTCTCGTTGCAGTCTGACATCTAACCTCCTCCACCCTCTTTACTAATCCCACTCTCGTAATCCACACATTATCCTTCTCTGCAAGTCTCGTTGCAGTCTAGCATCTAACCTCCTCCACCCTCTTTACTAATCCCACTCTCGTAAACCACACATTATCCTTCTCTTCAAGTCTCGTTGCAATCTAGCATCTCACCTCCTCCACCCTCTTTACTAATCCCACTCTCGTAAACAACACATTATCCTTCTCTGCAAGTCTCGTTGCAGTCTGACATCTAACCTCCTCCACCCTCTTTACTAATCCCACTCTCGTAATCCACACATTATCCTTCTCTGCAAGTCTCGTTGCAATCTAGCATCTAACCTCCTCCACCCTCTTTACTAATCCCACTCTTGTAAACCACACATTATCCTTCTCTGCAAGTCTCGTTGCAATCTAGCATCTAACCTCCTCCACCCTCTTTACTAATCCCACTCTCATAAAAAACACATTATCCTTCTCTGCAAGTCTCGTTGCAGTCTGACATCTAACCTCCTCCGCCCTCTTTACTAATCCCACTTTCGTAAACCACACATTATCCTTCTTTGCAAGTTTCGTTGCGATCTAGCATCGAACCTCCTCCGCCCTCTTTACTAATCCCACTCTCGTAAACCACACATTATCCTTTCTCTTTGCAGTCTAGCATCTAACCTCCTCCACCCTCTTTACTAATCCCACTCTCGTAAACCACACATTATCCATCTCTGCAAGTCTCATTGCAATCCAGCATCTAACCTCTTCCGCCCTCTTTACTAATCCCACTCTCGTAAACCACACATTATACTTCTTTGCAAGTCTCGTTGCAGTCTAGCATCTAACCACCTCCACCCTCTTTACTAATCCCTCTCTCGTAAACCACACATTATCCTTCTCTGCAAGTCTCATTGCAGTCTAGCATCTAACCTCCTCCACCCTCTTTACTATTCCCACTCTTGTAAACCACACATTATCCTTCTTTGCAAGTCTCGTTGCAGTCTAGCATCTAACCTCCTCCACCCTCTTTACTAATCCCACTCTCGTAAACCACACATTATCCTTCTCTGCAAGCCTCACTGCAGTCTGACATCTCACCTCCTCCACCCTCTTCACTAATCCCACTCTCGTAAACCACACATTATCCTTCTCTGCAAGTCTCATTGCAGTCTAGCATCTAACCTCCTCCACCCTCTTTACTAATCCCACTCTCGTAAACCACACATTATCCTTCTCTGCACGTCTCATTGCAGTCTAGCATCTAATCTCCTCCACCCTCTTTACTAATCCCACTCTCGTAAACCACACATTATCCTTCTCTGCAAGCCTCACTGCAGTCTGACATCTCACCTCCTCCACCCTCTTTACTTATCCCACTCTCGTAAACCACACATTATCCTTCTTTGAAGCCTCACTACAGTCTAACCTCCTCCAACCTCTTTACTAATCCCACTCTCGTAAACCACACATTATCCTTCTCTTCAAATCTCGTTGCAGTCTAGCATCTAACCTCCTCCGCCCTCTTTACTAATCCCACTCTCGTAAACCACACATTATCCTTCTCTGCAAGTCTTGTAGCAGTCTAGCATCTAACCTTCTCCACCCTTTCTACTAATCCCACTCTCGTAAACCACACATTATCCTTCTCTTCAAGTGTCATTGCAGTCTGACATCTATCCTCCTCCACCCTCTTTACTAATCCCACTCTCGTAAACCACACATCATCCTTCTCTGCAAGTCTCGTTGCAGTCTAGCATCTAACCTCCTCCACCCTCTTTACTAATCCCACTCTCGTAAACCACACATTACCCTTCTCTGCAAGCCTCACTGCTGTCTAGCATCTAACCTCCTCCACCCTATTTTCTGATCCCACTCTCGTAAACCTCACATTATCCTTCTCTGCAAGTCTCTTTGCAGTCTAGCAGACTAGCATCCAACCTCCTCCACCCTCTTTTCTAATCCCACTCTCGTAAACCTCACATTATCCTTCTCTGCAAGTCTCTTTGCAGTCATGCATCTAACCTCCCCCACCCTCTTTTCTAATCCCACTCTCGTAAACCTCAAATTATCCTTCTCTGCAAGTCTCTTTGCAGTCTAGCATCTAACCTCCTCCACCCTCTTTTCTAATCCCACTCTTGTAAACCTCACATTATCCTTCTCTGCAAGTCTCTCTGCAGTCTAGCATCTCACCTCCTCCACCCTCTTTACTAATCCCACTCTCGTAAACCTCACATTATCCTTCTCTGCAAGTCTCATTGCAGTCTAGCATCTCTCCTCCTCCACCCCCTTTACTAATCCCACTCT